>NC_139495.1:625000-1225000 GCF_008360975.1 Lichenostomus cassidix
ACTAGATTTAGCCTTCACTTATTGCCTTCATTGCTGGTTTCTCTGGCAGGTACATTTCTCCCTGTACAATAAAACTCCTGCTCTCCATTTCTACCTGCTAAGAACACCCTTGGTGCTGTTGTGCAGTTTTTGCCCCCTCCACATGCAACACTCCAGGAATGCAGGACAGACCAGCAGGGGAGGGGAAGGAGGGGAGGGGAGTACCTGGGGGCCAATTAACACTGCTAGAGCCATTAGGCGATTTGGCACGAGGCCAGCCGTCCCCAATGGAGCCGGGAGGACTGGCTGGCGAATTACTGCTGTTCATAAAGTCGTAAGGAACAAACGGAGAATCTTCCAGCCTAAAACCACTTGAAATAGCACCTGATTGAAAAAAAAAAAAAATGGAGTCAAATATTTTTCATGGCTGGTTTTTATACCCCTATATAAATATATATAAAATCATGCCCTTCTAAATCATTCACGAAGCATACAGCAGCACAGTGTCCTCTTGTGATGCCAAGTTGTACTGGAGATCATACAGGAGTGTATAACTCAAAATGAAATATGTCTGAGTAATTCAGGAGAACACTGTAAGAATAATCTCCCATGAAATCCCTTCATAAAATAGTGCATATATTCAATGTAACATATTCAGCTGAAGTTTCAATTCCAGAGGGTAAGAGCATTCTGTGGGATTTCACTTGACTAATGGGGTTCTGTGGTGGGACAGCTTGTGCAAGAAACAGCTACAACATGTGAAGGATCTTCAGCTACTGCAACACTCTGTAGATTCTATTCCTATTCTTGGGAGGCAAAAAAATCCAATTTAAAAAATCCCTGGAGACAGAGCAAGGAACGGTTTAAAAGTTATCAGACAGCCAAGCCAGTTCTGCTACAGTTCTGAGGGAACCAGGGATTCCATGTGATATGGAAATTCCCAGCTCTGGTCAGCAAACATCACCTACAGCTAGAGCAACACCACCACTGCCTGTGGCAACAGTAGGATGAGCTCAGCAGGGAATGGCCACAACAGGCTGTGGCAGCAGAGTCAGCTCAGAGCAGCAAAGCAGCTGATGCACCTAAAAATACACCGACAATCTGAGACCGAATAGTAACAGGAGACTGGGACATTTATAACTATCTTTAGACACAGAATATTGGGCTATAGCCTCAAATTTTAACTGGATGAGATTTCAAGCAACTGAAACAGTTAAAATGTCATATGAATCTTGATTACTGGAATGAAACATGAAGCAACCAAGTCCATCTCCTCTAAAACTAAGGACAGCAATGGTACCAGTCTAGCCCTTCTAAGCTCTCCCCAATTTTAGAATGGAAACATAGACATTCATAACCAAAATCTGCCAGTAAAAATATCAGCCATGCCCATGTCAGAATGTGGTAAATCCCCCAAAATCACCTTAGGACAGAAGGGTGGTGGGAGAGAAAACTGGAAAACCAAGCTTTTGGCTTAAAAATATATGACGCGTTCCACTGGAGATTAAGGTAAAGCTAGTAGCAACAGTCACACTTAGAGAAAAGTCTGGTTAAAAAAGCAATTCTGTACAATGTTTCGACTAATCTCATCACAAGATCATTCTGTGAGCACAGTCAGCAAAGCTGTGGCTGCTGTGGTAGACAGGCAGCCAGTTGGCACAGACAACACAACACAAACTGTGACAGCTACAGTGAGACAGGAGTCACCAGCACAGCCCAAACACTTCAAACCTGACACCCAGAACCTCCCAGCCCCATGTGCCACGCCAAGTGCAGCTCAAGGCCAGGCTGAACATACCATGTTTGCTGGAGTTTTGATCTAAGGATGTGTTCACAGAAATGCTGTCGACTGTAGTCCATTTCCTCAGCCGAGATTGTGGCTCTTTAATACTGCTCATATCCAGGTTTACATTCAAGTTTGAGTTCATTCCTGAAAGCACACACAGCTTATGAGATACAGAACAAACTTCTCCTTCTGCTCATCACCACTGCTGTCCCAGTAAGCACTGAAGAGCACATTACTATGGTTATGTCATGCTTCCAAGTCTCTGGTTCCGAGGAACATTCTAGGACATAAACCAGGGAACTCTCTGCACATAGAAGCTAAGCTGAGCAATGCAAAGCACTCCCAAGTTCTCAGCTCATGTCCTCATGCAAAAATGTCAGTGGAAGAAGACATTAGGAAGTTAGGGAAAACTAAAATGCAACTACCTAAAATTTGGGGCAAACAGAACTTGTCTTGACCTGCTCTAGCTGTGGTCTGTGCTTCCAAATGTTCCTCTGCCAGAGAATCAAGACAAGGTCAACCCAAATCAACTCAAATACCTGGGAGAACCAGCTCCTCTGGGCTTGGACAACGTGCCCACATTTTTGACCTTGGCATGCTTGCTCCACTTCCAAGTGTGCAAGAATCCTGAACTCACAACTCTACCTGGGTACTTTTCCAGTCCTTCAGATCTATTTACTTCTTTTCTGAAAACAAACCACTACAACTATTTAACTTGGGGCTACAGACACACAGGGAACTTCTCAAATGTTTCCCAGAAACACCTTCCTTCAGCACTGGAAACAGGGGCTTCCTCTTGCTCCTGAGTGGACATTCACAGCCATAAAGAAACCAGTTTATTTTTTGGAGGTATTTGTTTATTTTTCTTAAAGGGATGAGCAAGAGTTGGTGCCAGAAAATCCTCCCCTTGAAAAGCCACATGAAAAGTGCTTGGAACGGGATGGACTTTTAAGAAATATAACAACTATCAATAGCTCAAACCGAAAAAAGGGCAAGTCCAACTGATCCTGTTTCTGACACCTCCCTCTGGCATTTTGCTGTTGTCAGAGCAGTAACTCTGCACTGCAGTAACCTTCCTTCTGCCTCTGGAGAAGCTGCAGAGGCCAGACCTCCAAGAGGAGGGTTAGAAAGACCCCTGGGGACCTGCTCTTCCTACCCTTAAGCTTTTATGTGAAGACTGAGTGTGGCTCTGCATGCCTGTATGACTATGCAGAGGCACCCTAAACAATTCTTGTGCATCCTGTGGCAGATTCCTAAGGGATCTCAGAGCAACCTTGCACACACTGCAAGCTCCTGAGCAGTGGCCATGATTCATGTGAGAAAGCAGCTCTGGAACAGTATAGAACAATTGCAGCTGAAGGAATGAAACACACAGGAGACTGATCTGGGCAGGATACAATCCCTCAGCACAGAGTTTGGTGAGAAAGTGAAATATGCCTTTCCTTAGAGCTAACACAAGTGCCTCCAATAACTAAAAACTTCCTTTGTATGCCTTGCCCTTTGAATGAAAGCAGTTAGAGTTGATGGCAATCATCAGCAGCAGCTCTGAAGCAGCAGCCTGGACTTGAGGCTGGCCACTGTCCAGCCAGTGTGGCACTGTCCGGCCAGTGCTCCTCCACCTGCAAGCACAGGGACTTCAGCTGCATGTCTGGGGAACACACCTCTCTGCAAAGGCCAATGAGAATGCAAAGGAAATCAGCCCAACAGAAATGACCCAGTCAGAATAAAAGAGAAGAAAAGCAAAAATGGAGGGGAGGAAAAAAATGGGGGTAAGGAACAGAGGTAAATGGTGAACAGTTGTAGTAAGATAGCATTAAAAAGGGACCTAAAGTAAGAAGAAAATATACAAGCCTGGAATTTCTGAAGTAGAAATTGGACAGAAGCCTGAAAACGTAGGGAGAAAGAAACAGGAGACGTTTGTGTTTATAAATGTTCAGACATTCTGCCTGAAATGAGACAACAATTCTTTAAAAATGCAGAGCCAAAAGCTTTCTTTCCTGGACAAAACCACTAACAGGCAAACTGACAGTTTGTCAATTCTATTTGTGCAATTCCAAAGCCACTGAAAGCATTTTTGAAATCCCAATAAATGTGTCTGTGTCAATGGATTCTTCACATGGATTCTACTCCTAAAAGTCCTTTAGCTCCAGCAATCAGGACTTTGTATCATCCTGGGGATCCAGGGGACAAAAGGAGCACTAAAAGGAGCCAGTCATTCCCTAGGACTGTAAAGAACTGAGGCAGGGACACTCACTGGGAATGAGTGTACTTGGGGAAAAGTTCTTTGGTGAACAAGGGTAACTGGGTGAACTTACAAAGAATTACTACTTCCACTAAAATGGGAAGCACTGACAGGGTTACAGTCATTTTCCAGGAGGAGGCAAGGGGAAACACTGGGCTGTGTGTCACACAAGCACTGACTGACTGCAGGGGACTCACCTATAGGGAAGCTGCTGAATGCATTGATTGGTGACGGCCCTTTCTGCAGCTCAGGAGTAGTGTGGGGTATGACATTCTCAAGGAAGGATTTCATGGAGGGCTGATGGAGTGACTGCTGTTGAGAGGGTGGAGTTTGCTGCTTCATTAACAGGTTTGGATCAAGCTGACGGGACTGTTGCATCATCTGTTGCTGCATACTAAGAGATCGACCCTTAAAAAAAAAACACAGCGGTTTTACCAATGGGCAAAAACTTTTCCACGTTTAAAGAAAGAGAATGAAATGCACCTCTGTGCTCTGTGCACCCTGCACAGCCAAACCCCAGCACTCAGTCCCTCCTTTACAGCCCATCAAACCCTGTCCACCCCTGCACACTTCAGAGTCACAGCAAGAAATGCAACTCAGGATGAAAAACAGTTATGAGGAGAGTTTGAGAAGTGAAAATAAAGATGTTTCTTTACCTGCTGCTCCTGCTGCTGCCGACCCCCAGAAGGCATGCTCCTCTGAGGCTGTGCCTTCTGCTGCTGAGCCAACAGCCGCTGCGAGACAGGGAGCGAGGATTTAGGAACAGGGACAGTGACAGCAGGCACTACTCAGCTCTCACCGAGTGACCAGCTGGGCCAGCTTACCTGTAACTGCGAGATCTGAGAAAGCTGGTTTAACTGGGACAGTTGATTCAACATGGCTACCTGTTGTGGGCCAAAAAGTGGGCTCAGGCCACCGTTGTTTGGTGCATACTTCAGTAATGATACTGGAACCTGCAACACAGAGCAGGGCCAAGAGTGACTGACTGTAATGGGCAAATACTCAGCCCAGAATATGTAGCACATTATAACCTCTGGTCAACAGATGCCTGGTTTCATCAAGACAAGTGTGTTCCCAAATATTTACAGAATAAATATCAGCAACTCCAACAAACAAGGAACAATTTTCTGAAGCAGCATTTAGATAGTTTATAAACAGAGTGTTTTCTGTATCACTTGCCTGAGGGGATAGTAATGGAGGAGGCACTTGAGCACGTGGATTAGGCTGAGATGAATTAAGAGGTTGTGCTGGAGGCTGCTGCATGCTCCTGGGCTGTGCTGCTATATTCCCAACACCAAACACACTGGGATTGCCATTCTGGGGAAAGGATGGGTAGTCAGTGACAATAAACCTCTGCTGCTGCTTCTCCCACCCCACACATTTCAATTACAAGTTAAACATGTATCAATCACGCAAGCAGCTACAAAGTTATATCAAAAGGCATTAAATGCTGTCAAGTAACATGCTAAGGATATGCACACAGCCTTACCTGTCTAACAGAATTCAAGCTTTGCATACCCAGCCCTGCTAGGGAGCCCAGGGCTTGGTTAGGTAGTGCATTATTTGAAGGGGGAAG
This sequence comes from Lichenostomus cassidix, assembly GCF_008360975.1. Lineage (NCBI taxonomy): Eukaryota > Metazoa > Chordata > Aves > Passeriformes > Meliphagidae > Lichenostomus > Lichenostomus cassidix. Next base: position 630,584 of record NC_139495.1, read on the forward strand.
CTTCATGTTTTGATTGGACATAAACTGCATGTTTTGGGACTCGTCTGCTACAATGCCATCCTGACGGGACAGACAAACCAAGGCGCAACAACCAGCCAGCAAGCAAGGAGAAGGGAGAAACCATTGCCAGGAGCAGAAGGGAAGAGTCACAGGACAGTCCAGCACCAGCAGGAAATAGGCAGAAAACAAAAGAGATCAGGTTAGTCATTGGCACCGCAAAGGGCTACAGAGAGTGCTTAGTACAATGTATTAGTGAGTTAAAAAGAACAGAGCGTATCTTATGGATTAACCAGACAGCCCTCCTTCCCCCCTGCACTGCCTGCAGAAAGCTCAGGAGCACACAGTAACTAGTCTGAGCACAGTCAAAGGAGTGCAGGAGTGTCCCCCAGTGAGCCACCAACTGACCTTATCGAAGTAAGGACCGCGATCCATGGAAGACTCTTTGGGAATTTGGGGACGAGAACCAGGGCCTTTTCCAACCACACGACTGTAATCTCCCACGCCAAGGCCGTGCTTGTCCATCTCCATCCGCTTGTCCTGCAGTAACCCTGGGGACAGCAGACAGAGGTGGCCTTCAGCCTTCAGCCACACCACCACCAGCCTGGGCTTGTGAAGAGCTGACCTAACACTGCTCTTGGGCAGGACACTCAGAAATGAAACACCAGTTTAGCTTTGGACTCTCTGGGCTTTACTGAAAAGAGAAAGGAAACCCTCTGTACCAATGGCTACAGACAACTGGAGACATGGAATCAGCACCAACAGATTTGGCAAGGCTTCACACAAATATTACTCTGTTTCCTCTTAAAACCAAGAATGTATAATTGTTTAAATTTGACATTAGTTAAATATCAGGCCTGCAATTAACCTAAAATTCAAAGAACACTTTCTTTAGACAATAGACCAGAAGCACCAATGTGAAAATACCTGACTTTAAAGTGGAATAAGGGGAGAGTAACTATACTAAAAACTACAATGCTACAATTCATTCTAGTTAAACATTCTATCGTCATAGTATTCTGTTATTAATGTATTAAAGAATTATACTATTTTTTTATTTGCTAAAGGAATCATAACAGTGAATGGATTCAAACAAAATATAACTGCTCCTGAGTCATTTTACACTCAGGTTAAAATGTTTCTAAAATAATAGTTCAGTATCACTTTAGTTCTTAGAACTGAACACGTGTTTTCAAGAATGAACCCAACGAGTGAGTGTGGGATTCAGTAGTTTTCTGTTTATACTCAGTGAAGGTGCCCAGAGGTAATCAAGATATTTATATTACCTTGAATAAACAAACCCACCACACCCTGAAAGATTTTCTTATGTCAGTTAAACATACATAAATATGTATAAGCTTAGTTTGATATATGGCCAATATTCCTATAGCAACCAGGTGATTCCGTGTGCAACGTTACACACACAAACATGTTTCTCTACAAGAACATTCATTTTCTGTAGGGAAATATATACTTAACTATATATAGCTATATAAACACACTATGTATCATTGAAAAAAAGTAATTTACAGAAGGATATAAGGTAAAAGACAGTCTGGAAGGAAAAGCAATAAAGCCCAGCTCAGTTTTGCTGTTCTTACCTCCAGACATGTCCATCTTATTGCTCTGTATGGTTTCTTCTGGTGATTCTCTCTGAAGTAATAAAATAAATCATGATTATTTAGTAATAGTATTTTAAGAGATAAAGAGATTCCTATATACTATTTCAATTCAAACCTGCAAGAAAGAAAAATCAAGACAATCAGATGCTATTTTAAAGCATTTCCTCCCTTCAGTTGCTCTCCAATTGAGAACAGGTTCCTTCACCAACACTCCTATGTTAATGCAGTAAAGCATCAGGCTATGGGATGAATATCTGGGTAGTGGTTACAGAACCACTTTTCATCAATAAAGAGTCTTTTTGTAATGAGAATGTACAGAAAAGGGATGGGTGACAGAGGGGAGACAGACACAAGTAAAAAGCAAACCACGATGACAATGAACACTTGGCAACTGAGCATTTCAATGTCTGTGCATTGTAACAAGCCCTGTGGAAAGGCAGCAAAGCCAAAGGCAAATACTTACTGAAAAACTGAGATTTGTGAATTGCTTAATGAATGGATTGATCCATGTTTCATCTTGCTTATTCCCACCTTTCATCATTCCCTTAAAAACAGAAAGGAATTCCTGTGATACTCAGATCCTGCTTCAATTACATGACCAAGTGTTAAGAATGAAAATTAAGAGTGCAAGTGCAGCAATCCCTTCTGACTTAGCTTTCAGAAATGACAGCAAGCCTTGGCCGGAGCTGCTCCTCACCTTTGTGGGCATTTTTTTCATGTAGGGTGGCCAGTTTAATGATGGGTTAGCTTCTTGTGAGGAACTGCTGTTCCACATTCCAATCTCAACATCCTCCTCTTCCTCCCAGCTGGTCTGACGACTGCCAGTCAATGGCATATCATCTCCACACCAACTATCTTGCATAGATTTAGGCCCTGGGTGTGAAAAAAACCCAGCATATGAACATTTCAGCAGCAGCCACTACCCTTCCTGCCAAACCCACCTCCATGCCTACTGCAAGGTAATTTAAACATCAAAAACATGAAGTTTCCACAGAGGTATTTCAGCTTTCTCAACCACCCTGAAGCACTCACCAGGTTTATTTGGAGGCTGCTGCCCCAGAGAAGCGTTTCCCCAGCCAGAGGTGCCTCCTGCATCGCTGACGGGCTCTCCCCAGCTCGCACCAGTGTCCATGGGCTTACCCCACGCTGAAGTCCCGTTATCTACAGTAGTGGCTGGAGTGGAAGGCTCTCCCCAACCTTTGCAAAGCAGGGCGAGTTACTGACACAGTTTTGAACAGGATTTTAAAGCTACCTAAAGAGACTCAAGTGTTTTTGCCTTTTCTAGATCTTTACCATACAGTAAAAAGCACGTGAGCACATATTTCCATTTTGTGTGAGGGTCATTATTACATCTGCAAAATGTTCCATAAATCGAAGTAATCACAAAATACATATTTTGTATTTAAATAATTACATTCTGATAATACAAATTTCTAAGATATTAAGCTCCCAAGAGCTGCTTGTTACATGTAAGTGACCCCTCCTGGCACTTGAAAAAGAGACAGAGCATAAAATACTTCCTAAATCCCATGTAAGCTCCTCTCCAAAATTGTTACACACTGCTCATGAAACTAGAAACAAGAGCAGAAAGTCTGATCCCAAATCCATATAAACCCACCACCCTTCATTCTGTCCTGTAGCAGCTAAATACTTTTTTTTTTTTTTTTGGAAGCCTCTTTTGCAATATTAAGTTTTAGCTGTTTTAGAATCATTTAGAAAAATAATTTCAATCCTCAGACACTATTTTAAATATATTCTCTGTGTTCCTACTCCCCAGAACTCAAGCAGAGCTGTTTAGTCTTTATTACTAAAGTTATTTAAAACTAGAACAGATCTCTCAGTCTGTACAAAACCATCAAACCTCTATGAGCAATGCTGTTCATTTTTTTAATAAATAAAAACTGTACTTCATTGCCACTTTGCCCTTTCCACTTTGAAACTAAAATACTGTTCCACGAAGCAAGAATCAAAAACTGCTTTATAATCAACAGAAAACACAAATCTGGGTAAAAGCCAGGCTTACCAGAACCCGAACTGCTCTCCTTGCTAGACATGGCACTTGAAGACAGTAGCTGCGGATGTACCTGTGCTTGCTGGTCTGAACTGCTGCTACTGTTTGGGACATTTTTATTCCACATATTCACATTTTTGTAGTTGTATTTGCTTGGATCACCCCAAGCAGAAGTTCCATCATCAATCTCCATTTTCCGGCGGATGGATTCGGGGGACGGCTCCTCCCAGCCCGTGGGCTCTTCCTCCTTTGCCGGGGCTGGCATTGGCCCCCCCAGCCAGCCGGACCCTGGGGGTTTGTTCGTGGCAGATGGGGCTCCCCAAGAGCCAACATCTTGTTTGTTCCATTCAGGAGAGTTGATTGGCTTCGATGAGTCCCCCCAGACTTGAGGCTGATTGGATTTCGGAGGGTCTCCCCAGCCCTGGTTCTGATTAGACTTTGCAGGCTCATCCCATCCCGAAGAATTGTTTGGGGTCGCATTATTACTTCCCCAAGTAACAGAATTTGATTTACCTGGCTCATTCCAACCAGACACCGACCTGTCACTGTTGCTACCTCCAGAACTGGATTTCTTTGCCTCACCCCAATGGTTACTTCTGGAGTTTTCACCCCAGCTATCACCAGCAGACACTGCCCAACCCTGACTGGCCTTCTGTCCATCTCCCCATCCCTGCTTCATCTTCGGTGTGTCATTCCAGGATGACTTTTCCTCTTTGCCACTTCCCCATGATTGATTGCTCTTGACCATTACTGTAGCAGCAGAATCTTCTTCCCACCCCCCTTGGCTGTTTGACCCTTTGGAGTCTCCCCACCTTGTAGCAGACTTTGGATCTCCCCACCCCGATACAGATGAGGTATCGTTATTATTAGGGCTAGGTCTATCCACACACCCCCCTGAGCTGGAAGTCTGTGTCACAGAGCCCCCCCAGGCCTCTGTCCCATTGTCAGTTTTTCTTTCACCCCTCGGTGATGTTTCAGTATCCCAGGCAGTGTTCTGTTTGATTGGAGTCTGTCCCCAACCAGAGTTGGAAAGGACACGCGGATCTAAGTCAGTTCTGTTCACTATGCTTTGGAGTAACGTGTGCTGGTCAACTTTCCTCCTCTCTCGGTTCTGGCCTTCGGCAGCCGCTCTGTCCTCATGGCACCCGGCGCTCTCCGAGCTCCCCTCGCTGTCCCCCGTACCTGTTTTGGCCCACGTGCTGCTCTGCTCAGCCATCTGGGAGGCAGCAGAACTCTGGCTGTTGAGATCATCCTCCTCAGTAGACTTCCATCCATTTGTAAACTTCCTGCTGTTTCCATTCACACCTTCATTGGAATGCTGATTACTAGGCAGTTTGCTCCATTCCCCGTTGGAAATGCTGGCGCCAGTGTTTTGTGCAGGGTTGCCCCATCCTCTTCTGCTCCCGCCGGCACTCGCGCCATTCCCGCTGCCCCACGGCATGTTCTGGGAGTTGACTGTCCCTGCCTCCCACACCCCTCCGCCTTTATTCCCGTTGATTTGAAAGTTAGTGCTGCCAGGCCCGCTGCCGCCCGGCTGCATTAGAGTTGCATTCACAGTGTCACCATTAGCTTGGCTGTTTGGGCCTGGACATTTGTCTCCAGAGTAACTAGAACCATAGGCACCCCAGGTAGTACCGTAAGAGCCGCCAGTTTTGGCCTCACCATTGCTCAGGTGAGAGATGGAAGTGCCGTTTGCCACTGGAGAGGCCTGAATCTGAGAATGATTCATTGTGCTCACGCGCCAGGCCCCGGGCCCTGCAGTGTTGGGCAGTTCGCTCATCTGCACCGAACCAGCAGAGTTTGGTAAACTAGAGGTCATAAAGTTAGTAGTGTTATTTGGTCCATTCATTTCAGTGTTAAGGTTTTGAGGTTGCCCACTGAATGAAACATTCCTTGTACCATTTACTTCAGAATCACAACTTTCCTGAAGGCTTCCCCAGGAACTGTGGGCTGAACCACCCACTTTCGAGTTAATACTCTGGCTGTTGGCCATCTGACCTATGGTACTGCACTGAATGCTTGTGCCAGGACTCCCACTCCCCACAGACCCTTTCAGGGCATGTCCACTGTTCTCCAACACGGACCAGGCACCATGGTTGCCATTTGAATTCAAAGTGCTTGGATTTAACCCTCCATTTGATGAAGAGTTTATGGTGCCCCAAGCATTCATTCTATTGTTGCTACTTTCAGATTTGCTGTCAGGAGCATCCACAGAAACTTGACATGTGCTTATTATGGATCCATGGGATAACCCCCACGGCCCATTAATACTTCCATTGCCCACATTATTGCTGTTGCTACCAACCACAAACTTATTCTGAGACCCATGTCCGATGCCATTGCGAATGCCATCGCTTTCTCCGCCTGTGCTCCCTGAAGCCATGATAACGAGGTTCCGCTCCGACCCAGAGCTGGAGGCAGAGTCAGTGTCCATACATTCTGAAGTCAGCTCTGGGTCACTGCCAGTGATTGATGGCCATGCTTCTTTGTCAGAGCCGTCTACGATAACTTTATCCCAGTTTGTGCTGGAGTCACTATTTGAAGAGACTGGTCCCCAGTGAGAATTTTCATAATGGGATCCTAGACCACTGTGGTTCAGATCTAAAATGAAGAAGGAAAGCCCAAGAGCATTATTATAAGTTTAGCATTATTACTTCACTAAGCAGAAGAGGAAAAAAAAAAGCATAAAGATATTAAGCCAGGAATTATTTTGCTTATTATTTTGCTTCTGTTAAAACTACAGTCACAGAAAGTGACAAAGAAAGCTCCAAGTACAGCTGCCCAAAGGCTGCCACTCACAACCCAGAACACATCCCAGCATCTCAAGCTGCTCTCACAAGAATCTCAGAGAAGTTATACTCCTAAAGTTCTTTTTCCTCCAGAGAAACAATTTTTAAAAGAACACTCTGTATCACCACATACAAAGTATTTTCTAAAAACATATACATATTAAAACCTACAATACTACAGAAAACCTGAAAACACACTGAAAGGCAGAAATCCCAAGAGGACATGGCCCAGGCCCAGCAGTACCAACTGCTTTGTGACAGCAGCCAGAGAACACACACCTTCCCACCCCCGTTACAGACGTTGTATAAGAGTCTTCAGTACAAGTTATTCAAGATATTCTCTTTTATACAATAACAACAACAACTTGGCACAAAAAGCACAAGATCCATCCCAACTTCTGCTTCCAGAACGCACTGACGCACAAATCTATATTTAATTAATTTTTAATCAGTATCAATATTACTCATCCTACAGTGAAAAAGAACGGAGTCCAAGACTTTGGCTCCCAGAGCTGGAGCAGCACAGAGCAGAGATTGCCCACTGCTCCTCAGCTAGTGGGAGCTGGGGAGGTCCAGGCACTCAGCTGAACTTCACCTCTTAAATCAACGTGAGAGACAAGGATGTTTGGAACAGGAGGAGTGGGAAAGACCCGTGGCAGGCAGAGAGAGCCCTGTGATAGTGCCTGGCAGCTCCGCAGCTCTGGAGAGCCACCACCATCCTTGGGAGAACTGGAATTCAGCCAAGCATAACCCAGAACCTGCCGATTCGTGGGGTGGTACAAGAACACTGTCATGTCTGAGCACCGTCCAACAAACCTCAAGGTTTCAACTCTCACTCTGGTATTTTAAAAAAAGACATTTCACCTGTACTCAGGGACTGGTCAGAGAGCTGTCTGCACTCTTGGGAGCAAGAGAACCAACAGCACAGAACAAGATCCTGATCACACGAGCATCATCCCAGTAACACCACCCCTTTCAAGAGCAACACAAAGGCACACAGACAGCAAGCAGCCCAAATTCAGCGCACAGAGAGATAGAGGTTAGGACTACAAGTCAGAGGGAAATGGCAAAACAAACCCTACCTTGCAGAGCAGCAGAATACATAAAGAAAACTTGTATTTATTAAAATTCTGTTACCCTAATTTAGCTGTGATGCAGTTTGTGCCAAGTCAATCCACCAACAGCATACAGTGATTAACTTCCGTTCAGCCCATTTTCACCCATTACATACAAAACTACTTAGATCAACAGTCTTTGTCCTGGACATAAATGTGTTAGTGATGTCTAGTATGAGCCACTGCTCTGGAACATTCCTACCTGAACCTCCCCAGCTCATGAACTCCAGAAACTAAGGATACAAATACTGAGCAAGCAGATATTAGCTCTGACTTTTTGTAACTGGCAGAGACCACAAAAACACCCTCGAAATTGAAAAATGACATGTGACAACACACTGCATTTGGTGCACAGCACGAGGAGCCAGAACAGCCTACTCTTGCTTTTCTTCCCAAAACTATTTAAAGTTACAACTGAACTTTTGTTGCTTAAATCCTTGACAAAAAAACATTTACAAAAACCCAAGTTTCTTGAAGTTCTGTTATCTGCTAAGATTGCTTTCAGTAATTTGTGATTTAATGCTTTACAGCTATGAGTTATCCTGCAGGAAACATTTGCAGGAAACTGTATTAAAAAAAAGCAGTTTGTCATCACATAGGTTAAAATAAACAGGATTGAGAAGCGTAAATTAAGAAATACCTGACTCTTGCACCCTCTGCCTCCTTTTCTGCTCCAGCACATCTGGCACCCCCAGACTGTCAGTACCATACCTTGCCAATCACTGTACCTTTGGGCCTTATGAACAAACACATTTCAGGTAAATACAGTCCTGAGCTTTTAGCAAACAATCAAGACACGATTTCCTCCACAGTGCAACACATCTCTGATAGGAAGCACAAGCTTGCACAGATTATTCAGTACCATAAAGAGGCAAGCTGGCATGGAAGCATAAAGGTGAAAAAAAAAAAATCCAGTATTTTAAAGCTAAGGTGCCAAGAGCTCTTAGTATGAATTCTGACTTAATTAGAAAATTAAAAATGTCAAACCAAATTAGTATGCAATGGCACAGAGAAAAGTATACTGCAATCATTCACACACACATGCTACTGAAAAGCATAAGCCAAAGAATAAAAAGAATAATAATAATAAAAAAAAGGAGACAAAATTGTGTAAAACATGTAACTACCACAAACACATAGTGCAAAAGCAGGTGAGATGGAAGTAGCTAACCTGACTGGTTAGGGGAGTGGCTCACCAAGTCCCGAATGGGAGGCATGCCTACAAAAAAAAAGCAAGAAAATCACAGAAGTGTTACTTCAGCAAATGAGAGAACAGTCCCCAAACCACTCACTGCTGTAAACCCAGTCCTTAGAGCCTTTTCAGGGCAAGCTTCTCTCAGAGCCAGCTCAGTCTCACTGTCTGCTCTGAATCATGCTCCCCACACAGGGAGCAGGGACATGGCAGCAAACCCAGCCTGGGGATGTCAGCATTAGCAATTCTGCTGCTTTCACGACACATTTCCATTACTATTTAGCTGTTGCACATTTGGCATTTAATGAACCAACTAAACATCTCCTTAGAAGTTTGATTTATACAGAAAAGAGGAAGAAGTTACAGTCATCGAAACCCAAACCAGTTCACTTTGGACTGTACTAAGAAGTTGAGAGGTAAGCCCTGAATCTTCAGCAAGTTCCTCTCCAGTCTCTGAACAGCACATTTGCTCCACCTCCACGTCAGTACTGTGCTGCCTGACTGAGCAAACAGCAACATCTGAGTATGGCCCAATGCTGGTTTAACCTAAGCACGTGCAAAGCAATCTGTCACTGACCCTCCTGCACATCCTCCTCTCCTGAGGCACACAGGCACTGCATGGAATCAAAGTTCATCTTCCAAACTCACAAATTTTACAGCTGGAGACCATAACTGCTACATTGAAGGCAATGTTTCCCAAATGAATCCAACCTCCATCACTACTAACTGCAAATCCTAACTGCTCCCTTCTTCCCTGATTCCTCCAATACCCAAAAACCATGCCCAGCTTACAGGAGGGACCTTTTGTTCCCAAAGCCTCTGACTGGGAGGAATCTGAACTGGAGCCCTGCCAAGAGCCTGGTGCTGCTCTCCTGTTCTGCTCTGGCCACAGTTGTAAACTATTACTGCTGGCAAATACTTTGGTTCATGATATAAATAATTTCACTGTGGAACAACCACCTGGTTATTCCAACATGTTCCAGAGCAGAGGTGGGTAAGCTCCAGTGCACTGATCAACCCTTCCTTTTATGTGAACTTTGCACACGGGGCACGTCAGTGAAGCCAGAAAATAAATTTGGTATGAAATTGTCCTGATAAAGAGCTATTTATGGAGATTTCTTAAAATAACTATCTTGGCACTGGCCTGGATCTAGTTCAGAAGCACTACAAGGCATAAGCTTCATTTACGTCTCTTTACTAAAAAGATATGCCAAATGTCCTAAAAACAGCAGGGAAAAACCCAACCCACAGGTCTATCCCTTCTTGAGCTTCACTTCTAGAGAAAGCATGTTGATTTTCCAAACAGGAGACAACTGTTCACAAAACACACAAGTAAAGAGATGGGTTTAGACCCCTGATATAATTTAAAAATTCTCCAATACTAAAGACTTAAAGTCTTAGTGTGCCTAGGGCAATTAAAGTTTTCAAAGTCAGCAGTAGCTGCCTGCATTTCCATACAAAGCAGCTACCAAACCATTCCAACCACAGCTGGAATTGGGGAGAGATCCTCTCAGGGATGGCACATAAACCCACAGCCATTCCCAATTCCAGCAATTCTGACTTCAACATTTCAAGCCACAGCTTTTCTTTTTGCCCTAAAATACAGATCAATCCCAGCAACCATTAAATAATGCTTAAAGAAAAAAAAAAAGTCAAGAAACTATTCCATTATTCCATCAAGGTATCAGATTGAATCCCAGTGTCCATGGATATCCTGCCTATGGACGTGACCTACAGATCTGTCAAATTTCATGAGATTTTTGATTTCAGAGGTAACAAGGAGAGCACTTTGAGTTGCTGGTGGAGGCTGAAAGAGGAAGCAGGGAGAGTGAGTGAAACTGAGACAGGCAAATGACAACAGCATTTCCTTTCAGATACAAAGGTGTCAGAAGATATTAGGTCCCTCTTGCCTGCTGCTGGACTGGGGCCACCTCCACCTCACCTCCCCAGCAACGTGTCACACCAGAGCTTGAAATCAGGACAGAAATACAGCACAGAAAAATTATTTGCCTTTACACTGACAGGAGCTACAGACAACACAGATGTTTTCCTAAGGTGACAAAGTGATCTGGCCAACCTTTCTCTCCCTGCAGGCTCTCAGAACCTTGCTGCTTCCAGCTGGTTGCTGCTTCCAGCAGACACACCAAACAACCAGGGTATCTCTCTGAGCACAGAACTGCCCCAGGGAGGAGCTGCCCAGCCCGAGGGTGTGCAGCCACACCAGCAAATAATCAAGGAAAACTAAGCACAACTGGGAACAACAAGCAGTAATACTTCTTATATTAGTTTATGTGTGAATTTTTATTCCAATCACCACTTGCTACCTACCACACAACTTGACCAGTAGAATATACATGCTGCAGGGGAAGTTTCAGCTCAGAGGAAAGTTAACTTGAAATATCACTATGGACAGGAACAACATCATACATGTGAAGCAAAAAAAATAAACTACTTAAAAATTACCTGTTGCAATGGTAAGGAGTTCTATCAGTATGTACAGAAATAATACTGGAAAGTAATATGGGAAACATTCTTCAAGTACTCATAGATAAACTGCTTCCAGTGCTTTGTTTACTTTCATTTTAAATACCGCTTCTTCAAGACTCAGTAATGTGAACAGCTCAAAATTTAACTCAAACTTGACATATCAAGGCTATTTTCAGAGGTTTTTTTTTCTGAAGGGGCTGAGAGTCACGTCCTTTGTGGTCTATAAAACACTAATTTTGAGAAACACTGGGAATTCAGTAAAATCACAGAAGAAACTATTTGTGGGAACAAGTTGCATCATCACTGCTACATGCACATCAAAATATAAACACCAGGATAAAAATAACAAAGTATTTGTCACAAGTATTAAGCATTAATACCAAACCCAGTTGAAAAGCTAGAACCCTCACAGAAAGTTACTCTTTTCCAGAGAAAAATAAACTACATTAATGTCCTGTCAAATTAACTGAACTGCATATTAGTGCAGTCACTAAACAGCACATCCTGCACATGTAACAGGCAAGTTCACCTGACTTAAAAGGCTATTTGAAGGAATGCATAACAAACCAAAGTAACACAAGATGACTGTACTTAAACAGCAATAAAGGTAAAAGTGGATCCATTCTGTAACACAACCAAGCTTCAGGTGCACGAACTGACAAAAACTCTGCCCTGACAACAAAAGACAATTCTGATATCCTGAACCATGGCTGGTTCTCCAGGTATGAAGTTAAAGAAGAAAGCAAAGTCTCAAGGTGCTGCTCAGAATCACATGAAGAAATGTGCTGGAAGGGACTTTAAAGACCACTCAGCTGCACTGAAATGGTCTTCTGCTATCCCAGGCTGCTCCAAGCCCCACAATTAGGTCTCCAGGCTGAACAATCCCAACTCTGCCAGCCTTTCCTCCCAGCAGAGCTGCCCCATCCCTCTGCTCATCCTGGTTCCTCCTCTGGACTCTCTCCAGCTGCTCCAGCTCCTTCCTGTGCTGGCCCAGGGCTGGAGCAGCTCTAGGTGGGGTCTCACCTGAGTGGGGCAGTGGGGCAGAACCCCCCATCCCTGCTGCCCAGGCTGTGGGATCAGCCCAGGACTGGAATGGTCTTAAAGGCCTTTCCTTATGAGATGTGTCTATCAAAACTGAACACAAAAAAGGTGCTATGCACCATGACCATACTTGGATTGATGCTGAGGTCAAAGACTGGAAATCTGGAGCAGAGCAGTGGTCACACTGCAATCACCAGCTAACCCAAAACTGCCATGGCTGTCATACACTGAGCAACTCAGACAAGGGCTGAAGCTTCAGTAGGGAAGCTGCCCACAGAGGCCAAAACCATCCTGCAAAATTCAGGATCAAGCTCCAACACAGGAAAGGATCTCCTCATGCTACAGCTTACAGTGGAAGTTTAAATAACGTTGTCTGCAATATTCCCCTGATAACGGAATTGAAGCTGAAGGAAAACAAGGCTCCTGCCCTCACCTGGCTGTTTTTTGCTGCTGTTGGGCACTTCTCCGTTGGTCACGGGCTGGTTATTGGTGCCAGTGCTGCCTCCTGACTGGCCGTTTAACACTTTGGGAGTGGATCCCAGGTTTGCAGCTATCACTGGTAACTGCTGCCCTCGTTTCAGAAGCTGTTTCTGTTCCTGGTGTCGGAATCGCGGTGGTACTTCCCGAGGAGGGTATCGAGGCAAGGGCTGCTGCTGGCTGCTGGCTGGGGCCCGCTTGGCATTATTAGTAGTGCTGGTTCCTGTGGAAGTGCCGTTGGAGGTGACAGGCTGGGGCTGGCTTACACTTGTCTTGGTTTGTTCTGGCACTACCCCCACCCCCAGGAAAAAGAAAGTGGGACAAAGTTATTCATGTGAACAGCAACTTCAAAAATCGAAGACTAAGTCAATACTATTAGAGGTGTTTATATATGATGTAATGGCAGCATTTCTTCTGATTCAAGGGGAAACCCATCCCAGAGGAAAAGCTCTGTTACCCCACAATCACACGCTTGCATGGCACAGACCTGGAAGCAGGAATATGCCTTGATATCACCCCTACCCAAATTATCCCAGTTACAGTATGCTAGTACCAACCAGCTTTCTATTGCCTCTGCTGACAAATCAGCACTATGCAGTTTATTTCAACACTGAACCTTCTTTTAGAAAATGTTTAAGTACTAAAAAATTAAGTTTCCCATTGGAGCAAGATTTTAATTGTTACACATAGAAAACTGCTCTGGTCTGGCCTAAAAAGAACAAGGGGCAAACAGGACCTACAGGATGTGTTGCTAAGGCTTCCCTGCTTTAACGAGCCCAACATGGAACAGGAAAGCAATGAATGCCCTCAAGTGCCTGCTGCCAGCAGGAACGGCTGCCAGCACAGGGAACGCTGCACGCAGCCCGGCAGGACAGTGCTGGCACTGGGAAAATGCCAAATGTGCAACTGCAACTCCAAATTATCTCAGGACCAACAGCACGGCCCCAGCAAGGAGAGGGGAAGGTCAAATCATGGGCAGAGGGCACAGGGAACACAGCAAAGCCATCACATCCTCAGCTCCACAGCCTCCCCAGCAGGGCTGAGCAGGGGGCAGCTGTGGGGACAGGGGAGTCACTCAGCCCACCAGGCAGGAAGGCATTCTGAGCTCCTGGGGTCACTCCTGGGGTGACTCTTGCTGCTACTGCCATCCCTCCCAACTGCAAGTCACCTCTGTCCCTCCCTCACACTACTGATATGTTAATGTACTTCCCAAATTTCTAGGATGAGATATCCATAAAGTGTGTTAATATTTATCGTGCAACTTCCCAAGAGAACTCAACACTCGACCATGCCCTCCCTTAGCACTAGGAATAATGTTACTAGATGATTGAGAATGTAGTTTTCAGGGGCTTTTAAAATCTTTCAAATATGTTTAAAGATCACTTTAGCATTCACTTGCAGGAACTGAGTCATGGGAATACAACATAAAAAATAAAAACAAACTCAAGCTTTTGTTTAAGGAAACAATTTGAATGTTGTCAGTGCTACTTGTGATATAATTGCTGTTTATTTCTACTTTATGTATTCTGAAAAACACAAAATAGAAGCCTTTAGAACAAAAAGTCACCAAAGAATCAGCATCTGAATTGTGTTTTAATGGAATATTGTATTTAGGCTGTTTAAGGCAAGCAGAAAAGAAAAACTTTGGAGACCTCCTTGTCTGAAAAATAGGTGGGCAGAAGTGTCAGGGTGAGGACACCCAACTCCAGCTGCCCCTCCCAGGGGCCCCAGCTCCCTCTCAGGCACAGCAGGGACCTGACTGAAGAGGGACAGAATTAAGGAGAGGAAAGGCTGGGACATAAGTCAATTTATTGCACAGAGCACAGGGAATAGAAGGTATTGAAAGGCTATTATACAAACTGGCAAGTTGATAAAGATCACAAACACCACCCCAGATTTCCTCAATTGAAGCTGCTCCCTATATTAAGAGAAGGCAACTGATTCCTTGCAAAATACTTTGATGCACATAATGAGACTACAGATTGTGATTCTGACTTTTGGTTCAAAATTGAACTTCACAAATACAGAATAATGTTAAACAAATCTATTTCATTTGGTCCCTCTAAAATTTCTTGCTTTATAAATAAAGTAACTGAGTGACTAAGCCCTGAAGGGGGGGAAGGGGAGGGAGAGGTGCTATTTAAGCAAATTGCTGAGAATTGGTTGACAATTTAATGCAGAAGGACTTCACACTTTTCTGTGGTCCAGGTACTGCAACAAGCTCTGAAACGAAAACACATTTGTTCACTCTCCACAGCCTGTGTAACCAGTGCCAAAACTGCAGCTTTTGGTGCTCTCCCTGTGCCTCCTGCCCAGCTGATTGCACAAATGACCCTTTAGAGCCTGGAGCACAGCTGAGCTGGGCTGAGCTGAGAGTGACACACAGAAACCCACAGAAGCCATCAGAGCAGTCCTGGGGCCATGGCCCAAGCAGGACACATGTACTCCTTCAGCCTCTGGCACACACTATTTCAGCTTTTTTTCTCCTCACTGTCATCTTAAGCAGAAAATACAAATACACCTCTCTTGAGGAGATTTTAACATGACATACAGCACCCGGTAACATGGTCACTGAGTCACTTCTCCTTCCCTGCCACTTCCACCCCTGTACAACTGCTCCTCTGGAGTAAAGTGAAATAATTTCCATCTGACGTTCCCCGGACACCCAGACAGAGCTGCCAACAGCACGCCCAGGGCAGCCCTAACACTTTACTTTCCTAATTAAAGCTCCTTTAAGAACAAGTGTGTTAGAACAGACCCCAGCGGACCTGCAGGAGCTCGAATCACTTTTGGCTATCAAGGAGTGCAACAAATAAACAAGGTACTCGCTGCCCTGCCAGCCCTAAGGCACAGCACCAACAGCACTTTTCTAGCCGTTTAGGAATATTACATTTGTTATATATTCTAAGCATTTGTTTCCTCAGCAAATATGGCAATTCTATCTACTATGGTATCAGCAAACTGTATAGCGATCTGCCAGGTCCCAGGGCTAGGCTATAGAACATGCAGAGCCCACATTTGTATGCTAATTTTCAACTGAAATTATCCAAAGTGCAACAGAATTCCCTTGCCTTTGCTTCCCTCAGAACCACAGAGTAAGTTTTAAACTATAATATTCATCTTGTCCAACCTTTTCTGTTCCGCAACTTCTCAGAAGACTAAATAACACATTAATATTCCAATATGGCTACTATGAATTCCAGCACCCCTAAATCATTATCTTAATATATTAATTTGTTCTAAACAAGTTGCTCCTTAATAAAAGTTTGTTCTACACACCAGTATTTTATTTTGAATTGTATTAAGGCAGAAAGATAATATTAACAGACTCACAGTTTATCACAGTTAATTAACTTGACTAGCAACAGCAAGTTTACAGAAACTAGCATTAAAAACGACAGATTTTCATAAAGAACAAACCTGCTGCAAACCCTCAGGGCAGGGGATGGTGGAGTTACAGTTTACAGAGAGATTCCAAAGAAAGACGCTTCCAACTTGTGTTGCTTTCCCACTCTGCAGATTTCATTAGAAAATGGAGGAGAAGCATGGTGTCATTTTACTGCTCCAGGAGCTGCCTGCCAACTCCTCCTGGAGCAGGGGCCCAGGGACTCACACTCCCCCTCCAATAAAAAAATGGCAGCTGCTTGAGGAACTTTAATGCAGATGGAAAACAGTTTCTCCCTCGCACAAAACCGGCGCAGAGAGATCAAATCCTCTGCTGACCCACACAAAGAACAGCGCCAGGCTGGCAGGGAAATGCTCCTCGCCGCTGCTGCTGGAGCTGCCCCCCGAAAAACGCCTTGTGCTGCTCTCCCTGCATGGCATGTCCCGCAGTTGTCAGGGCTGGAATGCTGAAGGGCAAACAGAGGAAGTCTGGCTTTCAAGCTGACACACGTAAGATGTAGTGCTAGAATTTTCGTGGCGGAAAAATGGCCGCAGCTGTGAGCTCGGAGCTGCTCTGGAAAATATCTCGGTGTTTGCCAAGGCTTTAACCCCTGCGGATCCGCGCGGAGGTGAGCGCGCCCTTCCCGCGGGACTGACCGGCCACAGGCCCATCCCCTGCACTCTCCTGGCCACCCTCGAGATTTAACAGCCAGCAGGAGAGTTTTTCCGAGCAGGAAAAACACAGCCAGGCAAGCGAAAACCTCGACAAAACCCAGCAGGGTTTGTGCAGTCGAGCCATTCCCTCTGCGGAGAAGAACGCGCGCAAGAAGTTTCCAAGGTGGGAAATATGAGTCAAAGATTTCAATTCCACACCCAGCTATTTTTAGAGCACTTTCCGTTTCAGTGGGCAATTCGGTTTACTCTGTTCTGCAAAGAAAGTGGCACTTTTGGGGCTGCAGTGACAGCCGGGTGCGCTGAGCTCGTGCTGCTCCCCCAAGCCCCCCCAGCTCTGGGCATTTCTCATCAATTATTTCATGTCGATACATTCAATTGTGTTAAAAGGGCATTTCAGCTCCCACTGAGCTCCCACCCTGGAGCACCAGGCACAGCCAAACTCAAACTTCCTCCTCAAACAGCCTTTTCTTCAGCGCTGGGCTTACCAGCACTACCTGGGGCCACGGTGCTGCCTGCAGAGCTCTGGCTTAGAGGAAATTCAGCATAAATGGATTGACTTGTCTGTCTCTAACAGCATTGATATTAAACATAGCCAAAAGGACACATTTTGCCAAGCTAGAAGGAATACAGCTGACAATTCTACAGTACTTTCAATAAACAGGGACTCAAATTATCCTTGTTTTTTCCTAGAATACCTGGTACAAGAGCACTGGGAAGGCACATGACGTGTTTTGCCAGCTGCTGCACAAACATAAACTATCCACTTAGCAACTAACTAATACCTCTCACCCTTCCAGACCTCTTCTTCCCTCCTTTAATAAAACCAGCTGGATCAAACCAGGCAGGTCAGAATCCCTGAAATCCGAAGGAATGCCACACATGCATTTTTAACTGCAATAATACAGTATTAAAATGCTGCTGGTACCAGAAACATTGTTATTAGCATCTTTTTCATTACTTTCTTTCCCAGTCCTGAACAGGAAAACCCCCAGCTCCATGAACTTCGTTGGAAAGTTCCTGTCATTTTACATGAACAATGGGAGTTGCTTCAGCTTGTACAACAGCAATTTCTTCCTTAGCTAAAACAACAGTTTGGAGCCATCCAAATTACACTTAAAACCAAGAAATACCTTCCCTTTCCACTCCCAGCACTTAACCAGCTCCTTTGCTGAAAGAGGCACATAATTCTGAATTATTTAGAGATCCTATACTCTTGTATTTTATCTTCAGCTCATGGACAGAATAAATTATTTAAGACATTAACGTGATGGAAACTTGGAAACTAATGAAACATTAATTTGCATCCTGAATACAAGGAGGCAAAACTGGCGAAACAAGGCATGAGCCATGTGCAACACAAGCTTTGGATTTTGTTCCTATAGAAACTGTAGCAAAAAGTTGTGTATCTGCATCTCACGATGTCTTTTCTTCCACAGCACTGCCAGTTTACATTTTTTGACAACTCTAAATTCCTGCTGAACTTTCTGAAATACCCTTTAAATAATAACATAATTAAGTTTGAACTTAACACTTCCATCAGTGAATGTTAAGCCTCAAAGCAGAAAAAAAACCCATAATAAAACATCATAAATAAAAAATACATTTCAAGTTGCTCTGTCCTTCAGAAGGACATCTTCATTCCATGTGAAGATTCACACCAGGTAGCCTTCTGACCAGAATTCCTGCCCTCCTGGTTCATGCTATTTTTAGCCATTTACTTGTGCAGCCTTGGCCCTGATGTGACACCAGAGCAGCCTGAGCACATGGGTCAAATGGGCACTCCAAGTGCTGATTATTATACAGCAAAGTATTCTATAATTTTCCTTCTTCAGTGTCTTTTCAGGCATATTTTATCACTTCAGAATAAACTCAGACATTTTCATAATTCTTTAAATCTGGTCTATTATTAAGCCTTATGGCAGAAGTGTACAGAAGAAAAGCAATCCTTAGCCTGTATTCAAACACACTTCCATGCACTGCTTGAAAAAGGGCATGTTAAAAAACAAATGAAGAATATTTATGAATTGTAACAGTTTTCCAGCAATTTTATTAGTTACTCTGTCCTGTGCCCAAAGACAAAGTTGGAACTCCCAATGGATTTCAGTGGCCACAGCTGGGCTGCAGGGTCAGGACCCCTGGTGAGGCTGATGCAGCCCAGAGGATGGTGGAACACACAGAACAGCAGCTCCCATCACTGCCAGTGGCTCCAGGAACACTGGAACCCTCCTGCAGCTCACCTGAGGCTCTGGCAGCTCCCTCTGCCTCCAGTGATCCCTTCTCCAGAACCAAACCATCAGCCTCCCCAGACAGGCAGGAAAACCTCCCACTCACAGCAGCATCCTCCCCAGAGCATCCTCACACACCACGAATCCACTGGTCCTACTCAGCCCAGGTATTTTTCCCATTTAAACACACCCACCAGAGTACACATTGCACTTAAATAAGCCACATGCACCTGTGTCTCCTGAGAGCTGGGATTGGTGCTGCAGAGCATCAGTGCAGTGCCCATGAGGACAACCTGCCTGCTCCTCTCCCACCACTTCTGAGCTGGGATGTTTCCTCAGTCACCCACCTTGGGCACTTTTCCTTCCCTGCCTCTTCCCCACCTTCCTCTGCCATTTCCCCACCTTCAAGCCCAATCAGCCCTTCAAATACTTTCTGGTTTTTCCAGTAGGACTTACTTCTCTGCTAAGCAGGGCTCTGAAGCTTCTGGAGCTTCCAGCACTGCTCCAGTAAGTGCTAAATTAAACCAATGTTCCCAGAAAATAGGGTTTCACCAAGCACTCCACATGACTGCTTCAGGAATTACTATCCACTTCCCAACTAACAGCTGAGGAGCTACAATTCAAGAGAAAGTGAAAAGAATCTGTTCCCCCTTTTTTTAGGAGCTGGCTGGGATGGAGATCCATACAAACCCCACAAACACTCAGAAAACTGCAGTGCTCCCACCTGCCATGAACATTGAAATTACAGCTTCTGGGTATTGGCAACCTGATCATTTTGCAGGATGAGCCCTCCACATGCAGGAGTTAAAAGTGGACATAATAATTATTTGTCTATCATGTGTTCCCAATCCCAGCTGCACTTAGAATATTTGTAAATTAAGTTTCAAGCAGATCCATCCTATACACAGTTATTCTGAAGTGTTGGTGCACTTTTCAAACAAAGCAAAAAAGGTGAAGGAAAACAGCAAGCAAGGAAAGGAACTTCAGGTATTACTGGTGCTCTGTAAGTAAATAAGAACAGAAAACAGGAAGATCAGCAACTCTAATCCCTGGATAAACCCTTTGCTGTTACTCTTCTAGACTTTTGTGATCCCTTTGAAAAAGTGCAACTGAAGTCTCAAGGGTCCCATCTGTCACTTTTGAGAGGAGATTTCAGGTGACACATTTGATTCAACATATTAAAAACTGCAGAAGTAATACACAGAGTAGAACTAACTGTAAAGTAACTTACCTTTGATTTTTTGTTCAATGGCCTAGAACAAGAAAAAGAAGTGTCAGTGATTTGTGCAGATAAGAGAGAAACCACATGTACACGTGCCACTTCATAAAGCAACATTAGCTTTTGACTTTCGTCTTTTTAAATGGTTTCAAGTTATTTAATTATCTACTTCAGAAGCGTCTCTCTAACCAACCCAGGCCTATTATTCCTTATGCTCAAAAAGCTGTTTAAATGTTATAGAAGACAAAATTAATTTGAAAGATAACTACATGAAACAGACCAAATTAAACTTGCAAATTAAGATGTTTTAAGTGAGTTAAAAACTGCCTGGAAGCAAAGAGCTGCCACCACTTTTACTGCAGAATGGGGCAGGGATGGGGGAGTGATCTGGAAATGGAAAAGAATAAGAGAGCAAATGCCAAAACTTCAAGTCTTTCATTTCCAAGATTCAGCGGGTTACACCTGTGATATGGCCAAGATGAGAGGTCTATTTGAATAAAAGTTTATCACAGGATAAAATGGAAAAGAAACATTTCTAGTATGAAGTGCACCTCAGTGGTGTGGTTTTAATCAAACACCGCAGTGAGCTGTGCTCAGGAAGGTTTCAAACCAAGACAGCATCCCAAAAGCACCAGTTCCTCCTATGTGCTCCAGTGCTGCTCTCCCTCTTCCCCAGCTTCCCAAAGGCAGGCACTGCACACCACCACACCTCCTCATTATGCTTTTTGTTCAACAAATATGGTTAAAATATCTGCTTTGAAGCCTTGGGTGGTTCTGTGCCTTTAGAATCCCAGGGTTGTGTATCCCAGCACCTGGCTGAGCCAAGTGTCCTGTGTTTATACTGGTCCCAGTTATTGAAACACTCAGCACACAAACCCCAAGCACTGGTTTGTCCTTCCACACTGTGGCTACATGGTGTCTCTTTGGCTCTGCCATGCCTGTGTGTGTTCAGAGCTTCCTCTGGAGAGGTTGTACTCTCCCTCCTCCCCAGCTGTAGCCCAGCTCATTAGCCTGGCACTTGGCCCATGGATGGGAAAATGAGAACTCAGAACTTCTCAAAACTTTTTTTGCTATTTCTGATGACCTCCAGCACCCAGAGATGTGTGGAGAGCAAGGGGCACAGCCAGGACTCCTGGCTGCTTTCTGTGCTAAGGTGCCAGAACCCGAGAGAGCACAAGGAATGTGTTTCAGCTGGGCACTTCCAGATTCCATCAGGGCCTGGGGCTCAGCTCAAGGCTTGGGAGGGGCTGCTGGCAAGCCTGTAAAACAAACCAGTATGTTCCTGGAGCCACATGCAGCATCAGGCAATGGAATCACAGGCAAACTGCTGAGCAGGTTCACTCTGCTCCTACCGAAATGGACACATTCAAAACCTGCATTTACAAGCTCCTCGCAAGCTCAGGGTCAATATTTGGAATCAATGGCCATGATGAGGATCTTGTCAGTAAAGAGGGATTCTGAAGTATTTACAAGCATTTCTGTGATGTTTCCGTCCCTAAACATCTTTGCTGTCAATATTTTCTTTTTCATGAAAATTTGTATTCCCTACAACAAATTCTGTTATGGCATGTTTTCATACTGAAGAATAAGAAGATATATTAAAATAAGGAGATATATTAAAATAGGGATGCTGCTGAAAGCCACTGCCTTAAAATGGTACTTTTCTTCTACTAGTAAATGCACTAACACAGAGAGGTTTCAAACCTGAAACTGCCTCAACTCCAATCACGAAAAAGAATGGTAATCTCAGAAGTTAGTCTTGTAAGAAATTACACAGAGCCAATTACAATGTTCAATATGTCAGTTACATCTAAATAACTGACAGTACATTTAAATTTAAAACATTAAATTATTAAGAAAACACTAGTTTCTACTAGTGATGAAACAAGTCACCCCTTAGCAGAGGGGTTTATTCTCAGTGCTCCACATACCTTTTTTTGAGCAGCTTCCTTCTTCTTTTTGTCTTCTTTTCTCTTTTTCCTTTCTTCCATCAACTGTTCTTCCTCTTCTTGCACTAAATCCCTGAACCACACAGTTTGTAATTAACTCTCCCAAAATACAATCTGTACACACTTAGATTCATTTTAGAACAATTATTTCACAGTGACACAGAAGGAACTGGGGAATTTTGCTTCTAATTGGATCCTATTTCTACAGGGATCGTCCCTGTCAGTGCAGGCCACAAGTGACAGGACTTCAAGTGCAGATGTTGTGTCAAGCTACATGTAAGGAGTTCTTTCTTCCAAAGCTTACAATGAAGACTTAGACTTGAGTTTGGTTCAAAAGCCAGCAAATTCAGATGTTATTGAACCTCTCCCTGCACTGGTGTGGCTGAGCTCTGGCACATCCCAGCCTGGAGCACTCCTGCACACAGCCTAAGTGTGCAACCTGTGCAACTGCAGCAGCTCCTTCATCCCAAACCACCTCTGCCAGGAAACACCCAGTGTGGGCACAGGCAGACCACAGCTGGCACCAGCAGGGCCATTTTAGAGCTCTCTAACCGAGAAACAAAACCGTAACTTGTCAGAAGTGAAACCAAAACCTAGGACATTAATTAAAGTCACTTGATACACAGCATTTCATGCTCAAACTGGAGGCTGAGCAGGAACACCACTGTCCAGCTTAAGCTGTTTAAAAACAGACTTTAGAAATTTTTTGGAGAAAAAGAACTAACAGTGTCAATATGGGGCAGTCACTCAGTAGTCTCCTTCTGCCTGGGCTCCTTTATAACCCCAAACTACCCATAAACTTCCAGTTTCAAATAAGATAGTCTGGTATCTGTCAGAAGCAATACAAATTGAAAGTATTAAAGCACAAGACAGTCCACAGGTTTCAATATTTTTTAGATATATAAATAACCAGTTAATACTGCTCTTAACTCAGCTCAAGTCCCTTTCAAAGCAAGTGCAGGCATTAGCTTTGGTTTTGAGTTTTCTTGAGTTATTTCTGAGCCCACTCTGTGCACTGCCAGAGGAATCACAACCCATCAAACACAGTGTGGCATTTTATTTTGCATTTTATCAGAGCTTCATCAGCTGGCTGCAAGATTCACCCAGGACTGTCTCACCGCAAAAGCAATCTTGCATTTACAATTACATCTCAAAAGTGATTTCATGGACAACTAAGAGATCAGACATCTAACTCCAGAAACAATTCCAGCTGGCCAGTTTCATCCAGAGCAATCCCTTGCTCCTGTGCAAATCCGAGGTAATGATTAACCTGCACTGACATCCACACACTACAAAGGTGACACTTCAGGCAGCCTTGCCCCTCGCTGTCACACCCTGAGCATTTGTAACCACAGGAATATTCGTGATCCTGAACCTCACTTCAGGCTAATTTGGGACAGTCCAAATTTTAACAGGCAATTTGAGCTGGAGAGCAACATGAGGTCTGGAAACAGCTTCTACAGATCCCAGCTCCTTTACACAATATCACAGCTCCTTCCATACAAAGCAGAGCCACTGGTTTCTCCTCTGGAATTCAGCACTGGGTTGGGCATCCCTTCTGCCTGCTGGGGCTACAGCTGAGTTACAGGATCTATAATAACTGAGCAAAGTTCTAGGAGTTAAGACAGCCACCAGCACTTGTTTTGTATAACAAATTTCAGTCTGTCACATGCCAAAACTGCATTAGCTGAAAAATCATTCTGCTTTTAGAAGAAAGCTGTAGCATGTTCAGGAGCAAGCAGAATGCAAAATAGTATTTTCAGAGGAAAAAAAAAATAAACCTCATCAATCCTGCTACAGTTAAATCAACACAATTACACTTCATTTTGGGAATACAGATGCTAACAACTAACATACTGATATCTCTGGAATATTCTACCACAGCATCACTGGTTTTTTTTTCTCCCACACAGTAACAACAGAACTGCTAAATTATGACACTCCATTCATTCAAATTTTATCTTTTTACAACAAACAGATTTTAGATTACAAAGCTATCTTAGGACACATAACCCCCCTATGATTAGGATCAGGACTCAAGGCAATCCCTAGATAAAAATCATCCACCTATAACTCATTACAAGTTTTTCAGAGTATTAATTATCACTATAACATTAAATCTCAGTGACTAGAGAGCAAAAGTAACCCAACTGGTGCAATTAAGCAGCAACAGCAAAGCTCTTCCCATCCCTGTTTTTCCCTGAAAATTTAACCCTTCAAGGAAGACAGGCCTATTCACCATCCTTATACAGAAACTTAAACTTGAAACAAAAATTCACAGTTGCCTATTAAGGCATTAGAATCTCAAGCAGAAGCCCTGAATTTCCACTTCTGACAGCTGGAAGCATGAGTCTCCTTTACTCTTCCCAACACACAAATCCATGGCCCTCTCACCAGACAGCAAATGACAGGATTGATGCCTCTGATTCCAATAACAAACAAACTCCATTTCTAGTGCTGCTCCTTGAGGAGCAGAAGTGGAACTTGGCATTTCCCATCTGTCACCTCGGACCAACAGCTCCCTGCTCCTGAGGACAAACAAGCAGCACTCCATGGAACAGGAACCACTGCAGCAATCCAGTCTCGTGGCAATATCACAACCAGAAAATTAACAAGTTCCTTTCTGGGCTTTTCCCTACAGCTGAGAGACTTAATCCATCGACCTTGTGTGGCCAAAGTGTCAGCAGCAGCATGCCTGATCCGTCAGCTGGCCAAGGAAAAGCAAGGACCGAGCATTCCGACTGATAACATGAATATATAAACATGATTTCTCCTATCAGACATCCAACTTGCACCAAAACACATGCACAGGCAGTGTCCTTCTCCTCCTCTGTAACGGGATTAGCTTGCTCAAGGTTAAATGGCCTTAGCAGAAACGCAAACTATATTTTTCAATTTAGATCAAGTGGAAATAAAACACCCCAGCCATAGGAAATCCACATCGGAGACAGAACAAAGGCCTCTGGTTTCAACAGCTTAACTTGAAAGGTGCTTTATTTTCAAGTGAGACAAAATGAAAATGGATCTTGATCTCAGCAGAGACTGTGCATTTGATGGCTCTGAAGATAGGCAAGGAGAAGCTGCTCTTATCTGCATAAATTTAAGCAGACCAAGGGTCAGATAAATATTTACTGTTATTTATTTAACAGTAATTTTTTGTTCCAATTGTTGACCCCAGCACAATTCTTCTTTGTATAAGGGGGGAAAAGCTCAACAAACTACTAAAATGCTTTCCTCAAATAAGCTATTAAAAAAAACCCAAAACCAACTTTTTAGTCTTGTAAGACAGGTATCGAGACAGTGCAAGGCATTTTATTTTTGTATGGCCTGATTTGTTATTTGGCTTCTGAACTGGAAAAAGCTGTCATGCTCTAACTGCAAACATTTCAGGGAATATTTGTATCAAAACATGTTTCACTTACTACTTTAATTCTTGGAAAAGAGAGTTCTAATTATCTTTAATTTCTAAAGCTCCAGCTTGGAAAAATATTTTGAAAAATACCTGGGCTGGAATGGACACATTTAACTTTTATTCTTATGTTGCAGAAGAGCAAAATCAAGTTCACCCATATTTCCCCTGGCAGACAGGCTGAGCACGCAGTAATTAATGTTTGTGCACCTTTGCTATCTTTGCTGTTACAATATATCCAAGGGCAACACGTTTTGACACAATAAAACCACAATTCCATCACCTCACTGAGGAAATTATGTTTCCAAGTGTGAGTGCCCACCCCTGGAAGGATTAACAGAGGCATGCATGTGGCACTGGGGGACATGGCAAGCTGGGGGCAGTGCTGGGGGATGGCTGGCTCGAGGACCCTGGAGCAGTGTACCAACCCAGAGGTGACACACCAAGAGAGGGGACAGCCCAGGACAGCCACACTCACTGCACTGCCAACCCAGGGCCAGAGCCATATACTGCTGGAGCAAACATACAAGTAAGAATTAGAAGTGACTATACACAGAAGCTTTTGAAACCAATCCAAAATTTCCAGTCATGGATGTATTAAAAAAAAAAATTCGGGAAAATTAATAAGTAAATAAATAAATTCTTTCCACCATTTGCTCTTCTAGTTATAAATTAACTTGCAGTGCTACAGGTGGAACACTGCCAGGTAGCTACAGGCAATATCAGGAATTGAAAGATCTTTAACAATATTGCAACCACAGCACCACATGTTCAACCTGCAGCTGATCTACACAGACTTTCAAATGCTGCTGTGACTGATAAGTCTTCTATACTCTGACCTACAAGTTCCCTCATCTTTCAATCTTTTGAAATGACATAATTACATACAACTGCCAATAAAAGTGATTTCTCAGTAAAAACCAACAGCTAGCTTTCCTACTCAGCAGCATTCTATAACAATCAATTATAAAATGTGTATTTTGATTAAAATGGGATCCTACAATTCTTTGATCAATGTCATCCACAAAACAGCACACTACCCCAAAACAGCCCTTGGAGTTAATGGAATAGGTGCCAGTACTTTGAAGTTAACAAAAAAATCACAACAAACCCCACCAGTGCCTTGGATGGAAACTCTCTGGCACCTGAACCCACCCAGTTTGTTCCTCAGAACACAGAGAGCCTCAGGCAGTGAGAACAAAACAAACCCACTCATTTACAGTCATGTGTGTCTGCCTGTGTGTGTGTTCTTTCCACCTATTAACAGAGAGGAGAGGTGCTGCCAAGCTAAAAACTGGGGAAAAAATTTAAATTAATAATTAATTAGTAAATGTATATCAGCCCCTTTCTTTTTTGCTTGCAAATACCTCAGTCTTTAAATTATCACCCTAAAGGTGAAGTGATAGAATTCTATCTACCACTCCCAATTACGTGGAATCCACTCAGCTTTCCTATTTTCTAATACAGAAGCTGGCTCATCAGAATGATGCTCCCAAACACAAGGACTACAAATGCACCCTAATTCTGGAATATTTGTGTTAGTTTTGCTCTCAAGTTTCATCCAAGATGTTTGCTGCTACATAAGCAGACAAAAGACAGATCTTTTTCCCAAGAAGTTTATCATCCAACTACACAAGACTCCAGCAGCAGCCATAAACAATCCCTATCTTCCTGTAACAAATGAGGAACCGAAGAAGGCAGATTAAACTGCTCCTCCATAATCAACTGCTCAAGTCCAGCATCAACTCTGCCCCCATTCCAGGCTGCTGCAGTGTTACTGCTGCAGAGGCAGCACTGCTCTGCACAGGGGCTGCTGCGAGACTGAAACAGCAGCAGTACCTGATGGGGACCACCTGGCAATCATGCACAACCTCAAAAAGTGTCTGTGCAGGAGAAAGGGATGTGTTATTTTCCCCAAGTATCTGTAAAGGTCTTGAAGTGCATGAGTAGAATGTTTTCTCTGCAGTAAACTTCCCATTTCACAGCAGACATCGTTCCATAAGAAGTTTATCAGGACAAAGACCCACCCCCAGAAACCCAACAGAAAATCAAGTGCTTACACATCAACAGAAACAACTACATTTCTCTCTGGTTTTCTATGTCTCTATCACTGAGCCAGCTCTATGTTTTCCCTGCAGCAAATAAGAAAAATATCACACAAATATGGTGGTTATTATAACATGACAGTGTAAAAATCAATTGTACAGTAGTAAAATTGCAGAATACATGGATGAAATCTAGAGATGAGAAGTTTGCTCTCCCAAAACATGGCCAGTCTGCAACCAAAGTGGGCAGAATCACAGGTGAATGGAAGCAATGGAGACTCTTCCCTATGGTTTGCATGCTTGTGAAGCAACAGCCAAACCCCCGGGTCTGGGAAAATAATTGTAAATGTATTTCAGATATTTACCTTCTCTCAGTTCCACATAAATGAGGCAGGAAAGCCCTGTTTACCAAACAGAATTGAAAAGTTATTCCTTAAATCAGAAGAACTAAATAGTGATTTTAAGCAGTCCTGATTTTAACCAAATTTAACTCTTCCATTTCCCCAGTTAACACCAGACAGCTCTTGTTGTGGCTGAACAGGTGGCATTTAACTTGTAACATGATGCCACAAAGTGTGCAATGGATTCATTTGAATCACTGTTGCAAATCATGCACTAAGCTTATTTTTGAGACTTTATTTTTTCATACATGCACTAGGCATGCATGAATTTTAGAGAGAACACAGACCAAATGAGGATTCTTTTCCAAAAGGCCAGACAAGCCAAGTGCTAATCCTGAGTGTAAAACAGGAATCACTCCAACTGGATAAGCAAGCTGTACTAAAAACTGTAATATTTATCCTACCATAAACCCACAGACTAGGCCAATATTCCTAGTAAGATTAAAAAGTATATTTGCTACCTATTAATTTATAAGCATAAACTCCAGAAGTGACTTCAGAACACACACAAAGCAAACCCAACGTCCTGTGGAGTTCACACTCTATATCCACACAGTGAAATCTAAGATTAACATAAACTCTAGTACAGGTCTATGTACCTTCCCAGGAAAGGATATTTGCTCTTTTATAGTTCAGCTAGGTCACTGCAAATTTAATAAGACTGTAAATAATGACACTAGAGAAGAATGAGTGCTATCTGCTGAGTTCTACCCCAGTAAAACAATTAATCAGGTCTATCCAGCGCAGGCATGCCATGGTTTATCAGCTATGTGCTCACACAAGAGCTCCCTGGCTAAACATAAACCAGCTGGGGCATTAATGTGAACTTCAAACCAGTTCTGAATCTTTTAAATGAATAAAACATACGGCTCTGTGTCACAGAGACATGGGGATCCATTCCATAGCAGAATTTACTCTCCAAGCACTGAATTTTGGAAGTTCTGTAGTTTTCTTTCACTTCTTGTCACTCTCGGCACCACCTACCACCATGATAAGATCTCTGCTAAGGTCATGAAAATGTGAAGATCTCCTGACTTACTAAGACTGGCACCAAGTACTGCTCTGAACTTAACACTCTGTCACTCTAAATAACACAGTTCTGAAATCACTTCTGGCATTGTGAACACAGCGAGTCCCAGAATGCTGATGGGTTAACAGCAATGTGCCAAAGGTACCTTAAAGGTTCCATGTATCCCATTTATTCCCCAACAACAATATGGGAAAAATCACTCATGCTTAAGTGTATTACAAAAAAAAAAAAAAAAAAAAAAAAACCAAACCAGGAAGACACACACTGAGAGCAGGGGAAAACAAATCAGTTTTCACAGTGCAATCATAGCTTAGCCTGGAAGTTGGAAAGGCACAGGAAAGAAGGAAAAAAGCAGCGTATCAAACCCAAGATTCTATCAGCTATACTCAGGGTTTGTGCACATTACAAATGGCCTCAGTGGAAATCCCTTTAAGAGATCACTAGCAAAAGGCCCTTAAAAGTCTAACTGAAAAAGAACCTAAAAAGGAAGTAGGATAGAAGTTGAAAATAAAGAACGTAAGCAACAGAGCAGATACTTGCAAGAAAATCATCTGAGTAAAAACAAACGATGCAGAAGAAACAACTACTTAAATACAAAAGTGATACATGTTACTGGCATTGAATTCTTAGTTCAACATGACTCTGAACTCCCGAGTTAAGGAACAGCCCATTCTGTGAAGCTCTCCTTCTACAAACTACACATAAACAGGAAATTCACCAACTAACTCTTCATGGCAAAAGAGGCAAAGAGCCACACTTATTTGAGTTCTTGTCACAACTGTCTTGCCTCTCAACAATATTTGCCTGAAGTGTATAAAAAAACCCCAAACCCTTCATTCATTTTTCAGTTATTGTTAGGTACTACGGCTTAGTGCAGAAAAGTTATTTTTCTCTTCAAAAATCTCCCCTATTAAAGAAACTCTATTATACATCTGAAGCTGTTACACAAAAAAAAAAGGCGCAGCTAAAAAGGTGTTTAGTCTACAGAATTAATTGAACTTGCAGACATTTCTCCATGCAATAGAGGACGTTTTCAAATTCAGAGGCTTTTTTTATCCTTACAATTAACAAGAGATTAAAGCTCCCGATAAAGCCCACAACTATTCCTAGCCCTAGGCCACCTTTCCATCTAAACTGTGGGAGGGAATTTAAATGAGTCTCTTACCTGCTTAGTTTTCTTTCGACTTCTTTGGTAGCTTTAGCTTCCAATTCTCTGGAACAGAAAGTGGTGTTGGTTTCCATGTCAACAGCAATGCAGCACGAAAATAAACGCGGTGCGGGTCAGGATGCTCAGGAGCTCCAGGTGGGTTGGTCAGGAGGGAAGGGGGAGCGCGGATCGCCGGGGATGCGGCGGTGTGTGCCTGGCGAGGGCAGAACCTGCCCTGCCGCCCTGTGCCCCAGCAGCATCCCTGTGCCTGTCCTGCACCCCGACACCGTGTGCCCTGTCGGCATCCCAACACCATCCCTGCGCGCTACCCGCGCCCCACACCCATCCCCGCTGCCCTCCCCGCACTTCACGGCTTCAAGGACTTTAAGGAAAACAATTCTGCTGCATCACTTCAGCCCGCCAAAGCGGGTCGAGCGCAGCGCCAGGAGCTCCGTGCCGCACCGACCTGAGCGCTGCCGCCCCGCAGGATGGAACTCCGGGCTGGGGAGGGCACGGCTCGGCCCGGCGCGGGGAGCGGGACGCATCGCTCCGGCCGGGCAACGCGACCCCTGCGGGCGGCCCCTCGCCGGTCCATCCCCCGCGGGCAGCCCGATCCCATCGCTGCGGCTCCGCGGGGCTGCCCCGCCGCCCGGCCCTTCCCTTCCTTCCCTTCCCCCGCCCGGCCCGGCCCGGCCCGGCGCCGCCCGCCCTCCCCGCTACCTCATGTATGTAAAGTGCTCGGAGTCCGTCCCGGAGGCTGCGGCGCGGGCCCGGCGCGGCCGGCGGCTCTAGGCGGGCTGAGCCCGGCGCTGCGGAGCGGGAGGGCCCGGCAGCTGCAGCCGCAGCTCCGCCGCCATTTCCTGCCGCCGCCGCCCGCCCGCCCCGCGCGCAGGAAGCGAACCCGCCCTGGCCGCGCTTCCGGGGCGCCCGGCGGGAGGGAGCGGGGAGAGCCCGGCAGGGATGGGGGAGCGGGGAGAGCCCGGCAGGGATGGGGGAGCGGGGAGAGCCCGGCAGGGATGGGGGAGCGGGCTGAGCCCGGCAGGGATGGGGGAGCGGGCTGAGCCCGGCAGGGATGGGGGAGCGGGCTGAGCCCGGCAGGGATGGAGGGAGCGGGCTGAGCCCGGCAGGGATGGAGGGAGCGGGCTGAGCCCGGCCCGGCCTGCTCCACTCCTGCCCGCCTGCTCCGCTCTGCTCCCACCCGCCTGCCAGCCCGGGGCTTCGGCCTAGAGAGTCACGGAACCATCGCTTCGCCCGAGGCTCTCTCTCGGGGGTTTGGGATGTGCGGCAAAGGCTCTTCCCCCGGATGGTGCTGGGCACTGAACCCTAGGGAATGGGCACAGCCTGGGGCTGCCAGAGCTCCGGGAGCGGTGGGACAGCGCTGCCAGGGATGCGCAGGGTGCTCTGGGTTGTTGGGGTGTTTGTATGGCATGGGGTTGGACTCGATGATCCCCGTGGGTTCCTTCAGCTCAGGAGATTCGGTGATTCTGTGATCAAGGTTGGAAGAGACCTTTAAGATCATCCGGTCCAGCCCTGCACCAGCACTGCCACTGTAACCCTCAAACCCCAAAACAACATCACCCAGGGGCAGATTGGATGCCTCTCAGGTACCCCCGGGGATGAAGCCTCCCCCACCTCCCTGGGCAGCCCCTTCCAATGCTTGACCACCTGGAAAGTGAAAAAATTCTGATATCTGAACCTCCCATGTCTCAGTCTCTTGTCCTCCCAGTGCAGCACGGTAGAAGAGATGTGCCCCACTATTATACCCTCCTGTTGGGGAGTTGTGGGGAGCAGTGAGGTCACACACACTGATGCAGTCCTCAGTTATCCCAATCACACACAGGAATTCCAGGCACTGTCTCATCGAGCACCCTCAGCAGAACACAGTTGTTCCCCCACAGATGCAGGACAAGGCACAGACGGACATAACATCCATTTCCACGCGTGTTTTCC
This sequence comes from Lichenostomus cassidix, assembly GCF_008360975.1. NCBI lineage: Eukaryota > Metazoa > Chordata > Aves > Passeriformes > Meliphagidae > Lichenostomus > Lichenostomus cassidix. The sequence goes on from NC_139495.1 coordinate 662,749, forward strand.
CTGTGTGGGGCAGCTCTCCCAAGGTGCTGCTGCTGTGCAAGCTCTGTGCTGACCTTGGGGCATCAGTAACTGACAGATAAAAGGTACTGACGTGTAAATAACCACAGAGACCTTCCTCTCAACCTTCCACTGACTCCACTGGACTGAGGGAGGGCAAACCTGGCAAACACTGGCAAACCTGGTGTGAGATCGATGTATGTGAGCATGGAGCTAAATCCAAAACACACAGAGATACTTCAGCTACAGAAAACGAAGAGTAAGGCGTATATGAGCCACACTGTTACTGGACTTGGCTTCAGTAACAATATCCCAGAAATTAGAAGAATCAAACCAGCCGAAGGACCAAACAGGATAATGAATGAGAATTGAGAGCAGTAATGTCAGGAATGAGCAAAGCTCATTCACAAGCTCTCACAAGAGTTCCCAGTACATAGTTCTGCATCTGACAAGCACTCCCTGTCCAAGGTTTTGTTGGCATAGGGAAGTTCTTGCCCTCTCTCTGCCTCCAGCTGCACATTGTCACCAGCATTTTACAGCCCAGTTTCAGTGGCCTTTACCATTCTTATCAATGCTAGCAAGAGAAGGAATGCTGTTGATTCCTCTGTGGCATGAATGGATGTCCTGGGCACATGAGCCATTGTCCCTGGAAATCTGCTGAACCATCCACTGTCTTTCTGCCAGCATGAATGAAGTACAATGTTTTTCAGCTGAAGAAGATCTTACATTATTAAAGGCAAGGTTTATGACAATGCAGAGTAACCAGTGAGCGTATTTTTGTCCTTAGAGGCTCAGTAATGCAGTGTGTGTTGCTGTGAGCTGAACAGGCTCAGCCGTAAAGTGACGGTTTGAAATCAGTTTGTCAGTGTCTTGTGATAACTTGTAAGTTAATTTGGTCTTATTTATTTTTCTTCGTATGAAAAAGTTTGGACTGTCATGTAATTGTGTGTAACTGAAAGCCATTATTTCCTGAAGTGTGACTCAGCTCCCTCTCACTGTTCCATTCACAGCAGCCCTGTTTCATGTCTCTTTGGAGGCACTACACGTGGTGTAGGAGGGTTGCTGTTAAGTCTGTCCTCAGCTGGGAAGGCTGATGAATGCATTATGTACTCCTGTTATGTCAGTTTGTTAACTGTATTATGCCACTGTCAATAAAATTCACAGTCAAGGTCTGCAGCTTTCTTTGTTATTTTAGATTGTTCTCTAATGTTATTTATGCTCCTAGCAACTAGACCGCTGCAGCAGTGGCTTGCTTTCTGCATGGAAGTGCTTCAGCTGCCTATACCCTGTCAGGAAACCCACTGCAAGAACCAGCCCTCAGTCACTGACCAGTCACTGACCTCATCATCTCCTCCTTGCAGCATCATCATCATCATCTTGCCTCTTTCTCTGGTAACACTGCTGAGTTCTGACACACATGAAACTGGTGAACTCCTGGGTGCACTAGGGAAATGAAGGAATCCTCAGATAGGAGGAACATTTTCTTTTAGAAGCAGCAGCAGGCTAAGCTTCAGCCATGCAAAAGCCCATCAGTCAAACAGTGGTACTGGGTGCTGGCTGGAAACAACACTTGGATGTTAACCACCCAGTCCTGGTTTTAGCCTTAATATGTGCTGAATGTAGGGTTGTTTGGGAACTGCGGCTCTGGGGCACCATGTCTCCTGCTTCCTACAGTTATTTAGTTCATTCTTTGTCCCTTGGTGTCCTCTGAAGCTTGCACCTCTGGATGTCTTTGCTAAGGCCCCAGATTCTGACTCTGCCAGCAAAGGGACACCAAACACCTCTTTGCTTAAAAAGATGAATGTAACCACCTGGGCTGGGAGCTGCTTTCAGCTGAAGGGTGGATAAATCCTTAACCACCATCTGTGAAATGTCAGTGCTTCTCTTCCTCATGGGAACTGTGTCCCCAGGAACCACCATGTTCCCGGGTGGGAAGGAGTGTGCAGGGAGGAACCAGCTCATGCCACCTGCCATGCTCCCTCCTCACCCTGGCACTGCTGTCCTTCCCTGATGTGTGTCTGAATGGCTCTGCAGCACTCTGGTCACACGTGGCATTAGAAATTGGAAATAATGGAAGCAATTCTTCAAGGGCAAACAACCCACCCACATTCAGGCAGCTGCCAAGGAATGGACCTGTGCAGTTACACTTCCACCACTGGGCAAACATGCCCTCCTGGGCAGTGATCCCCAAATATCCTCTCCCAGCAACAGCAGCCACCACCTGCACCCTGCCAGCCTGGCACACACACCCATACTCCCATCGTCACATCCCCTTCACTTTTTAATTAGGATTTTCATCTCATCAGAGCGAGAGAATAAACTGCAGGAGGCAGGGAAATGCACTGCCTGAAAACAGTTAAAGAGCTGGCGCCATTTCAGCGTTCCCATCCCCTCCGCCCTTCCCCTTCAGCTGCAGTTTGCTCTTGAGGCAAAGGAAGCCGACATGTTAGAAAATACTTTCTGCTTCATGTCTGGGGAAAACAGAGCTGGGGCTGTGTCGGGAGAAGCATGGCCCTGGGGATATGGAGAATTTGCCACCAATACCTGCTTGTTCCATTCAGCATCATTACACAGAGCGGAGCCGCTGTCACTGGCAAAATAGATTGTTTTCAAAATTGCTCTTGACTTGAATAATCTAAATGAGCTGATTTGACAGACAAGGGAAAACAGTCTCCTCATCAATGCAGTGGCTTTCTGTGTTCCTCTGCAAGGAGGCTCCTCTCTTTTTCATTATAGAGTCTTTATTTAAGGACTTAAAAATAGCCCAAACGATGGTAAGAGATGGCGATATGAAGGTATTGAACAAGCAGCACTTCCTGATAAAACAATCCCTGCCCAGAGCCTGTCAGTGCAGTCAGCTGGGCTGTGTGTGTTAGAAAGGGACATTTGGGGCTCTAGGATCCTTAATTAGGAGAAAAACTTACAAATGACGTAACTGGAATTTCGTTTCAGAAAGTGTTGGGCTTGCCTTCCAATCTGCCCTGAACGCAGCTGGAAACAGCCCTGAAAAGCAGCTGGAAACAGCCCTGAAAAGCAGCAAACACCATGTTGTGCTGAGGCTGGGGGTTACACAGTCGGATTCATTCCACGGGCTGCAGCAGCAAAGAGCCATCAGACCTGTGCTGGGGAGAACATTCCCTGCCTTTCCTCCGGGCTCCAGTGCCTTGGCAGCATTCTGAGAGCAATCAGAGCAGGGCAGAGCAGGCACTTGGGGTTATTAAATGAGGATTTAATCCTACCCTTTAAATCAGCAAAAAAATTATCAAAGATAAAGGATTTCCCCGTGTTTTAAAGCCAGCCCAACTTGCATTCCCTGATCTGTGTTTGGGAAGGCTGCCAACTGCAAAATGGAATCGCTGAGCCTGGATTTCGCTCTGCATCCAGCCAATTACAGCAGCCTCGCATCCCTGCGCTCGGAAGTGGTGCAGTACAAGAGACTGACAAGATCCAATCTTTATTTATTTACCAGGGCTGCATTGCACTTCCAAAGGGAAGCACAGCAGTGGGCTTACTGTGGGCCTCCCCAGCCCATGCTCCACACTGCTCAGGTGTTAGCTAATATGGCCCAGTTCAGATTCCTCGTGGAGGCTGGTGGGGAATGTCCCCCAGCTCCAAAGGTTCCCCTTGAGATGCTGCTGCAGCAGCAGGTCCAGCCACCCTGGCCATCACCTGCCCTGTGGGGCTCAGCCAATCTGCCCACATGAAATCTTCTGGGTCTGCACATGCTGGGCTCTCTTCCACAGCCATGGCTCTTTCTAGCTTGTTTCTAGGTTTTTGCTAACCAAAAAGACAAAGTAGGGCCCAAAAAGTAGTAGGGCATTTTTTGGAGAGCCCACAGAGCTACAAACCACCAGCAAGAAGATACAGATGATGCATGCAGGGAAAGGTGCTTCCCCTCCTGTTTCTGTCCTCCTGTCTCAGTTATTTGTGATGGCCTCATGCAAACAGCAATGTTCACTGAGGAAACAGCTTCCCTTGCCTTCAGCCCACCAGCCACACCCACAGCAGGGCTCACCTTTCCTCCAGGATTAATCTTGGCTAGTGAATTGGTGAGAGAGATGTGAGCCACTTCTCCAGAGAAACTGCCAGAGCCCTGGCAGAGGGATGGGAGCACCTTGAGCCCCAGAGAGGTGTGGTGTGTTCTGCAGGGACTGCAGCCCTTACCTGCCTTGGGACCTCTCACCCTGCTCGTGTGCTCTGTCCTCCATCGTGTCTAACAGCAGTCAACCCTTCCTAATCAAAGCTCATTAATCACCTCACTTACACCTGCCCTTTTTCAGCACAGCACCAGATCAACAGACTTCACCTGTTTCCTTTGCACTTCTCACTGACAAGGGCACAAAAAATTCCTGCTCTGTCGCAGACCCGTTCTTTTTGTGCCAGCAATATGCTCTGGTTTAGGCTTCAGAGAGTGATTCATCTGCTGAGTTTCCTAATTATGGAGAATAAAATGGGGCCAGGACACATTTTATTGAGCAGCACCACAGACCACAGCAAGAGATCTGGCACTTGTTACCTCCTGAGACTGTCTCCAGGTGGGGAAGTGTCCTCATGCAAAGTCATGTCAGTGCCTCCAGGGTGGTTCTTCCAGCTGCCGTCCTGCCTGGGCCACAGCTGGCACCCACCATGGTCTTTCTGTGTGACCCCAAACTCCTGTGCTCCTGATTCTCCCAGTGGTCCCAGTCACAGGCACTCTAGTGAAGTAATTGTATCTCACTGTAACAATGCAGGGAATTACTTAGGAGAGTGTCTGAGGTTTAGAAAGATGAAAGGTACTTCCAGTGAGATCCTCAGGACAGCAGCTTCATGCCTGCTCCCAGCTTCAGCCCTGCTTGTACAGTCAGGCTCTGAGTGACATGGCCAAGGCTGAAGAAGTTCCAGTCCCACCTGCAGGGTAGGACAAACTGCTGCATAAACTCCCCTCAGCTGCTGCCCAGGGACTGTCTGCCCAGCTCCTGCTGACTTCCCAGGCACCTGTTCCAGAGGACACTTTCTCCTGGAGACATTTTCTTTTGGGCAAGGCTGACACTCATTTGTTGCTTCTGCCCTTGACAGAGTATTCATTGTCCTCCCGTTACACTCTTATTTCCCTCCTGCCTCACTCCATGCTCTGAGGGTTGCAGGGATGCCCTGAGGAGCACGAGGACCTCAACAATGGTGCTTCACAGCCCCCTTTTGTGTCCCCTCCTGTCTGCCTCCCTGTGCCCTGGGGAAGGTCCACAGGGACCAGAGTGCCTGCAAACCAGAGTGCCCACAAGCCCTCGGTAATACACCTGTGCATGCATGCACATCCTTCCACATCCATCTTTGCACACTTGAGCAGACGTGTACCATCATGCCTTTTTCTAAGCCTTAAACTCCCTGGCAGCAAGGACAGATACTGCAATTAATGGATTGCACCATCCAGCAAGCTGCCTTTGCCCTGCACAGTCACAGCCAGGGGAAGAGGCAGTGAGCTGGGGTAGGACCCCAGCGTTGGGCTTCGAGTTCACTCCAAGCACTTCTTTCCTCTGCCAGAGGCTGGAATCTGAGCTACTATCTCAGCTCAGCAGATCTGGCTGCCCCTGAGCCTCGAGGACAGGGCTGTACTGAAAAAGGCACGTCTGATTGTGCAAGGAAATGTCAGCTATGCCTGGGGAGGGGGAGAGGAGGAAAACATCTCCCCCCACTTGCTGCTGCCCATCCGGTGTGTGGCCGCTGGCACAGCCCATCCTGCTGCCCTCGGCCGGACCGCGGGGTCACTCCGGCTCCTCACCTCGGCTGGGGGAAGGAGAGCGAGGAGACACAGTGTTCTCACCCTGATTGAATCGCATGGATTTCTGAGCAGCTACTGCACCGATAAAACAAAGGCTGCTTTGAAATGGATGCCTGGCCTGGCCGGCTGCCAGCGCCAGGCGGGAGACAAAGGCTGGGAATACAAATGCAGCGCTGGAAGTGGCGAGCCGAGGATGCTCTGCGGCAGGGAGAGCACGTCGCCATGGAGACACGGCGGCCAAACCGGGAGGAAAGGAGCCGCACTGGGGTGGACTGGGAGCCACCGGAGACACAGGAACCATGGGAGCCGTGGGGCTGAGAGACAGAGGCACTGGACCCTGCAGAGAGGCTGGACCAGGCGCCAGCTCTGTGTCACCCCAAGCCCGGGACCTGTCCTGACAAGTGGCATGAATGGCACCTGTCACCCAGACAGTGAAAATGAGGGGGGATCCATGGAGGACTTCTCTTTCCCCCTCATTTCATCGATGCAGAAGCTATCTAGGGGGAAAGAAATTGCATTAATGGGTTCATGCAGGATGCACAAAGTGCTGGGCAGACACGGACTGAGCAAACCATCCCACACATCCCAGAGCTCTGGGATCACCTGCAGATGTAACAGGCACTGTGCAGAATTATGTCATGAATGGCTGGTGGTGATGAACACGATTTGTGTGCCTGATAGTGGTGCAGGGCCATTTATCACTTAGAAAGCAGGAGCTGCTCCTGGGCCCTGTCCCAAGGGCTGGTGAGCTGGTGTGGGTGGCCCTTGTGTCCTGCCCAGATGCAGGCTGAGGCACCAGCCAGGCAGGGAACACGTGGGGCTCCCATTGTGGGCTGGAAGGCCACCCTGCCCTCACTGTCTGCATGCCCATGGCCCACAGCAGGCAGGGGCTAGTGCCAGGGGAGTCTGACGTGGTGTGGGGCATGCCAGGGCCACCCTGAGGTCACAGCTCCTGGCTGCAGCCACCACCAAAGCACTTGTGACAGCAGCGTCCCGGGCAGAGGGTGATCCCTGCATGTCACCACAGCAAGTCCCCTGGGGAGGACCTTCCACCACTGCTATCTGGAAGGGAAGGAGAAAATCTATCCCATTTATTTCCATAAATCCCAAAGCCCTTGTGGCTTCGCAGAGCAGGGGAGGGAGCAGGAAGCAAACCATCATTTTTGAAGCCATGGGAGACACTGAGGTGCTGCTGCAGTGAGGGCTGTGCAAACAGCCAGAAAGGCAGATTAGACACAACAGAGCTCACTGTCAGCACACGACAAATAATGAACCAAGGGTAAGAATCCCCAGGGAGGCACTTTCCTAATAAATGACATTTTGATCTATAGCTTGAACAGCTCGTCCCAAGCCATCACATTCTGAATTAGGGAAAGAGAACCCATAAGCTGTCCTGCCAGTCCTGAAGAGGGTCAGGGAGGCAGAAATACAGCTGTGACGAGGGCGATGGGGACACTTCCTGCACTGCAGATTGACTGCTAGAATTCCTTGTTATCTTTACCACTGATGAAAATCACCAGCAAGTTCCCTGTTTTCAATACTGAATTGCTGTTGCTCCCACAACCAGTCCCACACTCTGCCTGCCCCATGGGCTCTGCAGCACAGGGAGGAACATGAACAAAAACCTGCAAAGTGTCTGCACAGCTGAGCTGTACTGAAATCCTTCTGGCAGGTTAACAGTGTCAGGAAGGTGTTTTTCCGTGGAAGTTAAGCCATGCTTCCTCTGCAAAGTGCTGGAGGTCCCCACCCATTCCAGAGGGTGGCTGTGACTGCTCTGGCTCTGACAGCCACAGAGCCCTGTCCCCACCAAATCTATCCCCCAACACCTGCTCCTGCCCTCCCAGCAGCAGCCTGTGATCGGCCATCCCTGGGTCTCACCTGTTCTTGTGAGCAATTAAAACTTAATTCATCTTATTTTAATTAAAACTAAAAACTCAGTAGCCTTTGATTTTTCTCTTTGCTTTGCAGGGGGGAAAAAAACCCCAGAAGGATAAAGGGACAGGCAGAAGAGAAAAGGCTTTGAGACAAACACGTACCAGCTCTGTTGGCTTTTATGTGTAACCCTTTTCTTAAAAGAAATAATTACGTTTCAAAACCTCCTTTCCCTGTTCTGAGTGCTGCCTCTTTCCACATTAATGCTATTTGCATGCGCCATCTCCTCCCACCCTTCAATAATTCAAACCTTCATTTTTTATTCACTCAGTTGTCAGATTCATTTACATATCATATATCTATATTTAACACTGACTTTGCTCCCCTGTTTTGTTTTGTGGGTTTTTTTTTAAACAGGAAATAGATTTCCTTTCTAATGTAACCACATCTGGGGCAGGGCTGGCTGGGGGATCAGCACACGTGCAGAGGAGGCTGAAGTCTCCTTTGGGGGGTGCAGCAGTGCTGGTGGATGTTTGGCCAAGCCCTCAACTCTATCAGCTCCAGGGAGCTCAAAGCATGTCCTCCTCTCATGTCCTGGACAAACCTGTCCCAGCGTCTGCTCTGTCCCACAGGTGCAATATCATGGCAGAGAAGGGTCATGTACATTCCACATGGGTACGCTTAAGGCCCATGGAAAATAAATAGTATTAAAGGCAATTTGAAGCAGAGAACATGAATGAGAAAGCAGTAAATCACTGAGCCAGTCACTGAGGAGAGGCTCAGATCCCCCTCCCTCATTTCCCACATTACTAGAAAAAACAGTGAACTGATCTCAGACAAATGAGCCCTCTGGACCCAATTTTTCAAGTTAATGAGCTCCTCTTGCAACACTTCCCCAGCACAGAGACTCCCAGCACCTACCCTTTGCCACAGCCTCTAATGAGCAGAGCCACCATCACCCACCTCAACATGTGCCAAGAAGGTGGCACTGGGGGCAGCAGTGCCCTCCAACCCACCTGGGCAGGGGTGACAGAGTGGGCAGGCTGAGAGCCTGGAGCCTTGGCTCTGCAGGGACCTGCAGCAGCCCCAGGGAGCCACCGTGGTCCTCCCTAATCCAGAATGGTGGAGGGGCTCTGCCAAGGATGCTCCAGAGCCTGGTGCTGACTGATGGTTTAAAAGCCCTGAGGGTTTGGTGGCAGCTGCCTCTGGTGAGCACGGATGGCTCCTCTGGTGAGCTCAGCACATTCTGCCTCTCCCAGTCTTCCAGCATTAACCTCCAGATGAATTGGTGGCTGCCAGGTTCAAAATAAACTCTTGCTTCAGGAGGAAATTGCTCTTCTTGCTCCCAGAACCATCTCTGCAGTCCTGGACAGAAGATTTCCAATGGATTTTAGTGTATTATAAAAATTTTCACACTTACCCTTCCCCAGGCTGAGTGAGGGGGGAGCAGGGCTGCAGGACACAGCTCTGGCACGTGCAGTTATCCCTACTATTATGCTTAAATTAACAGGGAAGTTTTTGTAAATTGAAGACTAATTTTCTCTTGGGAATAGATCATTAAATTACAGAATACTAATGAAAATTTGCAGCGTCTGGAGAGAGGGTGGAAGGAGCAGTTTGTTGGTATTTTTCCTTTCTTTCCCAGCTGCAGGGAAAGGAGAGGAGAGGAGATGGACACATCCACGGGGGCTTGAAGGAGGGGATGGCCATGGGGAAAGGCTCAGTGAGGCCAGAGCTGCCTTCCTGCAGCTCCTGAGAGAGGCAAGGGCAGGGGATGAGACTCTCCATCCTCCTGAGGCAGCTCTGGGAGCTCAGCTCCTCCATCCTCCCTGCAGAGCTCTGCTCCCCTGGACACTGGGGGGTCTTTCCCCCCACGCCGTGCCCATCAGCCCTGCCCAGCCCGGTGGCAGCAGTGACCATCGCCCTGGCAACGCGCTGGCTGAGCGACACATCCGCCCGCGCCAGGGAACAGCAGCCGCATTTTTCCAGCCAAACTCAATTTCTTCAGAGCAATGAGGCTCAATAGCTCTGGGAGTGCAGAGGCAGGAGCTACCTTTTGGGGAGGGGACTCTGGGGAGAATTGTGTCTGGGGGGCTCAGAGTGAGGAAATGCAGATTTTTTATTGCTTTGATCATACATAATTTAAATATTCAAACGACTCTGGAATTCATTGAATTATACATGAATTTCACAGGCAGCATTTTTGTAACTCCTGAAAGGCATTAAGGTTTTTTTCACTCCCTTCAAAACCTTGGCTAACCTTAAATTTATTTATTTTTAGATTTTTTAAAATCCAGATCAATCTCATCCCAAATCACCTTGAGAACGTCACCTAGGCTGATGGGTGATTCCACTAATGAGGGACACGAGGTGATGTCAGTTTGCTCTCAGCTGTGACATCAAGCGTTCTGTGGCAGAGTTTGGGTCAGCCTGGCAGGGTCAGAGATCTCCTCCTGTGAGAGGCTCCAGCTCTGAGTGCTGCAGCCTCTGTGAGTCCCTCCAGCTCTGCCTCAGGCCGGTTTGGGACACAAGGCTGGGGGAGCTGGAGGCTCTCTGGGCCAGGGGAGCACCTGAGTGTCCCTGGACACACCATCCCTCCCTCCTGGTCCCATTTTCCATGGCACTGAACACCGGGAGCTTGGGATGTGCTGCTGCATCTGTCCCTCAGCTGGCAGCTGGTGTCTGTTAGCCAGCAGAGCGTCCAGCTGTTTCGGGGAGGGGAAGAGCACAGCCAGATGTTGCTCTGCAGAGTGCTGCGAGCGTGTTCATGGCTGATGGCAGGCACGGGGAGCCAGGGCAGCCTGGCATGGGGTTAGGTTCTTCTTAACAGCTAATCAAGATCTACTCACTGCAATGAGCAGCACCCTCACTGGGCTGGGCTGGGCTGTGCCCTCCTGTTTCCATCACACCCAGGACAGAGCTCCCGGGCAGGGATGGAGCCAGGCAGTGCTTCTGTGCCACTCTGGATCCTTGTTTCCAGGGAGAGCATTTCCCAGCCCTGTAAAGCTCTCTGGGGAGCAAGCAAGAGGCTGGAAGACAAGCAGGGATCCATGCAGCCCTGTCTGCAACCTCTCCCTAGTTAGCTCATTCCTCATTATCCTTCCCTACCCTTTTAATTTTTCTCTAAAGTCAACCAGCTATTGCTGTTCAAACTGAAATAATTAATTGGAACAAAATTGCCACTGTAGGAGAAAAGAATGATTAAACCCATCCAGCGGACAATGGGGCAATCACAGCCTAAGCAGCTAATTACAGGGATGCGGGATAATAACAGAGCCCTGGGCAAACTGTGGGGCTGGATGAGTCGGGAGGAGGGTCTGGGCTTGAGTTCGCTGCAGGTTTAGCGCCTGATTCGTGGAGTAAAGATACAAGTGCAGGAATGAAAGATCACTGGGGAGGCAGCACACCCAGGTCTGCGAGGGAAGCAGGAGCAGTGGGCAGCAGACACTGCACAGCCCTGTGCCACTGCAGCACCCGAGCTGTGCCGGCTGGGAGCTCCACCGAGGGTGGGAGCCACTCGAGTGCCCGGGGAGGGGACATCAGCGCTGGCACTGCCCTGTTGGGAGCACAGATTACAGCAGGTTTGACTGCAGAAATTGTCAAAGCACATTGCACACGTGTTGCACACAAATCCACGTGCAAACTGTCACTGGCTGTGAGATTCCACCAGGAATCACAGCATCTGGACGTTGGGTGAGCCCATGGCCAACACCCAACGTTCTCTAGGTGCTTACAGCAGCAGGAAAACCAAGGGCAATCCCCTTTTGGGAGGTGCTGTGCCTTGCCAGACTCCCAGGGGAGCCCAGGGACCACCGGGGCTCCCTCTCTGCCCCCCTCCCTGCCCTCCCCGCACACATTAAAGCAACATTTAGCTCCCAGTCAGAGATCTGTGCCTTTCCTTAATAAAGACATTTTTCTTCTCCCCAAACTCAGTGAGAGTGAGTTCAAAGTGGTGTGAAATTGGAAGTGGTCACGGTGTGTGCTTCCCCAGGTACTCAAATGGGGAGCTCCCACTGCCCGGAGCACATAAATCCTGGACAGCTCAGAGTCTCCTCAGCAATAGCTCATTTTCTGATGGATTTTTGGCTATGACAGGAACCACCCTGAGCACAGCACAGACCCTGCACTGTGAGCATGGAAAAGAAAACTAAATGAGTCACAGGAACAACTTCATGGATCCACTTTTCAGAAGTTCAGTGAGAACAGAGGAGTCTTTGCGATTTGAGTGTAATCCACCCTGCAGGGCTGAACACGAGGCCATGTGGTGCTGGGTGGCATCCTGTGGTCCCTCTGCCACTGCCCATTCCCCCAGACCAGCTGCCCAGCCAGAGGCAGCTCCCTGCAGCCCTGTGGCTCCCTGGTGTGCAAAATGCAACACTGGGAATTGTATTTCCCCTGAATGCTCTGGAGGAGAAGGACTGAGGCCGATTGTAGATTTTACTGCCTGCTCCCCACTCCAGCCACCTCCACCCAAGAACAAACAGCCACAGCACAGGCCCGTGCCCGTGCTGTATACAGCCTAATTAATCACACTGCTCAGGAAAATATATTGGCATAATTAATAACACAAGGCATCTCTATTGGCCTCTGCGGTGCAGCAAATTATGAGGCAGTAACACTTGGACGTGTTGACCTGGATTTCATATATAATCCATCAAACCATTCCTGCCCGGTCGGGTCTCAGGAGACACGAACGATACAAAAAAGATAATTAAACAAAAGCAAGATGGACAGCACTGCTGCCCCATTAATCACTCCCAATGTTGTGAGGATGGGACCCCCAGTTCTGCTCTTTTCTCTCCATAGGTTTTGGTATGTTATGGGCCTGGAAGGAGGCCTTCCTCCAAGGGGTCCCCAAACACATTCCCAAAGGTCCCCAGACACATTCCAGGGGTCCCCAAAAACATTCCACTGACTTTCTATTTCATCACTGTTATTGGCTGTGAGAGACTAATATGTGTTCTGTGGGAACCCTTCAGGGGCAGGATCAGGTGAGGGATGAGGATGCAGCTGGCTATTAGCTGAGTCTGGATTTAGTGTCCCATTAGGGAGATTGTATTTGGCAGCAGCAAGGAAAAGGTTTGCTGAAAGAGACAAACATATTTTCAACAGAGAAAGGGAATCTTCTGGTGAGTTTGTTTTTCTCAGCTGTGAGGGCAAAAAGGCTGTGAGTGAGCCCAAGCAGCTCCTGCTGGACCCAAAGGCTGTACCTGGCTTTGGGGCTTCCATCAAAGCTTCACCTACTAAATTAGTTTCATCATGTCTGTCATTAGTTATCTTTGTCGAGCCTTCATTTGGAGGCCATTTAAAAGGAATTAGAGGAAATTGCTGCCCTTTATTCCCCTAGAATGGTGATTAACTCTCCAGACTCACACAGCATTTTCATATTGATGGAAAGACGCAAAATGAGTTCATAACCCCAAAATCCAATGCCTCCACCATGGAGCAGAATTCGGAGCCAGTGTTAGGGGAGGAATTGCTGGGATGACACCTGGGGTGCTCATCTTTACTCTGAGGAGGTGCTAGTGCAGGGCTGAGGATTAGGGGCTCAAAGGAGCAACAGGGGAGTTCAGCACTCTAAATGCTGCTGGGTTAGATCTGCCACACTGCGAGGGGAACCACCAGCTTCCTGGAAAAAATGTAATTCTGGATCGACCTGACTGCAGGTACTCCAAAAGCATCAAACTCTGTCAATTACATAGAGGAAAGCCTTTGGCTGGAGATGCAATTGTTGTTCCAACAAGTGGGAAGACCTGCAGAGGAATCCTCTCCCTGAGGAGTGACTCGGCTCCCAGAGGCCCCCGCCGGGCACTGAACAATCATTTCCTAATCCAAACCAATTCCAAACAACCTGTTGGGCTGTGCCGGCAGCAGGCAGCTCCCCAGGGCTCACCGCTCTGCTCACGGCCAGCACCACCCGTTCGTGCCTCGCAAAGCCAGCCCGGCTCTGCCTGCACCTGAGCGACCCCAGAGCAGCGACACCTCCTGATGACCTGAGCCTGCCGCGACCCTCCTGCCTCCTCCCTTTATCCGCACAAACACCGCTGACACAAAGAGCCTTTTAACATTATTTACGGAGTGCCTGCGCCCTTCTGCCCCTCGCCACGATGCCCCCGGGACCCTGCGGCTGAGCTGTGCCAGCTCCGTCGCGACATCCCCGGCCGCGATCGCTCCTTCCAGCGCCGAGGAGAGTGCAGCGCTGCAGCAGCGCGGCGCGCAGAGGGGACCCTGGTTCCGAAAGCTCATTAATCTTTAACAGAGAGTTTGGGTTAATTTGAAAGGTTACTCACCCGTCAGCGCGAAGGCATCCCGACGGGAAAGCTCCTCCTGCGCGCGCCGCAGCCTTGGCGGGGAGGAGAGAGGAGAAATGAAAGCTCTGCGGGAGCTCAGCGCGCTCGCATCCTGCGCCCGGGGCTGGGGAGCGGCCGGCGGCGTGCCCCGCACACCGGGCACGGGAGCCTCCCGGTGCCCGCCGCCAGCCCCGCCGCACGGAGGGAGCTCCGGGCTCCCCGCTCGGCCCGGGAGGATACTGACCTGGCCTGGGCTCCGCTGCGGCGGGAGCAGAGCGCGGGGCGGCGGGCGCGGCGCGGGGCGAGGGGCGCATGGCGAGGAAGGAGCGCGGCGGCCGCGGTGCCCCCTGCTCTCCCCGGCAGCTCCGCGGCTCCTCGGGCTGCACTCGGCGGCTGTACCGCCGCTCCGCCCGCGCTCGGCCTCGCCATCGCCGTCCCGGCGCTGAGGCGCTCACGGAACGAATCCTAAATCAAAACGACGCCCGTGCAGCGCTCGAGCCGCTTCGGATTTGGATTTAGCATCTACTGAGCCAAGTCCTCGGTGCGTTCTGTGTTAAATAACTAAGGTTAATTTGATTTGATGCACCACTTCATTACCATAAACAGCTCACAGTGTGTCAGTCCTCTGTAATTATGGTTCCCTACAGCCGGCATCTTGTTCATTTTCCATCAGTGCCGGAGCTTCCCTGTGATCCCCTCCCAGCCGAGCCCTCCTGCCTGAACTCCCCCCAACAGTAATTAGGTGTCATTTATTCTGCAGTTGACGGTTACACTCATTTGCAAAAATAGGGGCAAGGATATTCAATTTACTTTTCATTGCAGCCACGCGTGCCTCTGGTGGCTGGGACAAAGCTGTGTGGAGGGCGCTGGCAGGGAGCAGGGATGCCCCGAAGGGAGGGTTTGCTGAGGGGATGCCATGGTGGGAGCACCAGCAGCAACAGCCAGGCTCAGCAGTGCCCAGAGGGAGGCAGAGGGCAGGGCGTGGTGCCAATCACTGCCCAGCTGGGATTTCTGCCTCTGCTCCTGCTGCCAGGCACGGAGCTGCTCTGCCGCCACCACCAACACCAGGGTGGGCACAGATCACAGCCCACGCTGAGCCAACACAAACCACTCTCAACACCTCTCTCCACCTTGGCTCCTTTTGGCCACCAGTGCCTTTGCCAAGGTGGGCACTGCCACCCTCCTCCTCCTCAGCTGCATCTTCCCGTGGGAGTCCAGGAGCAGCTGGGGCCAGGGGTGAGATGGGCACTCCAGGCTGTCCCTGTGCTGCTGGAGCAGGCAATGGGGCTGCCCATGCTGATCTGTCCTCCAAAATTGTTTCATCATTGTCTCCTATTTAGTTCCGTCATTGTGCCGGAGGTGCCATGGTGGAGACATTTGCCATCTATTTTGCTTGACAAATAACTCCAGTGCTTGGAGTCACCCTTATTTGCAGCTACAGGAACAGGACCATGCTGGCCCAACCCACAGCAAAGCTGTTGGTGACACAAATCCCCCAGCTCCACACCTGCCTGCTAGAACCCAGGAGAAATCTGGGAACTGACCAACGAACAGCACAGAGAAATCTAAAAGCATCCCATTGTGGCTGTGGGTAGAGCTGCAGATGCCACGACTGGCCTGACACACAATGGTGAGGCTGAGGAAGCAAGGAATGAAGCAGCAGCCCTGCCCTGTGCTGAGTAACGCTGCTCCCAGCGCTGGAGAGTGGCACAGTGTAGGATAAGGAGATTTAGGACAGGAGAGGAATACTGGCAAATGACAGGAATACCCAGTGTGCTGCAGGAATACCCAATATCTAAGCAGAATACCCAGTGCACAAGGGGAACCCTCAGTACACAAGAGGAAAACCCAGAACAGAAGCAGCACACCCAGAACACAGCTGATTCCACCAGGGGAGCCAAGTCCCCCGGCTGCAGGCTGGGCTCCTTCTGCTCCTGCTGCCCACAAGAGCTGGTGGTGGCTGTGAATCCATCCCTGCTGGGCTCCTGGGAAGCTCCCCAGGCTGGCCACTCTCCACTGTACCCCTGGGCTGGACACAGCTGAGTTTCCATCCCTCCTCACCCAGCTGAGCTCCCAACAGGATGTTCCCCGTGCAGGTCCTGCTCCCCACAGAGCCAACACAGAGCTCAGCTGTGACAGTCATGCTCAGGGATAATTTCTGGGGTTTTTAATTGGAATATCTTGGAGCTGAAGTGGTGGTTCTTGCACAGACGGCGGCACCAGTGGGGCACTGGGCTCTGACAATATAAAATAGATATTGTTAAAAGCCACTTAAGCCTTTCCACGGGAGGATTGTGGACCCGCGGAGCAGAGCCTGGGGGATGGCACTTTATTGCCATTGTGACCAGGTCAGTTACTGCAGGACCCAGCAAATTATTTATGAGGTGGTTGGCCTGTTAAAACATTAACACATCCATCACCTCGCTGCTGATCCTGCTCCTGCCTTCACGGCACCAGCGCTGTGTTTGGCTTGGGATTTAAAGCAGTTACTGCTTTACTGGCAGTTGATTTGCTCCAAAGCTGCATTTGGAAGACAATCCCCACCCCCAGCCCTCGCTGTGACAGAGTTACAGCAGGGCCTGCTGGCTTCTCCAAAATCCCTGAGACTATTTTCCCTTCTGGTTTTGTTTTTGCTCCTGTTGCCTCATTGCATAGTCCAAACAAAGGTGCAAATTTGGTCTTTAATTTGCAGAGCTATTTTAGAGCAGTAAAAATCAAATGTAGCCATTACCATCGGAATCTCGACCTGCCCTTTATGTGTGAGTCTGGCAGTGGGAGAGGGGATGAGCCAGCCCAGCCTCTCCTCTGAAAGTGATGAAGCATCGAATCTGGAGGATAAATGGGCTGTTATGGCTGTGGGCACCCCGTGGTGACAATCCAGCAGGGAAAGGCAGATAGTGCTTCCTGGGAAGTGGGGGGCATTTATTTCTGTCTGTCAAGACAGGGAAGATGGAGAACATACAAGGAATGGGAATTAGTGTCTTAATCTACTGCGTTTAAACTCGTTCCTTTTCTCAATGCCTTTGGCTACTCATTTTCCTGCATCTGATATTTTATTATCACCTCTTTTATGACATTTCCAGATACTTATTAGATCAAAAGGGAGAGCTCTGCTTTGTGGGCTGATGGTTTGATGGGGATCCCAGACACGTGCTGCAGTGGCTGGGGATGCCTAGAAAGAGGTGGCTGTGCTCAGCTGTCCCCTGGCTGGTGGGGAGCCTGCAGGTGTCCCAGCCCTGTTCAACTGGGTGAGAGAAGCAGGAAGAGGAATAAAATCACAGTCCAAGGAGTGCTGGGCAGACCCTGGCAGCTCACCCCACTGCTCTTGCCACAGCACTCTGGCTGGGAGGTCCATCCATCCATCCATCCCTGCCCCACACCAGGTCAAAGCCCACATGAACTGTCCCCAGAACCAGCTGCTGTCCCCTCTGTGATGGACAAGGAGCTGCTGCAAAGGGGGAAGGAAGAAGCTGCTCTCCACATCCAGTGTGGACAGGTCAGGAAGCAGCTGGTGTGGATCCCTGTGAGGACACTCAGCTTTAGCAGAATGAGCTGTGCCAAACCTGGCACATCTTCCCAAGGCAGGAGCAGGGTGAGGCTGTGTGCCATGGGCTCCTTCCCCCTCTGTCAGCAGCCCAAAGCTGCCCTGCACATCAGCCACGGTGGGGTGCACATGGCAGGGACAGCCTGCTAACCCCAACCCCATCCCCATCCCCACCAGCCTCCCTGTGCTGCATGCAGCAAACTTGGTGTTTGCTCGAGGCCTTAATTACTAACCATTTGTTCACAGCCTCTGATGAACTCATTCTTAATTCTCCGAGCTGTTCATGGGGGTTCTTCTGAGCTTCTGCATTTTGCAATGGCTGGAAAGCTCAGGGTCTATCAGCAGAGTCCTGATGTCCTGCAGAGGTCAGCTCTCACGTGTGAAGGTTTGGTGTTGGCAGCATGTGCTGCTCTGGAGCAAAGTCAGAAGCAGAAAGAGCTGTGGAAGTCACACAGCACAAGGTCCATGTGCATGGAGCACCTGGGAGAACTGCAGTGTGACAGTCAGGAAGGTCCCGTGGGAGGATGTTGAGGAAAGGTCTGGTCCCTGGTCCTGGTGGGAGGTCCCTGGTGTGGCACTCAGCTGGCTGCTGGAGGGTGGCTGCCCACTCTCTTTGCACGAGATATCTTCCCAACTCTGCTCCCAGTTCCTTAGGAGAGATCAGCACGTGAACTGCACTGGAAGCAGCAACAGAGCCTGGAAGAGAAGCACCCTGGGCAGCCCTGAAGCTCGTGATCCATGGGGAGCAACGGGAGCAGAGCACAGTGACAGGGCTGGGTGCAGTGCTTTGGCCCCAGCGCTGGGAGGGAAGTAATGGGAATGAGGAGGAGGAGAAAGGAGGAAGCCTCCCTGCTTGGGGTGGCTCTGGCTTTGTGATTTGAGGAGCTGCTGCAGTGGGATCTGGCTGTCCCACTTGTGCACCACGAGGTTTGCACCCAGGAGTGGCCCTGAGCCCAAGACACGATGCTGATTTGCTGGCACCTGGCAGGAGCTGTGCCCTCAGCTGCAGGTGAGACCCCACGGGCTGCATGTGCAACACGAGGGCTCACAGCATGTGGGCGATGCCAGGCTGGCACTGGGGCTCCACCACATCCTCTCCCTCATACTTATCTCACTTATCTCACTCCTACCTCAGGGGAACATTCCCAGGAGCAGCTTTTGATGGGAGCACAATTCCTGCCATGAAACTATTACAGAGCCAATTAAACCCAGTAAAAATCCAGAATGTGAGGAAAGTGATGCGAGAGAGCAGAGGAGCGAGCAGTGGCTGGTGACTGGTTGCTGTGCTCAGGCACAGCCGCCCGCCAGGCAGAGACAATGTGTGAGCAGCAGCGAAAAATCATCCTCCAGCGGCGCCACGGCGCTCCCTGCGCTGGAATCAACCAGGAGCCGGACTTGGGAGCGGCAGCAAACGTGAGAGCAGGGCAGGGCGGTCGTGGTGCCAATTAACAGCTTGTGGAGCTCATTGCCCCAGATGGCAAATCCCACTCCAAACACGAGCCCGTGTTTGCCGAAGCCGCCGCAGCACGTTCCAGGAGAGCACAAGGAGCCCGGCCGGGACGCGGGGAGATTGGCAGCCGCATTCAGCCGCGCTCAGAAATCCCTTTCTCTGCTGCTCCGGCAAGATCCTCGGAGATGCCTCTGCAGCACATGGCTCCCTTCAGCGGCACAAGGGGCTCGCGGTGGCCCTGGAATGTCCCGAGTGTTAAATATGGGATCACAGCCGCGCCAGCGCCGCGCCGGGACGGCAGCTCCTATCGGTGTCAGCTCCAAAAAGCCCTTGTGAATAATTAGTTCAAGGACAGAAAATATGAAATTGCCGCTGGCGGTTAAGCCTGCGGAGGGTGCGAGCGAGGCATGGGGCTGGCATTGCCCGCCGTGCCGCTGCTCCCCCGGGCTTTCTCTGCTCCCCCGGGCTTTCTCTGCTCCCCCGGGCTTTCTCTGCTCCCCTGCTCCTGCCCTGACAATGCGGGGAACAAAGGCCGAGCCGGCACAGGGCAGTAATTCATTCCCAGCCCGGCACGCAGCTGCCCTCTCCCATCATCAGCCCCAGACACGATTCACCGGCCGCTGTTCCCATGGTCTCCAGGGAGATGGCGATGGACCTGCATCCTAATGATGGGCAGCGCCCGCCGCCGCCTCCCTCCGGCCCTTCCCGGCAGCACGGCTTCAGCCCCGCTGCCCGCACAGCAGGGACATCGGGGGACAGTGGGTGGCCCCACCCCAGCGGGGACCTCGGCGGGGCATCACCGGGACATCACTGGGGAGCGACAAGGCATCGGCTGCGCGCCGAAGCAAACCCGCATTGTCTGAGAGCTGCGGCTTCGGTTCTGGCGAGCCGGCAGGAGCGCTGAGCAGCCAGAGCCAGCCGCCCCTGGGATGCAGAGGAAGAGGAAGCAGCCCCAAAAACCCACCTGGCGCAGGACACGCCAGGTTCAAAGCCTGGCACGGAGGCAGCACAGCCGGCGGCAAAGCCCTGACCATCTACCCGAGGAGCCCTTCGAGGAGCGAAGGATGCTGCGAGGACAGAGCCTCGGACACGCGGCCATCCCACCGCGCCCTCACGCCTGACCCCTGCCGAGCCCCGGGCAGCTCCCTGGCTCCAGCCCACGCGTGCCCCGCATGGTAATGAACCACGCGGCAGCCAATTAATTGCTGGAAGTGTCTGTTCACTCACCGAATGGGGAGCCGCGCTGGGGTGGAGGGCAGGGCTTGGCAGTGCCGCAGCGGCACGGAGCAGGTATGGCTCCACCACGCCGGAAAGGTGAAGGCAGGAGGCGAACCTGCCGATATTTTTGTATTTAAATTTTGGGGTTTTTTTGTAGCATTTAGGGTCACATGCTGCCGTGAGCATCGATCGCACTGTCACATGCTGGGGTCAGGGCTCACGTGATGAGCAAACCTGAAGTGCCACCACGACCCATTTTGCGTCGATCCTAAAAACTGAGTTGTAAAAATCTAATTTATAAAGGGGTTAATGGAATAATTAATTTTGAAGCAGGCTTCTAACCTTTAGGACCAAATAATTTCGAGGGGAGGGGGTGGGAGAGCGAGACATGGGACTGAAGTGCCAAGATTCTGATGAATATTTAATACACCCTCCACGCTCCTCAGCAGCTCCCGTGCTTGGAGCAGTGCCAGCACCGGCTGAATCTGTCCTTTGTTAATAACCAAATCCACGCTGCTGTTGTGGGTTGGTGTTTGTGGCTCCATCCAGCTGGAATCTGTCACAGCGGATCGGGAGGGACGTGGGGCTCAATGAACGCCCATCCATCCCCACGGCTGGACGAGGCACCGGGCTGGGCCCCACCCTGCCGCCCCTAGAGAACCCTAACAGATCTACATGAGCACATTTATATTTATAAATATCTATGTATGTATTTTTTTCTCAGCCAGAAATATCACAGGACACTTCCAAAGACTCGTTCCTGCCGTATCAAGAGCAGAATTTTGCATTGTTTGAAATGTTCTTGTTTTCAAGCAGAAAATAACAAGGCACATACATTTCTGCAATTCCACAAAATGTCTCCCCTTCCCTACCTGACTGATCTTCCCTCAGTGGGACCGGAGGGGCTGCTCATGCTATGGGCAACAACAGGATTGTCGTGACAGCCCAAGTGCAGGCGGGCAGGGCACAGGGATGTGAGATTTGGTACAAGGACAGGTTACAAACCAGCCACAGCCCCGCTGGGCATCGATAGGCTGGAATTCCAGCCCAGTTCTGCCTGCACACTAACGTACAGATCAGAGAAATAACCAGGAAAGTCTTCCCTCTGGAAATCCAGCAGCGCAGCAAACCTGGAAAGCCCAGATCTGCGGAGAAGGTCGAGGTCCAGCCCTGGAGCGTGTCGGTGGGGATGCTGGGGTACCTGACAGCCCTCCTCACTCACAATTAGTTTAACTAATTGGACAGCAGCTCCAGCATAACTCCCTCAGTTCCTCCCCCATCGGCTGCTCTGCATTCCGGATGGATGTGTGCTGCAGTGTGCCTGGCGAGCTTCATTGGCATTCCCGGCACACGGAGCCGCGGGAGAGGGCTGGCTGCAGCTACGAGCTCTGAGAGCTGCGGGGAGGGAACACCCCGCTGGCCACACGCTGGGGAAAAGGGGAAGAGAGAGAGAGACAAACCCGATTTTCATCTGGCGTTCCATCAGCAGGGGAGCAGGGGTGCTGCACAGGGTGCTGGGCACCATGGCACTGGGTTTGCTGGGGCGGTGGTGGCAGTGCCAGTGCCTCC
Organism: Lichenostomus cassidix; assembly: GCF_008360975.1. Taxonomy (NCBI): domain Eukaryota; kingdom Metazoa; phylum Chordata; class Aves; order Passeriformes; family Meliphagidae; genus Lichenostomus; species Lichenostomus cassidix. The sequence goes on from NC_139495.1 coordinate 684,444, forward strand.
TGTGCAGGTCAGCGCTGCTGTCTCACCCCACCGTGCGCCGTGCTGGGCGCGCTGGGCTAGTTCAGGAGCTGCTGCTGCAGGAATGTGCTTGTGGCTCCCGCAGCATCACAAGGACTCTGCTGCAAGAGGCACAGCCGGGAGGAGCGGAGCTCCCACTCGTGCCAGACATCCCCATTCCTGCTGCCCCACGCCTCGCCAGGGTCAGTCACTGGAGCTGAGCACATGGAGGATCTGCTGCATCTAATTAAAACATTTATCTGGTTAATTACTGATAATCATGCATTTTCTTCTCCAGTCCAGGCTCCAGCAAAGCTTGTGCTGAAGACAGCAAAGCAAAATGTCCAGTAGTTTTTTGAAATGAAAAAACGACTCAGTTTGTCTTAACATGACACCAACAGGCAGCACAGCATTCCTGGGCTCCAGCCCACACTCCCCAGCCATCCCTGCAGTCACAGACCAGGAGATTCAATTATCTGGCAGAACATGTCCCAGAGGCATCCAGATAATTGCAAACATAAGTACAAAATCTGCCACTAATTATTAAAGAAACACCAAATAAGGAAATCAAGTGATTGAAAAGTTGCTCCTGGTGCAGAGATCACCCCCAGGTGCTGGAAGGGCAGCGTGTCCCAAGGGTGTCCCTGTCCTGGTGGGACCCTCCAACCCTGCTTGGCTGGGGGAGAGGCACTGAGAGCCCTGAGCCCATCATGGCCCCTTGCTCCCAAAGAAAGGCTGCTTCATCACCTGACAGTGCCACAGGCTGAGCACACCCAGCACTCCAAAGCTGTCTCCACAGAATTTAACTGTGATTTAAAAAATAAAAAGAGAAGAAAATAAATGAACAAAAACCAACCCCAACATGGATTTGGAATGTGGATGTGCCTGCTCATAATCCACTACTGTTGGTTGGTGCTGTCAATATCCACCAACTGCTTCCATCCCTGGAGTTCAGCTCTCTTTTCTCCCCAGTTTTCCAAGCTCAGTCATTCATCCTTATGATTCAGATGCTCTTTGGATCCATTCTCCCTTTGCCTCACAAACTCCTCGAGGCTGCAGGACATCCACAGCCAAGCCCTTCAGCCCTGACAGGCTGACAAGTGACGCTGGAGGTGTATTTGCAAACTCCCCCAAAGCTCCTGTTTCCCTCCCAGTGGCTGCAGGGCCATTCCTGGCACGGAGCACTCCTGGCTGGGGCATCGTGCTCCGAGCGATGATGCTCCACATGCTGCCGTGCCGAGGGCCTTGGAAGGCAGCCCACGTCTGAGGGCTCCTGAAGGGAAAGCAGCTTCTCCCTGACAGCGTTTTGGCAAAAACAGTGTTATTTAAACACAACAGTTTATTCAGTCAAAGTAAATAATAATTAAATAAACCCAATTAAAATCAGGAATGCTCCAAAATATTCTCAGAAGCATCTGAGCACTTAGCCCCTCGTGGGAGGAGCACGGGCTCGTTTGAGGGCTGGAGGGCTTGGGAATGTGGCCAGTGACCATCGGGATGGGATGGGATGGGGGTGCCTCTGCATCCTCCTTACCTTGGCCTGCTGGTGTGAGCCCAGCTCAGCTTCCCAGTGCAGTTCACTCCTGGTCCTCGGGGTCAAGGACACCTAACTGGCAGCCAAACAGCCCCAGGGCAGCAGCCCAGCCCTGGCTCCTGGCTTTTGGGCTACCCCACACCCATGGGGCAGAGCAGGAGCTGCCCTTGTCCCCCATCCCTGCCCCAGGTTAGAAAGAGCAGGAATACATGTACAGGACTTGGCCAAACAGCCAGGGAAGGATCCCCAAATCCTCTGATTCCAGACCTGAGCACATCCACTCCTGCCGGGCTGTGGGGACACATGAGAGCATCCCAGCCCTGAGGCACGGCTTGCCAGCAGGATGTGTGTCAAACAGGACTTAATTATATCTCCACTGTGACTTTTCCCCATGTCCTCATTTCCCTGCATCCTTAAAACAACGTGGAGTGCCTTCCTCTGCGGTGCAGAGTGTTTCGTTAGCTCAGGCCTCCCGTGCTGGGCAAGGCTCTCTTCTTCCATCAGCACAATCACAGTAATGATAAAACCAATGAAAACACACTCTTTTTGAGAGCATCCTTAGGAAGTCGAGAATTCTGGAGAGTTGCCAGCTGCCCTCAGGGCAAAGCTTCGGGCAGGGAGTTCCCACCTTGGTCTCTGCTCCCGTTCTCAGCTGGCAGAGCATTGCTGAAGGCTGCTTGCTGGGGAACCACAAATGTCACCCACGTTTGCACACATCTTTGTTTTCCTGTGAAAACATCACGATGTGTCTGCGCTGCTGGCAACGCTGAAAACAAAACAAAGCAAACCAAAACAAAGCAAAACATCCCCCCTGTGGCAGCTCCCAACTCAAGGAGCTGGGGGCGATGCCAAGGATGCCAAGGCAGGGCTGACCTGCGCGGTTCCTTGGGGAGCACCGAGGGCACAGGCTGAACCCTGGGCAGGGTTGACCTGCTCAGCTCCTCGGAGAGCAGCCCGGCCTGAGCCCCAGCAGTCCCCACCAGGCTGGTGCCTTGCACTCCCTCGGCCGCAGGGCTGCTGTGCACGGCCAGATCACTCACTTGTCGCTGGCCCCGTGTCACCAACCCAGCGCCAACGAGCACAACAAATAACTGTTTGCAGCTGTCATTAGCTGCAAACAAGGCGAATCTGCATATGCTTAGTCTTAATTAGGCAGCTTGGCAAGGAGCCCTCTCTTGCTGCTATCAAACAGCCATTTCGCTCACAAAAGGGTGACAGCAGCCCCGGCGTGTGAACACAAACACACAGACAGACAGACAGACAGACAGACAGACAGACAACCACACCGGATGGACAAACGCCTGTCCGGCCCCACGGAAGGTGATGGGTGGAGAGCCCCCGGCCGGAGCTGCCCCATCCACATGCCCAGCCCGGGACGCACGGCAGCGATAGTGGAGCTGAGGGAAATGGAACCCGACGAATTTCGCCCCTCAGTGCACCGTTGTTAATCACTCAACTGTCATTTACCTCTCAAAGGCACGGGCGTTGGCAGAGCTCGCGGGGGCATTTCCAGGGAGGACGAGGAGGAGAGCCCTGGGCGGGCTCTGGCAGCAGCCTGGCGCGGCAGCGGCGCTGGATTAGAGCTTGGAATTCACCAGCGAAGCCCTCGCTCCGAGGGAAGGGAAATCGGGTCACAGGCTCAGCAGCCACGCGTTGTCCCCAGCTCTAAGAGGGGCTGCAGCTTTGGGGCCAAGTCCCACATTCTACCCCACAAACCCCTGGCTCCTTGGCACATGGAGCAGAACACCTCCCCCAGCACCTCCTCACCCTCCACCAGGGCAGGTCTTCCCAGTTTTTCCCAAATTAAACCCCTTTAAGTTATTTTTCCCACACAATAGTTCCCAGCAAGCTTTTTCGCTGGCACTACTGTTAGAATCCTGGAACGGTTTGAGTTGGAAGGACCTCAGTGCCCACCCAGTCCCACCCCTCTGCCCATCCCACAGGCAGGGACATCTTCCACTAGACCAGGCTGCTCCCAGCTCTGTCCAACCTGGCCTGGAACACTTCCAGGGATGCTCCCTGCTCATGTTCGACTCCCACTGGAAATCTCACATTGGGTCATTTACTGAAAACTTTTTTATTGTAATCAAAAAGTGACATAACAGGGCTGTAATGTATTCTGCATTTCACCCGCCGGTATTTGCTAACTGGTACCAGCTGCTTCTGCCAGGCAATTAAAAAAAACCCGAATGTGAAAATCTTCACAGTACAGTAAACTCCACCCAAACTAATTAACGGTGGTTAAAAAGAAGATGCCCCAGCAAAACCTTTCATGTTACATGGTCACAACTCACAATTCTGTACAAAATGTTCACTTTTATAAAGCTCTGATGTAAAAATCAAATAATCAAGCAGCAATATTTTAAGTGCAGCACAGGGTCTTTCATGTCATTATTTACAACGCTTGAAGTCGTTTACATTTTAACAAAATTCTTACAGATGACTTAGTAATTAAGTCATTTTTTCATTATCTGTCGGCTTATGTCGTGACAGATTTCACTTTTTGGTCGTCTTTCTCTTTATCTTTGCTCTTCTTCGATTTTTTCTTCTTGTGTTTGTGTTTTTGGCTCTTTTCCAATTCTGTTTCATTTCCCATGTGTTTCTTATGCTTCTTGTGTTTCTTGTGCTTCTTGTGCTTCTTCTTCTCTTTCTTCTTTTTCTTTTTCTTGCTGTCCTGACTCTCCCCTGAGCTGGCACTGCTGCTGTGGCTCCGTGTCTGGCTCTCGGAGGGGCTGTGGCTGCGGCTGCGGCTGACGCTGGGGCTGCTCTGGCTCTGGCTCCTGCCTGCCTCTGGCTGCTCAGGGGGAGCAGGGGCCACTGCCTCCTCTTTCGCCTTCTCCACAGCCTTTTCCTTCACTTCTTTGGGCGTTTTCCCCGCGGCCTCCTCGTCCTTTGCAGACACGTTGCTCTCGCTGTCGCTCTCGTTGTAGTCTGGCACGAAGGCAGCCTCGTCAGTCTCGCGGGTGAGGTCGGACGAGAGGCGCGCGGCGCTGCTCACCGGCGGCTTTGGCTTCGCCGCGCCTTTGTCGCCCTGACCCGCCACATTCTCCTTCTCCACTTTAACTTCTGGCGAGTCCTGTTTCACGGGTGGTTTATTCCCACCTGGCTCTTTCTCCTTATTGCTCTTGACTTCTGGTACATGCTTCTCTTTCTCTTTTTCTTTTTCTTTCTCTTTCTCTTTTTCTTTCTCTTTTTCTTTTTCTTTCTCTTTCTCCTTCTCCTTCTCTTTCCCCGGGTTTTTATCCGGAGGTTTGTGTTCCTCGGCAGGGCGCTTAGAGTCGTGCACAGCTTTGGGCTCCGCGGGCTTGCGCTCCCGTGGGGGGCTGTAGCTGCTCCGCTTGGCCTCTGCGGGGCCCTTTTTGGGTGGCTCCACACGCTCCTCTCTCGGTTTGCTCTTCTGCACTGCTGTGGAGTCTCTGTTCCGGGATGGGGAATCTTTCCTCCGTGCTGATTCAGCCTTCTCATCCCTGCGCTTGGAACTCGAATGCTCCCTGCTGCCATCATGGTCAGACTTCTTGTCTCGGTTGGGAGTGAAGTCCTTTGCAGTAGAGCCACGGCCACTATCATGTTTCTCTAAAGATCTGCCATCTTTGGAAGATTGAGATACAGTTTTTCCATTTCCTGGTTCAGCTGCACGTTCCGAATGCTCTTTTTCTGGCTGAATGCTGCTCTTCCTCTTCTCAGAACTGTCCTTGTCTGACAAAGAATGATCCCGGTCTTTGGTTTTGCCTTTTTCACTCGACACGGAACTTTTTGAACTCTTGGCATCGTGTTGGGCGATTTCATAGCTCGCCTCTTTTGCAGCTTTCTGTATTTTCTCCAGAGGCTCTGTCTCCTTTTCAGTGTGTTTGAGGGGGTTTGGTGCCTTTGCACTCACAGGTTTGATAACACTGGCGGGTTTTCCTACAGTTGGGGGCACCTGGGTGGTGGATTTGATATCTTCCTCTTCAGACTCAAAGTCATCTTTATCCCACTTGGACTGAGGGACCTGGATCATGATAATGACATCCTCAGCAGGAGCTGTTATGTCGTTGTTATATTCCTCCAGGGTCTTAATGACAGTTCGTTTGGTGTCTGGCTTCTCCTCAGGCTTCCTGACAGGGCTTCCCCCAGTGGAACTCGTGCTGGGAGGAAAAACACAGACATTAGTAATGGGATGCACACACAGCCAGCTTTGGGAACATTTCATAAACTGCCTTGTGTTTCAATTCTAAATTCTCAGCATTTTTCCAAAAGATGTTCAATTAAGAGAACAGACAAGAGAAAGGCTGAGTCCACTTGCTGAGATTACGAGCAATCAATTAATTTAGTATCGTGCTACTATACATTTAATTAACAAAGACACAAGATTATCAGATTGGGGACTGTCTGATCTGGTAATTCCTTCATGTCCTATTTCACCCAATGGCAGATAAATTAGATATCCATTCTTCTTTCAACATGAAAGCAAACAATTATGGAGAGGGACAGACAGCCAAAGTTTTATCCTCATGCCCCAGTGTTCTTCCTAAGAATGGACATTTTAAAAGCTTTTCACATTACCAAGACAACATCTTAAGTCTCCAACAAATGTCTTAATGTCTTAAATGTTGTGAGTTTGCATCACCAATGAACTAACCCTACTGGATTCCTGTGCAGTACAAACTGCTTGTCTTCCTTAACAACATTTGAGTTTGACCCAAGTACAGTTTCACAGGGAAGATCATGGATTATTCCCTCGTGTAGCACAAATTTAGCTGTTCCTTTCATTAGGCACCATAGCAAATTGGAGGGGGGGAGGTGGAAAGAAAGAAAACAACTGCTGAGGTACCTGGTGTAATCCACAAGAGTTGAGCTAGCACCATCAGCTGCTGTCACTTTCCTTCTTGCTTTTCCCTTTGCCTTTTCCGCTTTAACTTTGCTGCTGCTGGGCTCAGGTTTCTCCACAGCTTCTTTTCCAGGTGGCATGTTTTCTCCGCTCACAATCTTTTTTCCAGTTTCTCGGTTAAGTTTAATCTTTTTGGAGGGGTTGTTAAGAAAAGCAGCTTTATCCTTCTCTGGCGTTCGCTCTCCTTTCTCCCCCTCGGGCTCAGCCTTCCCCTTGGGTGATGTTTTCAATTCTGCTGTTTCGGGTTTAGAGGCCTTTGCCAAAGCAGCTTCATGTTCTTTATCAACCTTTTCCTCTGCTTTTCTTTTCCTTTTCTCAGGTTTGGCATCGGAAAGTTTGCTTTTCTCAGCAGGTTTTTTTGACTTATCCTCCTTGCTGGAAGGCTTCTCTGCCTTGGCTTCTTTCGGATGCTCTTTCTTTGCCTTCTCCTCCTTGGCTGGTCTGGTTTCTGGGTGATCCTTTGCCATTTTGGGGTGAGCCTTCCGTGGGGTACCAAGAGCCTTCTCATCCTTCTGAGAGGAAGAGGTTTTAACACTGTCTGTCTTTGGCAGCTCTTCCTTGACTTTTTTCACGGGAGGCTCTGTTCGAGGAGATTTTTCACGATCAGGGTCTACCTTTTCTTGGGAAGCTTTAGCTGGTTTCGCTACATTGTCTTTCTTCGGAGCAGCTGCCACTTCTACTTTCCGCTTTGTCTTCTCGATCTTTGCTTTTGGCTTATCCTTCTCTTTTTTCTCCTTTTCAGACACTGGTTTGAAAGCAATGGAATCTGCTTCCATGGGCTCATCCCTTACAGGAGTGGCATCATCCCTGCTTGGCAGCATGAACAGAGAGTCTGTTTTAGCATCTTCTGCTGGAACTGGCTCTCTTGGTTTTCTTGCTCCTTCTAACAGCTCAGTGTTGGGAAATCCTTCGTTCTCATCCCCTTTTCTTCTCTTCCGGTGTTTTTTATGTTTATTGCCTTTGCCATCTCCCAGTGGATTTTCCACCTCCTTCTCTTTTGATTTTGTAGGATCTTTGATGCCATGGCTCTCTCTCCCAGGCTTTTCAGGGTAGTTTCCAGCTATATTACGATTCCTGTGGCTCTGCCCAGCGGGATACTCCTCCCTCCGTCCCCGAGCATAGGGTGAATTCTCTCGTCTGGTCCCAGGTGGGCCAAACCTTTCTGGAGAGAAGTTCTCTCTGTTCACCGGGGGCCGCGGCTGAGCGCCCACAGCATAGCCCTTGTAAAACTTCTCGTACCACTCTCTGTAGTTCCTCTCCCACTCTCTGTATCTTTCCTTCTCAAAGGGGTCTCTAAAGTCCACAGAGCGGCCATAGTAAGCCTTCATGTCGTACGGGGGGACCTCTCTGTAGCGGTTGAAGTACTCGCGCTCGGCCTCGCCTTGCGGGACAGTCCGTTTGGTGGGGGACTGGCCTCGGAACACCGGGGAGCGCGAGCGGGAGTGGTAGCGCCGGTACGGGGGCGAGCGGGAGCGGGAGCGGTGATAACCGTGGGACCGCGAGCGGGAGCGGTAGTTGCGACTCTTCCCCTTGCCTCGTCTCTGGTACGGCGGCGAGCGCGAGTAGGAGCGGGAATGGGAGCGGCTAAAGGAGCGCGAGTAGGAGCGGGAGCGCGACGAACCTGAGCGAGACTTGGAGTAGGTGTACGAGCTTCTAGAGTAAGATGAAGCACTATAGGGAGACTTGGACCTTAAAAAAACACAACACAAAAAAAAAAAATGAAGTTAATTCCAAACGGTCACTCTCCCCAAATCTTTTCCTCCCACATTTATTTTTTCTCTCCTCTCCACATGCTTATGTCAAAGCTTCTTTCAGCTGCTGACATAAAGCTACTGCAAATTGAAGAACTTGATAACGCGTAAAAGTTTCTGCTCACAAAACAGAACAGCTGCTGCTTTGTTAGTGTCAGAACACACAGAAGGGTCAGTCTACTTCCACTCACTCTATCACATGAGCTACCAGAGCTACGGATGGATTTCAGGTGGTTACACTGGCCTCTACTGGTACTGGAACACGCACACTTGTCACTACTCAGCAACCACATGCAGTGCAAATCATTTCTGTTGCAGTAAGATGCCAGAAGAGCACGTCTGAGTGGCTACAGTGCAGAATCAGATATCGAGAAAACACTTAGCCTGAAGACAGCAAAGCCCAATGTTAAAATGCCAGCTTGGTCTAGTTAACTTCACCCTTTTTTGGGAACTTGGACAGGATGCACAATCCTAATACTGCAAAGGACCTACAGACAGGCCTGTGGAATCCACACTGCCAGGCAGGTGTCCCAACAATGTCCTGCACATCCCTCCAGCTCTAACCAAGGCAAGTGACCGCATTGCAAGAAAAATCCTATCTAAAAGCTTCTAACCTCAGTCTCTAGTCACATGCCCCAATGCCATGACTCTGGGTAAGCTCCAGACAGCATCACTAACAACTACTCCTGCCCAAGGGATTTTTGGGGACAGAAAATAGCAGATACCCTCAGGTTTTTCTTCTACTGTTTTTTAAAGAACAATTTCACATAATTCTGCATATGTTCATTAGCATCACTCCTCCTCTCCAAGTCCCTCACCAATTTCAGATTTCCTTACAAACAAATCTGAGCTTTTAATTCCCATGAAAAATTAAATAATGTCAACAGGAGAAAGCCCTCGGTTCGCAATCCACGTTCAAACATCTCATGTATACACATGAGATGGACAAAAGCAGAAATGAGGATGATTTCTCTCACCTATCTCCTCCAAAGTGCTTGGAGTGCTTGGTTGCAATCAGAATAGGGAGATGCTGAAAATCCAGCCCTTACAGCTATTCTGTCTTTGGCCTCCTCAGGGCTGTCTGGCAGTGAAGGACATCACTGCAGAGACACCTTAGCAAGACAGACCCTTAACACTCCTTAGCACCTTGCTGCCCAATGCTAATTCAGTCACCTGCAACCTCTGCCACACGGGAGCCAATAACCTGCATATGATACTCCTGTCACTGCTCATCCCTCAGTCATCCAGTCCATCTAACGACAGGGAGGTGGAGTGAAACTCCTCCTGATTCCTCTAGACAATCTGCTTCTCCATTACGGACATGTAAAGCAGTTACCTGGAAAACGAACGCCTACGCTCCTTTTGAATCTTTTTATATTCCATCAATTCCTTAGCAAAATCATTTGTAAACTCATCAAGTTTGGACTTTTTCTTTTCCCTGTTAAAATAAGTTTGACCTTTATTACAATTATAGTTTGACCTTTATTACAAAAGACATCAAGAAACAAAACATGGCCAATACGAGAAAATGTTTACTGCATGCAATGCAAAAGGTGAACAACCTATTTAAGCAAAAACAGTTCCTACAAGTTTTAGGAAAAGTTTTAGAATTACATTTGTCTTGGTTTAGCTTTGCATATTTACCATCTGCAATGAAAAAGTATATTGGAAGAACACTATGTCACTTTTGCTTAGGTCAGATGCACTTTAGTGTAACTGCAGTCCAATACGCTCCCCCGATACAGACATGAAAACAAGGCAATGTTAGCGAGCCAAATACTTACTCCTCTTTAAGCCTCCGTTGCTCTCTGTAAAACTCCTCCCTAGAGAGAGGAGGTGCTTGTGTCGTTGGGATGGTGTTTGAATGAGCCGCTGGCACTGCTGTTGGGACCCAAGCTGATGACATGTTTGCAGGAGCTGGGGGATATCCGGGAGGGGGGACAGTGTACCCAGCGGATGGAGGCTGCCCAGGTGGAAACTGAGGAGGAAACTGTGGTGGTGGTACCCCCGGAGGAAGAGGAAGTGCATGGGGTGGTGGAGGATACAAGGGAGGTGGAGGCACAGGCACAAAGACTGGTGCTGATGCTGGCAGTGATGGGGCCTGAGTCCTTTGGGCACGGTCACTGTGCGGGCGTCCTCGATTTGAACTTTAAAGAAACCCAAAAACACGTGTCACTGTTTGTCACAGCCTGCCCTGAGCGTACAGAGGAAAGCGAAGCGGCAGCACGGCGGGAGCACTCCTGGTTCTCACTGGTCTCCGGCTTTCTGTTCACTCGAGACTACACTCAGTCCTGGAGCCTCGCACTTGGCTTGCACATCCTGGCCCCAGCAGCTCCCTCAGCCTTCTCTCCTTACACTCAGCTTTGGGGCTGTGGGTGAGGCTGCCACGAGACCCCCATCTCCCACGAGCCAAGCACCCACCGCTGCTCTGCCCCTCCTGGACACGCATTGAGCTCCGCACTCCCGAGCTTCCAAGCACTGCGCAGCAATTAACTCACCTCTCAGAACTCTCCTAACCTCTCTCACATTTGCTTCCTGAGCTCCTGCCTCAGGATGTATTTGGCCTGGTCTTGTCTTTGAATTGTTTTTTTTCCTTGTTTAGTGGATTTGAGATTTTAGAGAATCTGGGGGATGGATCCTGGATTTTGTTTTGATTTATCTTTAAGACTTTATAAAAACAATGACCCTTACAACCTGGCTGTAACAAATGTAACAAATCTCTAACAAATGAAGGACTGATCTGACACTTCAATAACAGATAAACAGGCTCCTCTCTCCAATGAGAAAAAGCAGCTTGGCACTTTGAGATGACTAAACTGCAGAAATACAAAACTGTCATAAAAATAACAGCCTCTAATTTTTCAATAATTTGCTCAATCAGTATCAACTAAGTTCTTAGAGAAAGAATGTTGGAGGCTGATTTCTACTGGGAAATCAATTTCTTCAGCCCTATTCAGTCAGTAATCAAAAGGGTGCTTTTCCATCTGATCTTTTAATTACGTTTAATTTTTATATGTAATTTTGGTTTCCTCAAAAAGCGTTCATTATTTAGAATCTTCTTTTCAATTATGTACTGAAGTTTTATTTTAAAATAATTTTACGGTAAGCACAGGTCCCCTTTGTTAAAGCTAATTTAAATTAAGCCACTTGAAAATTAATTACCACTTGTATTCTCCACAACTATTATTTCATTATAAATCAGCTGTTGTCTAAGTGCTGTGTTACAGACTAATTTAACTGGTTACAACTAGTAATACATTGATTTTCTCTTGAATACTTACAGTTCCCAGCCTGGCCTGCGAAGTGCACCAGCTCTCATTGGATGACCTACAGCATCAGGGACAGGAAAAAAAAATCCCAGTAAGTTTATCTGAAGACAATTTTTTAGAACAAATTCTATAGTTCTAGTTCCTTACCAGTTGTGGGTATTGATTGTCCTTGAGGGCCCAGAAGACTTGGTATCGCTGGTTGTCTCAGCACAGGAACCTGATAGCCCTTGGGAATAAATGCAAACAGTCACAAAATAAGCTCTACTAGAAAATAAGAATCACTGCATGTGTTGAAATAAAATTTACCTTCTCTTCCAACAAACTGCTGATTGACAAAGGGGAAGATTTGGAAAGCTCAGCAGCGGTCATCAGAGCAGGAGGCAAAACAGCATCAGCATCTCTACAAAAACCACACATTTTTATTATTGAAACACTGCTTTGAAGTGAAATATAATATATATTTTTAAATATGAAGTCCAAGGTGAGAAAAGGCTTATTTCACTAAATGAAAAAAATATTTTAAAATAATCTTCAGCAGATTTACAGCTGTGAAGTTGGCAGGCTACAGAGGAAGCACTGCTGAGGAGTCTGTTTGGATATTGGCATTTAGAGAGGAAGCTCTCTGGAAAAATATTTGATTAAGCACCACTTGAAAGGATGAGAATCCATATAACCCATGCACTGAACCTCAGCTTTCCAAGATGCAAGAACTGAAATTCTATTAGAAAATGTTTCTGTGCTAGTTCAGAGGCTGCCCTGGAGGCTCCTCTGAATTGTGATCCTTGTATTGACAGCACAGCTGAGCCTGGCAGCCCTCTGGACACAGTGGCTCTGTGCATCCAAGGCAGCAAGGTTAAAGGATATAACCTAAACACTGGTGCACATTTCTGCATGAAAATATTATTTTTTCAGTACTGAAGAGAAATTAATGAGACATTAAGGTCTGATGGAACTAAATGGCTACTCTAGGAATGGCTGGCCACTTCAAATAAAAACCAGTCCCTCCTTCAGGGTAAACCTGTGCCAAATGACTGCTAAGGGAACCAAACAGAAATACTGACAAGAAAATCCTTGCATGAGGTACACATTCCACTTAGCAAGTGTCCCCATTGCAAGTAAAAACAAACCCATGACTTCCACAATGACCAGCAGCTGTCACTAATCATACATAAGGTCCTAGTTTTGGTTTTTTATATTCCTGTTGATCTTCAGATTTCCTTACCGAAAAGGTCCATCTGGCTTTTCCCCACGGAGAGAGAGGGACACTGCTGGAGGGAGATCAGAGACAACCACAGAAGACGGATTCACCGGCAGCCCAGCTGCCATGGACGGTCCAGGGCCCAGGGATGAGAGGGCAGAGCGGGAAGCTAGGGAGGCCAGCGGCATCATGAGTGGATCCTGCTGCCTGGCCATGGCTGGCCGCATCAGCGGCTGCAGGTTGCGTGTGATCGTTTGCCGCATCAGGGGGGGTGGTGGTGGAGGTGGTGGTGGTGGCAGCTGCTGCTGCTGCTGCTGCTGTTGCTGCTGCTGAATCTTACGGAGCCTTTTCGTGTAGCCCGTTTCGTTTTTGAAGTTGTTCACAGCCTAGAGGTAGGGAAATGTTTGAAAAGGTGGTAACAAACTTCAGTAGAAATATGGACTAAAGCTTCATTAGAGGAAACTCACTCCATTCCTGTAAGTGCTAATAATCCTAAACCCAACCAACACACAGCTAAGAGCACATCCCATGAAACTCTGGTATCAAAGACTGGTACCTCAGAGTGTCTGGAGTAAAAGTATTTTGCTGTTAACACCCAGTCTGAAAGTGAGAACATCCCATTAAACACAAGTGTATCCTGAATTTGCCAGATTGTCTCTAATAAGCCATAGGCTTCTGTAAGAACAGATGATGTATTTGAAAAGTAAATTTAGCCTTGCTTAGTTCAGCCTTGCATAAGGAGATCTAAACTAGTATTTTTTAACTATCTATTTTACAAACAGATTTTTCTAACAAAGAGTTCAGCTAAAGTTGCCACGTTACCTGGCGCAGAAACTTGTTGGCGATTAAAGCATCAGGAGAAACATCTGTCTGATGGCAGGTAGGGCACGTGTGTTCCTCGGACTCCAGCAGTGCTGTTCTAATACCTGGGAATAATCAGAATATCAAAGTAGCTTTTAGCCAAACTAAGTGAACTTTTTTGGTTTTCATTAATTACAAAAACAAACATATGATTAATGGGGAAATATGGTCTTGAATGAAAAGCATGAAGCTATAAATTTTCAATAGTGAAAAAAATTGGCAGAGGAACAGGTTGCCCAGAGAAGCTGTGGCATCCCTGGAAGTGTCCAAGGCCAGGCTTGGACTCCCCTCATCTTCCTCCTCCTGTAGGTAAAGAGGATTTAACTAGATACTTAAGAAGGGAAAAAAGCTTTCTGCCTTTTTTTCCACCATCTACACAAGAGTCTTTTGCTGTTCAGGACACACTGAAGTATTCAACAGAACTAACACAGCAATTTCCTTATTTCCTATTTCTACTCTCAAGAAGATAAAATTTGATGTTTGGAATTAACAAACCTGGCAGTAACACTTACATTCATCACAGTAACTGTTTCCACAGCAGGGAATAACAACCGCATCCGTCATTATATCCTTACAGATGAGACACAACAGCTCATCTGGAATAGGATCATCTTCTTCTGAGGAGGAAGATGGCTCCTCAGGTAGGAAGGGAGGCTTCTCCTTCTTTCCTATAGCATAAGCTTCCCTAGAGGTAGGGTGGGGAAAGCAAAAGAAAAACATTAAACTCTTCCAAGCTTTCAATTTTATCAAAGAAGGATAATATGTGGGATTCTTCTCCCTCTCCATCAGCCTTCCTAAACACAGCTGTTCAGTTTAAACTACTTTTCTACAGCCCTAACACAAGAAGAGTGAAGTATTCTCCTGCAGAACTATCCCTTTCATTGGATCAACCAAGAAATCAGTTCAGACTAGAAAAGTATTTGATAGCTCATATCAGATGAAATAAATCCTAGCTCTCCTTTGCCAGAGGCTAAATGTAAATTGGAGGCTCAGGATAAAGCTGCTCTCCCAGTAATTACATTTTCTAACTGAAAGGAGTTTGTGTTACAGCTTCCAAAAAAGGACTTCCAGGAGAGAAAACCAGATGGGCTACCACGTGTGTTTTAGAACAGCCACTGTGCTCAAGACACACAAGTGTTTTCTTGGTTTATAGCAACAGGAAAACTTGCTTCACATCTGAGGGAGGAAATCACAGTCCAACAGCTACTTTCTTACATTTTACACCAAACCTTTAAAAGACAAACCAGAGGCAAATGAGGTCCCTGAGAGAACAATCCCAATTGCAATGTGCAGAAATAGTCTCAGCACACCCCACATTTAACCAGCTCCCAGGGGCATGAGCAGCAGGACCCCCTATTTCAACGTTAGGCAGCAGCATGGATTTTAAAGTTAAGATGCAACGCCAATGCTTCCTCCTTGCAATTCCAGATGCTGACCAATATGGCTGCACTGCCACTCACGCATTTCTGCCTGTTTTCTCTCATTCCATTTTTGGATCAGTCCAGCCAATCCCATACTTACGCATCTATGGTTGGAATTGCATATTTCCCAGTGTTGGTCAGCATAGCACCCTTTGTGTTGGGGTCCTTCACCTCCATCATAAAACTTCTTGGAATTCCTGTGCTTTTTTTAATTCTGGGAACAGACTCGAAATTTTTGTCCTGTTAAGAAATGCAGATATATCTCAGGGCCCACACAAAAAATAAGATTTCAATGACTATTTTAAGCACTAAAGCCTTTAACCTTCTCCTCTTACCTAGCATAAGGGTTGTTGGACTACAATACCCTTTTCCCTAAATGAATGCAGCCAGGGTGTTCCAGAGGCTGAAGCAATGTTTTGAACTCATTCTTTGGCTTAACTGCAGGTTACTTAAGGATGAAATCCCCCAAACCTGCTCTCCTCCAAAGGGCAGTTCAGAGGGAGCTGGATTCAGAGCTTAGAGAAACTTATTTTGAGATATATCAAGCTATACACAGGGGATCACAGAGAAAGATTTATGGGAATATTTAGTGCCTGTGACCTAGCGAAAATTTTACATTTATAATTCCAGGTTTTTCTTGAATCCAAAGGGTTTTGCAACACTGCTATGTAACCTCTGTATTTCACACCAAAAGCAACAGTTCTTACTGGGAGTATAAATGCTTTTGTTATGTAACTCTCCATGTAAAAATGAAAAACTGAGCACCCCCAATCCCCCAGATCTTACCCCATTCGTTGGACAGTTCTTTATGTAGTGGCCGGGTTTGCCACAGCGAAAACAGGTGTACGAGGGTGGAGGTGGCCCAACGGGTTTCTTCATGTAACTACAAGTTTTTGGGGAAAAAAAAGAAAAAGAGATTCATGTGTCTCTCTTGTTTAAAACAAACCATCTCTACAATTTTTACATTAACTTTAAAAGAACAAGTTTACATTAGCAACACTTACTTGACTGGATCATATTCATGGCCAGACTGTGTCATCATAGCTTTTATTTTATCCTCCTCGGAAGCATTGGCTTCAGCCAGATTGGCAGTCTGTGCAACAGGTAATTATTTGACACACACATTAGAAACACATTTAAGCCCACACAGCCCAAGACAACACCACTCATCCAATCCTGTAAAGAGCAGAACTACACTAGCTGAGCTTGCATGAGAGCAGCTGCTTATACCAAACAGATTTGTGCTGAAGATGGTCTGGGGAGTCCTTATGCCATGACATGATGTTTATGTGCCTGAGAACCTACTAGAAAAGAGCACTCTTGGGCACTCAAACCTTAGGCTCTGTTTGTACCTTACAGCAAGACTTGTGTAACCAATCCAATTTTCTTCAGAGGACTGAAGCTATGTGTAGATAAACCACAATACTCAGTATTTTTACACTGATTTTTAAGCTCCAGACTATATGCTGGAGAAGCTCTCCACTGGACATGGAATTAAGATGGATACAAGCAGCATTATTTACATTTTGCAGTATTAAAAGGACACAGAACTGCAGAGGTGGGGCAGTTAGGTTTGCTTGCTGAAACTCAGCTTCAGAGACAGAAGTATTAAAAGGACTCAAGCCTTTTACAATCCCTCAGCAAGGTAAAAGATTCTTTTCAGCAGAAATTTGCCCATCAGGAGCTGCAGGCACTCCAAACTGCACGTTCCTCCCTACTAACTTCTTCCTGTGAAGTGATTTAACTACAGTGAACGCAACTTGCAGTTTTTTCCAGTTGACTATGTCCTTTTAACACACAAATTGTAATATAAACCTTCTGCACAACTAGATCTTCAAATTACTGAAGCCAGCTGATTTTAAGTCATATTTGTTCAAATGTTTTTATTACACACTAGCCCAGATACAAGCAGGGTCTAAGGGAGTGACTGTAAATGACTTGGGCCTTCAAGCACCTATCACTCAGCTCAAGCACTCATGGTCTGGTTTTGTATGCATTCATTCACAAAAGCAACCAACTAGTTTTAACATTTTATTAAATGGTTGTTTCATATACACAGTTTTTTCTCCATAGTAACAGAATCCGGATCGCCAGCTATGAAATCATTTCCATTAACAGTTACAGAAAGCTTTACAGATAATACTTGACTAATTTGTTTGAACCCAAACAGTTTACAAAACACGTCCAAAAGCCACAAGACATTAGTAGGAATAGACCAAAATTCAAATATGGCATTTCATACATAGTAATAATCACCAGAGAACTGTTAACACATTGCCTCCGTGCTGAGCCAGGCTGCACTAGAGTGGTTAGAGGGAGTAACAGTGCTGAGCCGCTTGTGTCACCTTTCTGCATTTTTCTGAAATACTTAAATTTCCTCAAAAGCTTAAATGTGTACCCACACCCCTTGGACACTTTGCACATTTTAGAATAAAACTTCACATGAGGTTACAGACCCGTGGACACGTTTAGGGACAGCACTAATGGGGACCAATTCTTTTGGTGGCTACCTTGCAAACTAGAGTTATTTATATATATAGATATTTTATTTTTTTTTTGCCAAATGTACACAATTTAATTTCTGTAGTGAACAGGGGAAAAGTTACCAGTGGGAAGAGATTTCTTTTTATTAGAAATGAACTCCAGCCTTTATTTGGAGGACAAAGAAGTAGCTGCTGTGCCTCAGGCCCTGCCTACTCTACTGCCTGTAGCTTTAGGGACTGGTGGTTGAGCACTCGCCTGTCCACACAGTGCAGTCACTAGTGCTTTCCCAGACAAATTACACATTGGTGAGCAAAAATGCAAGCAGTTCCCGAGCAAAACATGGCATTACAACAGTTTCAGAAGGTCACAGCTGCTCAGATGCCACACATACACATTGGTATATTCCTATAAACAATGAGGTACAGTTACACAATTTCCACAGTCTGCGTTCAAACAAATTAGATCGGGTTGTCCACTGATCCCAGAATTTATGGAATTGAGCAGCGTTCAGAGAATGGGTCTGTAACTATGACTAGGGATTCAAAAATAGCCATGCAATTAATTGTCCATGGTACAGAACCGCTTCTCTTGTGGCTGGTCACACCCCCCTGGAATGTCCGTAACTTACAGCCAATTAAATTCTTCTGCACAAACTGGGTTAGTTTCCAACGCAAAATTAATGAAACGTATGAAAAACGGTAAAACAGCTTCTGAAGAGCTTCTTCTTTGTGTCTTGAGGATGAGTAATACTGCAACATTATGTTGAGGCTGATAAGGTACTCCCCTTCTATCTTCCCAAACTGGGAACTACTCTTTACAGGATAGTATAAAAATATACACACAATTTGAAGTTGAAATAAATACTTTAAGTTATTAAAAATTAAAGGGGATTTTCCAATTACAACAGTTAGCCACCTATAGATCACAGTATCAATTTAAAAATAGGAAGCAAACACTTTTTAAAGTATTTGACAAGAATATATATATACCTTAGTAAGCTGGGCCAGAGAAATAGATGCAGAAGAGTCATCAATCTGTTCACAAAAAATTAAACACATATTCAAGTTCTACAGTCAAAACACAGCAATAGATAACCTCTACTATAGTCTGAATGTCTGCACTATATCCCCCTGAGTGTCACCCAGAGGCAATCCCAACCCGGTGTAATTTGTATTTACTCAAAACAAAGTCCAAATCTATGATGGCTTAAGAGAATCTACGTGCTTATGAAAAGAAATGAAAATAATCAGCCCCACTGGAGATCTACTTATTGCTAAGAATATCTCAGAGAGGGACCTCTTTCAAAAGGGTAAGGAAGCTGTCCATTTTTAGCTAAAAAGGATTAAAAAAAAAAAGTTTAATTAATTGAGGAAGAAGTGCCACTTCAGATAACTTAATATTAGTGTAGCTTGTAAATGAATCAGTGAATGTCTCATAATTTCTAAATGCACATGGTGATGATTTTGTGGACCCACAGATGCCTGTCAAAATGAAGGTCAGGCCCAGCAGCCCCCAAACACACACTCTGCCCCTCCTGTCAGTACCCAAATAAACCCAGATAAAAGCCAATCTGCCAGATAAAATAAACCCAGATAAAAGGCAATAAAAGCAATCACAACCTGCCACTTTTTCACTGGAAAAAATCCAACAGCTTAAATCATTTACATAAAGGTGTTTATAATGACTGAGTAGACTATAAAAGTTGAGAAAAGTGATTTCTTGTATGTTATTAGACCACAGGCCCTACTATCCAAATCAATTTGTAAAGTGTGAGAATTTAGATTATTTCTTGCAATCAGACCAAACCTGATCTTTAATAGCAGCCTGGTGCTAAATGAACAAAAGAAAGTGAAAAGCATACTCTTGATAATGAAAACATGGTTTCAGAGCACAAGACTGGATTTTTTGTCTCCATTTTTCTCCTCTCAGCTGCCTATGGAACAGCTCTCAGGAATGAAGTCCCCAGGCTAGAAGCCGGAGAACTAGTGCTGAAGAGCAGTTTTGCCACTAGTAAAAAGGTTAACTCCATCTAGTTCCTTCTGCAGTATATTGAATTATATCATGCCATGAGCAGCACTTGAGCTAGCACAACAGTACCAGAAAGACACTCGAATCACTGCTTATTACAACTAAATTGCTCAAAAATGTGGAATAAAATTTCACAATGTGAACTGAACAGCTCTCCAAGAGGTCACTAAACAGGCCAGCAAAGAGATGAAAACCTTTCTTGTCCTTTACTACCTAATGTAGTGGAGAATTCAAGGGAACAGTTTTAGCAGTCTGGGAAAAGGTATCTATCTCCATGCACACGATGATTTCTCACACCAGTAAGTTGTTTCTCTTCTGTGTTTTCAGGAAAGCACATACAGCATTCCTGTATTACTGACTAAAGAGCTCTTGAAAATGTCTTTGAAGAGGAACACAGATATCTAGACAAAAAGACCTTCATTCCACTGCAAGTCTTACCACTAAATTTACCTTTCCTTCTTTCCAGAACGCTCTGTACCTAGTTGTGCTCAAAAAGAGGTCTGGACAGGCATTTTGAAGCTTCATGCTCCATATGCCACACTTTTACACGTGAAAAAGCAGGCCAGTGTTCTCTCAGGGCAAGCACAGCTATAATTTTGTGGTTTTTCAGAAACAAACAAGAAACTAGGAAAGCTCTGGTGTTAAATGCTCTGGTACTGACTAGGAACTGAAACAACAGCTAATGAACTATTAAGTCTTTCCTCTATTTTTTTGGGAAGCTGCTATTATTTGGCTCGCAGGCAACAGTCTAATTTCTTAAAGGAGGTAATACTGAACAGTTACCAAAAGCAGCAAACAGATAATTAATGTACTCTTCAGTGCATTTGCCCATGGCCATCTTTCCATGATCCTACATTTTTGCCTATTTTTTCCTTTCAAATTTCTGCTAAAGTATTTCCTGGCAGTCCTTCAGAACAGTGAAGCAGAAACAACATCTCCATGAAATTGTATGCAACCCTAAGATTACACAGCAGAATTATTAACTAAAACCTAAAAAACCCCAGAAAAATAACCCCAAAACCCTAAACTCAACAGTCAGTGTTTTAACTCCTATGGCATGCAGCAGACAGCAAAGAAACTAACATGAAGCCAGGTGGGCAAGGGGGCAGAAAAGAGGAGGAAAAGGCTGATCTCACTACTGGAGTCCTCCACTGAAATTACAGGGCTTTCCCCAAACCCAGGAGCTTGGCTACACTGCAAGTTCAGCCAGGAAGGCTCCCAGTTGTGCCTGATGGTGCTAAACCAACAAGCACAGCTCGGCCCTTCTGCAGCCTCCAAGGACAAAGCTCAGCCTGAGAGCCTGCAAGGTACTGAGACACCAACCCTAAAGCAGAAAGGCCCCAAGCCTTGGCTGTGCCAAGAGCAGCACACATTGCCAAGGGTGGAATGGCAGCTGGCAGAAGAGTATGACAATGAGAAATGCAAAAGAGAAGCTTTTGTGCATCCTTTGAAAAATGAAATCTTAACTGAATTTAACGTTGCAGCTTTACTCTGCATCAATAACTGACAAGATTCCTAGTGATTTACTCCAACTACATCAAGACCCAGCTTCTGTTCTGAAATACATGCAGAAGTATCTGTATTTTAAAAAAAACAACAGGGCAATCAACCCCCCCACACCACGACCTGAGCTAGCTTTAAGAATCAACTATTTGTGTCTCCAGCCCCAGAAGCTGCTGAGGCTGCAGGGCTTTTCCAGTGAGACAGAGAGGACCTGTACAGAGGGATGCAAGGCTTCCACCCTCCCAGGCCAAGGACAGTTGGAGCATGCCAGGGAATGTCTTGGCTTTGCCTTTCCTCTCCTGCTGTTGGTTCTCTCTCACACTAAGTCTTCCCTCCCACTCCGGGATTTTTCCTTTTTTCCATTTGACACATCTACATTAGCTTATGGTTAAGATGCTACTGAGCAATGTAATACAGACATGCCAGGGAACACACGAGGCTAAAAGAATGTTAACTTTATTTATGAACATGTGGTTTGTGTTTATACACATGCTAGTAAACAAAAAGAAAAATAACCGTTTTCAAGAAATAAAAACCCATCTGAATTAGATCAAATACTATAAACGTGGTTTACATAAATGCATTACATTAACTGCTAGGGTCACTGGGCCAGTTCAACTAACTCCAACTCACAATGAGAGGTGTGGTTTACATAAATGCATTACATTAACTGCTAGCGTCACTGGGCCAGTTCAACTAACTCCAACTCACAGTGAGAGGCATTCATCTCCAAAAGGAATTTCAATCAATCAGCAATAGAATTATGGATGTTACATTTAGTGGTTTTAGACCTACACACGGCAAGTTTTCAATTTGAGGTTGATTGTTCCCATGGGAACCAGAGGCTGTATTCTTCCCAGACCACAGCCCCAGAGTTCAGGAATTTCTAGATTAAGTTATCCTAATAGCTGATCAAGTGATCAGAACCAATGATCCAGGGTTAGTGTAATGCCTCATACCAGTCTAGTGAAGGAGAAGCAGTTATACTTAAAATAAAGATGAAAAATAAACCCCACCAAATCGTACTTTGATACTCTAAGGACTATTGGAAAAGCATAGTTCCACACAGTACTGACCCAAGTGGCACACCAAGATCTAGCCCATCACCAGACACGGATTTCCGTGTGGGATTATATGTTAGCAGCGTTTGGAACAACAGCGTTTGCAAACCTGAAGGAAAATGCTGCCCCTTTTCCAAATGTGAATTCCAAGTGGTGGTATACTAAAGAAAGGCTTAACCTTTGGGAATTATAGCAGCAGCCAACCCTGGAGTTTCCCAGATCCAAAAACATGCTGCAGGCAGAAGTTAAAAACAGTGACAGGGATTTCACTCCCAAACGCCCCAGGCTCTAACTTGGTGCCAATATTTGTGTTACATATTGTCATTTGCAGACAAACTGTTGAACTAAACTGCTTCACCAGATAAAGGGGAGAGATCAAATGCAGAACTTTAGAATACCACTCTGTGTAGCAGCGATATTGAAATTCACGTTAGGCTATTAAAGACATTTCCATACTCAGAGGGGCCCAAACAATATCACTTCAATTATACAGTTTTAGGAACAAATACCCAAATATTTAAGGAGACGAGAAGGAATCATTTAGCTGCACAGAACTGTCCTGAAAACATCTGGGATGTGCTGGATTTGGTATTTGTTTGAACCCCCAAGTCCAAAGTAAGGAACAGCACCAAGTTTCACAATAATGGTTTCTCAGTGGTTTTTGATAACATTTTCAAAAACCATTAGGCAAAAAAAAAGGTATTTTAAAACAAAAGCTAAGTGATACAATGTGAAAATGGCAAAAAATACACTCCAAACAGTTTTTATTGCAAGAAACAAAAAGCACACAACAACCTATACAAACATACATATCACTAGCTATAGACAGACAGATGTAGAACATGGCACCATGTTCAGTGTGCAAACCTTGAGCCTACAGGATCTGGAAACGATCATACATTATCTGTACAACACAGAGTCATACAGGAGAGATTCTGGCATATTCAATATGAAATACAATGCATTACTAGGCACAAATACCAATATTCACATTAGAACTCTGCAAATGATGGCATTACCCAGTTTTTACTATGCTCAATCAAATACAATGTATTTACAACATACACTAGGTTTTACTGGAAAATATATTAAGTTAATGTTTGGCAAACTAATAAAAGGCTGCATGGTTTAGAATTAAGTGCAGTGTGTAGGAAAAAAAGTGTGAGATTGTGTTTTTACATACTGCTTTTGATGTTCCACTCACTGGCTCACTTCGACTTCTAGAAGAAGAAATAAAGGTGATCAGAATTTAAAACAAATCACTTGTAACCAACACAAAGATTCCAGAACCTGAACATCACAACATTATGCTCCAATACTCTAGTGAACATGGACATTTATTTATAACATAAACTGTTCTCTCTTGATACATTCAGTGCAACTAAAAAAGCCCCCCAAATCACATTTCTACATTGTCACAAATTACTCTAGACTTACAGACCTAGAACACAACAGTGCAAGAGAAAGTCCTCAGACATTCTGCCTCTGCTCTCCAAGTATCAAACCCATGAAGTCTGTACTAGAGTTCTGTGTTCTTAAATAATCAGTCACTGAAGCATGGGGCAGCTTTGGCCAACAAGTACATCCCTGGTATCACACACAGGTATCAGGTACAGGGCTTCGGTGTCTATGAAAGAACAGTGATAATCTACAAGTGCAAGTTTGCTCAAGTGAAAAACACAGTCACATGACAAAGGGGGAACACAACAGTGTCAGCAGCACATCTCTACAACAGTGTTTCTCTGTGGAAGCCCAAGCACTGCGTTCAGAGATCTACTACAGTTAGCCATCAAAGTGCCAAAATATTAAACATGTTACATATGCTATATTGACTAAAAATAGTAGTAGAAATGTCACCTGAAAGTAGTTTCTAGGATTTTGTGCGATTTAGGAGTCCTGTGACAAAAAAAAAGGTCTTAATTGCCAGAATTTGCTATAAGATAATCTTGAAAATGCTACAGTATTTTAGGAAATATGTATTACATTTGAAAACTTGCTGAGATTCCACATACTCGTTGGTCTGTACCTGCATGCTCCTCATCATGAATCACACATGCAGCCACTGAGAGAGTTAACAAACAATCCATGCATCATCCAAAGAGTCCCATGAGCAGAAGCAATGCAAAGGCTGCTGGGGAATTTACATGCCAAAGGAAAGGCTCAGCTTCCTGCCACTGCTAAACCCCTCCAGGCTCCCAATTATACCTCCTGCAGATGAGGAAGTACACAGAAGTACTCTGGACTACCACACAATAGTTGTTTCAACCACCTACTGCAAGGTGAGTAATGCCTTTTTGAAAGCCTCTGCACCATTCCAGCAGACATTCCCCATCCTCAAACATTAACCACCCTACCAGTGGGTTCTGCAGTGTTTCCAGCTGACAAAGAGAAAGCTCATCTGCCTGGTTAATTTTCAACTCTACCACAGCAGTGCTGTTCTTCCCTGATCCCCCCACACCAGCACTGATGGAATCTTTGAAGCCAGCTTTGATTCTCTGGAGGGCTTTACAACACCAGGTGAGGTGCACTGACAGGACAGGACTCAGCATATATTGAAATGAATCTCCAAAGCAAGGCCGTGTTTACAGGCACCATGCTGTGGGTGCAGAATCTGGAGGGAGAGCCTGGAAGCACTGCACCAGCTCCTGCAGTAACATGCCCCAAGGTTACATGCAGAGCCACATCCATACAGGGTTTTTTGCTTGCAAATAGTTCATGGGTACCAGGATGTTGATGTATTGTTTGTTCAAGACACACTAACTCCTCAGGGTACTTTATTTACTGAGAACCAACATTAGAAAGACATGGCAAAACCACAAACTAGTATCTCCTGCTGGTGGTGGAAAGGCATGGCTTTTAGGAGGCTGAAAAACATGCCCATTTCAACAGAACTGATGTAGTTATCACAGATCTGGACTGTATGAAGACACCACTGCAGCAATAATCCTGTAGTCAGGATTGCATTTGAGTATCTGTGATTTTAATCAATATTGAGGACAGAGAATCAGGTATAAACCTTAAGAATACAGAATTAAAACCTGGAGCACAGATCCCAGCTTGGGTACAGACAGACTCAGAAAGGTAACTACTACATTTGGTAATGTGCTAAACTACTTCTGAGATTTGAGTTTGGACAGGATTAACTAATTCTTTCACGCTACTTGCACAAAGCCAGTACCCTTTAGGGTATGGTTCTTTTTCTCTTGCCTCAGATACTGTCTTTAGGAAACGCACAGGAATCACTTAGGAATGAGACTTGTTTGCAAGGTTCACCAGCTGGCAACCCCTGGCCTTTCCTCTACAACTACTTCACAATCCCCCAGATCTGAGGCAGAAAAATGCCTGCTACATCCTGTGCTGCCTCCCACAAACACAGGCAATAGTCAAACACCCAGAATCAGGCTCTCCTGAGATGGGAACAATCGCTAAGTTCAAACTACAATGCAGACCTGTCTTTATTAAAAGAGCAGACACATATAATAAGGAATCTCCCCATGTAGAGGAAATAAGATCTACACTTGGATCTCAGAAAAATAAGCCCCAAAACAAATTCAATAGAATCATCTCAAAAGTTACCATTGCTGGTGTCTGAACAAGGTGTCCCAGCAGAGCTCAACATCTAAGTCTCCTTTGGGACAGCCACATTAAAATCTACCCCATGACAACAAACGCCAGCAGCAGTTTAACAATCAAGACATAACCCGAGTGCCTCTGTAACTGCTGTCAGGAACAAGGTGGGCACACTGACCCCTCCCAAAGAAGCCAATGTTTGCAGTACTTACATAACGTATGTTTTGCTGGTAGCTTTAACTCCTCCAATGGGGATTCTCCTCACAATCACCGATGAATTCTTGGGAATCAGGGCACTATCATCGGTGTATTCTGGAAACATCAATACAGAAAAAACATTAGTCAGTTTGTAGGAATGTATTTAATATGTAATTGCAGAGCACTTTTGAGAATCCCTTTACAGATCTAAAAGCAAAATTTTATACATAACATTGGGCTTTCATCCTCTCAACACACCAACAGCACTTGACAAGGAATCTTCAGGTTTGATAATCAAACACAAGCTGCACGATCTTTTTCAGTGTTTAAAGTTAGAGTGCCAAGAGCAAAATGGTTTCAAATGACACTAAAGCAGAGTCTGATAATGCATGAGGTTCTTCCCTGATCTATTTTAAGTTGGTTTTGCTTCTATCTGGCTATGAAACCAAGAGATCTCTGGAAAAAAAAAATCGAACCACAGCCAAGCCTCACCTGCATGAAACAGATTCTGAAGTCTGTGACTGCTTGCCCTGAACAAACCAGGCACTGGCTAAAGTAGGAAACTCTGCACCAATGCTTTCAGTGTATTAAGTACACCTGACTCCCTTCTGCCGCCGTGCTCAGGCCTGGCAGAGCAGCAGAGCCACCAGCTCTATGCTTGGAGCTGCACTACCCCCAGCCATGCTGGGCAGCTGCTCAGGGCCTGACAGAGAAAAGTAACCAAAAGAAACTGGCAGCACTGGAGTTTGGAGCACAGAAACTTGGGGTTCTGAGCTTGCTTTCACAAGCAGGGCAGAAGTGGCTCAAATTCAAGTGGTACCTCCCCCCTTCACTGGATGGTACCACCATCCAGTCTGAATTAACCAAAGGGATACAAATTCTTTCCATTCCCTTTCTGTAGAGAAGAGAGACTCAAATGAAATGACTTCTGAAGGCAGCCTTGAAAACCCTTTGGAAAAGAGCATATTTTCCTGGAGTTATCCCTGTTCTGCCTTAGCCTGTGCTGTGCTGGTTGTCCAAAGACAAGAAAAGCCTCCTGACCTTTTACATAAGACCCAAACGAAAATCCAACTCTCAGGCACACTTTGAGTAAGCTTAAAATGCAAAGATCTCTCCATGGGAATGGTTTTTATACTGAACTTACACAAGCTGGATATGACTAAATAGTGTAAGGCACCATGAGCAGCCCTTCCCTATGACATGCCTGCAGTGTTAGTTATTCCAGTCCCTTACCTTTGCAGACTGAATCAGAACACCAGTCTGAAACCCAGAGTTGTTGTGTATCTAGTCAAGCTCTGTCAGGATAAGTTTGCTCAGTGATCACACACAAAATAAGAGTATCTCACGATTTACGCTCCATTTTTCAGTATATTATTCCTACAGGCAAGAACCTTCCTTAGACCAAAACATACCTAGCAGAAGACATCACTTCAACCATGAAATTAAAATTTTACTTCTATTTCCAACTAACAGAACGTTTCTTTAGAAAACTGAGAAATCATTTAGCTGAAACTAATTCCTGATCTTTCCCCCAGGGAACCAAACAGCAAGATTCCTCTGGACTGCAGAGTAGTTTAAAACTGTGGGTGAAAGGACTAACAATGACAGAAACAGCAGCTCTTACAGAAGTCACATCCTGACACAAGCCCTAGAGCTCTGCTCCTCACACAGCCACCTGTCAAAAGAGGGGCACCAGGACTTTCCGACAGAGAAGGAGCTCAAGCAGTGCCGAGCCCAAGACAAACACCTGGAAGATGGTGCCAGCTGCACTTCTAGAAGCCCAAAGCAGCTGTTTCTACTTGTGGAACAAAGTAAACAAGAAAAGAAAAAAAAAGTGTTCTTTCTTTCTGGTCCAGATCACAAATCACTGGACTGTGATTTCAGAGATCCAGGATAAGCAACAGAAGCTCCACAAGAAGGCTTTCAGATGAAACTGGCATCGCCCAGCATGAACCTGCTCCTCATGGGCAGCAGCATCCCCTGGCACAGACTCACGACTCCCAGGACCTGCACAGCCCTGTCACTGTCTTGCCATGACTCCACACCCCAAGGTGAGCAGTGAGGCCAACCCCACACAACTACTGTCACACTTGTCCAAACAGATCTCCAATAGAAATGCTCAAAGCTGGAGGCAGCAACATTGTTCATTCCCACTTCCACATAGCACACACTTGTTTTACCACCACTGATGGCCAGGAAGTGGCTACTGGATTTTGTCAATCTGAGCTGTGATTAAAAGTAAGTACTCAACAAACTCAAAATGCCTGCAAAAGCAAAGAAAGATCTGGATATTAAAAATGAGCAGAAGAGACACAGCAGTCTAAAACTTGTTATTTATCCTACAAGAAAATAGCAGCTTGAAAAAGTCCAGAAAAATGAGTATTTCAAGGCCTGAATGGAGGCAGACTAGTTCACAGCAGCTATCCTGACTGCTGTCTCACACATAGAAATCTGACATCAACTACTGCATCAGTGTCCACAACCTTCTTACAGAAAAGTGCAAACAGCTCAGATTTGCTCTCAAGTTTATGCTGCTTCACACTGAACATGCAATTTAAAAATCCCACTTTCAAATTTATCTATTATAAGAATTTATACAAGTTTTAATAATTTGTGTTGTATGTATGCTATAAACAAGTTATTGACAGAAGTTCCCATGTTATTTTCTGGCCTGCTTTCATCCACTGTTTTGTCTGACAGCACTGCTCAAGCAGCCATGAGCACTGAGAGGTTTTTCACCCAGGAGAAGTACAGAACTCACCAGGAGTCCTTGGAAAGGAAGCCTAGGTGTGACAGGGCAGGGAAAAGCCTTGCTAAGCAGCTGTTAGGCTGCAGGTAGGAGCTGGAATGCCTGCCAATATGCCAGGCTGTCCCCACCAGAAGACAGGGAATTCCCCAGAACACATTTTCTGCCTAGACAGGAATTGTTAACTCTGTTCTCATCACTACCACTCACTCACTCACTTTGTGACAAGTCATTGCTGTAGCTGGCTCAGAAAGCAGCCTTGAAACTTTGTGAGTAACAGACTGGGCCACTCCTGCTGGATTTTCTGCTTCCCCCAGAACAGGCATCACTGATGTCATCTACAACAGGCAGATCATCACTTCTGGAACAAGCTGGCTCAGGAGGCCAAACAACCCAGGGAATCTCCATTTGCACTGTTACCAC
Source organism: Lichenostomus cassidix (assembly GCF_008360975.1). Classification (NCBI taxonomy): domain Eukaryota; kingdom Metazoa; phylum Chordata; class Aves; order Passeriformes; family Meliphagidae; genus Lichenostomus; species Lichenostomus cassidix. Next base: position 713,355 of record NC_139495.1, read on the forward strand.
ACAGCACTGTGCCCCACAAGAGCCCCTGCACTGCTCTGGAGGGATGAGTCAATAAAACCCACCCTACTTCCAATCATTAATCGGATTACACCACCCGCCCCATGCCTTAAGGTCCTCTTGGCTCTGGTGTGGTGTCAGCACGGGGCTGAAGTGCCCGAGCATTGCTCTGCCCTAAAACCACTCATCCATCCCACACCAGTTCAGAGGCACAGTTTTGGATTTATTTTCTCCGTATTTTGCCCTGTAAGTGTGGCACATTTCCCAAATGTTCTGATTCAGAATGTCACGGGGCAGAAAAGAGCACTCAAGAAACCTCAGTTCTGGAGCTTGCAGCTCTTCCACAATATTCTGGGAATACCTATTATAGAAGACAGGTAAAAAAATCCAGATCCAATGAAATGGAGGCAAGTTTAAAAGCCCTATTCTTGAGCACAGGCTTTACAGAACATGCCTTAATAGCAAGCATGGAAGAGGAACCCCCTTTATAAAACAGGTCCTGCCCACTCTCTTTGCATTCCCAGAATCTTACCCAGTCCATCACATCCTTTTTCCCCACCCATATTTAAAATCCTGTTTACTTTTAGCTTATATTAGCAGTTCTCCTATTACTAGCTTTCCATTAAGAAAAGTAACAGCTCTTGAACTGTAAAAGCTTGCAGGACCTTGGAACAATCTGAACACACAGGACATCTTCACTCTTGGCTCACCTCGCTCTTTCCAAGATTATTCTAACATTTACTCAGGACTCATGAATGGACAAAGCTATAAAAACCTGATACTTATGTCCACATGTAGTAATTCCTAACATCCCACTTAGGCAAAATATTCTGGTCTAGTTTTTACTTTAATTTCTGCAGGTTAATTTAAGCATCTACATCTGATTAATAAAAACGGAAATTCACATTTGCACATACAAACCAAGGATCTGACAGACACAAATTTCTGAAATAAATTCTATTTCTATAGCCATAGATCTACAGAAATAAATTCTATTTCTATAGCTATGCCCTGCAAACCACAGGGGGATTTTTGCCTTTTCACATGGAAAACACCCTTAGGAAAGCTTCAATAAGCATCTGTGTCACTAATATAGAATTTTTTTAACCTCATTTTGCAGAGGGTAAAGTGCAACACAACTTGCCTATAGGACTCAGGAGAATCCTTTTTTAACTTCACTTCGAGGCAACACCACACTCAACAGCTCCTAGCGAGGCAGACACTCCTGGTTCCCCGGACTCTCGTTACAAATGAACACAAAGTAACACACCGGTAAATCTGGTATGATGGATGCTGCAGTAACATTAATGATGTGACATTTGCGAGCATCTTTTTTCTCCTAACAAGCTCGCTTTCTGTTCACCTGCTACAATAAAACGCGTGTTTGGCCCATTTCAAAGCACTGGCTGTTCTGGCGCCCACAGCGGGGCTCCAGCACAGCTGCTCCCCAGGCACGGCTCTGCTTCTCAGGCTGTTTGCTCAGCCCGGACCAGCCCGGCTGACGTCAGCCGCATCTGGGAGCCCAAAGTGCCCCAGCAGCTCAGGACACAGCCCAGGGACGCTTCTGCAGCTCAGCCCTCAAAGCCAATCAGAATTCAAAAGCTTTCCACAGTTTTATTCAACACTACTAGAAAAATCCAAGACTTCTAAACGGTGTCTCTACCTACGTTCATCATGTAACACAACAGCATCCCCAGGACCCCTAATGCTGTGAAGGCTCTTCACACTCTCCTGGAAATAATTTAAATATCTGTAGATAAACAGATGCTTCAAGTCCAACCCCTCTGAAGGTCAGGGCTGAAGTTACAGAGCATTCTGTTTAAGCTTCAATACATAACACTGAAAGAGGAAAAAACCACCAGTGCACCTTTTAAAGAAAAGACTATTGAGACACAGTACCACAGGGGGGAAAATAAAACGTTTTAACGTTGAAGGAATGAAAACACAATTCTTTTTATTTCTGAAAAGTCACACCCCAAAGTCTTTAATCACATTCAAACTTATCAAGATGGCAGATTACCAAACTGAAGCATCATAGTAACACAAGCCCATATTCACATCTCAGAATCAAGCACTATTTATTAGATTTAAGAGAATTTATGACTTTCCGAAGAACGTTTCTTACATATATTCAGTGTAAATGTTCTGCCATAAAACTTCAGGACTGCCCTGATACAGCAAAAACTAAGTGCCAGGAAGAAAAAAATGAATTAGACAAGAATGATGAAATGATGCTCAACAGTATCCGAATGACGCTGCCTTTTGTTTGAAAAACTTACAATAACCTGGAATTCCCAAGAGTCATTTTGATACAGAGAACGCTGACTGCGCGAGAGGCTTTAAAGGTCTGAAGAAATTGTAACTCACTGATACTCGATACAAATTGTTGCTTCCAAGCTATTACCGCAAAGGACACTTTCCTTCAATGAAAGGCGGGTAAAAAAAGCAGCAAAGCACCTTCAATGAAGTGGGACAGGAAGAAGTTGAAGACAAACTTCAGTCACCAAACCCACTTTTTTTTTTTTTTTTCCATTCAAATTAGCCATGTAGTCTATTCCTATCACCTTCACAATTCTCTGCCAGATTTCAAAGAAAGCTGGCAGGTTTGTTATGATAAGACATCCTCCCCCTCGCATTTTACCTACAACTCCAGGTTTTTACCTACAAACCTAAACTTTTGTAGCACCGTAGCACACGAACCCCTGCTCCGCACACACAAAAGCTGGGACGGTGTTGTGAGAGCAGCAGCTACAAAGAAACAGCTCTGAGAGCACAGCAGCCACAGCTGCATCACCGCAGCACCGCTGCCCCCGAACCCCACGCACCTTCTTTGGTCTGCGCGTTGGTGATCTGCAGGTCGCAGTCGGCCGCCTTCAGCTTCTCCCGGCCCATGATCTGGCGCTTGAGGTCGCTCAGGGAGATGTGGAGCCCGTCGAAGGTGACCGTGTCATAGTTGAGCTTGGAGGAGAACTTGTAATGCACGCACGACATGGCGGGGCGCGGGCGGCGCCCGCTCTAGCGCGGCGGGGCCGCGGGGGTCGGGCAGGGCCCGCGGGGGCCGAGGCGGCGGCGCTGGGGCGGCGAGCGGCGCTCAGAGCCCGCGGCGCTGCGCCATGGCGGGGCCGCGGCCTCAGGGCTGCGGAGGCCTCAGGTCTCCATCGCGGCGAGCCCGCGGCCCCCGCCCCGCAACGACCGCGGCCTCAGCGAGCGCAGCGCGCCCGCCCGCCTCCTGCGCTCGGCCCCGCTCGGCCCCGCTCGCTTCGGCCCCGCTCGCTTCGGGCTCGGCTAGGACTCGGCCTCGCTCGGCTCTGCCCGGCCCCTCTCGGCTCGGGCTGAGGCCCGCTCGGCCCGGCGCGGTCCCGCTCGGTTGCGGCTCGGCTCGGCTCGGTTGAGGCTCGGCCCGGCGCGGCCCCGTTCGGTTCAGGCTCGGTTCAGGCTCGGTCCGGCTCGGTCCGGCTCGGTCCCGCTCGCCCCGCGCGGCCCCGATGGCTCCGCGGCCGCCCCTGCCCTCAGCGCTGCGCCGAGGGGTTTCCCGGCCGACACCGCACGGGCCGCGGGCGCATGCGCAGCCGGAGCCGCGTCCACCACGCCGCACGTGACCCGGCGCCGCGCGTGACACGACGTCACGTGGGCGCGACGACCCCATGGCTGCTCCCGAGCGCCCCCTGGCGGAGCGCGGCGTTCCGCGTGTGCGCGCGGCGGGAGCGCGCGGGGAGGGATCGATATCGGTGTGATAGCCGGTAACACCCACCGATCGGCATCGATATCGGTGTGATAGCCGGTAACACCACCGATCGGGATCGATATCACTGTGATAGCCGGTAACACCCACCGATCGGGATGGGTATCGGTGTGATAGCCGGTAACACCCACCGATCGGGATCGATATCGGTGTGATACACTGTAACACCCACCGATCGGCATCGATACCGGTGTGATAGCCGGTAACACCCACCGATCGGGATCGATACCGGTGTGATACACTGTAACACCCACCGATCGGGATCAATATTGATATTATACACGGTAAATACCACCGTCCTGTGGATTTCATGCTGCAGCGATGTCGAGGTTAAACCTTGTGCACTTGGTGTCACGTTCAACCCATTTATTATTTATTTATTATGTCACATTCAACCCATTATTGAAAGTTATTAAGAACAGTCTTTCGCTTTACAAATATTTATTTTCTAGTTCTCAAATCTTCACAGTGAAAACCTTTTGCCCACCAGCTGTCACACCACTGTCTCAAAGCAATCAACCCCCAGACAAGTTAATTTTTCAAATAAAAAGAGTGAAGCCTTGGACTGAACTCTCCTCATCTCCAATTTTAGTCCAAGCCTATGATCGCTGAGCCCTGTGGGTGATCCCACTCCTGTGTCCAGCAGAAGCTGCCTGCTTGCTCCCTGGAGCATTCCAGCCCAAAGGTCCTGACCTGGGGATGATCACAGCTCACGGCTGCTCCTTTGGACACGCCTGGACCCTTCCATGATTCCGTGATGTGTCACCAGCTCCTGACTCAGGGAATGCTGCCCTGGGCAAAACCTGACCCAGGGGAGAGCCTGACATGCCTGTTCCAGGCTGCTTCCCCACGCGACACAAACGCTCATGTCACACCAGGTGTTCTCAGCCACCTGCATTTATAACTTTAAAAACAAAGTGTGAACTTCCTGATGAAGCAGGAAAATAACCTGTGGCTTTCAGAGAGGCTGGGTTACTCTAAAAGCCACTGAGCACCTGAGCAGCACTGAAGCTTGCTGGTCTCTGCACACCTGTGGGCACCAGGGCTGTTTTTGTAGCTTTAAATTAGTTCTGAAACTTTGAACTCTTTTGCTCCAAATGCATTCAGCAGCAAACTGTTCTCTAAGTTGTGCAAATGTGGGATCCACACTGCTCCCTGCAGCCCAGCCTGGTGTCACCCAGCAGCTCCAGAGGTCACCCAGCTGCGCTGGGCAAGCACTGGCCAAAGCTAAGCTTTCATTGAGAGTCACTGCTGGTTTCCCAGAGCTCCTCCCAGTTTGCAATCCATGAGTGTTTGCCAGCTCGCTGAAGCTCAGGGGACTCAGAACTGAGGGAAACTGAAAGGGTTGTGCTGGAATACTGAAACCAATCCAGAAACCTGCTTTTAGGTCATTGGTAAGGAACAAACAAAGAAGCAAACAGGAAAACCCAGTCTGTAATTACCCAGAGTCCTGGGAGCTGCTCCCTCCTGGGTTTGCTCACATCCTGCAGCACACCACTGACCCTTCACACCCCTCTGGACTGGTGGAAGGTGTTGACCTGCTTTTCAGAGGGTCCCAACCCTGGACTGCCCCACTGCAGCCTCTGCACTAAGGAGAAGAAAATTCACCCTATCAATGGGTCAGAAAGAAGATGAAAGCTCATTCCCCATCCCAGAATGAATCAGGAGAGCTGTAGCAGGACAAACTCCTCCCCTGCATGAACTGTGTAAGAGTTATTACCAGATTAAAAGTAACTTCTTCTGTAATAATCAGAGCTAATTTATCTGGGAAGCCCTAAAAGCTGTGCAGAGAATGCAGCAGTCAGTGTCCCCAGGGAGTGTCCTGGAGCAGGGCTGCTCCCCCCTGAAGCTCTCAGCTCCAGGTACCCCACAGTGACCCTCCTCCTGGGGCCTCTCTGGGTTGTGATCCCAAAGTAAAGCAGGATCTCTGCAGAGGGCTTTGCTTTGATCCTAGCCCAAAGGATGCCGGGAGAGGAGCCCAGCTCTGGTCTGGCACTGCCACACAGCCCTGTGCCCCAAACACCAGCTGTGCACAGGGATGGGAGCACAGCACACCAGCATCCTTCCCTGCCACCTCCTGTCCCGAGCTGGGGGCACAGAGGGGGATTTGGCTGCTGCTGGGGACATCTCTTCTCCCTCCCGGGAAGCCAGAAGCTCTGGGAAGATGCAGCTCGTTTGTCGCTGTCACCAACACTGCCACTGCTGGGCATCACCTCCCAGCCTGATCCCCTGGAGTGAGAGCAGCAGGGAGACCTTATTGTTAGTTTCGAGTCACTAATGATACAGCTCGGCGAAAGGAAAGAGGAAATTGAGTAGACATTGCTACCTCGGGAGAGAAGGAGCCCAACGCAATCTGCTTTTTATTTTAGCTTAGTTTTTTGGGTTTTTTTTCCAAAGCTGGCGAACCCGCCGCCCCGGTCCCCGCCTGCCACTAGAGGTCATTTGAGCACCGGGATAGGGACCGGCGAGGCTCCTGCCCTGGCAGGGACACCTTCCACTGCCCCAGGCTGCTCCAACCCTGTCCAGCCTGGCCTTGGACACTGCCAGGGATCCAGGGGCAGCCACAGCTTCTCTGGGCACCCTGTGCCAGGGCCTGACCACCCTCACAGGGAAGGATTTTTTTCCTAATACCTAATCTAACAGTTTGAAGCCAGCCCCTCTTGTCCTGTCACTACATGTTCTTGTAAAAAGTCTCTTTCCAGCTCTCTTGGGGTCCCTTTAGGCACTGGAAGGGGCTCTGAGGTCTCCCCGGAGCCTTCTCTTCTCCAGGCTGAACAACCTTGTGGTTAAAAAAAGCTCTGGTGCCTGTTTTGGGTGGTTGCTTCCATTCAGAAGGGCAGGAATGTCCCCCTGGTAACACAGAGCCACATGGAGGAGCAAAATCAGTGTCAGTTCGTGCCCAGCACAGCCCCACACATGCAGCAGTCGCTGTGCCCTGGCTCAGTGGCCGCAGAGATGGTGATTCCCGCGGACAGGGAGCAGACAGGGCTGGGCTGTGCTGTGCTGTCTGAGCCTCTGCAGAGAGCAAACCCCCCGGGCACCACTGCCTGGGCACTCAGCAGCCCCTGTGCTCTCCCAGCATGTCCATCCCACCGGCGCTGCTCAGTTCCTGCTGCCCAAGGACTTTGCTCCAACCTTTCCTGCTCCCCTAATCTCTGCTCTCTGTGGCCCTCTGGTCTGCATCCATCCACTCACACACATCAAAGCAGCCCCAGCTTCTCTCCTCATTCCCAACTTCTCAACACACTTTGAATCAGAATTAATTAGCGGGATCAAAGGCCCCTCTCCCTGTCCCCTAGAGCCCTCCGTTCCCGGGCTGGCCGTGCCCGGCTGGCTGCTCACGGCGGCTATCACCGGATGCAGATGCAGGGGATCAGGAGAGGGAGAGCCGAGCTGCTCCTCTGCAGCTCCCCGCGCGGCTGCACTAATCGCTCAGGAGACAGTGCTGAGCTTGTGGAATTGGCTGCTGATGGGACCATGGCTGACTTTATCCCTGGATCCTGCCTGTCTTTGAGTCATCTTCCCTGTGAGTCACCAGCAGCCGCTAATCCCTTGGAGATAACAGCCCCATCCAGCTCTCTCCGTGCAGGTACTGCTGCCTCTGCTCTTCAGAACCGGGAATAAATCCGTGTGAGCTGAGGCTGTGCTGGGAGCACTCCAGGACACACCGTGGGGTGGCTTGTCACGCCAGCCCCGTGTCACCTGGGGAGCCAGGGCTCTCAGCCACCTCTGCTCAGCAGGGTCAGGGGTTCCTGCCTTCCCAGAACCATTTATCCCAAGGGTGAACACAGCCTGTTCCTCCTCTCCTCCAAGGCTCTGGGGTCTCCTCTCTTCCCCGGCACAGCTCTGCATCCCCGGAAGCAGGAGCAGCAGGACCCCCTGTGCCTGGGACAGCAAGGGGGAGCTGAAATCCACCATGATTTGTGTCCTTCATTTTAAAACCTCCTATGCATCTGTCGGTAAATTGTCTCTAGTTTAATTTCTCCCTTTGTTAAAATGTGTGTTTTATCCCCAGCTCGAACCTCTCTCAGTTACACAACTGCTAATGCCATCGTCACCAGAAACTTCCCACGTGGCACTTGGGGACCACAACGGAGTGACCTTTTACCCCTTGACTCACCTCTTTGATGTGTCCTGCAGTGAGCACAGGTGAGCAGTGGGTGCTGCCTGCCCTGATCCAGCCCTCCAGCATTCCCACAGGATCCACCCTGGCAGTGAGCTCAGCACCCAGGAATGCTGCTCTGCTTTCCCAGCTTTCCCACCCACCCTCAGCGTGGGACACCGAGCTGTGCTGGCTCACCCCTGCCACCAGGGATGGTGTTCTGTTCCTCTGTTGGTCTCCCTAAGCCACATTTTTATGCAGAGTTTGAGATCAATTAAATTGAATTCTAATTATTGTATATCGCAAATTAGCAATTTCTACCATGCTAATATTAATTGCTAACATGATGATAAGGGGTATCAGGCAGTCAGGATGGAGCAGGCGTTTGCTTGCTTGCAGAGATGTCTGAAAGCAGAAGTTGCTGCAAATATGGATATCACACAGCTGGGAGATGTTCCTGGGCTGGGGGTGCTGGGGTTGGGATTCAGCCTCCCTCCTGGCCAGGGCTGGAGCCCAGAGCAGGCTGGAATGGCCAGTGCTCAGGGTGGCTTCCTCAGGAGGGGACACTGTCAAGGGAAGGGACACTGTCAAGGGCACACTGAACCACAGGGCAGGTGATGAAGAAATGCCTGCTCCCTGCTCCCCATGCAGGGAGTTTGGGTGTATCTTGTTGCATTTGTGGCAAACCCGATAAAAAAACAGTGACTGGTTGGTTTGTGAGAGAGAGAGAGATCTCCCTAATCCCTGCCCAGAGCTGCTCTCCCAACACCCCTGGGATGCTCTTCCTCTGGAGAGAGGGAGGTGCCAAGATGGGCATGTGGCAGGAGGCCCAATGTCATTGTGTTAATCACATTCCATGAAGTTGCTGCAGTGACCTTCACCTCTGCCAGGCTGGAATCACAACCAAAACCCCCCTGGGGCTCCAGGGATGGGCACTGGTGGCTGTGGGGATGGACAAGGACTGACATCCTGGTTTAGCAGGACCAGCTCTGAGCTTGTCACAGACGCTGTGGCAGGTGCTGGCTGTCAGAAACTCCTCACCCTGGCAGAGACAACACGTTCAACATCCTTGCATCACACGGGGAAATCCGAGGAGATCAAAGCCGAGGCAGCTGGACGCGGCGCTGTGGATGAGCACATCCCTTGGGAGAGTTAATCAAGGACACAACAACCCCTGCAGCTGTGGAATGAACCCAGACAGAGCCTTAGTGGGGCACCAAGCTGCTGATTTGCAAGGAAACCCTTCCCAAGGAGGTTGCTGGGGGTCCCTCAGTGCCCCTGGCAGTGGCCAGAGGGAAGCCAGGAGCACAGGGATGTCCCTGACTGCTGGAGCAGCAGCTGGGATAAGTCCTCAGCACGTTTCTGTGCCAGGAGGGAGCAGTGAGGCTGGAGGCAGATGGAGAGGTGCTGGACAGGCTGGTGGCACAGAGTGGAAGGGCACTGAGCATCCCCAGGACTGGCATTTCCTGTCACTCCTCCCCTGGGACTTGCATGCCCCAAAGGACTTGTCCTTAGCAGGTTCTGCTCACCTGCAACTACAGTGATTTAGTATCAATGAGGTAATTTTGTCCCAAGGGTTATTTATCTGTCGATTGAAAAACCCCAGCCCTGTGTGAGTCACCAGGCTGCACTACAGCCCTGTGATGAATTACACTTGGACACATGCTAAATGACATTTACCAATAAATTTATGCAGATTTCTCCTGTAATCCTTCTCCTCATCAAAAGTAGCAATGCTTTCTCTAATGCAAATGCACTGCGAGAGCCTCACATCAAACAGGAGCTGGGCTGAGCAGTTCGGAATTCAGAGCGATAATCTTCATTGTGCTCATGAATAACCATTTCCTACAGATGAATATTCAACAAAGCCTTGGCAGAGCCTGGCTGCTGCTGCCAGAGCCCCCCGAGGCCTGTCCCCCCTGTCCCACTGCCATGTCCAGTGGCTCTGACCAGCTCTGCAGGCAGATCTCACACTCCTTTCCCTCGGTGTTTCCAAGCACAAGATTTAATTGGCTCCACTAAGGAGCTCAGTGGGTGCAGAGCAGTGGCAGAGTTGCAGCTCTGTGGGTGCTGTGCTGACCTCTCCTCTTCATCCCTGGCATCCTCAGCCCAGCCTGTGGGCTCCACCATGGGTCACACCATTGCTGAGGCAGGGAGGTGTGCTCACCCCATGCCTGTGGCACCCAGGCTGGTTCTCCTGACCAACACTTCATTGGCACAGGGTGCCCGGAGAAGCTGTGGCTGCCCCTGGGTTCCTGGCAGTGTCCAAAGCCAGGTTGGACAGGGCTTGGAGCAGCCTGGGATTAGTGCAAGGCACGGCAGGGGGTGGAAAAAGATGGACTTTAAGGTCTCCTTCAACCCAAACCATTGGGATTCTCTGATTCTTTCTCTGAAGACCCTGCAGAGATGTGTCAGTGTCTGCTCCTTCAGCTCCCAATCCCAATCCAACCCAGCTCCTTGCCCTGTCACAAAGACAGGCTCTGCCTTCCCAGCTGCTTCTCTGGAGAGGGCAGGAGGAGTCAGGTGGAAAGGCTGGGACACCAGGACAGGTCTGGCTGCTTGGGGACATCCCCAACACCCAGCAGGGAAATACTTACCCCATAAGGCTCCAGGCTGTCCCCAGGCTGGGCACCCCAGGGATCACTGAACACCCCAGGGGTGCTGCCAGGGGATGCTGAACGTGCAGAGCCCTTAGCCACCTCTGATCAGTGGGTTTTACATTTTTATTCATTTCAAAGATGATTACATTCTGAGCAGTGATGATCTAAGCTAATGAACTGCCTGCCACTTGGTGGCTTGGCAGGAAAAGTCGAATTGCTGGAGTTGTGGGCTTTTTCCTTCAGTCCAAAACACAGACAATATGGAAATAAACGATTTCTTTCACAGTTGTTTAATATAATTTCTCTGTTCTGGGTTTGATGCCCTGGCATCCTGGCAGTCTCAGTTAACCCAGGGCAGGGCAGCTCCAGCTCTCCAGAGAGTTCCCTGCTGCCTGGATCAGCAGTGAGGAACGGGAGGAGAGCCAGGAGAGGAGCAGCTGAGGCTGCTGAAGGGGCTGGCAGGGACAGGGGCAGCAGTGCAGGGCTGAAAAAACTGCCCCAAAGGCTTCTTCTGGAGCCCAGCAGCACCAGCTGCAGGGTTTCCATGATCTGAGAGGTTAAAAGGCACTTGAGCCCCGAGGTGAGAGCCTCTGGGACACACTCTGACAGTGATTTATGGCTTCTCCACTCACCCAGAGCCAGCTCAATGCCCTTCTACTTATTTTTCTAGTTATCTCTGCGAAATAAATATGAAGAGGATTTAAGTTCAGACTCTCAGCCCAGACTTTGCTGCTGCAGGACCAGCAAATGGGGAGCTTGGGTTTGTGATTGTGCAACTCCCAAATCAGGGGATGTTTTCATATTACCTGTTCTTCATGGGAAGATCCCACCTGCCATGACTGGAGGAAAAGTAAGCTTGGAAATGCACAAAAATACCCCTAGAGGAGTGGGGGGTGCTGGGGGAAGTGGCAAACCAACAGGTATTTGCCAGAAGCCATCCCAGCCACTCTGGTGCTGCCTGGCAGAGATGTGGCCAGGGAGCACCAGGGGAGGAGCTGCATGCTCTGCTGCCATCCTGCACCCTCTGGGCACAGCACCTGGGTGAGGCTTTCATCCTACAACGCTCCTAGGGCTGCTCCAGGCACGCTGGACATTGTTCTCCACCATCTCACCACCATCCTGGGTGTCCAGCACTGCCTGGAGTCACAGCGCCTGTCTGCCCTGTGCCAACCTCACCTGTGCCACTGCTGCTTCACTGAGATTTCTGAAGATTCAGGCTATGAAATCCTGCCCTTCCTATAAACATTTTAATTACAAGTTTCCGGAACTTCTTTCCTAAGATAAACACATTTTAATTGCAAATTGCTTGTGCTGTCTTTACCCACCCCCCAGCCCTGCCGGCAGCTGCTGGGTTTAATATTTAATGAAACTGCCTCTGGGCTGAGCTTGGAGCAGCAGCAGGGCTGGGGGACACTGGGGCACCCCGGGAGTGCCTGGGGTGAGCCATGGGGACAGCCTGGGGTGCAGGAGAGGGACAGCTGCTTTGTCCTGCAGAGCCACCTCAGCCGGGGTGACACTGGCACGAGGACCTCGTGTTGGAGCACAGGGGCTGTGACATGTGGCCAAAGGGTCACTTGTGGTGAGTGTGTCCCACCCAGCACCGGGCAGTTTCTGAGCTTGGCCCCATGGCCACATCACAGTGGCACAGCCACAAGCAGAGGCCCTGTGTCCCCTGTGCCACCTCTGCCCATCCCAGAGCCACCCTGCAACGAGGAAATGCCATTAGCTGTTCGTGTGGCACCTCAAATGCCACCACCTGTAGGTTGGGTCTCTGGGCACAAGGCACCATGTGTTAGAGCCACCAGAGCTGCAGGGCTGGGGGTTTGTCACCTGTGAGGTGGCTGCGTGGCTCTCTGGTGACACCCTGGCTGAAGCTGGAGCTGGCAGAGCTCAGGGAACATCAGCACTCACTGTGCCATGGGGAGCTCAGGGTGGCCCTGATGGCAGCCCAGGGACAATGCTCTGGCACGAGTGTCCAGCTGCCACCCTGCCAGCCTCAGTGGCACTGCATGGCTGTCCTTTGCAGGCACGGCTGTCACTGCAGCTCCAGTGTCACACAGCCAGCCCTGCACAGGGACACACAGCCAGCCCTGCACAGGGACACACAGCCAGCCCTGCACAGTGTCACAAAGCCAGCCCTGCACAGTGTCACACAGCCAGCCCTGCACAGTGTCACACAGCCAGCCCTGCACAGTGTCACACAGCCAGCCCTGCACAGGGACACACAGCCAGCCCTGCACAGGCCCTTGGGTTGTGTTAAACCCACCCCACACCACCAGAATCCCACATAGGAAACCAGCTGAGAGCTCCCACTGCTCTGCCTTTTATTCCTTCACTATTTTTCCCCCTTTTCTCCCTTCAAATCTTCCTTTGAAACCCAAACTTCCTGCAGTTTGAAATGGACAATCAGGCCGCCCCGGCAGCTGCAGCCCAAGAGCTTCAGCTCTTGGCAGGAGGATCAGAACTACAAAACTATTTCTTTGAGGCAAATTATGCATTCATCCAGCTCATTTGAAACAAAATATGATTTGCAATTTAACTTTCCATAATGAGCTCCTGCTATTATACCGTTTCCATAATGGCTGGTTTCATTGGAACAGATTGTTGGTGCACATGGTTTACAAAACATTTTCAATGCAAGCCCCGTTTTTTCTTATTTTAAATAGCAACAGCTGCTAAGCATGATAATTATTGTATTTCATCAAAATAAACTTACCGAGTTGCTTCTTGATGCCACTTGTCACAGTTTTCCAGCAGACCTGCAGGTTATTAAAGAAGCTGAAACTTTAATTCAGCAAAGTGAGAGCACCACCTCGTCCAACGCCCTGCCATGGCAGGGACACATTCCACTGTCCCAGGCTGCTCCAAGCCCTGTCCACCCTGGCCTTGGACACTTGCAGGGATCCAGGGACAGCCACAGCCTCTCTGGGCACTCTGTGCCAGGGCCTCAGCACCACAAGGCAGAACTTTTTCCTAATTTGATCTAAACTTACTCTCCGAGAGTTTGAAGGCATTCCTCCTCACCCTGTCACTACATGATCTTCTAAACAGTCTCCCTGCATCTCTCCAGTAGGTTCTCTTTGGAACACCAGGAGCAGACAATGAGAACCTCTGGTAATTAATTCCTAATTGTATTTACTTGCATCACTGTTTCCCATGGTGTTCCCAGGGCACCCATCAGGGTTCCCCCAGCTCCAGAGCAGCCCCAGAGCTGCAGCCCCAGAGCTCCTGTCCCCAAACACCCCCAGCTCCCACTGACCTTACCTGACACCAGCTCAGGGGGTGAAGGAGGATTTTCTCCTCTAGTGAGTGGAGGGAGGTTAATGGTAGAGGGACAGGAGTTTATTAGTAAAGAGCAGGTGAAAGTCTTTGTTGAAAATTTTCTGGGGAAGATTTAAGAGCTGGGTTTAGCGCTGTGGTCGGCCAGATGTTTACAGATGTGCAGGATAACGATGCTGGAGAAGCTATTCCAGCCCCAGTGAAAGGGAAATGCTGCCCTTTACAGCACCTCAGCGTCTGGATTTCCATGACATACAGTAATGGCACCACAGAAACCATTACTGTCCATCAAGTAAATAATCAACACACGATAGAAATGGTTTGGCCTTACCCAGAGTCTCGTGAGCTACAGCAAACAGTAAAAATCCCCCAAAAAAATCAAAGGCAGAAAGGACAGAGGAAGATGTTGAGGAAGGAATAGGGACTGGGGAGTTTCCCTTGCAGCAAACTGCAGAGAGGGCAGTGCACTTGCCCTGTGTAGATGCGGAATTAGGGAAAAAGGGGCGAAAAGCAAAGCTCTGTGCTCAGGCAGGACCAGCTGCCATCTCCCCTCGGCGGGCTCCGTGCCAGCAGCAGCTCCCGCGGGCTGACAGCGCCTCGCCGCCGGCTTTGTCATCACAGCACCAACACAGCAATTAAACCTCCCTGGGGAGGCGAACGGGAGCGGCAGCCCACGGGGACCGGCAGAGCAGCGCCCAGCCGTGCCGGGAGCCAGCTCCGGTTCCCGCAGCCTCGCCGGGTCTGTCCGTGTCCGCAGGGCTGGAGCAGCACGGCCAGGGCAGCTCTGCATGCCCCCCGTGGGTGACCCCAGCGACAGCCCTGCCGCTCCCCACACGGACACAACAGGTTTCCCGCGGTGTCGGTCGGGATGGACGCTCCTCGCTCCTCCTGTCCCTGGGACATTTCCAAGGGCAAACACCGAATCACCCGCAGGTTCTGCTCTGGCCACTCGAGCCGCACGCTCGGGCTCCTCTCGCAGTGTTTACAGTGCTCCCACGATGATCTAACGCTGCACAAAGCCATTGTAGGATAAATATAGAGCACTGCAGCACCATAAATCAGCGTGCTGAGGAGCGAGGGGAGCATCGGGCTCGCTGCTGGCGTGAGGGTCGGCTGGCACTGGGAGAAGGGGGAGCGGGGGCATCGCACAGGGCACCTGGGCTCTTTGTCACCACCCTGGGCTCTCTGTCACCACCCTGGGCTGTCCTGCCCGCCGTGGAGGTGACCGCAGGCGCTGCCATGCCCGGCGGGTCGGTGTGGCTGGCACGGAGCGGCGCTGGCAGCCACGCGTGGACGATGGGCTATCATACTGTTTATCAAGGTCTGGCGGAAAGAAAACAAGGTAATGGGGCATTTGCTGATTCAATTCGCTGAATTTGAACAAATCTTTTTAATCCTCCTCCCGCGGGGATTGGAAAGGTCAGGAAATAGGCAGAATGCGCACTTTCAGGTATTGAAATTAAACTTGTTAAGAAATCCATATTGATTTGCACTTCTCTGAGAAATATTGAAGCCTCCAGATTTAGCCCGGGTATCGATTTTCTCTTCCAGGGGAAAGACATCGGCGCTAAGGGAAGATATTACACGTGGCAGTAAACACCTTCAATCACTGCCCGCTCTGCCTCCATAAACACAAACAAACAGCCCTGGCACTGCGGCTCCGGCTCTGCACCGCAGAGTTTCTGTGCCCCGAGGTGCTCAGGCCCTGCCTGGAGAGGGGTCAGTGCCTCGAAGAGGCATTTGGGAAATGCCCTCGAGATGGTCATCGCAGGTCTCTTCCTACTGAACTACTCCATTCTACTCTGTGTTTAGCACTGGCAGCCCTTTCACTGCTTTGTTTTTAAATATTGCCCTAAGATGGGGGTGCAACTCTCCTTTGACTGTTTTTAACACATGCAATCAGCAACTACGGCAATTAAGAGGCCTAATTAGCATCTGAATCAGTCTTCTCGAACAACCCCCTTTGCAAAAGTAGCAAATAAGGGTGAGGCAGTTGAAATCCCCTGGCACAGGGTGCCCAGAGAAGCTGTGGCTGCCCCTGGATCCCTGGCAGTGTCCAAGGCCAGGCTGGACAGGGCTTGGAGCAGCCTGGGACAGTGGAAAGTGTCCGTGCCAGGGCAGAGGGGTGGAATGAGATGGGCTGTGAGGTTCCTTCCAACCCAAAGCATTCTATGAAGAGCATGTCTGGAGCCCTGTGCCGAGGGACAGGCAGCCCTTGCTGAGGCTGTTTGTGGAGCTCCAGGGAGGATTTCACTCCAGCAGAGCTCCTGGGCCAGGTTTCCCAGTGGCCTGTCCGTTATTCCCAGGAAGGATGTGGCTGTGCCCTGTGAGCAGCCATGACTTTGGGGCGAGGCTGCTCAGACTCACACACTGCACACCAGATGTTCCCCTTGTGCTGAGAGAGCAGCAAACAGGAGCCCCGCCAGCCCCAGGTCACCCCTGGGCACCCTGTGGGAATCTGTCGCTTCTGTCAGAAGGTTAAATAAGATTTCAATTAAGTGACACATCATCACCGACCGGCTGCTTCCAAACTGCCTCCACTTAGACGAGCTCTGCTCCAGCGGGAGAGTTTAAAGCCGAACCTCTGGCTGCTCACACAGTCCCTGGCAGTCCCGGGCTGACCTCCCTCCTCCCTGCCGGCCACGGTGCGCAGTTCTCCAGTGCCCGCAGCACGGTCAGTGCGACCTATTCACCAAGGAACTTGCCAAACTGGACAATTTTATTGTTTTTCTCATGGATCTCCCAGCCATTAGGGAATCACACCCCATCCGCAGCACCACGGTCGCGCGTTGCCCCCTCGGCTGTGCCCAGACAGTCATCTCTGACTGCGTGTGTATCAACTGTAGGGAAATAATTCATTTTCTTGCAACGTTAGAGGTGAATTAAATGCTGGATACTTGCTACCAGTCACTGGAGTAATTCTGCTCCTGAGTCCTTTCATGGCCTGAATGAACGGAAGGAAGGAAGGAAGGAAGGAAGGAAGGAAGGAAGGAAGGAAGGAAGGAAGGAAGGAAGGAAGGAAGGAAGGAAGGAAATAAGCCCTTTCGAGACCACAGAAAATTGCAAAAGGATGTTTCTTCCAACCCGACATGACAAAATTGAATTCCAAGCTATTTAATGCATGCACGAAACGCCATAGAGGAACCCAGCCCGAGCACTCCGTCCAGCACGACAGGGGAAGGGGTTCGGAACACAAGCATCGCTCCGGCACTGACTCAGTGCTTCCAGCTCCGGACTTCCAGGCGATTCCACTTAAATGTAACTACCGGGTTAAGGGTTCTCACAGACAGGGCTATCGCCAGCATTTCCATGGACACACAGCTACGGGAACACTGCGGTTATGATCACACGAACGATGGAGACCTCGGGAAGCCGCTGTCCCGGGGGGTTGGAGCCCCGCTCAGTCTGCAGGGCGCCAGGGTCCCGGCGTCACCCCGTCCCCTCCCCGCCGGGGGTGTCGCTCCCACCGCGGGCGCGGCGGCACGGCCCGGCCGGTGGCATTTCAGGAGTGAAAAACCAGCCCCGCGGCCGGGGGGCACGGGGAGCCTCTGGGTTTGTCCTTAAAAACGGGGTTTCACAGGTTACACCGTCACGAGGGTGATGCCATGCAGCCCAGCCCGCCTCAGACCGGCGTGGTTCGTCTGTTGGCCGGGTTGTTGTGCAAAGACTCCTTGAACTCTTTGGGGATGGAGTTATGGACCTGTAAAAAACCGTGGTCCCGCTCCGAGTTGAGCAGCGTCCCCATGGTGACCTTGGAGGGATCCCTGGAGAGGGTGAACATGGAGATGTCGGTGGAGGGGATGGTGCTGAACCCTTTGCTGATGGGCGACATGTCCCGGGAGCGGGGCTCGGTGGAGCGGGAGCTGGACCGCCGGCGGAAGCGGTACCTGTAGGGGGGGAGGCGGGTGAAGGCCGACTTCTTGAGCAGCTCCGAGTGCGACCTGGCGCGGATCTGGCGGTGCTTCTCGATGTACATGTGCACGGCGATCACCCCCACCATCTCGGCGATGATGAAGGACAGCGCGCCGAAGTAGAAGGACCAGCCGTAGGAGTAGCTCTTCTTGGAGTCGCTCTGCCCCGGGTCCCCTGCGTTGGCCGAGATGTACACTATGATCCCGATGATGTTGCTGAGACCTGCAGCGGGGACAGGGGGGACAGGAGGGGATGAGGGGAGGTGTCCCCGTGGGGCAGCAGCCCCTCTGCCAGCACACTTGGGTCAAATCTTGCGGATCTCTGCCGATGTCCCAGGATACCCAAATATTCCCTTACGCCTAGAATTCCCGTATATTCCCAGATATTGGAAGGGAAGGAGGAATAACCACTGTTTTGTCTAGAAAAGGGATGTTTCAGGAGCTCGTTGTGCTTTGCTTTGCTGAGCAGTGAGCAGAGGAGCAGGGCTGGTGCTGTGCACCCCCAGCAGAGCCACCCTGAGGGGCACAGGGGGATTCCTGCATGGACCCTTCATTCCCAGCACAAGCCCCAGCTCGCCATGGCCCATGGAGCACAGAGAATGGCTCTGTCTCTTTCTATTTCTGATGGAGTCCTGAGGCTCTGTTTGGGACAGGGGCAGCCTGTGCCCCTCCAGCAGCCAGCGGGGCTGTGCCGCAGGGAGAGGCTGGTGCATCCTCAGATTTACTTAATGAATCGATTATGTTCTCTCGGCTGTTTTCTCATCTGCATCGGCAGCTCCCGCCAGCCAAGGAGGGAGAGTCATTTGTCTCTTTGTGGGGAGAAGAAAAACACAAAATAGAGCAGTTCCTTGAGACAAAGACATTGTCACGCGATAATCAGGGGAAGCGTTGGGGAACAGAGAAATGAGTAATCCAGCAGGAACAGCCTCTCTAGAGGGCGATTTCCATGTGGGACTGTGGCAGCTCCCAGCGCAGTGCCCACTGGCTATCCGGGGTGGAGGGCAGAGGGCAGAGATCCCCATCCCTGTCCTGGGGCCTGGAAGGCCCCTTGGAATGGCTGCACTCCTGGGCTGCAGCCCCACACTGGCCCTGCTTGAGGCGGGGAGGGACACTTGGAGCTCTGTCTGGCACAGTGACCAAGGCCACAGACCCCTGATGGTTTTTTCCTGCAATGGGGATATTCCCCCAGGGATGGAACAGCTCTCAAAGCTCAGAATCTCTGTGCTGACAGCCTGGGAGGATCCACACCCCACCTCCCGCTCCCCCTGTCCCCCAGGCTGGAGGAGCCACCCGGGCAGCTCCTACCTGCCGAGACGAAGAAGATGCCTGCGCTGAGGATGACGTTGTGTTTGCTCTTGTAGAACTCGCTGGCAGCCACGCAGAGCCCCCCGAAGAACAGCAGCCCCACGCTGAGGATGGGGAAGATGCTGGATGCTCTCACAGCTCCTGTGGGACAGGGACAGGGCAGGATCAGCCCCCAGCACCCCCTGCACCAGCACCTGGGAAGGATCAGTGCCAGGGCACCCCTCGTGCTGCCAGGGCGGATGGGGAGAGCCAGCAGCACTCCCCACCATGCATCCTCTGCTGCTCATGGAATCCTGAGATGGTTTGGGCTGGAAAGGAACTTCAGACCATCCAGTTCCACCCCCTGGCATGGGCAGGGGCAGCTTCCACCATCCCAGGTGGATCCAAGCGCTGTCCAGCCTGGCCTGGGACACTTCCAGGAATGGGGCAACTTCTCTGGGCACCCTGTGCCAGTGCCTCACCACCCTCACAGGGAGGAATTTCTTCCCAGTATCTCTGCTGTCCCTGAGCTGCTCTGAAGCCCAGCAGCCCTGCAGACCTTGTGATTCCAGCCATAAAAACAGCTTAAACCCTGAACTTCTTCTTTTTCCCTTCCATCAAGGAATTTTGTCCTCCAGCCTAGTCACACAGTCAGCACCAGCAATTTACCTTCCCATTACCAAACATCACCCTCAGGTTTTGGCTGGAATGCCTCTGGAGTCTGGGATGGCAGAAATCCCACAGAGCTCAAGGCTGGTGAGGAACTGCTAACCACATGGTCAGGAACCTCTCCCATGGGGCCCAAACTATCACAGCTGATTTGGATGTAAAAATTTACAAATTAAAATACCTCAATTTCAACAAAAAATAATTTTCTGATGTAGGGGAAGAATGTACTCAAAATTAACAGAATGCCAAGCTCCCAGAATCCAGGCTGGACCATGCTGTGACCCCAGCTGGGCTCCATCCCACAGGACCAGCACTGACAGCAGTCACTGACCAGCACTACACAGAGAAAGGACTTTCCTACTTGGACGAGCTTCCCAAATGACAGTAGAGAGTAATGAATGCAGCAAATCACTACCTGCTGCACCATAAATACACCGTGCCTTGGTCTGGGCTCTCATCCCTCGATTAGGGCTGTTATTAAAGCACAGAAATACAGAGAAGCTCCATTAAAATTCCATTCTGGGGGCTTTAAAATAGACTTTTTACTTTAAATGTGAGAGGGAGTGGGAGAACTTCAACACTAATCTACTAAAACTGCAAAGCCATTTCATTAAACTCGCTCTCCTCTCCGCTGGGTGAGCAGAGCTGTGGAAATTTGGGAGTCCAGAGCAGCAGCTGGATGAGCAGCAGCTGGGTCAGGCAGGGGGCTGGGGCTGAGCACCAGGCAGAGGACACAGGGTTGGACACAGGCAGCAGGCACAGGGCTCTTCTCCTGGGATTCCCTCAAGCCCCAGCAGCTCACAGAGTGCCCAGGGCTGCCACCACCTCTGTCACCTCTCACACACTGTGTGCCCAGCGCTGAGGGGACAGTGCCCCTTGTCACCCTAACCCAGCCCCAGGGCTGAAATGCTTTCCCCTGAAAGAGGGGAAATTGAGGTGAGACAAGCAGGAGATGTTGAGTGTGAGGAAGTGGTGAGGGTGGGGAGGCCCTGGTTGCTCAGAGCCCCTGCATCCCTGGAAGTGTCCAAGGCCAGGCTGGATGGGGCTTGGGAGCAACCTGGCACAGTGGGAGGTGTTCCTGCCGTGGCTGGGGTGGGTTTAGGGTCCGTCCCAACCCAGGCCATTCCAGGATTCCATGCTCAGGTAATCTGGAGTGTCCCTGGGATGCCTGGGGAGCATGGGGAGCCTGGGGGGCTGTGACCCCTCAGCCTCTGCTGGGTGAAGCTGGGGGACAGTGAGGGGGTGCCCTGCAGAGTGAGGGGATGTGTGCCATGGGGGAGCAAACTCACGGAGGAGATACTCGGCCGTGTCTTGCTCGTAGTCTGCATCCTCAGGGAAGTGGTCGATTTTCTTGCACACTCCTCGGAAGGTTCCTGGGGAGACACAAGCCAGGAAAACTCAGAACCTCTGCGCTGGCCAGGATGTGCAGCAGCCCAGGAGCTTTGATGTCCTAAATGGGGACACTGAGGCACAGTGTGGGACTGCTCTGGGGTGGCAGGGGGCAGGGTGAGGTGACAGGAACTGCAGCATCTCCCTAGATAAGGGCAGCCCCTGCACCACCCTGGCTCTGCAGCACAGTCAGGCCATGCTGGCTCCATCCCCTCTGCCGTGGCACCAGGAGGGACACCTCACCAAGGACCAGAGCTCCAGGCGGGACAAGCCGACCCTCCCAGGCTGAGCTCGGGGGAGCTGAGCAGCATGACAGGCATCAATTAAAGCCTGAAGATGAAGCTCTGGAGGAGGCAAGCTGTCATCCAGAGGGAGACACAGCATGCAAGGGAGAATCGCCTGCTCCTGTTGCTTTGGGAACTGTGGGAGAAGGGGATGCACTGGGCACGGTGAGGACAGCAGCTCCACAGCACAGCCTCCTCCTCTCAGCTTTGGGTTTCTGCCCACCTTCTCGCAGTGCCCAGAGCCAGCAGACTGCCCCGTGCACCCCAGAGCCACCCCTGTGTGTCCCTTTGCTCTGCAGCCATCGGGCACTGCCAGAGTTGGGCTGCACCGATGGCTGAGCAGGGACAGGCAGAGCAACACGCCTGGCTGCCCAGGGGAGGGGGCGGGCAGGGGGCGGGCAGGGGGCAGCCCCAGCTCCGCAGCATCTATTCACACTCTGACATTTATTTCGGCTCCTTTACTCCCTCTGTTCATCAACTGATGCTCGTTGTCATGGCAATGCCGAGCCACCTGACACGCAACTTCAGCCTCCAAACACACACCACAACAAGGCTGCAGTCCCAAAAAGCCCCCTGTGACCTCCAAGATGCTCCCCAAGGAGGGAATCCTGCCCCTTGAGCTGCGGCTGGAAACGGCTCCAGGGATGGGGCAGCTGTCCAGGGTCCTGGCTGGGGACTCAGCACCCAGAGCAGCTGGGCCATGTGTCACCTCCTCAGCCACCAGGTCCCTGTCCCACGGTGACAGCAGATGCAACTCCATGTATGTATTCCTCTCCTGGCTTTACTTTTCCCAGCCGGGCCTGGGTAAAGCACACCGGGATGGAGCCTCCCTGGGACGTGCTCAGGCTCGGGCAGCAGCAGCTCAGCCGCTTGCTCTGGGCACTCGCAGTCCCTGTCTCACCCGAGTGCTCCTTCCAGCACCCAGCTGTGCATCCCGAGCTGGGCACAGCCCTGGCACGGCACCAGCACGGCTCTATGGACAGGCTGCACTGGGGGCTGCACTGGGGGCTGCACTGGGGGCTGCACTGGGGGCTGCACTGGGGGCTGCTGCCTCCCCCAGCCACCCCTCCTGCTGCTGCCAGCGGCTGGGCTCCTCTCCCGGCCAGGCTGCTCCTCTCAGCACATCCCAGCCTTCTCGTGAGCCCTTTCCCAGCCTCTGGCCTTGCTGTGCTGCGGATCCATGCCGGGAGCCTGAGTCACACCCCCGGCTTTGATTCATCTGCGGCCGGGCGAGCGCCAGCGCAGGCGGTGCTGCCGCCGCTACTCACTCCCCGCTCGGCTGTCTCCGTGCTGGATCTCGGTAATTTCCTCTCCCTATTAGTATGAATCCCAATTAGCCAACTTGGCTTACTGCCACACTTCGCTGCCGGAGCCCCGCAGAGCAGCAGTGGGCAGTGGGGCTGTGCTGGGAGCTGCTCTCAGCCAGCCCTGAGCTCCTCACCCACCCAACACCGCTCAGGACAGAGGAACCAGACCTGCCGTCCCCCCTTCGGCAGGAGGGCTCGGCGGGAGCAGTGCCAGCCCTGCCATCACTTGGTGCCATCAGTTGGTGCTACCTCTGCTCACCTGCACACCCCTGGCCAGGAGGGAAGCACGGTCTGCCCCAGCCTCACCCAGCTGCAGGTCCAACTGCGTGTCATGATCTCACCTTAATCCACGGAATCCCTGTCCAGCTGGGAAACCTCCCAGGGCTTTCTGTATCTGTCAGAAAGCGGACCGTGGGGTGCCCGCAGGGTGTCCCTGCCCCGCGGCCCCAGGCTCCTGCGGCGAGCGCTGCCTTGGGGTGACACGAGATTTAATTTGGAAGCGATGAACTCGTACTGCACACTCTGCAGGTTTGTACGGGCATCCCTCCCTGCCCTCCCTCCCCGCCCGCAGGGCTGTTTGCATCCCGCTCTCCGCGTGATCCTTCGATCCTCCCATCGCCGCAGCTCCGAGCCCCCCAGCCGCAGCTGGATGCTGAGTGCCCCCCGAGCCCCCCAGCCGCAGCTCTGAGTGCCCCCCGAGCCCCCCAGCCGCAGCTCTGAGTGCCCCCCGAGCCCCCCAGCCGCAGCTCTGAGTGCTCCCCGAGCCCCCAGCCCCGGGCGGAGAGCAGGCTTTGTGCTTGCCCTGCTCTCTCACTCGCGTTTCGCTGTGCGCTCCGCTCCCGCACCGCATTTATCGGCACATGCAGAGGCAATTAATTGATTTGATCTCAGGTTGTTTTCCTCTCAGAGCCCTTTTCCCCAGGGAGGGCTGGGGGGACGGGGAGGGGGTTGCGAGGGAAATATGGTTGCAGTGGTGGAAATGCAGCCGAGAATATCGATCTCAGCCCGGCGAGCCAGAAGACTAAAGAGCATCAGTTTTGGTGTTAAAGTCTCATTACTTTTCATCTGGTGGAACAGTTTTCCAGGGACCGTTCTGGGTGTTACCGGTGTGTGCAAAGGAGGACTCAGGCTGAGGAGGATGAGCTGATACTGCTCCTAAATGGGAACAAAATTCCTTGCTCCCCTCGCACAGCCTCAGCCAGGAGTCAAGGTCACATTCCAGCCCTCAGCTCTGCGCTCCTCCCGCTAAATCCAAGTGAGTTATCTCCCAACTTGTGGTCTCCAGTAATGGCCTTCCTAGAGACCCTGAGTTGCTCTGAATCCATCTGAAGGAAGTGGTGGATCCAAATTGATATTTTGGAGGAGCAGAGGTCAGAGCTGAGCCGGGAATGCTGGGGTAGGAAGGAGCCTGCGGCACATCCCCAGAGACACACAGGCTCTGCACTCCCTGAGTAACAAGAGCAAGATACCTAAATATCTCCGAGGAATTAAAACTTCAGGGCTCATCTTTTTTTACCTCCCACCCACCTCCCAGATGCTTGGAGAGATGGAAAGAAATTCATCCATATTCCTTCCCTTCTCCAGCTCCAGGCTCTGCAAGGGATCCTGAGGCTCTTTGCACAAGGTCCCTGGTGAGACATTGCAGAGCTCCGGGGTTTTGGGGCTGTGCTAGCCACGGCCAGCACTCAGTGGCCACTGCCCAGGGCTCAGCAGGTGACATCGAGCAGCTATCCGTGCCCCAGGAAAGGCTGTGGGGGTCCCAGCCACCCCCAGCACCTTGTTTGCCTCCTACATTGCCAAATTTTCCACACAGCCCAGGTTCAAAGGCATGCAGCAGCTTAGAAGGGCATCAGAGAAGGCTGGTGGGATGGCTACAGACCCCTGACCCACAGCTCAGGGCAACCCAGTGGAAATTGCTGCTGGAGCTGAGGACAAGGGGTGTTCTCCTGCAGGGCAGGGAAGCCCCGGGGAGCCAGGTGAGCTGTCCCCAGCATGCCACCAGCTCTGCGGCTCCTCAGGCTGATACTGTCACCTCCTCACAAGCTCTGTTGGCCCCAACTCCACTGGAGAGCAGCTGAAGAAAGGCAAAACCCGAGAGCCCCCAGCCTGCCCTGCTGTCAGGATGGATGCTGAGCTCCTCTGGGCTCCTCAACACCTGGCAGTGGGAGGAATCCTCCTCCTCCCCAGGACTGAGCTCGCTGCAGCACATCCCATTGCCCAGCAGCCCCACAGCTCCGGTGTAATCTGGCTGCATCTCCATTTCACACCCTCTCCCCCTCTCTGCGGTGGTGGCTCGTGGCTGAGCAGAGGCACCTACACAGATATGCCTGTTCTGAAGGACTTTTTCCCTGTTTTTATATATAAAAACACCCCTCCCCACCAGTGGAAAAAACCCAAGTCAGATGGAAGGAGCGCGGGGCGAGGAGGCGGCAGAGGTGGCCGTGCTGTGGCGGTGGGGTTGAGGCAGGCTGGGCACACCTGAGCACACACAGGGCACAGGGGACAGAGCCCCTGGCACCCCCACAGCGCGGCGGGGTGGGGCAGCGGGAGATGCCCGTGATGGGCATCCCCAGGGGGACACGGCGGGCACAGCTTGGCACTCACACCACGGGTGGGCTGGGAGCTCCACCAGCGCCAGGTGCCAGCGCTCAGCGCGGGGCGCAGGGACTGCACTCCCTCGGCAGTGCTGAAAGGGAAAAAAAAGAAAAAGGAGGAAAAAAAAAAATCTACATTTTGACAGTGACTCATCATCTCCCATTCTGGAATCTGTGGGGTTGGTGCAACCTACACAAGGCAGTTCAGAAAAGCAAAACAATTCTGAATAATAGAGGAGGAAAAAAAAGTTTGCAGCTGACGGGTAATTTCCAGCCCTTTGCTCTGAGGGTTTTCTCATTAGAAAAGTAATCAGGTAACACTCTGGAGCTGCTTCCAGGGGCTCCCCCTGCACTCCCCTGAGCTTCCTTCCTCCCTGCCTCCTTCCAACCTTCTTCCCTCTGTCCTTCCAGCTTGCTGGAGCTCATGGCAGGAAAGCGCTGTGCTCCTGGGGAGGTGCTGGGATGGGGCGGGAAGGTGCAGGGCTGAGGTGGGTGCAGGGGGTCCCTGCTGTGCCCTCTGCCAGCACACTGCTGTCCCCCCGTGGCACATGGCAATGGGCAGCAGCTGCCAACGCCGGGAGCCCTCAGATCATGCTGGGGAGGAGAGCACTCATCAGCATGTCTTAGGAAATCATTTCATGTTTTATCTTTAACAGTGAATAAACATTGATTTTTATTTTAAAAGGTAATTGACATTCCTATGAGAGCGCAGTGAGAGCTGGAGCAGCCGGAATCGGCGTAAATAAGCCATGTGCTAGAAATTAATGAGCTTCACTGATTGAGTTTATCTGTTTAAATTAATACAATTCTGGCAATTATAAAAAAAAATAATGATCTTTGGTTTGTTTGCCGCTTGGAGACGTTGATGGCAAGGGATGGGGCAGAGGGGGAGGCCTGGGTCCAGCTGAGCATCCCAGTGCCTGAGGCTGGAGCAGGATCCCACTCTCCTTGTTTAATGAACATTTTACATTTACTTGGTTAACCGATGAGCTTCTGGGAAGGGTTTGCCTTCCAGCCTCCTTCTGGTTGATAGGGGCAGCCAGCTCAGCTCTGGGGGATTCCTGGACCCCACGGCCTTTTCTAGCAGGATGGGGGGAAAGCGGGTCTGTCCTGCAGGGAGGGAGCTCTGTGCCTGCTTGGCAAAGGGGGTTTGGGTTTATCCCCATCCTCCCTTCCCACCACTCCAAAACTGACCCAGAGCCAGCAGAAGCTCCCAGCCCAGCCCTGGTATGAGCACCTGGTCCTCAGGGTCTCTTCCAACCCAAACCATTCCATGGTTTCGTGATCCCAGCTGCTATCTGGATAATTAACAGAAGGATCCAGACTCAAACATTTATAGGAGTGCATTTGACCCACATGGTTCATGTCCAGAACATTGGGGATAAAAACTGCCTAACTGGGACCAGGGGGAAAACCAAAAATCAGGAGTGTGAAACCTGGGATCCTCTGGTTAAACAAGCTGCCAGTAATTCAGCCAAAGGGAACCTGTGGGTGCTCCAGTGTCTGCTCCCACCCCGGGCCTGGCACAGGCCAGATCATCCCCAGGCTGCTTAAGCACCTATTTATACTAAGGAGGAGAGAAGCTGCATTATGATGGGGAGCTGGAGGTTTCACTTCACCGGTATTAAAATGTCCTCTGAATTTCTAAAAACCTATAAATGACAATTTCATAGCTGTGAAGCGTGGCATCCAGCACAGGGGAGTGCTATTTTCGACTCCGTGTTGACAGCTGAAGGGGAATGGATCACAGAATTAAAAACTAGTTGCTGCTCAAGTCCAAGCAATCACAGCTTGATTACACTTCTCATGGGCACACCGAGGCGAGTCTGAGGCACCAGCACACACTCCTGGTGCTCTGAGAGGTCAATTCACAGAGCAGAAAACAATTATAAGCCAAATCACTCAGGAGAATGGATTTAAGCATAAAAGCACAACTGTGTACAGAGAATGATTTAGGAGTGTTTTGCCCCAAATCTCATCACCATGACGGGAGCTTGCAGTGGGTTAGAAACCGCCTGGCTAATAAGTAAACAGCTATGAAAATAAAAACAGGCCCAACAAAGAGGAGAAAGGAGATATTCATAACTCTGAATATAAATCAGCAACTTGAAATTGTAGAGCACCGATAACAGCCCAAACAAGCAGTGCAAAAGCATCAAAACGTCCTTCCCCAGCGCATGGGGATGAGCAGCAGCAGCAGGAAGGAGCAGTGCCACCACCGTCACCAAACCACGCAGCAGCGTCACTCACAGGGCCCAGAAATGTGAAATAACTGATCACAGCCTGGCATTTCCCATCCAGCTCAGCCTCACCCCAGAGAGGCGCGGAGGGAGCTGGCTGAGCAATCCACAGCCGCATGGAATGCAGCTCTGGGAAGAGCCAGGGTGGAGAGGCTGAGGTGCTGCACTGCCCACCCTGCCTGGAGCAGTGCTGCTGCATCCCCTCTGCTGCTGCAGGGACCTGCTGGCACAGGGAGGCACCCAGAGCCAGGGGACAGGCCATGGACACAGGGACAAGGTCGCTGGTCACACCTGCTCTGGTGCAGCCAACTGCAGCCTGGGGCAGTGGCAGTGAGGGGCTTTGTGCCTTCAGATGCCAAAAGGGACATCCTGGTGCTGTGAAGTACAGCAGCCTGGAAAAACAGCTTTATTCATGGAATTGGCATAGAACCCCAGAATGGCTTGGGTTGGAAGGACCTTCAAGCCCACCCAGTGCCACCCCTGCCATGGCAGGGACACATTCCACTGTCCCAGGCTGCTCCAAGCCCTGTCCAGTCTGGCCTTGGACACTGCCAGGGATCCAGGGGCAGCCACAGCCTCTCTGGGCACCTTGTGCCAGTGCCTCAGCACCCTTAATATTCCCTGTTTCAAGGTGAAGCAGCTAAATTTGGGACCAACGCCATGGTCCGTGTTTGGAGTAGGATGTTGCTAAATTCATCCCATAAAGGGAGGGCTCAGAGGTTTGGGAGGTGCTGGAGGAGCCTGGCAGGCAGTGAACCCCAGTGCCCTGAGCACAGCCTGACCTCAGCCCAGCACTGCAGTTCCAGGGCTGTGAAAAGCGAATAATTCTCCAAAGGAGCCCCACAGTGCAGAATATCCAGGCTAAAAATATGTAAATGGCCATGAAAAGCACTGTCAGAGCTGCAGCAAGACGAGGCAGTCGCCAACAGGCAATTTCAAATTTCCGAGCTCGCTGCACGAGGCATTAAAAAGGTCACTATTTCTGAAATAAGGATCTTTACAAATAAACACATTTGCCGAGGCCTCGGTGAGTCATGCCAGAGCAGAACACAGAGCATTTCCACCCTAATGCTCCTGACAGGCCGGGAGCAGGGAGATCTTTTCATGTTTACAGTTCATCAATAGTTATTACAGCTGCACAGTCAATCTTTAAAGCACATTTAGCCTGGGAGGAGGCTCGGCAGGTTGTTTTCCCTGAAAAAGTGATATTAAATTTATTACGTTCTTCCTCTTTTATAGCACGGATTTGAAGGTAAGTATTTGAACTTCAAATACATGACTGCCACTCCAGCACCTGCCTTTTTTAAAATATATCTATACTTCTGTCACATCTTCCTGGTATAAATATTTGAAGTTTTCAGCTGATGTGCTAAAAGGACCTCGATCCATCAGAGCCTATTTATTCTGCGGGAGTGCAGTGGGCATCGTGCTGCTGGCTTGCTGCTGTGGGAGGGAGCTGGTGTATCCTGGAGCCACAGCTCCTCACTGGTGCATGCTGGAGCCACAGCTCCTCACTGGTGCCATGCTGGAGCCACAGCTCCTCACTCCTCACTGGTGCATCCTGGAGCCACAGCTCCTCACTGGTGCCATGCTGGAGCCACAGCTCCTCACTCCTCACTGGTGCATCCTGGAGCCACAGCTCCTCACTGGTGCCATCCTGGAGCCACAGCTCCTCACTCCTCACTGGTGCCATCCTGCAGCCACAGCTCCTCACTCCTCACTGGTGCCATCCTGCAGCCACAGCTCCTCACTCCTCACTGGTGCATCCTGGAGCCACAGCTCCTCACTGGTGCATGCTGGAGCCACAGCTCCTCACTCCTCACTGGTGCCAACCTGGAGCCACAGCTCCCCACTGGTGCATCCTGCAGCCACAGCTCCTCACTGGTGCCAACCTGGAGCCACAGCTCCTCACTCCCTGCTGGTGCATCCTGGAGCCACAGCTCCTCACTCCCTGCTGGTGCATCCTGCAGCCACAGCTCCTCACTCCCTGCCTGTTCCAGGCTCCCTGGCCGGGCTGTGGGTCCAGTCCAGCCCTCAGGCTCCCAGCACATCCAGCACAGACGGATTTAGCTCCTGCCTGCTGGGAGGCTGAGCCTCCTCCTCACCATCTGCGGGAGGGAAGCAGCCCCAGGGAGAAGCTCCAACGCCCCAGATGGGGAGAGCGATATTCAGGAGTAGCACCATAGTTTCACTCTTGGCTTTTTTTGGAGAATGAGAAGGGACTCTCCTGCAGACGGAGCATCAGGAGAGAATTTTGCTGGTGAAGGAGTGAGCAACGCCAACCTCATCTTCCCCCTCCAAGAAATAAATGCTGCCCTTGTGAGCTGCCCAGAGAGCCAGAGCCATTGCCATGGCACAGCACTCGCCCTGTGCCTTTGGGAAGACCTTGGCAGCACTGCACTGGCAGCAGGCTCCCTGCCTGGGCAGGGACAGGCCATGGTGCATCTCATCCATCTCACATCACGTTGGGGTTTTACAGCACCAAATCATCCTAACACATGGCAGCCAGCTGCTCCAGGCCCTGAAACACTGCTGTGCCTCAGGCAGCCCGTGGCACTGCTCTGTCTAAGGCTGTCCCTGCCCACACTGCTCTCTCCAGCCCTGGCAGCAGGACTCTGCTCCTGGCTATAAAGCTGCTCCACCCTTGGGTCAGAGCTGGGCAATCTGTTTCATGGCCCCCGAGCCACTCACACCATCAGCTTGGCCATTAAACAGCCTCATCTTCTCCTGCTTCCCACACCTGACTCAAAGCACAAAATGCTTTGCTAGAAAAAATCTGGGCATTGAAACAACCCCAGGTCCAGCTGGCCTTGTCATTCCAAATGCCAAACAACCCAACTCCCCACGGCTCTGCCCTTCCAGGAGCCAAAGAGAGCTCTGAGTGGGACAGGAGAGATGTGAAAACCCCTGAGATGGGCAGCAGAGAGCTTCACCACTCACTCAACTGTTTCCATCTTCCTCTCTCGCGTTAGATCACAGAGAGCCCATCGTGCTGCTGCTGCAGCCAGCTGCTGCTCTGCCATCAGTCTCGAGGATAACTGGAGTTCCACAAGCCCTATGGCACTTCCCTGGGGCTGCCCCTGTGTCTTTGCTCCCCTATTGCCAGCTTTGCTCTCAGCCACATCACCCACCCCTGCAGGGAGAGCTGAGCCTGCAGCAGCCCTTTAATAGCTCTGTCCAACTGCAGCCCAGCAGCTCCACCTGGGCATCACTGAGGGCACCCAGCTGCTCTCTGGATGAGGCACAGGCAGTTTGGGCTACAAGCTGGAAGGAGAATGGATGGAGAGCAGCCCAGAGCTGGAGAGGACTGTGGACAAGGGCATGGAATGACAGGACAAGGGAGAATTGCTTCACTGACAGAGAGGAGCTTTAGATTAGCTATATGGAAGAAATTCCTTCCTGTGAGGGTGGTCAGGCCCTGGCACAGAGTGCCCAGAGAAGCTGTGGCTGCCTCTGGA
Organism: Lichenostomus cassidix; assembly: GCF_008360975.1. Lineage (NCBI taxonomy): Eukaryota > Metazoa > Chordata > Aves > Passeriformes > Meliphagidae > Lichenostomus > Lichenostomus cassidix. Next base: position 744,211 of record NC_139495.1, read on the forward strand.
TCTCTGGAGGTGTCCAAGTCAGGCTGGACAGGGCTTGGAGCAGCCTGGGACAGTGGAAGGTGTCCCTACCCATGGCAGGGATGGCACTGGATGGGATTTGAGATCCCTTCCAACCCAAACAATTCCATGATCCTGTGATTCTGTTATCCCCAATTTACAGATGGGTAGTGGAGCACTGGAGAGATGCAGATCAGAAGCATCTGCTCACTTTGGGTGCTCAGCTGGAGCTGTGCAGAACTGGGGATTTCACAGCCCTGAGCAGGCTCTGCGCGGGAGGTGACACTGCTGTCACAGCCTGGCCTGTGCCGCCAGCAGGGCTGAACCCACAGCCCAGGAACAGCTGCTGGTGCTGATGGGATGTTCTGCTCCTCCTGCTTGAAGATGTCTCTCCATCCCGAAGGGGAGACCTGTTCAAACTGACATTGCAAGTAGAATGACTGAGCTTTTGTGCTCTGACCAAGCCCTACTTAAAGCACAAGGCTGTCACTGAGACCCTCTCTGAGCGGCACAGAAGGTGTCACACACAGCAACCGGGGCTGGCTGCACGGGGCACAGCAGCTCCCACAGCCACCACAGCCATGGCCCTGCACGCTGCCATGGGCACAGGGGCCATTCTGTCCCCGCAGTGCCACCGCCCGGTGTCCCTCAGGGCTCCGTGCTGAGCGCGGTGCCGGCAGACGGGGCTCGGGGATGGAGGCGTTGGAGAGTCTGTCTGGCACCTCAGCCGTGATGAGCTGGGACTGGCAGCAAAGCCACCCTGCCCCGGGACTGGCAGAGCAGCCACAGGGCTCTGGGGATGCCCCGCAGATGGGCAGGAGGCTCCCGGGAGCGGCTGCAGGCTCAGGTTCAGCAGCACTGGGAATTCGCTCAGGATGGGGTTCAGCAGCAGTGGGAATTGGGGCAGGCTGGGGCAATGCACAGAGCACATTTGATGTTATTATATGTAATTATTTACAGCATGCACACCACCTTCCCCGGCCCTCGCAGGACCACGCTCCGGCTGACGGGAGGCAGAGGCAGAAGCCCCAGCTCTGCTCCTCTCCAGCTGAGGTCTCACACCTTGCTGCAGCTTTTCTGCTTCCCATGCAAGGCGCGATCCCTCTGATCCTTTTCCAGCTTCTCACGCTGGAGAGAAGGCCAAAGACTGATGTACAGAGAACACTTTCTTCTCTGGCTGGGGTGTGCTGTGGTGCGACAAGAGAGTCTCCAGCACGGGGAGAAGGAGCCTCGGGGCTGCGAGAGGCTCCCAGCCCCCGGAGCAGCCTGGGCGGGCAGGGGGATCAGCTCGTGCCCGTCTGGAGGGGACAGACGCCAGCCGGTGCCAGCCCGGTGAGGCCGGGTGGCACAGCTGCTGCGCCGCGATAAGGCTGCTCAGGCAAATGGAGGATTTGGCAAGGACGCCGCGCATCCCGGCAGGAGTGACTGTCTCGGCTGGCCGGGACACACAGCCGGAATGAGGCAGGGACAGCTGCCGGGAGGTCACAGTGTGCCTCGCCAAGTGACAGTGGCCTTTCCCAGCCGGGCAGCAGCCCCGGGTCGGGCGGGAGGCACCCGGGGAAGGTGCAGCCCTTGCAGTGCTCATGGCGTTGTGTGATGCAATCGGCGATGCTGATGTACCACACAGAGCTGCCAGAGGTTGGTGTTTAACATCCATCACCAGCCTGGCCTGAAGGGTTCCTATTCCATGCTAGGAGGGAGCCCCAGCCTCTCCAGAGGGATGGTGTGCCATCCTTGGGACCAGGAATGTTCTGCAGGACTTAAGCAGCTTGCTGATGGTGCCAGCAGCACAAACCAAGGCTGAATTTAATAAGTTAAATCAGGCACACTTCAAAAGGGTCATTGCTTGTTGGTAATCCCTCTGGGGATGCTCTCCCCTCCCCTTGTGATTCCAGGCACAAACTGAAATTAAGGGTATAATTAGGGGACAATTACCAAATCACCAGTGAAATTGGAAATGTGACCGTTCAAGAGACGTGAACACAAATGTCACCCTCAAACACCACCTTCTGTCGCTGCTCCCTACTGCCCAAGTGCCACAGGGCAGATCATCGATGCCAACGCCCCCATGGGTGCCCAGTGCAGGACGGCTGGGGGGTCACATGCCCCCCTTGCTCCCTGCACCCACCCTGGGCTCCTGTCCACCCCAATCCTCCTCCTTCAGTACAAACCGCTTGGCAAACAGCAAACGCACGGAGCCCCGGGGAAGGTGGCAGGATGGCACAATTGCCCTCCTGTCCCGCTGGCATTTCCACGTGACTGTGATTATTAAACACCTCCATTCCCAAGGACCTGACAGGAACAGCTCAGCCCTCCTCTGCTGCCCAACAGCATGAGCTTTGTCTTTACATTGTGGTGTCAGGAGACAAGAAACAGGCAATATCTGAGAAAATCATCACACCCTATCACCTGCTCAGCAGCCACGATCCTCCTCCTGCCTCTCCTGCCATGCCTGTGAAGAACCCCGATGTGTTCGAGCACAGCCACTCACCAGTGAGTGAGGGATTCCTGCAACGCTCAGGGGATGGGTAAAGCCTAGAGGTTCTGACACATCTCAAAAGGGACCGAAAGCCTGCTGTGGGAAAGTCCTCCACTCCTCCTCTGGGCAAGGGATCATAGAATCTTAGAAGCCCCGAATGGTTTGGTTGGAAGGCAGCAGAGGACACAGGACAGCTCGAAACACGAGCACAGCCTGGCCAGGACTTTTCATTCTGCAGACGCTTCAATACCTGTTGCAGGTAGAAGGTCGGGAAGTCACACCAGCGTGGAATCCGAGCATCCCCAGCGGCCCGGGCTGCCCGGAGTTTCCCGGGGTTGGGTAACAGGTCCCGGGGCGGGATGCAGGTCCCGGGGCGGGATGCAGGTCCCGGGGCGGGATGCAGGTCCCGGGGCGGGATGCAGCCTCTGCTCCTCCCCGCCGCAGAGCTGTCAGCACACACACGCCGAGGGAGAGACACCGTTGTCACCCCGGCGCTGTCATTCTTTATCACAGCAGGTGTCTGCTCCATCAGAGCTCTTATCTCGAGCAGCCGCGGCTCCTCACAGCCCGCCTGGGGCTGCGCAGAGCAAGCTGCTCCCTGCTCCCCACCCTGGGGAAAGCTACCCGAAACCTCCGGAGGTTTTGAGCCCGAAGCATCAGCCACAGCAAACCCTCCCGGGAACATTCAGGAAGGACGTGAGCTCCCTCCCCATGCCTCCACACGGAGCACTGACCCAAAGTGCATCCACCAGCTTCAGGGGATTTCCTTCCGAGGTCATTTGAGAGACCGAAGTGGGTTGGAGGTGCTGCAGCCCTTCGGGAAAGGGAGTGGGGCAGTGGGCAGTGGGCAGCGGGCAGGAGCCCTCCCCACGTCCTCCCATCTCCCCAGGGGCACTTTGCGGGGTCTCAGGACACGGGTGGGCACTTTTTGGATGCCTCGGACTAGCCCTGTCCCAGTGCCTGCCAGCGCTGCTGCGTTAATGACAGTGGATACCTGGCGGCTGCCTCCTGCCAGCGCCGTGAGTCAGCCAGCGGCACTTGTCAGCAGGTGAGGCAGGGAAGAACCCCCCGGCAAGTAGGACCCCTCGGGCAGCAGCTGAGCAACCCCCCACACGCGTAAGGATTAGTGCATTTATATAATTTTAAGAGCATTTTTGATTTTCCCGAAAAAGGAGGTTAACGTCTATTTATGAAGCTCGCACTGTGTTCATTAAAAATCCATGGTGAAACCCATGTGAACAGGAGCCACGGAGACGCGAGAAGCACTGAGCAAGATGAATGCCTCGGCTGCCTCAGCTCACCTCGTGTCAAACAGCAGAGCACGACAGCTCTCCACACCTGGCTGTCCCCCGTGCCGAGCAGGGCGTGCCAGCGAGGTGTCACCCTGCGGCCGGCGGGCACCGTGCTGGGGACTTTCCCGGAGCCGAGTGAGGTGAGCACTCCTGAATCCACCTGGCTTCACCTTACAGAAGGCAAAACTCATGCTGAGAGAAGGGATTGACCGAAGGCCACGTAGTTCTTGGCAGCGGAGCTGGGCATCGCTCCCTGGCTGCTCCAGCAAACGTCATCGCTGGCACCTCCTGGCCTGTCCCCACCTCCTGGCCTGTCCCCAGCTCGCCGGGAACGGCAGGATGTGGCATCCATCCGTGGGGCATCCTCCCCAAACCGCAGCCACCCGCAGCCACCAGCGCCGGGGCTCACAGCCTTCGTTAGCCATCGCTAATTATTTACAGCCGGCATGGAGCCAGTGACCTTGCATGGGGAAAAAAACCACTTGAGCCTCATTCAAATTCAGCCTTCCACCTCTATTACACGGGAACAGCTCTGGAGATGACAGGCTCTGCACCACGCCTATGCAGCAGTAAAATGCCTGTTTCTGAGCTGTTCGCAGCACACATTTTACTCATCACGTGCCGCTCGCAGGCAGTGAGGAAGCCGGCTCTTTAACCCACCCCACAAGTCAGGATTTTTGCCCAGAAAACACTGCAGCATCCCAGGAGGGTGGATTTTGCCCCCTCTGCTCAAAGCAGAGCTGGTGGCAGCGAGCTGAGGCACAGCTCCTCCCCGGACACTCTCCGAGCAGCCGAGGAGCAGCAGGCGCTGTGCTCGGAGCCACGGTGCCAGCTGGCAGTGGCACGAGACCCTCCGTGTCCAGAAGGGTTTTTATGACTCGTGGCATTTGGCCATGTGCCACAAGAACGTGCGTCTGGAGCAGCTCGAGGGTCCAGCCAGCCTCATTTCCATCTCCATTAGAGGACACTAATTCACGTTTATCCTATACATGCTCCACCAAGGCGAGGCTCAGGGATTCCCTAAATGCCAGGTCGTGCCCCTCGCAGAACCCCCTGCCCAGGGAGGTGTCACCCTGTGACTGCAGTGCCAGGGGCTGGGCTGTCCCTGCTCCGTGCTGTCCCGGCAGAAAGACTTGCTGGGAGTTAACCTGCAGCCTGCTAATTCCATCAGGTGGTCTCAAACAGCTAACTGTTCCTCTCCACCTTCACCCAGCAGCTCACCTTGGGTGCCTCCATCACACCACACCACACCCTCCACTTCCAGCTCACAGGAGAGCTCAACAGCTCCCAGCCCTCGGGTAACAAGGAGCAATAACCCTTTTCCACCACTGCCCCAAACGTGCCTCTCTGCACAGAGCAGCCCCATCTCCCCCTCCATCCCCTCCAGCCCGTCTGTGCATCCCTGCCCCACAGCCACCACCCCTGGGCTCTCATCGGGGGCACCCCGGGCAGAGCCATGGCTGGTGGCACTGTTTGTGGCCATGCCAGGGGTGCTGGGCTGCAGGGCAGGGTGGTCAGCATGGTCAGTGTGGCCGTGGAGGGCAGCCTGGCAGCCACACCAGCACCAGCACTGGCACCGAGCTGGGCCGAGTGCTGCCGAGAAGAGGCACGTTGGGGTGGTGATGAGAATCTATCACAGACACCGAGCAGACAGAGGAACAGGATGAGCAGCTCCTTAAATACCTGCCTGTAATGAGTAGCGAGAAAAAGTGCTCCATCATGGGTGATTGCAATCTCAGGGACATTTGCTTGGCGCTTTTAAAAATTAAAGATAATAACTTTCTAACAGAAACAATCTTGCTGTCACCTTGGGGAAATTCTCTGCTTGGCCTCACTCAGAGGGCTGAGAGGAGCTGGAGGAGGGGAAGAGCTGGTGCCTGGCCAGGGAAGTCTCTTCCAGCCCGATTTAACGCCTTCGCTGCGACCCAGCTCAGCTCAGCGGAGCCAAAACCAGCCGCGGGCAGAACCAACAGGGCAAAATGGAAATTCAGGAGCAAGGGCAGGTGCTCTCCTGCACCTCACAGCCCTGCCTGGTTACTGTAAAGGGGAATGGAAAATGCAATTAAAAAATGAAAAACTGGGGAAAGTAACAAGCCACATGCATGGCTGATGGGAGAAGCAGTTAAAATAAATCTGCAGCTTGAAAGGTCAAGGCAAAACAAGGAGGAATTCTTTCATTGTGTTGGAAGGATAGTGTAGAGCAGCACTGGATCATGACGATGTAACTGTCAGTCATGGAGCAGAAGTGACACATGCTTATTTATTCATCAGATACTTCTGTTCTGTAGTTGGAGACAAATAGGCTCCTGTATTCTGGCAGGAGCTGGGAGGATGCTAAACAGCGACTGCAAAGTGTAAACATGGAGCCGGGAGGACTTGAGAACTTCTTCCCAGAGAATAGGCTGAGGAGGATTCTGAAGATCTAAAATGGGTTTTAATAAACCTTGGCATTCTGTTGAATTTCTAGAAGAGGGGAGAAGCTGGTTTAATGCCAGCAGTGATGCGATGGGCAATGGCAGGAGCTGTGTCCCCAGCACCGCCCGTGGGTTAGCAGAGGTGGGAACGGGGGAGGAGGCAAATGTCAAACGGCCTCGTGGAAAATAAATTCATCAAACTTCATAAATTTTTCTTGATACGGTTACAAATTCAGTTGATAAAGGAAGTCGGTAACATAATACATTTAAGAGTTCCACAGGGTATTTGATTTAGCTCTCCTGAAAAAGTTAAAGACCTGTATTATGCAGGATCAGCAGCACTTTATTAATGGGTTGGGAGCTCACAGAGATGGTTCCTGTCATCCCAGGGATGTTCCTGCACAGGATCGCCTGTAACCAGCACAGTGCTGAGCTACAACACCATCTTCATTGGGAGTATTGAATAAAACATGAAATAATTGGGAGTAAAAGAGGGAAATGGCAGAGAAAAGACTGATGGGAATACTGACGAGTGAGGGAGGTGGGTCAGGCAAATCGGGCAGCTCGGCACCATGGGCTCCTTCAGCGATGGTCACCTCCATAGAGCCAACTCCAAGGATCAAGAGCAAGGAACCAGGAGAGCAAGCTCCATTTCGGGGTAGGAGATGCTGCTCAGTCACACCGGGGGGCTGGGGGTGCCACCAGCACGGGGACTCCCTGTGAGGGACTCAGCGACCTCAGTGCACAATCAATCAGACACAGCAGGCAGAACATGGACAAACAGCCCACATGGCTGCGGGAGAGCCAGGGGGCAGAGATTATCTCTCATGTTCAGGGGAGTTTGAGGAGCTCCTGAGCTCTCCCAGTGGAACCACAGCCCAGGGACATGGCTGTAGCCTCCAGGAGTGACCTCAGCTGTAGCCTCCAGGAGTGACCATCTGTCCACCACAGAGCCACGCAGGAGCTGCAGCTCAGGTGTAGGAAGGACTGGGAAAGGTCCTGAGGGCTGTGGGGTCAGCTGGTGGCATCTGCAATATTGTGTTTAAACCCAGCCAGGATCATCCCAGAAGACCAGCCCTGAACAAAGCTCTCCAGGCTCGGCAGGGAAGAGCTGCAGGTTGGAAAAGGCTGTGCTGGAGCTGCTGTGGGGGACACTGGAGGGGCCAGGATGGGCCCAAGGGGGACAGCTCAGCCAAAGGACAGCGCTGGGACACAAGATGTCTGTGTCCCCTGCAGAACACCCCACGTCCCACCCCGGAGGGATGCAGGATGCTGAGCATCCTCTGTGAGGGAGGCAGGCAGAGCAACGCTTGGCCTCCTCCAGAAATGACAGAGCACTTTATTCTGATGAGGGAAATGAAGGAGGAAAGGAAAAGTACCACATCGCCTTAAAATATGGTATTTTGAGCAGCCTTGGCCAAATCCTCCTGCTCCTTCTGCCTGTTTCAGATCCGCATGATGCCATGGAGCCAGTCCCAATCTACACCACGCAGCAGGGAGGACACGGAGCCTCCCTGCATTTAATGATGCTGCATTTAATGATGCTGAATTTAATTAAGTTTGATGAAAACCAAAGTTCTCTTACTTTCTTAAAAGCACCACCAGCCTAAGCAGCTATTTCTCAACTTCAGCTCTCTCCCCAAAGTGCCATGTCCTTCCCTCCCTTCCATACCGACACAGCAGGCACAGAGGAAAACAAGTGACACTGAGACACGCACGGGGGACATGCACTGACCAGCGCCCGTCACACCTGAGCCGGACACACGAGAGCACACCTTCCAAGCGTTCACATTTCGTAAAACCAACAATCAGGATCCAAACGCTGCGGATTCCAAACAGCACAGCCCAGCCCAGCCCAGCAGTCTGGGAACACCTGCCTGGGCTCCAGCTCCTGACTCAACCGCTAATTTGTGTTTCCCAGCGTGGGTGTCTCTCCATGGGTCTGCGGCGGCTCCATTCAGCATTTATCCGCTCTCGCCGGTGGCTTGTGACGCTCACGTGGTGCGTGGCTCCCACGCAGGCGCTGCGCCGGGAGCGGCAGGGATGCTCGGAGCTGGTGGAACTCACGTCGGGCAGCTCCGTGACGAGCCACGCGCGCCCGCTGGAGCCACGGGGCTCCGCACGCAGCTCCTCCCGCCGCACACGCCTTCAGCCCCCGTTCGCGGCGGAAAGTTCAGGGCCGAGGCGGTTCCCGGCGGGCGGGGAGCTCCGCTCGGTGCTCAGAGCATCCTGTGGCCGCAGGAGAAGCGGCCCCTGCGACAGACCGCGCTCGGTCCCGGCGGCGGCGGGGAAGGCTCTGCTGTCCCTGTGTCAAGCCCGACACAGGGAGCGCGCAGAGACGTGGCGGCAGCGAGGCCCTGCAGCAGGAATGGCACAGCACCTGCTGCGCTAACAGGTACGGGGCTCGGCCCCCGGCGCTGCCCCGGCTAAGGGGTCCTCAGCCCCCGCCCAGCGCCGTCCTTCCCCCGCACCGACCCGTGAGCGCTTCGCAGCTCGGCTGGGGGAAGTTTTCCCTTCCCAGCATTGCACTGGTTAAGAGCCTGTGAAGTGCCTTTCTCCCGCAGAATTCAGGAGGGTGACAAGCAGCCCCAGCACGTCCCCCCAGCACATCACAGCCCCATGTGCTCCCCCCGAGCACAGGCTGGAACCCTCCTATCCCTGCCTGGGTGCTGCAGCCCCCGCAGCCCCACTGTCACTGTCACCCCAACCCACACGCCGGGGATGACGGAGCCTGTGCCCCGCGCGAGGCCTCGGCTGTGCCGCAGGTATGGCCACGCAGCCCCCACTGCTCCCACTCCCACTCCCACCCCAGCAGCTCTCAGAGCACCAGCACGGGGTTAGGATGTGGAACGGGGAGCGCCGAGCCCACGGCGAGCCCATGCCCTGCTGCTCCCAGCCCCGCGCCAGGGCTCAGGGCGGTGGGCTGTGATCCAGCTCTGAGCTCTGCCGTGGCACTGCCAAGCCCTTTCCCGAGTGAGCTGTGCCCAGGGCAGCGGGGCTTCTCTGGCTCCTTCCAAAGCAGTGATTGATCACAGAGAGGGAAACATAAAACATCGACTGGAAAAAAAAATACAGGTAGCAAACCGAAGAAATTTGGAAATTACTCATGCCTCCAGTGATCCCATCTTTCACATCCCTGGCTCCTGCCTCCTTGGCTCCCTCAGCGCAAGAGGGGAGACAGATTATCTCAAATTATTTATTATGGAATTAGAGCATGATCCAAACCCTCCTTGAATCAATAAGCTGTGACTGACTTCACCAGGTTTAGGACCGAGCACCAGGAGCAGACAGGGTATTTCTGCATCCATGGCCGTGACTCACCGAGAACTTTCCAACGTGGAGGAGCAGCTCAACACCGTGGCTCTCCTGCCCCCACCACTGGAGGGGTCGCTCCTGGGCTGGGGCAGTGTGACACCCCCAAGGCTCCGCAGGACAGTGGGGCAGGTTGGCCTGAGCACACAGGACACCCACTGCGGCCACTAATTGTAAAAGTTAGGGCCCAGGGTGATGCCACCGGCCATTTTTTGCTGCGCAGGTAGCAGCACCTGGCTCTGCTCAAGCTCATCTTTAACCACAGCCTGTGGGTGCTGAGAAACACCTCAACCAGCAGCTTTGGGGTAAAACTGCCCCAAAACGTGGCCTGTGCTGCAGGAGGGCGGCAGCTGCTGGGGCCTCGCCAGCCAGGCGCTGCTGCGGGAGGGAAGCAGCGGGGCGAAGCGGCGAGGCCGGGCAGGCAAGAGCACGGCAGTGGGGCAGCCCAGCCGCGGGACTGGCCGGCCGTGGGGACAGAGGGACGAGCTGCGGTGGGGCAGCAGCAGCCCACCTTGCCCCGCCGTGCTGCTGAGAGGGAAAGGGCTGGCGCCGGTGCTGGGGCTCGCTGATGAAAACGCCGGGTGCGGTGGGTTTCCCGGTGACAGGGACGCGGTGCCGGCGGAGCCTCGGAGAGGGGCAGCGGCCGCGGGGCTCTCAGATCGCTCACACATTCCTGATCAGGAGAGGGACCTGTGGCCCCTCAGCCCGGAGCTCGCCGGGAGCACACAGCGCGTCTGCCGCCGCCGGCGCGGGTTGCCAGCACGGGGAGACCCCGCAGCCCGCAGCCCCGCTCCCCCGGCCCCGCGCCCCGCGTGGAGCAGCCCTCCGCGAGGTTCCACCTCGGTGCCATCGCGAGCGCCCGGGGAGGGAAGCGGAAGGCGGCAGCGGAGAGCGGCGGGGCCGCCGGGCCGGGAGACGCTCGGATGGCCGGGGGATGCGCCGCTCGCCGGGGGCCCAGATCTGGGGTGGGGGGTCCCGCGATGCAACCCTTCCCCCGAAGTTTTGGGGCCGCGGGGTTCGGTACCTTCCAGGCAGCACGTCCTCCAGAGCCCCGAGTGGGTCATCACCTCCTCGTTCTTGCGGCTCGTGTCGTTGTCGTTCGTGGACTTAGTCCTGCACACGCCGCGCGAGTAGAGCCAGTAGTCGGTGCCCACGGCGATGGTCATCAGGCTGAAGGCTGCGAAGGCTCCCACCGTGGTGACGAGCATCTGGACGCCTCTGTCACACATCCTCATGCTGCTTCATCCTCCGGCGGCGGCTCGCAGGGGAAGGGCCGGCGCCGCCGCCCGCCGCCCGCCGCCTCATGCCCCCGCGGCCGGCGGAGAGCCGGATCCCCGCGGCGGCGCGGAGCGGGGCGGCCCGGCCCCGGGGAGCCCGGCAGGCATGGCCCGAGCGCAGCCCGCGGAGCGCAGCAGCCCAGCCCGGCGGAGCGGCTCCGCCGTGCGCTCCCGCCGCCTCTCCCGGCGCCTCCCCCGCGCCGCCCGGCCAAGGCAGCGGCGGGGGGCGGCGGGGGCGGGGGGCAGCGGGGGGCGGGACCCGCGGGGGGCTGCGCCGCCGGGACACCGCCCCCCGCCCGCTGCCACCGGCCGGCACGGGGACGGCCACCGCCTCGGGTGCCGGGGGGACGGGGACGGGAAACCTAGCCCGGGGTGCCGGGACTGGGCGGGGACCGCGACTGTGACTGCCCCGGGAGCCCCCCCGCCCCGGGATGCTGGGATCGGGACTGCCCCGGGGCATCGGGACAGGGACCCCGCTAGGGATACCCCGACTGGGCGGGGGGACCCCACTACTGGGAGCCGGGACTGAGCGGGGACAGCGACCGTGACCGTGACTGCCCCAGGGACCACACCCGGGATTCTGGGACTGGACTGGGACTGTCCCAGAGGACCGGGACCTGGACCGGGTGGAAGTGCCAGTACCGCCCCAGGGACAGTCACCTACCCGTCCCAGTCCCCTGGCGTGGGGCCGCTCGATTCCCTGATTCCCCCACCCCAGTCCGCCTGAGCTGCTGCAGCAGCACCGAGCACCGGGAGGCAGCTGGGACAAGGGACTGGGGGCCACACATCCCCACAGCGGACCCCAGGAAGGGCACAGCACGCTGACACGGAGCTGTCCCTGCCCCGACGACAGGGGTGTTTATCCCCTGACCGAGAGCTGGCTCAGTCTGAACCTTTCTTCTACCTACAACCCACTCCCGAGCACTTCCCAGCAGTTAACCCCCCCTGCCCGCTCCCTCTCCGCTGTCTCCTCATCTCCCTCAAACATCCCTCAGCCGGTTGGATGAGCCCATGACTCATGCGACCTTTCCAACAAGCCCTAGAATACACTTACCTCTGGAATTCGCAGTCCTGTGAGGGCCACGGGTGAGACGGGAAAGCGAATGATTTACACGACGGCGTGCACTTCCCCAGCCCTCATCTGTATGCACTCACATGGAAATACTAGTTATTTACTCCAAAAAGGCAAACAGAAAATTATGAAGGTACTGAGAAATTAAGAATGCGAAAATTAAGTAGCTCCTCAACCTGCAATCCCCGCTCGTGCTTCTCCCCAGGCAGGGCACGCTGATTGCTGCCCCGCCGCGCTCCCTCCCCAGCTTCCCGCTGGCTCCTGGCTCTGGATCACCCTGGTTCATTCCCTGCTTCCCCACGGGCCCTGTGCCTGGTTCCCAGCTCAGGCTGGAGGCGGTGCAGCTCTGCCCAGACTCTCTGGGCGCACAGCACCAGCTCCTGCTTCCCAGCATTTCCATCCGGAGAGTGGCAGCGCTCGGTGAGCTGGGAGGGGATACAGCCCTCTGAGGAGTGTGAGGATGGGGATACAGGGCTGGGGTCAGCAGCACCGACCCACCCACCCTGCATCACAGGGCTTTTTCCTGTGCATTTTTTGAGGAGGGATTATCGTTTCTCAGTTTTGGGGAGTGGTGCTGGCAGAGGCGCATGATGGTTCACAGGTCACACCTTGGTGTCACAGACTGGACATCGAGATGAGCTCTGGGTGTGGCTGCCCTGCGATGTTGGTCACAGAATCACAGAAACATGGAATGGTTTGGGCTGGAAGGAATCTTGAAGGTCACCCAGTGCCACCCCCTGCCACGGACAGGGACACCTCCCACTGTCCCAGGTTGCTCCAAGCCCTGTCCAACCTGGCCTTGGACATTTCCAGGGATCCAGGGACAGCCACAGCTTCTCTGGGAATCTGTGCCAGGGCCTTCCCACCCTCACAGAGAAGAATTTCTTCCCGATATCCGATACAAATCTCTCCTCTTTCAATTTAAAGCCTTTCCTCCTTGTCCTGTCACTATCTGCCTGTGTAAAAAGTCTCTCCTCATGGTTTTCCTAAACCCCTGATCCCCAGCAATCCCGCGGGTTCCACAACGGCAGCTCAGCGCACGGTGCAGGGAAAAGACCAAGTTTCTGTGGGACATCTGCCTCAGCCCCGGCACGACGCCCCTCATCCTGCCACCCCCGCCTGGTGTCCCCCGCCTGTCAGCAGCGCGTGGGGCAGCGCCTGACGCCAGCACCCCGCCCGGCCCCCGGCCTGCGCAGAGGCAGCAAAGATATCTCCCTCCCACAGCTGAGGGGCTGCAAATTGCGTTGCGAGTGGGGGATTTTGCAGCCTTAATTGTGTTATTTTAACACAGCGTGTGTAGGTGTGAGCAGAGTGCACATGTACCGTTTCCTAGGCTGTGAACAAAGCGAGCTCAAACAGAAGCAAAGTCCATGTCGGATCGTGTTGGCCCCTGGAGGGTTGGAGGTGAGGACAGCCTGGCCAAGCCCTGCACCCCTCTCTCTGCTCTGTGCATGCAGTGTCAGCTCCAGGAGTGAGCTTTAAGCTCTGGCCTCCCCAGGGCTTTGCTAGGATTTGGGACCGAGGAGAATTTGTTGACCTTGGTATCCTGCTCTGCAACTCAAAACTGCAGGGACACAGCCTGGCACCCTGACCAGGGCAGCCTGGGCTCCTCCAGCTCCATCTCCATCACCTCTTCCTGCTCCCTGCCTTGTCCATCGTCATCTTCCTGCTCCTGGACCAAGACCCTACTGCACTGAGCAAAGTAGAAACAAATAACAAAATCCAGCCCACGCTGCAGAGATTGTACAACTCTTGCTAGAAAAAAGCGATCCTTGCAGGCAAAAATGTCCTAACCCGAGATCTGTTAGGCTTTGTCCTCCCAAATCCAGTGATGAAAGCTCTGCTGCATTTAAATTGGCAAAGTGACAGGAAGTAAGTAGTCAGAAATAATCCCTAGCTGGATTAGGTTTTTCCTTGAAGGAACAGAGGCTGATACAAGGCTGGTTTGGGTCATTAGCGATGCAAGGAGATGCTCCAGCCCTGCCTAGTCTTCACTTCATCTTCCTGCTCCCGGGGGCTGTGAGGGGATAAGGACTCCAGAGCCTTCAGCACATGTGTTCATCCTTCCCCACTCCTACGAGGGGATTATTTATATCTGCACACCCTTTGGAAGTGCTGGCTGCGATCCACTGGCTCCAGCAGGACTCCAGCGGTGGGGCTGGTGTGTCCCTGTGCGCCGTGCTGCCAGGGGGTGACAGCAATGCCACCCGTGCCAGCAGCCACAGAGCCCGTGGCACGAGCTGCCTGCCTTGGTGCAAGCTGGTGCAATTCCCTACCAGCTCTGCTCTCCCTGCTGGATTTCCGACAGTTGAGTAGCAATAAAAATAGCAGGGGAGGAACAGGAATCCGTTCTGATTAAGGCTCTTTATTCTGAGAGATGCCGAGGGAGCAGGGGTGGCCGTGAGTGGGCCAGCAGCACGCAGCTTCCGGGGGCCAGGCGACCACCCTGGCAGCAGCTGCGTGCCCAAATCCGGGTTATTTTGCCCACACTTGTGACGTTCCTCCAGCGTTTTTCCCCGTCTGTGCTGACATTCTCTCCCTGACGGGAGGGTATAGCTGGCTGGGGGTCAGTCTCTCCTGCCAGGGACCAGCAGGACAAGGAGAAACAGCCTCAGTTTGCACCAGGGGAGGTTTAAATTGGTATCAGGGAAAATTTCTTCACTGAAAGGGTTGTCAGGTGGTAGAGTCCCCACACCTGGGGGGATTTAAAAGCTGTGTAGATGTGGCACTTAGGGACATGGGTTAGTGGTGGCCTTGGCAGTGCTGGAGGAACAGTTGGACGTGATGGCCTTGGAGAGCTACTCCAAGCTGAATGGTCCCATGATTCTTTGATTCCCTGGGCAGGAAAAGAAGCTGAGAAGATGGCAAAGGATGGCACAGCACAGGCAGCATTATGGCAGTGTCCCAGGGCTCCCACTGCTGCCCCAAGGTCAGCAGCTCCCCATCTCCCTGATCCCAGGCTGGGTGAGGGAAGCCAAGAGAATCCCTTCCCCAAGGTCACCCAGCCTGTCCATGGAGCATGTCTGCATGGGATGGGTGGGATTGACAAAGGGATCTGTGGGCAGTGGGAGCCCAGAAGCAATAAAAGAACAAACAGCAGAAGATTAAACCCATTCTGCAGTCAGGTCCAGCCAGACCACGCTGAGCCACAAGGAAAGGTTCACTGCTGCTCCAGCCTGCCACAATTTAATTGATTTGATTTAAATCCTTTGAAGAAGAAGTGGATAAGGAATAATGAGGCAAACAGGATTGTAATGCAAATGAAAGAGATGAAAGATGGCTTCAGGGAGACGCTCTTGAAGGTCAGCGCCCAATGCAGAGCTGCTGCTGGTCACTCAGTCCAACATTAATGAGGCTGTGCTCCCCTGGATGCTTTGATGGATGGAGGGACGGGCCAGGAGGGAAGCTCTGGGATGTGTGGCCTTTAATCCCCTTGCTGTGGGCAGATCATCCTTCAGAGCCGTGGGGAGGGCTGTACCTGGCTGTGCAGGGACAGTTCCTTTCCTGCTGCCTGTCGCGCTGGGTAAGCACACTTCCTAATCGGGTTTTTCCAGATACTCCAATGGAGGCTCTAACTTCAGAATTAATTAACTTCACTATCAAAAGCTGAGTCATTTGTCACAATGGTTTTGTCATTAGCTCCCATAATTAAGGAAAGTGTCACAAAACCAAATGTTTCACTTACACAAGCCAGGAGAGGCGAAGCTCGCAGTGCTTCCGACATGCTGGGAATGAGCACATCAGTGGAGCTGGGGAGGGGCTCCACCAGGCACCCCAAAACCCTGTCCTGGGCTGGGGGAACCTTCCTGGCATGGCTGGGGGCTGAGGGGGGCAGCAGGGGCGGGGGGAGTGGGGACACCAGGGCTGCCCAGCCTGGAGGAGATGCCAGCAGTGCCAGCAGTGCCAGGGCTGGTTGAGCCAGGCAGCTTTCCCACCCCGGGTGGATTGAGGTGTTCATGGTGACCATCAACCACACTGGCTGGGAGAGATGAAGACATTTTGTAGAAAGCTTAGCTAATGTCCCCAAAGCCAGGAGGAGAAGTCCTGCCCAGCACACTCACCGAGTTCCACAGGGGCACTTCCTGAAAATGCAGAGTTCTGGATGGAGAAAGGCAGGGATGTGCTTGCAGCTCGCCTGGGACTGAGCAGAGAGCCATGGTGCACTTGGCCAGGAGAGCCTCACAGCCCCTGGAGCTCCTGCAGGCACTGAGGGACCCTGGGGTGTCCTGACCCCAAACCCCTCACTGCCAGACACTGACCAGTGCCACCAGCACTGCCCACAGCCCTGCAGCAGCTCTGCAGACTGGAACCAGTGCTCGTGGGGCACTGGGAAGAGCCCAGCAGCAGCTTTAACTAGCTCATTATGGAACAATTAGCTAAAGACACGAGGAACGTGCACACTCCCTCCCCTGCCCACCATCCAGGTGTACCTTGAAGTGAAGTCTCCTCTCTGGGAGCTCCACTCTCTGATAATCTCCAGCTGCACAGCTTTGCAGCTTTTTCACCAAACCCCTGAAACTTGTCAGCATTTCCTGCAGTGCCAGGACCTGGAGAGCCCTGCAGGGTGACCCCAAGCTCCCAGCACCTCCCACATCCCCAGCCACTGGCTCATCCTCGTGGGCAAAGGAAGCCAAGCTCTCAGGGTTTCTTTAAAATTAAATATTTTATTTTTTCATACATGCAGCAAATTGAATCAAGAGTATATGCCCATCTAAAAGGAGGTCTTCATGAGAACCGTTTGACAACACACAGCAGGTAGTCTAGGATGTAGAAAAGTCATCAAATACTTGCAGGTGAAATCAAATTCACAAACACAAACTGTTCAACAATAAACATTTTCTTTTTTTTTTTTCTTTTTTTTTTTCCTCCTTGTTTTAATTGCCACTTTGAATGTCATCAGAAATAAACAGCTCAGGTGACACTTCCATGCATGGAGCCAGAGGCGTGTGGTCACGCAGCCCCACCTGCTCCTGCCACGGCAGAGAAGCCACAGCACTCGGCGGCGGGAGCAGGTTGCACCCTGCAGGTGCAGTTCCAGCCTTTGGGAACAGCAGGATCCTCGTGTCCTGTGCTAGAATCGCCTTGGCTCCTCCCTGGGGTCAGAGCTCTGCGACTCACAACCATCAGAGCTCATCGACTGCCCTGCGCTCACTCATCTCCCATCTGTCTGCACGGGCTGGCGCTGCACAAGCTCACATTTATTTATTAAATGGATTAAATCGATCCATGGCTCCTTTGGTGATGGTCTCATCACGAGAAGGTGCTCAGAGCCCAGCCAGGGCAGACAGGCACAGCAGCAGCTCCCAGCCACGAGCAAGTGGAGTGGCACTGGGAGCAGGGCAGGCTCTGGAGCTGCCAGACCAGCAGCCAAGGGCTCAACTCAGCCCCAGGGGGAACTGTCTGACCCATCCTGTCCCAGGGGACGCCAGCTGAGAGCCTGAACACTTACCTGTAGCACTTGGATGCAATCTAACCTGGGCCAAAGTCAGGATGCGCCATCCTGTGCCATCCTGAGTGCTGGGGGATGGCATGTCCTCCCCCCTGCCCCTCTTCTGCCCTCCCCTGGGGCAGCCCAGGGCTCTGGGTCCCCACTTCCAGTCCCACTGAATCCAGGTGGGACACCAGACTCGACCCCCAGCAGCTCCAGGTATGGATTTCCTGGGCTTTCTCCACGCCTGTGGAGCAGCTGGGGATCAGGGCTCTCCTGAGACTCTCAGCATCCTCCCAAAGCTCTGCTTTCCCCACCCAACAGTGAAGATTAAATCACCAAATTACAGTAAACAGTGACTCAAGCCCTGTCACTCTGCCCTTTCTTGGAGGAGTCCACACAGATCTGAGCATCTGCGCAGGGCCAGGCACATCCCATTGTACATTCCTGCACAGGAGAAACAGAAATCCGGAAATAAGCCTTGGAGTAAGAGTTTGGCAAGCAGCAGAACGGACCATGTCAGGAACACTCAAGGTGTGAGTCCCGTGAAGAGCACCCAGCACTTGCCAAGCTCGCCCTGGAGTGTGGATCTCAATCCCAAAGCTGCCTGGTGCCACAGCCCAGCTGCCCTGCAGGACCCTCTGAGGCCATCCAGCCTGCTCAGCGCCCAGCAACACCTGCTCCATGCACAAGTGTCACCCCAACACAGACACAGAAATCCCAAACACAGAAGATGTGACTCCCCCCGCAGCAGCTCCCGCATGTGCCCACAGCCCCGGGCTGCCCCTGGACCCGGAGACCTTCCAGCAGCATCCTGGACAGACCTGGGAGCGCCTTCAGAGCTGAAGATACGGAAATTAAAAACATTCACCACTGAAGTAATACTAATTCTGCAGCAACAGGTTTGAAGGTCACAGTAACGCACATGCTCTGACGTCAGCTGTGGTCTGCAGAGGATGGCGCGATGTCTTCGGGTGTGCTGGGGACACACCAGGGGAGCCCTCACCAGCCACCAGCCCCCCGAGCCCCGGGCCTCGCCTGGTGCAGAGCCCCTCGGACACCCCCTCTTCCATCTGGCACAATTTGCAGTTTTTCTGGGTTTGGTTTGGGTTCCTCCAGCCCAGGGCAGGACCCGACGCCAAGGGTTCAGCTTCACCCCCGGCAGGCACAGGACAGTGCCTGCGGCTGGGTGACAGGAGGGGACACTCGTCCGGCCCCTGCTGGCAGCCTTTAGTTATCAAGGAATCATTAAAAGAAGAAAATAATTTCCGAAGGTAGAGCTTCGTGTTTATAAAAGATCTACAAACCCGAATTTTCTCTACAGAGCTCCCTGTGATTGATAAAATCCCACCCGTTTCCCTGGGGCCTGGAGGAATGGCTGCATGCAGCAGAACCTGTGCTGGTTCAGAAAACACACCTGCGGGTTCTGCAAACCAGCCAGCCTGGGCTGTGACGGGAGTGGGGTGACAGGGACTGGGGGATGCTCACCTGGGGCTCAGCCTCTGCGAAGCCAGCAGTCAGCCACAGTCACCGACGGGCAGAGCCTGCTGCTCCTGCCTTCCCCTGCCTTCCCCTGCCTTCCTCTGCCTGCTCTGCCTTCCTCTGCCTTCTCCTGCCTGCTCCTGCCTTCCTCTGCCTTCCTCTGCCTGCTCTGCCTTCCTCTGCCTTCCCCTGCCTTCCCCTGCCTTCCTCTGCCTTCCTCTGCCTGCTCTGCCTTCCTCTGCCTTCTCCTGCCTTCCTCTGCCTTCCTCTGCCTTCCTCTGCCTTCCTCTGCCTTCCCCTGCCTCATCTGCCTTCCTCTGCCTTCTCCTGCCTTCCTCTGCCTTCCTTTCCTTCCTCTGCCTGCTCTGCCTTCCTCTATCTTCTCCTGCCTTCTCCTGCCTTCCTCTGCCTTCTTCTGCCTGCTCCTGCCTTCCTCTGCTTTCCCTTCCTTCCTCTGCCTTCCTCTGACTTTTTCTGACTTTCTCTGCCTTCCCCTGCCTGCTCTGCCTGCTCTGCCTTCCCCTGGCTTCCTCTGCCTGCTCCTGCCCACCCCTGCTCCCTCCTGCCCTCCTCTGCCTGTCCCTGCACCCTCTTGCCTGTTCCCACCCCTCCTTCCTGCTGTCCTCTCCTGCCTGCTCCTGCTCCTGCCTGTCCACTCATCTCCTCCTGCCTCTCCTTGCTCCCTGCTTCCTGCTCCTGCCTGTCCTTGCCTGTTCCTGGCTTTCCCTTCCCACCCCTGCCCTCCCGCACGCCACGGCTCTGCCTCACAAACAGTTGCTGGAATTGTCTCTTCTCATTCGGAATTTTTTTCTTAAATGATGCAGAAGGTGCTGGATTACTGACTAAAACCCCCAGGAATTTGGTGGAAATCAGGGAAATCAAGATGCCTGTGAAATCCATGGGTTTGGAGACTGGAAGAGAATAGCAGAGGGTGGAAAGTAGAAAAGTTTCCATTATAAATAGCCCTCAGTGCAGCCCTTTGTTCTTGGGCGTGTTTTCATTTGGTAAATTGTAAACCAAGAATATAAATGTGTTTTGTTTTGGTAGAATATTAATATCCTTTACAGAGCTGTTACATCTCAACAGTGTCTGTGAAAGATTTATGCGAGTGCTGACAGAGCGTATCAAAACTGCAAACTGTTCCAGATGTTACAAAACCCCCCCACCTTTCACTTAGAAAAAGGTTTGCTCTGATTTACAAGAACCGGCATGGGATTGGTTTGGAGTGCGGGGAAGGGGGATGGTGGGGAATGCTCCGGAGAGCCGGGCTGACCCTACGGACAATGCGTCGGAAAATGTAGGTCTGTAAGCAGATTTTTCCACACTGATCAAATATATCCATGTCTTGAACAAAAGGCTCCTCTAAGACAAGCTCACACTCATCGCAAGCTTCAGCACAACGCTTTAAGCGATCAACCATGCTTAGCATTCCACAGCAACGCTTTGGGAGTAGCTGGGTCACTGGGATCTCAGCGTCCCACTGCAAAAATTACAGAGACTGTAGCAATTTGGTATATTTCTGTTGAAAAAACTCTATTAGTCACCACCAACTATAGTTCCTAGAAGTATCACTGACCGGTAACTGGCACCCCGGACACCTCCGGCTAGGGAAACCAAGCTAGCGAGTGGCACGGACACGGAGAGGCTCCGAGGAGAAGCGGTCGGCGTGTTTGGCGGGAGGGGATGTGTCTGCACTGCTAATCCCGGAAGACTAGTGTCGTGTGTACAGGGCGACCTGGCGTGGGACAGCGAGGACAGGGCTGCGCCGCGACTACACGTTAATGACAAACTCGGGGTTAGTGTAGGAGAATCCAGCAAACTCGTTCTGGTCCAAGTTCATGATGAAGAGTTTGTCTGTCGGCGTGAGCTCCACCGGCTGCCGGGTGAACTCCTTGTCGAAGTTGGAAGTGTCGCGTTTGTCCTTCTGTTAAAGGGAAAGCACAGAGTTAAACCGGGAAAGGAGCGAGGTGCCGGGAGGTGACAGTGCTGTCCCCGGGAGGTGACAGTGCTGTCCCTGGGAGAGCTGTGCTGTCCCAGCACTCCACGCTCCACGCCACTTTCTCGAGCTGCCACCGAGGAGGAGATCACAGCCCTGTACAATAGAAGCAGCCCTGCACCACAGCAAGAAGAGAACAGCAGTTTAACACGCCTGAAACACACAACGAGGACACAAAGGACAGGTGAGAGGCAGGGGTGTTGGGAAGGCAGCATCCCTCCTCTCCTGTTTGCTGTGGGAGAGAGCACAGAGCAGTTCTCAGCATGCAGAACCCTCACTGCAACCACAGCTCGGCACTGCACGGGGGGAAGGAGCCTGGAGGAAGCAACACGCCTCAAAACGGCAGCAACAGTCACTGCCATGTCACAAATTGCACAAAATCATCAGCTGCAAGAGCTCCTTCTGCTCTGAGCTTGATTTCTGAATGATGCCGTGATGTGGTGTTAACCAACACTGGTTCATTGATGGAGGATGTGATTTGCTCCAGGCTTGTATAGAGAAAACACACAGCACTTCAAAACCTCTGAGAAGGAAAATTCCACATATGCAACATTTTCTCCTTGCCATTTCTTAAGAACAACTTTGCAGCTACACCCAAGCCAAAAAAAGGGGGGAAAAGGACGTTAGTGTCAGGATTAGCACTGGGAAGCTGCTATCAGCACTGCGGAGCCAGCGCTGGAACGCGTGGGCTGCTCTTCTAAACCCTGCAGATCAGACAGTGCCTGGCTCAGGGTGTCCTGCTGTGGGAGGTGACAGGGCCATGGCTGGAGGGGGACTGAGCACAAGGTCCCTCATCCACAATGACCGGCAGTGGAGGGACATTGGCAGCCAGGAATTGGCTCTGCTTTGCCTCATTGCTAAAGCCAACAGGGACAAAAGACCTTCTCCAGCCCTTCTTCCATGTCCCTATATAGGAGAGGTCCCAGCTCCCTGCTGGAGGTGACCTTCCCCTGCTGTGACACCAATAGGACCCTGTCACAAACGTAGTGCCTTGCAGAAACCTGTGTTTGTTTTGAGTTTTTCCCAGACTTTGCCTTAGAAGTGTGGCCTCACCATGCTGGGGGCTCACTGTTCTCCACTGCACCAGGATTCCCAGCCCTGGATTAATCTGCCAGATTGAAGTGAGAAAAGCAACTGTGGAGGTCCTGCAGGTCCTACAGCCCACCCACCATGCTCCTCCCACGGCCCTGTCCTGGTGAAGGACCTGGCAGGAGAGATGCTGTGTCCTCCCTGCAGCCCCTCCTGGCCAATGGGACACTGGGGCACCTTCATGCCTCAAGCAGGAGCATGGCCAGGACACAGAGCCTGGACAGACCAGCAGCACCACAGCCCAGCTGCAGCTGGACTGAGCCTTGGGAGATGAGCCAGCAATGGATCAGGACCTCCAGGGATGCTTGGAGACTCCACTTGCCACAGGAGACATCCCATCAGGATGGCTTCAGCCTTGGCGAGGAAGATCAGGAAAAGCCAAGGATGATGCAGAAGAGACGAGGTGGGAAGGAAAACAGGTCTGGATGGAACTCAAGGAGCCGAGAGAGAAGTCAGGAGAAGAGGCAGGACAGGGCTGTGCTGTCAGGCCTTGAGCACACGGCGATGCTCCAGAGGCACCAATGTCTGTGGCTCCCAGCCTGTCCCCGAGTGTCAGAGTCCCTCTGGGGCTCCTCTCTCCAGCACAAGGGAAGAAGATGTGGATTTGGGGGCACAGAGCAGGAGCAGGGAAGGGCAGACAGGGTGAAGGAGCCAAGTTCAGGTGTTGAGCTCTGCAGGCAAAGGGTGAAGCAGTCGGAACGCGAGGACAAGCCCACCTTGGTGGCAGCAGGGTCCCCCTGGGGACAAGGGCCAGGCGGTCCCTGGGACGTGGCTGTGCTCAGGGTCTCTCTGCGACAGGAGCTGATGGTGGCCTGGGGCTCCTGGAGAGATCTGAGCCAACCAGAGGGTTCCTAAGGCCACATCCATCCAAACCAACGTGGGCCACGACAGCACTGTCCTACCAAGCCAGCAGGAATGCTGTGGGATGCTGTAAGAGGGAATGACACATCGACATGTGACACTGGTGAAAGTTGCCACCATGCTCCCCAGCCCTCGGGAGCGATCAGCCCAGGGGCCCTGGATGGGAACAATGTCCTGCTGCTGTTTTTGGGCAGCAGAAAGCTCTGGGAAAGGCTGCAGTGTGCCCTGGAGGGAGCTCAGCACAGCCCACCCAGCCTGCATTGCCCTCTCCAGCAGCTCTCCAGCCTTGGGGCCTCGGCTGGAAGCTAAACACGGCCCAGGCAGGGTTGCTGGGGTCTTACCTTGAATTCTGTCTGGATTGGTGGCAATTTGGCCTCTGTCAAGATGATGAACAATCTGGGAGCAGGCAGGGAACGGCTGTGTGAGCCTCATATGGAGAGATTGGAGGGCAGGGGACACTCAGGGCTGAAAGTGCCTCCAGCAGCGGGTGAATTGACTCTGGGCGGTGACGAGGAGCACAGCAGGACGGTGTGGCGGTGGCACAGTGAGTGGTGGCACGGCATGGCAGAGAGCCACGGTCCCACTGCCTGTGGCACTGTGCTCCAGGTACTGCTGGCCCGGAGCAGCATTTCTGCCTGGCCCACAGGGATGGGAATCCTCCCTGACCACCGCCAAGGAGCTCCTTCCCCGCAGCAGAGCTCCAGGGCTGCCCGGCTGGAGGACACCATGATCAGCTCTGCCGACCTTCAGGACCTCCCGGAACAATCTCGGACCTGCAGCAGAAGATTCCCAAAGGCAGGAGGGAGGTTAACAGGAACCTGTAATCCCTCTTTAGCTGAAACTGCCAGTCGCTGTTCCCAGGAGCTCCTCGGAGAGCAGGGCAGGGATGAGTCAGCGGGGCTCTGCAGGCTCCGGGAGGCGAGGCGATGCTGCAGTCGGCTCTGCTCAAGGCGCTGGAGAGATCCCGAATGGCAGTGCTCTGCCAGCCCCAGCTGTGCCTCCACCTCGGGTGGTCCTTCCTGCAGAGAAACTCCCTCGCTGTCCGTGCTGGAGAGCCCGAGGGGTGCACTGAGTGCTCTCAGAATGCGCTGCTGCCATAAACTGCAGGCAAACACTTCATTCTTGGGTGATGCTTCATGATGCTTCCAGCACATCCCACCTCGGCTTTTTGGGACAAACGTAGAAGAACAGACCACAGATCCACTGGCAGCTTCCAGCCCCAGCTGTGGGAATCACCTCGCTGAGCTGCGGAAACTCAGTACAGCCAAACATGCAGGTTTTCTGGGACGTGTTTTCTCACTTTTTATTTTATAATCAGTATCAGAAAAAAATGAATTGGCACATTACAAGTCAAGCAGATTGATACAGTGACAGCCCACAAACATCTGCAAGGGTATAAAAGGAAGCAGCGTGATTGTTGTCCTTTCAAGAGAAATTCACCCTTCCTGAAACGTTTTCTTCGATGCCAGAAACAAAACTTGGGCAATTTTTCAAGGTAGAACTATCAGTTGAAACAAGTTTTTTTACACGCTCCATATCAGACTTCGCAATACTGGTCAGAGTTAAATACCTCCTGGTTGGGTTAATACAATTTTTGACACATTTAAAGCACAGGTAACAAACTCCATCAATGGCTTTGGCATTTGAAAAGAAGCAAAAGCTTCTCTATGGAACCGATCTGGATGGTGTTTACTAGGGTGACCATGCACTCAAAAGCAGCTCTTCCAAATTTCCCATTTACCACTGGATGTTTGCTTTGATTAAAAAAATAAATGCTACTTAGAAACTGCACAATCAGGAGAAATCTTTGCCAACAGCAGATCTGCCTTCCCGAATAACTTATCCCACTGCTGGGGACCCAGCGCCAGGAACAAGGCAGCCCAAAGCATCTGTGGAGGGAAGGGGAGCTGTGCTGGGGCTGGACAGGCAGCAGGACAGCTGAAAAAGGAGTCAGAACCAGCATCTTGGCTCTCCAGAGCTTTTGGGAGCAGAGGAACTCTGGGGAATGGTTTCATTAAAAACATTTACTTGCCACTAAGGCTAAGAAGGCTAAATATTAAATTTTCATGATTATATTAAAACACTGGAAAAAGGAAAGAGCAGGAATTAAAGCACATGATGAAAGGATTTCTCCCAGTTGTCACTGTGCCTCTATTTTCCGTCACCCACTGAGCTGTTCCCATTTTCTACAAATAAAATGTCACAAAAGCCCATTTTGCAGCACTTCCTGCACCTCAGCCCCCTCCAGCGACACCCCAAATAACAGGAAGACACTTGAAATATGGTCACTGTAGTAATGAGCTAAAGCAAACCCATGGATGCAAGTTCTGCAATGGAATGTGTCACCACAACAGCAGCTGGAACTGGATGACAGATGGAGGAATGAGATCCACGCAGCTATTTAGCTCTTGGCTTGAGGCTTAAAAAACTCAGGGTTAACAAAAGAAAATCCTTCAAACTCTGACTGGTCAATGTTCCCGATGACTTCCTGGTCGGGAGGTGTTAGCACAGGAGGATGGCGAGTGAAAAACCGGTCGAAGTTTTCCGCACTGCGTCCGCTCTAGGGGAGGAGAGAAGAAGGGATGGTGGGTGGGCAGGAAGCATGGGATGGAGCTGCACATCCCCCCGGCATGGCACAGCAAAACACACTTTGTTAGTCACAGCAGCATGGCATGGCATGGCAGGGCACAGCCAGGGCCTGGCAAACCCGGCTGTGCCATGGGCAGTGGCTGCAGCAGCGATGGATGGATTGTGATGGCTCAGGGTCACTCCTGCCCTCACACAGCACCTGCTCCTACCTGGGCAGTGCCCACCTGGGCAGCCCTCCTTCCCCTGCAGCAAGAGCTTTTCACCATGGCTGGACTGCTCAGAGGTTTCCTCCTGCTCGAGGAGAGAGGACACATCCCTGGCAGTGTCCAAGGCCAGGCTGGACAGGGTTGGAGCAGCCTGGGCTGGTGGAAGGTGTCCCTGCCTGTGCCAGGGGGTGGCACTGGATGACCTTTCAGGTCCCTTCCAACCCAAACCCCTCTGTGACTCCACGATTCTGATTCCCAGGGCTGCTCTGTCCCTTCCCAACAGGTCAGTCAGACCACAATGGTCCACAGCCTCACCCTCCCCAGTGGTGCCAAACACCTGATTTAATTTTCTTAGCAATCAATACAAGTCCTGATTTAATGGAACAACACCAGCAGTAGGTGGGATCAGTGGATGGAGCTACAGACCAGGCTCCATCCTGCCTGTCACCCACATGTCACATCCCCCCAAAAGGCACATGGAAACTGTCCCAGGGCTGGTGACTCCCTCTGTCACACACAGCCAGTGCTCTCCAGGCTCTGCTTCCTCCCAGGAGCTGCTCAGCCAGCACCTCCCAGTCCCTCAGGCCTCTCTCCCCAGGGAGAACACAACACTCCAAGCACTGCCACAATTTTTCCTGGGCATTTAACTTCCATTTGTTAAGTAAACAGATTTGCATTTTTAATAAACATCAGCCTAAATATAATAAAATATTCATGACAAATACACACAGACTTCAATGTTTCCCAGTTTCTCCCTCTGCTCAGAGGTTTCAGGGAAGACAACATGAATATCCATCAGCCTCTGATGGACTGTTTGGTAGCTCCTATATGTCTTTGCAGCACCAAGTGAGACACTTGTTCTCAGAGCCCTAAACAAGCTCAGTGGGCAATGTTTGAGTTTTAAGTCCAGCTCCAGCCCCTCCAGCCCCTCCAGCCCGAGCCCATCTGTGGGCAAGGCAGCACCCTTGGGTTGCAAGGCCTCATCTTTACATTTCTAGTGTGGGTTGGTTAAGCTTCTACTCCCAAAAGCCCCTCCTGAGCTCAGCACAGAGCTGAATCCATCCATCCATCCACCCATCCCTCCTCCCCTGCAGCTCTCCTGGGCTGTCCAGCCCCAGCCCTGGGGGGCTCTGAACACCACTGACCCTGCAGAGCCACTGCTGCTCCAGAGCAGGGATCAAGTCCAGCCCGAGGATCGAGCAGGAGGAGGTTTGAGATGTCTGACAAGTCAGCAGCAGCCCAACGCCTCCCCAGAGCCATCACATTAACAACAAAACAGCAATTAAATCCTCCAAACGGGAGCTGCCAGCTCCACAGAGCCCAGGAGCCAAAGGCAGGGCAGGAGGAGCCAGGCTGGGCTTGTCAGAGCCACCGGGGTGACCCAGAGTGGCACCAAGGCTGCAGTGCCACCAGGCCTGGCAGGGCTCACCTGCAGACCCCATCAGCTCCCAGCAGAGCCCCAGAGCCTCCCAGAGCTGCTGTCACCCCCTGTCAGCTCCAGGAAGCTCAGCAGAGCAGCCCATGTGCAACGTCTGACAGCGCCGGCTGCCTTTTGGCTACAGAGAAATGTGCTGGCTTGGAAAAAAATAAAAATTAAAAAAAATCAAACCAGCAACGCCCTCGGAAAGATCGGAAAATTAATCCTGATGAGAGGCTGCCAGTTGTTGGAATAGGAAGCACAAATATATTTTAATATGCATATTGGCAAGCAAGAATTTCTCAGTATAATGCAATGAGGTAAAAATATGTGGATGGAAAATTTGAAAAGTTGCATCTATCTGTGGTGTTTCCTGCCCTGCTGTGTGGAATTTATGGACTTCCTCTTGGGATGCAGATAAAATGGATGGGTGAAATCAATACTTTAAAGTTGAAAACTGTCTTTGGGTTTACAGAAGGCACATCCCAGCCCAGCCCTGAGGTCTGGAGGAGGTGAGTTCCAGGCTCCAGGTCTGTGCCAAGGGAGAGCAGGAAGGATCTGTGCTGCTCCAGGCAGCAAATGGTCACTGTCTGCACAAGCTCCTTCTCTACAGCTTCCCAAATTAGGTGCCTGGTTAATGGACACAAATGCCACAGGAATTTTTACGTTTATCTAAAGCCATCTCGTGAAAAATCGTCCTCACTTTAGTCTGATATTAATGTACAGGCATCACTCCACCCTGACTGGAGAAAGGGGGAGGGTGGGAATTTATCTTACATAAATCCCAGTGTGTCCTGTCTAATATTTATAGCCAGCGCAGAATGGCTTTTCTTCCTGAGCTGCAGAAATAAACCTGTCAGCTCCGAAGATGGCCTTCTATTTAATCACTTCCCTGCTTGATTTCAAATAGAGACAAAAGGCACAATAAAATATTTTCCATTGATCCCTGGGATGCAATCAAGGACCATAAGAAACTGAGGATGCTGCTGCCACCCACCCTCCTTCCCAGTGCCAAGGGGAGGTGCTGGGCTGATGACATCCTGAATTTCT
This sequence comes from Lichenostomus cassidix, assembly GCF_008360975.1. Classification (NCBI taxonomy): domain Eukaryota; kingdom Metazoa; phylum Chordata; class Aves; order Passeriformes; family Meliphagidae; genus Lichenostomus; species Lichenostomus cassidix. Next base: position 772,172 of record NC_139495.1, read on the forward strand.
CAGGGATTTGTCCCAAAGAGTGGTGCAGCCACAACCCCACGGGCCTTGCAGGCATCTCCTGGGCAAGTCTGACCTTCCTGGTGCTGCCCTGGCTCAGGGAATTGGCTCCTTGCACCCTGGGGAGGATCAGGACTCTTCTGATTTAGGGGAATTTGGGTCACAGCACGAGCTTGGGGCCACGCTGAGGGTCCCTGTGCTGCTCAGGGGGACAGTGTTTGTCCCCAGTTTGGGATGCTCCAGCACATCCCTTCATCCCTGCTGCTGACAAAGGGAGCATCCACTGCCAGGGCTCCTGGTAGGACCCTGCTGTTTGCTCCTCTCCTAGGGAAAATGCCAAATCTCTGCCTAACTCACTGCAAACAGAGGCTGAATAGTCTAGGAAATCTCAGGGAAGTCTTTGCAGGGCTCAGGGTCTCCCAGAGCACATCCTGACTGGATTACCAGAGATGTTTAACCTCAGCACATGCACCTGCCCAATGTCAGCCCCCTCAATCCTTAAATCCCATCTAATGAGGAAATTACTAATGCAAACATCAGAACTCACCTTGTTCAGGCTGAACTAAAAACCCCCTATGCAGGGAACTGGTGTTTTTACACATCCAGCTCTGTAAGTGGCATTTCAATATTCATTAACTGCAAGCAGTTAGGGGGAAATTAATTTATGCAATTAAAAATTATTAGATTAAAAGGCATTTTTTTTAACCCCCCATGCTGTTGTGAATAATCCCAGGCTCTGCCGTGTGATTTTAGTGCTTTCAAAATGAGACTTTTCAAATCACTAGGCTTTATGTAAAGTAAAGGAGTAATTAGATACCAAAAACAATAATTATCTCAACGAGAGACAGGGAGAGCAGGGAAGTGTAAATACACTCCCAGGGTAACTGCAGACCCAGGAAAGGAATTGTTATGCACCAGCCAGAGCAGGGAGCAGCCAAGCAGAGCCCCACGTCAGAAGCACCAAAGACAGCCCAGCCCCTGATCTGTCTTGCTCCTGACTCTGTGATAAAGGTTAATCAAGCACAAAGCAACACAGGAGCTCCTGGGAATTCACTCTCAGCTCTGGGCGCAGGGCAGCCTGGCCAGGCAGAGGCTGAAGGCTCCATTTGCTGTTGGTGGGAATGCTGGAGGTTTTGGGAGGGCTGTGACTCTGGGCAAGCACTGAGAGCCTCCCCAGCACCCTCCCTGTGCCCCCAGAACCTGCAGAGATGCCACAAAACCTTGGAAATGTGGCTGAAAGGTCTGTGGGTGCCACAGAAGAGACATGGAACAAAGGTGGCTCTGTGGAGCTGGGTGGGGATGGGGAGCTGAGCCATAAACTCAAATTAAACGTCAATTAATGACGCCTCTGATAAGCAAAATGATGCTGAAGGCAATTTGGATGGGGCTCTGCTCCCCTTGGCTGGTGTTCCCAGGGCTGAGCAGGGACTGGAGAAAGGGAAGGCTGCAGGCAGGTGGGGCAGACACCCAGCCCTCATTTATTTTGTTACTATTCCTTATTTTGAAGCTCTGGATGCAGACAATTCCTGCAGCCTGACCTTTATAGATGCTAATTATTAAAAAAAAAAAAAAAAGGAAAAGAAAATAGAGCTAAGCCAAGGGGAAGAGCCAGGCCAGCACCAGCCCTCTCTGCAGCAGCACTTGGCCCTGGTGTGGCCACTGAAGGTCACAAACACTCAGCCACATCTCCCCCATCACCCCAAACACTCCTTGCAGTGCCCAAACCCACAGTGCTGCTCCGCCCTGCACTCACAGCTGGCACCACAGAAACAGCTTTCTCCAGCACAGAGGCACTGCTGGAGAAATATCAGCTATCAGCAGGTACCTGAGTTGTCTTAATCCTCCCTAAATCCCAAATCAGCTGCTGTTAATCTCCCTGTCCTATCAAACGGGGAATTTTCCCGGCGCCAGCCGGCAGCTTACAGTGCCCCTCCCCAGGGCTGGTGTCAGAGGGATTTTTAAAGCAAGAAGGCATTGGAAGCAGGACAAAATTTGCACATTTTAAAGCAGCAGAGCAGTAAGAAAGTGCTTTTGATGGAATTCTGCTGTTTTTCACTGTAAAGCACCAAACAGTGAGGCTCTGCCCCAGTGACACTGGGATCTGCTCAGTGAGGAGGAGAGACAGGGGTGGAGGGGAAACAGCAGCAGCTTCTTTGGAAAATGGACACAGAGGTGGGAAATGGCAGGAGATACAGAGTCAGGAGACAGGGACTTCTGCAGAATAACCCCATGAAGCTCTGGTGTCCCCTCAGTGAATTGGGGTGTGGAGCAGGATCCCTTCACAGCTGGCGCTCACAGATCCCCTTGTTCCTCAGCATCCCTGGCACAGATCAGATCTCACCCCCAGACAAACCATGGGCTGCACAAACAGCCCCAAACACTTTCACACTTGGATATCAAAGCTACTGCTTTCCCAGAAATGCCATTCCTACGCAGTCCAGTGCCCTGAAGATTCCCTTCCCTGCCAGGGCAAGGCAAGCAGGCAGCAATCCAGCCTGCTGTGCTGACCATCCCAATGGGTGTCCCCATTCCCGAGGCAGCTGGGAGCACAGGACGTCACCCCTCTGAGGATGAGGACACAGCCCTGCAGCACAGGGTGCCTCTGGGCCCTGAGCAGCTCCAAGGACAGCTCCCTGCAAAGGCAGCACTGCCAGGAGTGAACCTGCTAAAAACCATCTGCCTGAAATTCCAACAAGCAGCCCCAGCCAGGCAGGGCAGGGCCAGCAGCCCCGGGGCGAGGGGCAGCTCTCCAGGTCAGCATCCCTGCCCACCCGGGGCTGTGCAGGCTCTGTCTCATTCCTGTTTCATTCCTGTTTCATTGCTGTTGGATCAGCCAGGAAAGAAGCTGTAGGAGGAAAAAGCCTGCTGGAGCAGAGAGGCATTGAGAGAGAGCAGAGCTAAAGGCACCGAGCAGCCTCCACCAAAGGGACTCCCACTCCATGTTTGCCCTGAAAGCAGAGTTTTTCCAAGCACCAAAAGGGGTCCTTCAAATGAGCAGGGCAACTGTAAAGCAGAGGAAAAGCAGATTGCAGAAGGTTGTTATGGGCAGTGGGACAGGGGAGGCTCAGGTAAGCACATGGAGCATTGCTGGGCTCTGAGCTGTGATCCAACAGGATGGACTGAGGAATGTCCCACCCTGATCACAAATATCAGCCATGGAGATCAGATTGAGAGTGGAGTCAGTTCTCTGTGAAACACCAGTGCCCAGCTAGGGCACTGCAGCCAGCAGGCACCCAGGTGGGAAACACGGGAATAATCCCAAGCCTTAAGGACTTGGAGCACCACGGAGAGACTCAGACATGGCTGTGGCCCTGCCAGTGCCACCAGTGACACAGAAATGGAGAAATCCAGAGAGACATCCCCGTTCCTGAATCTATATAAGGGCAGGGAGAGCACAGCAACAGAGGGGGTCATGCAGAGTTTGGGGGCACAGAGCAGCCCCAGCAGGGTGAGCAGGGAGACCCATGTTGGGGTTCAGGCTGCACCCTGCCCTGGTGTCACCCCTGCCCTGGTGTCACCCCTGCCCTGGTGTCACACGGACAGATGTCACTGCAAGCACAGCTGGACAAGCAACAGTCAAACATTCCTGTCTTTTTTGACAAACAGCTTCCAGTTGCTGCTGCCTCCCCCTGGGTTTTCTCCTTCCCCCCAGGCTGCACTTCCAGCACCTCTCAGCAGAGGCAGGCAGGGCTGGGCAGGAGCAGCCAGGATCCCCTTGCTGCACAACCAGGCTCCAGTTTCCCTCCACCCTGGAGAGAAACTGCAGCCAAATCCAGCTCCACTGCCCACTGAGCTGAGCTGGGAGTTGAAACAAAGCCGAGATTAAAGACAAGAGAGACCTAGTCAGGTTAAGAAGAGGGGAGGAAAAACCCAACAGACAGACAGAGCCGGGGTGACACCACAGACAGGCTGCAACACAAAGGGCTCCAGGAGCTGAATGTGTGCAATTCCACCCTGCCAGCCAAACTGGGACCAGGCGTGCCGGAGCTCTCCTGGCCCAGCAGCAACCTTCCGAGGAGACAGAGGGGTGGCACCTCCAGGACGAGCAGGACCTGCCCGAGGGTGGGTGTGAGAGGCCCCGGGGGCAGTGGGACCGCGGGAGGGGACTCGGCACACTTACAGCCTTTGGCTTGAACGGGGGCTGGATCTCCTTGCGCTCCAGCTTGTCCCAGTCGATGTAGCGGAAGAACGCGTGCTCCTTGATGTCCCTCTCGCCCTCGGGGCCACAGCCCAGGCGCTTGGCAGGGTGCTTGGTCATCAGCTGGGCACAGGAGAGAGGGAACAGTCACAGTGTGTCCAACTGCTCCCCAAAACACCCCCTTTGAGAAGCGCCCAGGGAGCTGGGATGCCCAGCTGGACATCCCAGGACATCCCACATCAGGGTCTCATCTCCTCCAGATGCCTTTGGGCTGCAAGCACAGCACACTGAGGGAGAAGCTGGAGTGACTCCAGGGCCAGGGAGGGTTGGCAGTGAGGGAGAGCAGACTGTGCAGATGGCAGGTACACCAGCACTGGTGGGATGGGCACATCCCCTTTCCCTCTGGGAAGAAAACTCAGGGAACAACCAAGGAACAAGCTCGGGGTGCTGGCAGGGCTCCCTCAGCCCCTGGCTGCAGCAGGGCAGCTGCCCAGTGCTCCCTCTGCTTGGCACAACTCAGCATCTGCAGGGTTAACTCTGAACCCCACTGCCCATTGCAGATGAACCATCTGCCCCCCAAAACTTTCATCAGCCCTGGAAGCAGAACCCCCACTCCTCCTGAGCTGTGGCAGCACAGACACAAGGTGGATTTCTAACGAGAGAGTCAATTTGCAGGAAAAAAAGCACAAACAGTCCATTAATGTTGTTTATCATCTAAACTTCTCCTCTTGACTGGCTCAATAAGGGAAAATGGCCCCAGGAATTCCAGGCAGCTGTACAACATTAATATCCTGGGGCAGGGTTTGAGCCGTGTTCAGAGATCAGATGGAGATCCCAGAGATTCACAGGACGTTGATAAGGATGGAGAATATGAGCTTTATACCCACGACAAAAGCACTGCTTTATTAAAAGCAGGACAGTTCATCCTGATGCCAGGACTGTGCAGAGGCTGCAGCAAGCCTGACTCTGTGTCCTGGGGCTCCTGAGGGGCTGGGGGTCTGTGAGAGCCCCCGGGAGGGACAGGAGGTGCCAATGCTCCACTGGGGAGATGAGACACCTCACCCATGCTGGGGTACAGGTCAGCCCTGCCATCCCTGATGGCACAAAACAAACTCGCTCAGGAAAGCTGTTCTTCATCAGCAACGCTGCAATAAGGCCCAGAGAGCAAGGAAAACCCCGGGAAAAAAACAAAACCCCAAACCTAAAACCATAAAAAGACCAAAAAACTCCAGCAAATACAAGGTGAAAGCAGAGCCACCAGCTGCTCTGTGAGCAAACAGCTCTACATCCTTGGCCTCCAGCTGTGATGGCATCTGCAGCTGGAACAGTGATGGAGTGTGGCTTCCACGAGGCAGCATCCCCCTGGAAAGCCCAGCTACAGACAGTGAGGGCCTGGCAGCTCTGCAGGCTGGGCCAGGGATTTTCCAGCCTCTGCTCAGGGCAAGGATGTGCCTGGCATCAGCATCAGCCTTGCAGAGCCTGTCCTCCAGCAGAGCCAGCCTGGAGCCAAGCTGGAGGGCTGGGGAGGGAGGGGCCAGGGGGCCATGGGCCAGCAAGAACAAAGCAGGAATATTCTTCCAGCTTGCTTTTCGTTAATAATTGAGTTTCTCTTGGCACTGCAGCACACAGCCCTTTATAAAATGAGAAGCCAACAGCAAATCCCAGAAGCCTGGGAAGGTGGCAGAGGTGATGAGTCTTGGACTCTCAGACTGGTGTGGAGCAGCACAGACATCAGCTGGGATGGGCTCTTCTCAGGCAGCAGCACCCGGGGAAATGCCACCCAAACCACCTGTAAATATCCCCAAAATACCGCAGAAAACATGCCATTTCCTGCCTTTGCTATCAGGCAGAGATTAAACGGGGAGTTGATAGCCACAGACAATCTGTTCCCCTGGAAAGGCTGCTTTGCTCAGGCACCAGCAAACCTCTCCATATGGGTGGGAAAGGCTGTGCTTTGTGCCAAATGCCCATGTGCTCCCGGGGCCAGGAGAGGAGTGTGGGGCTCAGGAGAGCCACCCTGAGCTACCTGCACAGGGACACTCAGCTCTGAGATCAGCCTGCAGGAACAAATCCGAGCTGACAGCAGAGCAGGGAAATGCTCCGTTTGATCCATTAATTGCTGCTGACTGGCGACTCCCAGAGCCTGGGGAACTCTCCAGCTTGTTTGCCAGCCAAGGATCCCTGATGAACGCCAGTCTCTGGGCTCTGGTCAGTCCCAGGCTTTCAGCAGCAAACACATCTCATCTCCCAGCAGTGCAGCAGGAAGGGGTGGCTGGCAGCAGCACACAGGAGTGAAACCATTGGGGGAACAACAAAATGGTGGTGGTGACACCCCAAACCCCTCACAGGTAAGGGCAGAGGTTTCTCCAGCTCCCTAGAGTGTCACAGCACTGGGTTTGTGCCCTGCTGGCAGCTCTACCACACCCCAACACAAACAGCTTGGTGCAGCTCATCAGGACATATTTCAGCATATTCCAGGGGAAAATGTAAACACTTAGTTCCCAGCTTACTCAAAAGTTCCTAAATCCCACACAAAGTTTTAATTAAACTTTCTGGTGTAGCAGTTTGGTGGTGGCAAAAAATGCCGTGAGGTTTTGAAACAACAGTAATACAGAGGGAACCACCACTTTGCTACAGAAAACGACAGGAATTTGTGGAGAACCAACTGTCAGTGCATGGCCAGACATCCTCCCATGCAGCCTCCCATCTCCAGAGCGAGAAAAGCCATGGCAGCTACACCCAGCAGACGCTGCAGTCGCTGATTTACAGCCCCCACGTTGTGCCTGATGCAGCAGCAAACAAAGCCAGCACAGCCCAGGCTCTGCTCAGCCTCTGCTGCCCAGCACTGGGGGATGCTCAGCAGCCCGAGTGCCTCCCACCCTGGCCAGGCACACTGTGGGGTTTCCTTTCCATCCCAAACACCAGCAAGAGGGTGGGAGATGCTGACAGCACGTGGGAATTCCCTCCAGCCACCCGTGTGCTTTCTGAATGAAGGAACTGATCTCCCTGCATCCTGCTGACTGTGGCAGGGCAGCACCCCTCCCTGTGCCCCACTCCAGGTGGGAACACCTGCAGCAGCTTTTCCCCGTGGGACAAGTGAACATTCCTCCCTAACAGCAGCTCAGGATCCTGGCAACGCCGGGAAGAGGCTCTGAAATGCCGCAGTGGGAGCGTTAAGCGCAGGATGTGTCATTTCTAGATAGAAACTCTATTTTGAGATAGAGAACATTCAGATATTTTCAATATTAACTATTATAAGCAAACATTTCTTAAATTCCTACACAAACACATATTTATAGCGGTGTGTGGCGCTGGGGGGTGAGATGAGGCTCGGCCCCAAGCACACAGAACAACATCAGGACCTTGCCAGCCTTTATCCATCACATCCCAAATTAATTCAGGCTGTAATTAAGTCAGGCCTAGGCCCAGCCCATGGAGAGCCTGGGATGCTGGGCAAGGCAGAGCTTCACTGCAAATTAAGAGCTGGGATAATGAAAATGCTGCCCTGACCTCACAGAGGCACCACCAGCACTGAGATTCGGGTTGTCCTGAAGGGCAACTTATCACAGCTAAGTGGAAGGATGAAGGTTTTGTATCTGATCTCAGGGAAACTATTTAGGGATCACAGCCATTTTCCCTGAGCATCATTTCTTGTCTCAGGCAAAGGTTCACCGAGCTGCCCTGTCCTCACCTGGTGGGGCTCAGGGTCTCTGGGCAGGAGCTCTCCCTTCCCTTCCCACCTCCCAGCCAACACCCAATTCTCTGCTGACCCTTGCCTGTCCCCAGGCCAGCCCTGGGCCCCAGCTGTGTTCCTGTCAGTGGAAGGGCACAGGGAGGATGCAGGTGTTATTTTTACCTGGGTTTAGTACAAACACACATGGTGGCAGGTGGGCACACAGCCACACACAGGGCACAAGCTCCAGAACCCACCAGTGCCAGACCCTGCTCGTGCTGGGGGGCAGTGGGGTGAGCTGGGACCCCCAGGGGGGCAGATCTCACTGCCCACACTGCCCCAGCCCAGCAGAGGACTCGCCCTTACCCCTTTGCAGATGGCCACTGCCTCCTTGGACATGGACTTGGGGTAGGCGACGTTGTGCTCCATGATGGACTGGAACAGCTCATCTTCATCCTCTCCCTCAAAGGGGGCCTAGAGCAGAGCAGACACAGCTTCAGGGGCTCTCCTGGGTCTCAAAGCTCCCATGTGCTGCTGTGGTCCTTGGCCACGGAGCCAGCCAGCCCCAGAGTGCCACACAGGGACACGAGCCTTGTCACTCCCTGGGGCTGCACCCAGTGCCACCCCCAGCTCCAAGGAGATGCTCCATCCTCATGCCAAGCAGGGCAAACCCACCCCAGCCTGTGCTCACAATGCAGTGTGACCCAGTGACTGAGAGGAATCAATTAAAACTCAATTACCTGGCCAGCCAACATCTCATAGAGCAGGACTCCAAACGCCCACCAATCCACGGACTTCCCATAGGGCTGGTAAGCAATTATCTGCAAACAACAGCAACAGCAGCATTACACTCCTGGCCCTGACCTGGTGGCACATGGCAGTGATTCCCAGCTGCAGCCAGGTCACCAGGATGGGGTTATTTCCTGGGACATTTCAGCACTGAAATCCCTCGACTGGAGTTCCTCCCATTTGCTCTCTGCCGGTGCTCTGGGAAATCCAGGTGTGAGCTGTTCACACCATAAAGGCCTTTAAAAGGAAAGAGCACTTCAAGGGAATGCTCTGCCCGTCGGGGAAGGTCACACCCCAGCAGGTGACAGCAGCTTTGTTCAGGGGGAATCACACACGGGGCCATTCAGCAGGCTGTGCCTCTCACCTTGGCACGCAGAGCTCTGCTCGGAATAGAAAACATCCCAAAAATGGGTCAAGCAGATCGCAGGACAGTTTTACCCCGGAGCCACGTTGGTCTGAGCACATTGCAGCTCCCCGAAGGAGGAGGCACAGAGCAGCAGAGGGCCTGGGCTGGGAAGCAGCCATGGCACCACAACCTCACCTTATTGCTATTCCCAAATATGGGATTGCTCCTCCGAGACCCACGGGCAGCAGGCTTTAATGCCTTTCCTGGGTGCCAAAGTGATTTGCATCCTAATTTCCCATTTTCTGTTTTCTTTTGGAAAAAGAGGAATTAGAGTAAGGAGAGGAAAATAAGAGTTAAAGTGAAAACACTCGGGCAAACACATGGAGAACTGGTCATTTGTCCTGCTTTGAAAGAGCATTAATCACCCCCAGTGACAACTCTGCACCACCACCAGCAGCATTAATCCTGCTGGGATGAGGGATGGAGCACACGTTTGATCCAATAATGGGAAGCCTCACTGGCTGCAGCAAACACAATGTGGTTTAACACACAAGTGCATCAATATCCTAGCAAAGGGAATCTCTTTCTCTAAAACATTTAAATGAATAAATAGTAACTTCATCATTGCAAATTCAGCAGACTGACAAGATTTTAGAGGGATATTTTTATGTGGAGGGAACAGACATTTGAGAATAATTACTCCTCTGAGTTTCACAAGTCTGGCAGTACACTGTGCCCATACAGCACTGCATGGCAGTGCCATGTGTGACTCCATCACATCAGCAATAACCAAATGCAAAGTCACTTTGGGGGATCTAGAGCCATGGATGGGGAGCCTCTCCCTGTTGGACTCACTGCAAACAGAGAGCTGGAGAGATCTAAGGCTTTCAACTTCACACAAAAATGTTATCCACTGATAATTCCCTGTTTCTCACTGGTCATGTTGTGCTGGAAGCTTCTACCACACACAGTGAGGGGCAGAGCTGAGCTCCTTGTCATTTCCAGGAACATGTGAGGAGCAACCTGTGGTGGCTCTGAGTGTGCCAAGGATGGAGCAGGCAGGATGGACAGGGGAAAAACCCCCAGAGAGGGAAAACAGGCTGCAGGGAGAGCAGCACGAGGATGTGCTGCACCTTGAGGTGGAAGCAGCACACAGCACAGGAATGGAGCAGGTGGGAGCAGATCCAGCATCCCTGCTCCCTCAGGGGGATGTGAGGATGGACAGTGCCGAGGGCATGAACTTGGCAGGCTGATGGTGAAGTCCTGGCTGTCCCTGTTTGAGCTGGAAAGCTGCCCAAAGCAAGGTCACCCCATGGCAAGGGCAGCAGGGAGGCTGCTGGGCTGTGCACAGATCACTGTCCACCTTTCCCGTCGTACCTCGGGCGCGATGTAGTCTGGAGTGCCACAGAAGGTCTTGGTGGTCACCCCGTCCCAGATGTTCTCCTTGCACATGCCAAAGTCGGCGATCTTTATGTGGCCCTCGCTGTCCAGCATCACATTGTCCAGCTTCAGGTCCCTGCAGGGCGACAGCAAACCCGTGACACAACACACCTGACGAGTCTCCCCGAGCTCTGCTGTGCCTGAGCTCCGCCTGCGTCTCACACCCAGGCTCTTTGTAGGATAATGTTTGGGGAAATGAGTGAAAATGAGGCAGGGATCTGTCAGGATGGAGTGTTTATTTTACTTGTAACCTACAGGAGCACCATGCTGGGCACAGCGCTTTGAAGTGTAAGATGGAAAACACTCATCTGGCAGGAGACTGATTTAATTGATTTTTTCCTTTGCTCCCGTGAAAATCAAAGTGCACTTAGAGCTCTTGCGATGGAGAAGCACCTACTCAGCACAAGTCCTTGCCTCACCTGTGCTCTGGTCCCCCCTGAAGTACAAATCAGCTGTGTTTCTCTCTGATCCTCACCCCCAGAAAACCTGTTTGTGGTACTCAACCCCCAGGAGCTCTGCTCCTTTGCTCAGGCTGCAGAGGTGGATCCAGCTGCAGAGCCCTGGGATGTGAATCCCAGCCTTGAGGCACCCTTCCAGAGGTGGATGCTCCAGCCTCAAGGACACTTGTGTAGCAAGCACTGGGTATTTTGGTGCAATTTATTAACATTTTTACGGGGTTTAAGGCTGTATTTCCTAATTATCATGTCAGTGCTTAGAACCCTGACAGGCCAAAGGCAGGCGGACACGAGCTGGGATTTGGATTTGGAGGAAGGAAGGAAGGAAGGAAGCAGAGGCACTGGGGACCAGCAGACCTAGAATCTCTCTGTAGCAGCTGATGGCAAAAAACAGCCCTCACGTCAAGTTTGTTCCACTTCTTTCATCTTCAGCATCTCCTGACTCCAGCAGCACAGCTGGCATCTCCCTTTCCAGAGCCCTTAATGCTATCTGACACTCATTAGGATGCTCTGCTCCACCCTGGGCTCTGGGAATTCTCCCACGCAGGGAAGAGCAGTGAACGCTGGTTGCAGAGCTCAACCAGCAGCCTCTGAGCCTGGCGTGGCACGTGGCAGTGACCCAGCTACCTCTGGGTGCCACAATCATATTGGGAATGGCAAAGAAGCTTCAGTGGCTGAAGCAGAAGTGACAGAGTGGCATCGCAGAGCTCGGAGCAAGCCACCAGCAAGTGCTGCCCCAGTGGCAATGGTAAGAGAGCAGTGCCCTGCAGCCAAATTTGGGGCTTGGAGCTGCACCAGCCTGTCAGGGAGCATTTGTGTTGTGTGGAGAGAAACACATGGAACAGGGCAGGAGAGAACCAGAACTGCCTTTCCACGAGCTGGGGTAAAGCAGGAACCTCCTCCCTTTTGGGTGTGCACACCACGTGTCAATGGCTGGACTCACTGATCAGCCTTTGGCATCCTGGCATTCTACCTGTGAGCAGCTGGCAGACCCCAGCCATGGCACGGGCAGGGAGAGCCCCAGCTGGGGGCTACGGGCAGAGTGAGACCCCCAGAGCACCTCTGTGCATGGCCCTGGCTCTGCAGGGGGAGGGAGGAACCTGCTCACCTACCGGTAAATGATGCCTTTGCTCTGCAGGAAGAAGAGCCCGATGGCTATTTCTGCTGCGTAGAACCTGAAAGAGAAAGTTGAAAAGCAAGACTGACAACGAAAGAAGATGAAATGCAAACCCTCCCGGCTGGATGGCAGCGAAGGAAACGCGTTAGGCAGATGTGACCAAAGCAGCCACGGCAGAGAAATTCCAGAGAAGGATCACATGGGGATGATCCAAGGCAGCCTGTGCTGCACCAGGCAGTGATGCCACCGGGCTGCTGGGGGCTGTCACTTCTGGTTACACAGATTAACCAGAGCTGCAGCCACGGCTGCTGCTCACCACACGGCTGGGAAAGTTATCCCTGCTCCCGGAGCCACCAGGCACTGCCACCCCTGGCTCTGGGAATATTCTGGGTCTCAGAGGATTCTGCCAGAGACAAGACACCGGCTCAGCCCCCCAGGCTGTGCTCAGTGTTTGTGGGTTTTATGTGAGCATCTGAAGGCTTTCAGGGACACATCCTGCTCTGTGCAGCTCTCAGGGAACAGGAGCCAAAAGCCAGCAGTTAACATTCTGGCAGAGCAGCCAAAACCCAACATCCCTCTCACTCCTGGGAAAGGACCAGGCAGAGCAGAGGCCTGGTGTCTCCTAGGAAGCCTCCAAACCTCCCTGCCTTGTACTTTTATTTACCTGAATTTATTTATTTGGTTCGATTATTTACAATGCACCCCAAGGGGGAGGTGGAGGCACCAGATCCTTAGCATCAAGCAAAGAGTTCTCCTGCATCTCCTGCATCTCATTCCTGCTGTTTCCCCTCCCTTTCTGCCCAGGAGTTGTACCACAAAGCCTGGCCTTGGACCACATGCCACAGGTCCATCCCATCCCCACCCCAAAGGTGCCAAACCACTGCACTTACACAGCGTGGGGCTCCTTGAACCTCCCAACCTGCTGGATTTGGTACATCAAGTCCCCACCATTCACGTATTCCATCACAAAATACAAGCGATCCTGAAGGGGAAAAGCAAGCAATTAGCAATGGGATTATCAGAGCAGGGAGTCTGCAGGGTCATAAAGAGGAACCAAGGTGACTGGTAGCTCCAATCTGCAATTCCATGGAAATACAGCCATCATCCCTGTCCTTGCCATGGGGTGCCAGGGCTCCTGTTAGTACAGAGCCCATCAGCACTAATTCCTTGGGAATGCTCAGGACTGCAGCTCTGCCCTCTGCAGACAGATCCACCGGACAAAGCAAGTGGAGGAGTCCCTGAATCAGAGGTTCTTCACTTCCCAGGAATATATTTGCAGTTCTTCACAGAAGCCATTTTCAGGGTTGTTCAGGCAGGTCCTTGCTGGCATTTCCCAGGCACTCCATGGCTTCAGCCAAGGGACACACAGGGGACACGAGCAGTTCCTGTGGGGACCAAACTCCATCCACAGCCAGGACTCAGCCAAGCACCAGGAGGGATGTGTGACATTGCCAGCCCTCTCCCAGGATGGCAGTGCTGAGGGTGCACTGGGACCCCTGGTCAAGCTGGGGGCTTCATCCCCCTCCTCACTCCCTCCAGCCTGCTCTGAGGGTCATCTGCTCATGTTCACATGTGGTTGAGGGAGTCCAGAGGAGCCCTGAGATGCTCTCAGAGTGGAGTCCCTCTGCTCTGGAGCCAGGCTGGGGGAGCTGGGAATGTTCACCTAGGGCAGAGCAGGCTCCAAGGAGACCTCAGAGCCCCTGCCAGTGCCTAAAGGGCTCCAGGAGAGCTGGAGAGGGACTGGGGACGAGGGCCTGCAGTGACATGAGCCCTCAGTGCATGGGAGACAAAGGACAGCCCTGGGCTGCCCCATCCCACCCCTAGAGGGAAGGACAGAGGCTGGAGCACTGTGGGAGCTGCAGGTTGGCAGCATTACATAATATCAACATTTCCCATTGCTCATTTCCTCCTTAAATAAGCTTTGCCCTGCTTTTCAGACAGGAAGGACAGGGAGCCCAGAGGAGCTGCAAATGGAGCATTGCCATAACCAGGGCTGTGGGGGAGATGGGTTCAGCACCCCCAGGGCACTGTCCAGCCTGAGGAGATGTGTTCAGCACCCCCAGGGCACTGTCCAGCCTGAGGAGATGGGTTCAGCACCCCCAGGGCACTGTCCAGCCACAGGAGATGGGGTTCAGCCCTCACAGGGCACTGTCCAGCCTGAGGAGATGGGTTCAGCACCCCCAGGGCACTGTCCAGCCACAGGAGATGGGTTCAGCACCCCCAGGGCACTGTCCAGCCACAGGAGATGGGGTTCAGCCCTCACAGGGCACTGTCCAGCCTGAGGAGATGTGTTCAGCACCCCCAGGGCACTGTCCAGCCTGAGGAGATGTGTTCAGCAGCTCCTGCTCCCAGCACAGTCCCCCAGCCATGGGCAGCCCCAGAGGAATCAATACAGCAGCACAGGGCTGTGTAAAACACATGGCACCGCCGGGATAGAAGGGACAATTTGGCTTTTCAGCTGCCTGGGGATTGGGGAGCACCCCTGAGTGAAGGACAGCCCTGGCAGGCGGCCGGCCAGCCCGCAGGGAGGCACAGCAGCAATGTCACCTTGAGCAGCCACCGGCACGGCAGGCAGCCCGTGACAGCACGGCAGAGCAGAGCAGAGCAGAGCAGAGCAGAGCAGAGCGGGCTCGGCTGCAGCTGCTTCCTAAATATATCGATCTGCTGCAAGGAGGAAGAATATTAAAAAGACGGGCTCTTGAAGCAGCCAGCTGAGCTCTAAAAGCAGGAGCTGAGCTTTCCTCATTGGGGTGGGGAAGGGAGCTCTGGTGCTCCAGGGAGAGAAATGCCGTGAGTAAGGCTGGCAGATGGCTGGGCACCCACGGGCTGCCGGCAGGGATGGCACAGAACGCTGGCCTGGCTCCTGTTGGTGGCACAAAGGACAGAGTCTGTCCAAGTCTGGAGCGTCCAAACTCGCTGAGCAGCAGCACAGCACGGAGATGGAAATCCACTGCAGAGCCTGGCGTGGAGCTGCTGACACTCCCTCCTTCCTGGGCAGCCAGGATGACACTCCTGGGGCTCTTCAGTGCCCTTCTAATGAACTGCTCCATCCCCTGCCTGACTCCACGCTAGGAACGAGAGACAGAGCCAGGACAACAGCCATGCTCCCATCCACCCCCAGCAGATACTGGGGGAAATCCTTCCCTGTGAGGTGGAGAAGCCCTGGCATAGAGTGGCCAGAGAAGCTGTGGCTGCCCCTGCATCCCTGGCAGTGTCCAAGGCCAGGCTGGACAGGGCTTGGGGCAGCCTGGGGCAGTGGAAGGTGTCCCTGCCATGGATGATCTCCAAGCTCCCTTCCAACCCAAACCATTCCATGATTCTGTGATTTACCATCTCAGTGTGGCTGTGGCTGCTGTGTCCTTCAGTGCTGTGGCCCAGAGGTCACACAAAGGCACAGCTCACCCCCAGCTCACCCTGCTTCCACCTGGGGCCTTTCAGAGCACAGGCACCTCTCACCCTCCAGCCCCAGGCAGGAGCTCTCTCCTTGCTCATCTTCCCTTTTCCTTTAAAATGCAGGTTTAGGGTTTTTCTCTCTCCCGAAGCCGCTGAGCCAACAGCCCTGGTGGAGAATTGTGCTCTGGACTTTGCTCCCAGAAATCAAAGTGCTTTGTGCCAGCGTTTGATAATACACCCTGCTATACATTTTGATTACATTACAAATACGATTACTATTAAGCTACTATAGGTCTGCCAGGAATAATCCCGCGCTGACTCACTTCAGATGCCAGGGAGATGCTGTGTGAAATAGCTGCTCCTGCCACATCCTGATTGCTGTGCTGCAAAGCCGGGCTGCAGGCTTTAAATACACTCAATGTGTTTGGTAAATGAAATTTCTGGGATAATATTAAAATGTAATCCTCCTGGAAAGCATTGTCGTCGTTCTAAAGGACTCTGCTGATTCCCTCTGCCGGCTCCCAGGGCTGTGTACCTGGACATTCTCATTCACAGGCTGCTCCAGGGCCAGGCAGGGACTGCAATAAAGGACTGTCCCCCTCTCCACTCCTGACTCATACAAACCCAATCACACGCCCATGGAAAACTGAATTTCCTGCAGTTTGGGTTAGGTTTCTCCCTTTGCTCAGCACTTTGATCAGAGGAATGAGCCCTGGGAAAAAGTGCAGCACTTTGCTGTTGAGCCATAAGGGACACTGAGGGCTGGGGACACCTGGGGGGCTGGAAAATCACCTCTAATGTCACCAACAGCTCCCCAAAGAACACATCTCAGGGTGCAGCTAGTGTACATTACACTTCCATGTCACTCTCCCACACTGTGGTCCTGGAGGCACTTTTGCCAGTGAACTGGAGAAGGTGTGAGGCTGCCAAGGCAGAGAATACACAATTGCTTTGGCAAGTGCACTGATGTACAGAGAACACAGAATCCTAAAATTATTTGGCTTGGAAGACCTTAAAGTCCATCCAGTGCCACCTCCTGCCACAGACAGGGACACCTCCCACCACCCCAGGCTGCTCCAAGCCCTGTCCAACCTGGCCTGGGACACTCTTCCAATCCATTTTGCAGAGTGCCAGGCTCCCAGTGCTCAGTGCCCAAGCTGAGGTGGGGACAAGCTGTGGCAGCAGCTCTTACCATGGTCTGGAAGCAGGAGTGCAGCTGGGTCAGGAAGGGAGGCTTCCCAGAGAGAGCCAGGACTCGCTTCTCCACCATGGTGCACTCCACGTCATCGTCCTGGATAACGACGTCCTTCTTCAGGATCTTCACAGCATAGAGCTCGTCTGTGCCCTTCCTCTCTGCCAGCATCACCTGCACGGGGGACAGGACATGTGTGGGATCAGGGGAAACTGGATCTGCAGTGCCTCGAGCTGGAATAGTCACAGCTAACAGCTCATTATCCTGTGGCTCCCCTAGAGCCCTGAGAGAAGCTGCAGGTGCCAAACTGCAGAAAGCTGCCAGGGGTTTTCCCGTGAGCATTTAGGGACTCTAAGTCTAAGGAGTAACACATCTCCTCCCTCAGCACCTCAGTGCCTCGAGGAGGCCGAGGGTTTGATGGTATCTGAGCCCAGCTCACCCTCCAGCACCCCTCACCCTGCCAGGGTCTGGGCTGTCACCCTCGGAGTGTCACCAGCACTGGGGGAGGGTGTCAAGAGGCTGAACACAGAGTCCATCAAATTACAAGGTGGTAAACATTTAAAGTGGAAAAGAGCTAGACTGTAGTGAATAGTAAGAAAAAACCCCCATGTGATTTTCTCTGCCTCACCCCCTCCCTCCAGAGCAGTGAGCAAAGCCCATCACATGCTGGTTCATTGCCCAGCCAAGCCCCTCTCAGCCAGAAGAATCCATCCAACCTCTCATTTCCAACCAGTCCCACCCAACTGCAGGTTTATTTGTTGCAGTAAATGGGATTCACTGCTTCTGCTGGTGCAAATCCCTCGGGTTAGTCCCACCAGCCCAGCGAGGGTCCCCTGCCTGACCCATCAGCCTAAGCTGCTCCTTGGGCTGCTGGCAAATAAACCAACTCTGAAACTTCCCTTTGCTTCCCATTTTCCCTCTCACACTCTCTCTTCACCTCAGATTGGAGCACTGGGTGGAAACAAATTGCTTTTCATTTGAAGGAGTCAGCAGAAATACTCCAGTCACATCAGCAACAGCAGCTTGGGGGTTTTGGAAACAAATTATGTGAAGTCAGCATCGACAGGGTGGAACTGAAATGCACTTGGGGCTGGGGCAGATGGCAGGGGACACACGAGCAGGTCTCAGGGTGACTTTAGAGACACCAAGGACAACAGAATTAACCCTCTTGTGTTCCCGGAGCAGTGGGAGAGTTCTCACCCCTGGAGGGATTGAACAGATGTGCAGCTGTGGCACTCGGGGACAGGGGTTGGTGGTGGCACTGCTGGGGTTGGACTCCATGGTCTCACAGGGCTTTTCTGACCTTGGTGATTCTGTGATTCCACTCTGTGACACAGCCAGAGGACCAGGGATGACAAGGCAGGGACATGGCCTGAGCAGTGAGGTCTTTGGTGCCACCAACCCGTCTGAGTGCAAATCCCAGAGAACAGGGAGCTGCACTTGCTGAGTGCCTCTGGTGCTCAGGGGAGCCTGGCTGTCCTTGACACACTGCTGTCAGGGCTAGCTGGGGTGGCACTGGGGCTCCTCAGTGCCAAGGGCTCTGGAGGAGGCTGTGACATTGCCATTTCCATCGCTGGGGTGGGACTGCAGTGACCTCACGCTGGCTAACCCTGCAGCAGGGCTGAGCTGTGGGACTGTGGGATGGGATTTGATTTATTCACCTGCTGATCCCTGAAGAGCACTGGGAGCCCAGAGCAGCTCGTTGTGCTGCTGGGATGGAACTAAGCTGCCCCTGGATCCCTGGAGGTGTCCAAGCTGGAAAAGGCTTGGAGCAGCCTGGGACAGTGGAAGGTGTCCTGCTGCTGGGTGATCTTTAAGGTGCTTTCCAACCCAAGCCATTCCCTGTTCCTGTGCCTGGGCAGCAGACACAGCTGCCTCACACAGCATCTGCACCTCTGCCCTCCCTTGTGGCTCTGCCCAAACGGAGCTGTTTTGGTTCACTGCCTCCATTTATCACCATTTCACACAAGTTGATCCTTACAAGGCTCCACGCTCAGGTGCTAAAACCAGAGCTAATTTCTAGGTGATAAAAGCAGAAGGGCTTTGGCCGCTCAAAATTGGTGGAAAAGAAGAAGTAACCACTCCAGGAGAATATTCTGAGGGAAAATTAAACCTGTTACCTGTGTGTAAGAGCATTATGTACAATATCAGTCATACACAGACCTGCCTTGCCATCCACAACCCTTTCAGAGGAAATTTAACTAGAGCAGGGAGGCTCTGAGCATCTGCTTCTGCCCCGAAGGGACCTCACTGAGGACGTGGCTGCCACCCCCTCTGCAGTGTGAGGCACAGCTTGGCTGGGGCACCACAAATGCAAAAAACTGCTTGAGGCCATCCATGCTGTGAATGGCTCATGAAGCAGCTTCCCAGCGACACAGCTGAGCCAGCCCTGCTCCCTGAGATGTGAAAGGCAAAAGGACTTTCCAGCTGGTGACAATCAGCTGGGGGACACAGGGATGGCTGGGTGTGAAGTGGAAACCACCCAGTGCTGCACTCCTGAGGCACAGCTGGCTATTCCCCTCTCCTGGGGTAATCACAGAATCCTTTAGGTTGGAAAACACCTCCAAGGCCATCGAGTCCAAGCTGTGCCTGATCCCCACCTTGTCCCCAGCCCAGAGCACTCAGTGCCACCTCCAGCCCTTCCCTGGACACCTCCAGGGATGAGCACTCCAAACCTCCCTGGGCAGCTCCTGCCTGACCACCCTTTGCATGGAGAAATTCTTCCTGATGTCTTCCTGACGTTTGAAGGTGTTCAAATACAAAGACCCAACCAGAGCAGTGCCCCCAGCACAGCCCAGAGCCCAGGATGTGTGTGGGTGACAGAGGCAGCAGGGACCAAGTGCCACCCTTGCTCTGCCCTCCTGCCACGTGTCTCACCGAGAGCAGAGCAGAGCATTGCACAGCTTGAAAACTCTCACAGCCCAGGAAAGCTGCCACTGCACAGGAATCCAGAACGGCAGCAGCCAAAGGCTCCACCCTGCTCAGCAAAACAACACAAACCCCCGAAAAGCCTGACAGCTCGAGAGCACGACAGATTGATTAGCTGCAAAAATATGAGCAAGCCACCTAATTTCACTCTCCTCTATTTATAATGCGGCGAAGCAAACCCGGGGTGGGCTGTGCCAGCTCTGCCTCCCTCCGTGGGAGTGTCTCCCTGCCCGTGCCAGCTCGTGAATTGCCACCAGCCACAGTGCCAGGAGCCCCCCGAGAGCCCAGAGCACCAGGGGCACCTCTGGCCTGGGGCTGGACACGCTGAGCCAGGAGCACACACCCCCGAGCCCCTGTTTTCCAAACCACATCCATTTTCCACCCCCTAAACCCTGCTGCCTGGCTCGGGGGACCTCCATCTGCCAGCGCACTCGCTGGGAAGCAGATTGCTTTCTTTTTTAACTTTTTATTGGTGCAGAAAAGAAAAGCTGATATTTAACTTGATTTATTCCTGTAATATAGAGTATTTGTTTGGGAATGCTCCAGCATAAGAACTGGAGATATTCTGAATACAGAGAAAGGAAGTTTGTCAAACTCCACTGAGGACAACATTTGTACTTCTGACCCTGGACAGCCGAGTGTGGAGAGAGGAAAACACTGAGCAGTAAACCTGAGGCCCTGATGCCAAAGGGTTAATAGAGACAGACAGAGGCTCACTAAAACACTGGGATTATGGTCCAAGAGCTCTCCCAGCCAGCAGGGAGCGGGAGGAGGGAGGCTGGCAGCAGGCAGGCAGGCACAGGAGCAGGTGCCAGCCCTGGAGAGGGAAGGACAGTGCCAGCCCTGCAGAAGGATGGCAATGCCATGGACACAGCCAGCTGCTGGGCACAGCAAGGGCTGGGGCTCCGAAGGGAGCTGGGCTGCTCTCCCTGCCCCAGGCACCTCTGGCCGGCTCCTCCCGAACATCTGGCACCTCTGGCGGTGTGCAGAAGAGGCTCGAAGCTGGTGTGCCCTGCCGGGATGCCTGGGCAGTGCAGGCACACGTGAGGGTGAGGCTGCATCAACCCGCAGAAACCAACGTGCCGTTTTAATTAGCGCTAATTAGCATATTTATAACATTCTGTTCCAGGGAACAGTTTCTGTCACACATTCCCTTATATAAGGCAGAGCCGACTGAGGAGTTTGCTAATGTTTCTCAGATTTCAGGGATGAAGGCGGCGGGGGACACGCCGCAGCTACCGAGGCTCCAGATGCCAGGGATGGCTTTGAAAGGATGAGGTGTTGGGAGGCAGGGAAGAGGGGACATTGCTGTGTGACAGCAGCACAAGGCTCTCCTGCTCGCCGGGATGCCAACCCACAGCAAGGGTGCAACGCCAGGGCTGCTGCTCTGGGTGCCATCAGCACCTCCCGTTCCCTTCCTGTCACCAATGTTCTCCTGGATCCTGGAGCTCTCCACCCCTGGAGCAGCAGACAACACCTGGAGAGAAGCTGGGACCTCCCAGAGCTCCAGAGGCAGCAGTAGGCTGCAGAAGGAAAGGTTGCTCCTGCTGCACCCCTGTGCTCAGGGCAGCATCCCCACACACCCTGCTCACCTCCACTGCCTGCCCAAGGAAGGAGCCTGCAGGCACAGCAATATTCCCTGCAATTAAGGCAATTCACTAATGAGAGTGGGGTTAGGCCAGCAGACACTGCACCCACCTCCTGCAGAGCCCCAGCAGCCCCTGGAGCGCTGGGATCCCGAATGGAAATCATGAGAGCTGGCAAGAGCCCAAGAAAAATGAAGGCTCCAAGTCACATAATTACCAGAAGAATGAAATTCTGTTACCACTCACAACCGGTCTGGGAAGTTAATTAAAATGTTCCCATATATTTGCAATTATTAGAGAAGGAAAAAAAACCCCAAGCAAATAAAAAAGAGCTTTAAAGACACAACTCATCCCCTGCTTCCCAAAAGGATGGATTTTGTGATGTTCTCATCAGACATCTCTGGTGGGAGCCAAGCTGGTGACACCAGTGACACCAGTGCTCCCAGTCCGAGCAAGGACAGGTGACACTGGGCAGCCACAAGAAACACGAGTTCAACACACACAGAGCCAAGGCTCTCCCTCACCTTCCCAAAGCTGCCTTTTCCCAGCACCATCAGGAAGTTGAAATCCGAAAGCTTCATCCGATCCCGGCTGCCGTTGTTGTCGAATTTGGAAATGGCATTTCTTGTCTTCTCATCCGCAGCCTTGGACCCTGTGCCGATCTTGGCTCTCTGCACAGGTGGAGAGGGGATGGGGAGGAGGAGAAAACATTGCTGAGAGCAGCAGGGAGAATGGGCAATATGAACCAGTGGTGGTGGTGAGTGAAATCCCATCTCAACAGCTCTTTCCCAGCTCAGGAGCCAGCCTGAGCTTTGGAGTCTTTTCCATCACCTTGATGGGGAAAACACCAAGAAAGGCACTGCAGAACTTACCAGCCCTGGCACTGCCCAGCTGCTCCCCAGTTAACCTCTGCCAGAGCAACTGGGAACCACCTCTGCCCCTGGTCATCCCCCTTCCCATGCCAGCAGGACACAGCAGCCTGCCAGCCTCCCTGCACCATGCCCAGGGTGGACAAAACACGGGAAAGAGGCCTGAATAAGCTCTTTGTGGGCAAACTGGCTTCTGTCTCTCACCTCACCAAAAAAAAGAGAGGTGACTATAAAAATATTAAGGTAAAATATGGGACTTTTTATCCAGCTCCACATCCATTATGCCCTCAAGGGATCTTCCATTTGAGATATTCTATGATTGTATGTGATACTGGAGGGAATTGCAGTCCTGTGCTGGCTGAGGTTGAAGGGAGAAAGCCACAAACCCACTTGAACAGCCCAGAAGTGACAGCCCAGCCACCCCCAGCTGCTCACTGAGGATCCCCACAAAGCCCCTTTTTCAAACCCCAGACCCCACCAGTGCCTCCTCCCCAGGCCAGGGGCTGTGATGGGCTGATCCTCCTCCCGTGAAAGCTCTCTCACAATTTATTCCCCTTTAATTTATAGAAATCTGTGGCAGTGTGAGGCCTGTGCTGAGCTCAGCCTAGCATGAAATTCCACTAACCCGATCCCGGCGGTTCAATTTGGCTGCTGCTGGCAGCCCCTCCAGATAGCACCTCTCGGGGAATCTCAGCCTTTGCTGCTGCTAATTGGTTCTCACAAGCTTCTCCAGGCTGCAGAATTCCCCACTCAAGGTCACCTGCAGCACCTCTGAGCATTTGGAAAGCTCAGGAATGCTCTGAACGCTAAGGAATGGTGTCTGGGATTTTCACACGCCATGGGTGAGAGCACAGCTCTGTCCTGGGGAGAGGCTGGAGCCCAAGGATGGGACCTGCTGCTGTCCACACACACCACACAGCCTGTCCTGCTTCCCTGTTAATTCTTTGTGGAGCCAAAACCCATAGGTTGTAGCCACTGTTGTGTCAGAACTGTCTTTTCTTGGATATTCAGGAAAGCTGTATATAAATAAGATCAAAAAGAAAGGAGAACAGGAGCTAACTCTCCAGTCTCTGCTACAATTACAGAGTTCACGCTGAGAACCATAAGGGCAACTCTTTTATGTCTGTATGGCTCATTGCATGTGAGTCTCCAGATGTACCAACCTCATTCCCAGGGCTCTGAGGGGATTTCAGCTGCGCTGAAAAATGGCAAAGATCTGCTAATTCAGCAATGTCTGGATCAATCATTCAGCAAAAACTTCCATGGCTTATTAAGTAGTAAATAGACATTTCTCCTTGCAGCCTCTCTGGGGAGTTTGGACCTTGCTCCATGCTCCTGTGCTGCCAGGGAAAATCCCTTGCTGAGGGCAGGCAGGCAGGCAGCGAGGAAAACCCCTGAGTGCAAGAAAAATCAATTCACCTCAAATTTCTGCCTCAGCTCCTCGTTTCCTTCCTCTCCCTCGGGAGGCACTGGGACATTGAAATATTCGCCTTCCTCCTGGCTGAGCAGCTTGAACCTGGAGGGACAGAGAGAGGTGGGGTCAGGAGGAAGGACATCACCCCTGTGCCAACACAGCTCTGCCAGCTCTGCCCTTCCCCAGAGCCAGGAGACCCCCAAACCACCCCCTCAGCATGTCCTGGGCACCCTACAGCCCTGCTGTGGTGAGCACAGACAGCACTGGTGGTGCTGCCAAACCAATCCTGACCCCAAAGCCCACGGACAAACACATTTCTGGTGATAACCACAGACAGGCCTGGGCACACCCCTCTCCATCAGCTGCCCCACGGGGACAGCACGTGGACAGTGCCAGTGCCAGGCTGGTGCTGCCAGCCCTGAGCACACAGACTGATGCTCCTCCAAAGGAGAACAGCTGAAGCAGCAGTTGTCAGAAATCATGGAAACACCACTCAGATCCCAGGGGTTTCACCCTGCAGGGGGCTCTGGCAGAGGAGGCTCTGCATCCAGGATGGATCTTGGCCAGCTGTTGTCCCAGAGGCTGCTCCAGGAACAGAGCCCTGTCTGCACAGCACAGGGACAGGCTCTGCCTCTGAGCTTGTTTTCTCCATTAACTGCAGTTGTTTAGGTATGAAATATAGATCACAGCTCCTTCTCCTTCAGTTTACTCCAGCCAGCACTGTGACAAGGAAAATTACTTAGATCTCCACTTACATGATTTTTAAAAGGCTGGAAAATGCTCAGGCTTTGGGCTGCATCAGGAGCTGGCAGTGTGTGGCACACACACCCTCACAGGTGACTGGGAATTCAGGGGAAGTGACAGCTTCCTGCTGCTTTCCAGAGGAGGAGATGTGTCCCCATCAGGGCCTGGCTGGTGACAAGCCAGGCTGAGCCCTGGCAATGCCACCATGCCATAACCTGAGCCCTGGCAATGCCACCATGCCCACCTCAGCAGGGACAGGACAGGCTGGAGAGCAGTGGCAGCACCAGGAGTGGCACAGTGTGGGCACCCAACCCAGCTAATTCCTCCTCCTCCTCTCAGGGGGACATGTGCAGCTTCCACAGTGACAAAACCAGCCTGGGGTATTCACTCAGCTTGTGAATGCAGCTGAATTCCACGCAGGGTTTGGTTTCCAAAAGCCATTTAATATCTCTTTTCAATTATTTCACTCGCCATGGACAGGTAACAGCTCTCAGGCACCAGAGCCTGGGGGAAAACCAGGCAAATAAGGCACCATGTGTCCTGCTGGGGGAGATAAAATGGCAATGCAGAGAGCCACCCAGGGGTGCTGCAGCCCTGCTGTGCTCATGGCTCGGCGCTAACGAGAGGCTGTAATTACACACTGGGCAGCTCCTCTCCTTCTGAGCAGTGCCCTGCTCAGCCCACGTGCTCCAGCCAGCAGTCACAGCTCCCAGGGGTGTCCCCACCACCCCCTCACACCCTGCTCTCCCACACGCCTCAGGAAGCCACCGTGTCTCTCCAGAACAGAAACTGAGGGAATCCAAGCAGAAAATGCTGGAAAATGCCAGTTTGGCAGCTGCTGGCAGGCAGTGCCACCTCCTCCCCAAGCCCCTGCAGACCTGTGTGTGCCCCTGGGATGGAAAAGCCCCCTGAGACCCCCAGCCCGAGGACATGGAGGTGACACAGAGCCAGGCCATGCTGGGCACTCAGACACTGCCCTGGCACCTCTAGGTGACACCCACTGTGGCTCCAGGGACCCTGCCAGCCCCAGAGGTGCAGCAGCAGCTTCCACAGAGCTGGGACAGCTGGGCTGGAGCTCAGGGAAGCTGGCAAGGTCTGGGGAGCTGCCACACCTCCCACCACCTCCAAACACCTCCAAACTCCCTGGGCTGCTCTGTGCCCACACTGCTCCCAGCACAGCCACATCTCACCATCCATCCACTCCCGACTTCTGCAGCTCGGAGATCCCGAAGGACAAGGAGCCCATGAAATCATTCCTGCTGGTCAGATCCCAGTCCCAGATCTCCACAGACAACCTCCTGTCTTTGTCTGCCTCTTTCAGTTGGCTGGAAGAGAGGAAAGGGATGATTTTAATCTGGCAGCCATTGCTACATCACCCTGTCCCCCCGTGCTCCACAATGCAAAGTGAAGGGGTGACCCTCAATGCCTGTTGATCCTCAATGCCTGTCGAGGTCTCCAATATTTAATTTCCCAGGTCTCCAATATTTAATTTCCCAGGTACATCCGATCCACACGGAGAGCATGGAGTTCCTGCCCTGACACACTGAGCTTTGAGCTGGGTCAGGGCCGAGGTTTGAGTGCTTTATGCGTCACTTACAGAACAAAGGGAATCATTTCTCACTTGAATCAGCTCAAGGCCTCTGAATAATTAAATCAGAGCAAATAAAGGCACATTAATTTTTGGCGGTGAGAAAATTCACTTTACAAATTTAAACGTTTTCCTTGTACTTACAATTTAAATGTCTCGTTCCACTCAGGATTCAGGGAGCACTTGATAGTTTTGGTCTTCTGCTTGCTTTCGTTTTTGGGGTCAGGGATTAGTTTAAGCTTCACGTAGGGATCTGACAAGCCATTAGGGTCCATAGGAACTAGGTTTTTAGCATCTCTTACTGGGGAAGAGAAAAAGGATTAAATTCAGTATTCCAGCTATAAAAATACCCAACAACTGACAACTTCCCTGTGTGCCAAGAGTAAGTGTGAAAATAGTGATTAAAAGCAGAATTAAACTGGATCTGTGCAGACATGGGCATTACATGAGGAACGACATAATTAACGCCAAGCAAACGCAGCTCTCGTGGATGGGGGAGGCTGCAGGGTCGGCTCAGGAGATTATTTTTACTTCCTGACAGGATGATTTGTTGTTTGCTCTCAGTTTTAAGCAGTTTAAAGCTGATTTGTTTCCTCTTGCCCCTTGGGAAGCAGAATGGCACTGATTTGTGGGGATGGAGCTTTCCTTGAGGAGTGCAAACAGCGATGTGACAGTGGTGGGGTGGGAGAAGGAACCCAAAATCACTGAAACAGCAGCTGGGACCCCTCTGGCTCTGCTGGGTGGCCCTGAGGGACTGGGGGATGCCCACCTGGCACCATCACTTGCCCCCTGGCAGCACCACCCTGGCTCCAGGGCTTGGAGCATCTCCTGCGGGAAGCAGAGCAAACCTGAGGTGACTCAGCTGTTGTAATTGGATTGCAGCTTGGACAAATTAAATACAGCCAGGCTGAGCTGAGTCTCTTTGCCCAGATTAAGTCCAGAAGGGTCTGTCTGCCAGCAGAAGGATCTTATCTTCCCCCCAGCCTGAGCAGAGATAGCAATCCGATGGGTCAGGATGGAGCTGAGGCAGAACGTGGGGAAAAGCAGTTTGCAAGGAAGCTCAGAGCAGAGCCTCATCCCCAGGGGCACACAGAGCACAGGGCTGAGGCACAGAGGGTCCTGCCGTGTTGGGAACAGCCTGAAATCCCAGCAGCTCTGCTCTGAGGCTCTTGGGGGGCTCAGCTTCACCCCCTGATCCCAGGAGGAGCAGAGGATTCCATCTGCACCAGCAGCACTAAGGATGGCAGAAGGAACTTTCAGAGTCAGAGCAGTAAAACCAACTGCTCAGTTCCCAACTCACCAATAGGGAATTTCTGATGAGGCTGGGAGCTGGAGAGTTTTGAAAAGCAAATGAATGCCCCCAAATCTGCCATCTATTGCTGCTCTCCCGAAGCACTGCCCAATTTCCAGCGCCGTGGAATCAAACTCGGAGCCAAAATTCAACTCTGCATTTATAAACGAGCTCATTTATCAAACGTGACAGGCCTGCCAGCAGCTCGTGAGACAGGGAGAGGTGTGAACTGCCAGGAGCTGCCAGGAACTGCCTGCTCCCATCCAGCCTGCAGCTCTGTGCTCCTCACAGCCCGGGAGGAGGCAGCAGCCACAGCCACCTCCTGTCCCTCCGGCAGAGGAGGAGTGACTTCACCCCTGACAGCAGCACGAGTGACCTCGCCAGGGATGCTGTCACAGAATCATTGGATCCTCAACAGTTTGGGTTGGAAAGGACCTTAAATCCCCCCCAGCCCCACCACGCTGGGGCTCCCTGTGCAGGAGACACCAAATGATGTCACACAGAATCAGCTCCCACTCTGCTCTGTGTTTCTCTGTCCCAACAGCCAGCACGACATCCTCTGGAGATGAATGAACAACCCTCTGCTGTTTATCAGGCCACCCTTCACTCCTTGAAGGAACAGGAGAAGTTGTTCCTGGCCCTTGCAGTTAATCAGTTTATGCCCTGAAGCATGAGATTTGATTACCTCATGTTATTATCTCAGCGTGCAGACCTCAGAATTTCATTAATGGGAATAATTTTATCTATTCATTTAAAAACCCCCGAATGCTTCTGCCTGACCTTAAGAAACTTCCTGACTTTTCAAGCAGAAATCAACAATGAAGTGAAGGAAAAATAAAAAGCTGGAGCGGCGCAGCAGCGATACCTCACGGCAGGGGAGATGAGCTCCTCGCCAACGTTTATGGCATTTATTTGACAGTTAAATTTGATGTAAAATAGTTTTACATCTCTCCTAGCCTGACAGCTTTGTGCATCATTAAGAAGTAGTAACATCATTATTAACAGCGATGAGTAAGAATATTATGATCCCATTTAAAGCAAGTCCTAAATCACTCTGGGCACCAAGTCTGGCCAAGCAGATGCCACTGTGGGCTCAGGCTGTGGCCAGGATGAGGTGTTGGCAAATCCTGGCCATCTCTGGACTGGGGGGTTCAGGAGGGCAGTGCCAGCAGTGCCCTCCTCCTCCTCCTCCACACAATTGCCGTGGCTCTGGGGACAGGAAGGAGATGTCACCCACTCTGCCTCGCAGGGCCAGGGCAGGCAGAGCTGGGGGAATGACATTTGAATAATTTATTCCGCAGAATTCGCAATAGCTTCTCCATAACGATTCAGACAACACCTCTGAGTTACTCAGGCAGTTGTAACTGCGGGAACAGGCTTGGGAAGAGACACCCACCTCTCCATGGAACACGTGGGAAGCACCATCAGTCTGCCACATGCCCAAAGCAGGGAGCACAGACCCTCCAGGCAGCTCAGTGACCACAGAGCTCACAGCCAGGAGCTCACTGTGGCTCTGAGAGCAGAGCAAGGCCCTTTCTCCAGCTTCCAGGTTTTCCAGGAAGGGCAAGATTCATACAATTTGGATAAACAAAGCCCAGAGAGTTATTTCCTAAATATGCCACACGGGGTTCAGTTTGATGTGAAATTAAAACAAAGGCTACAACAAACACACTCCAACCCCTCTCTCCAGGTGGCTCCCATGGGCTGTCCCCTCCTGTCACATCCTGTCCCCTCCTCTCTGAGCACACAGGACCATGGAGGTGCTCAGTGCAGGACTCTCTGCTGCCCACTGCCCCCCAAAGGAAGAGTCACCAGCACAGGCTGCCCAGAGAAACTGTGGCTGAGCATCCCTGGCAGGGTTCAAGGGCTGGGAGCAGCCTGGGCTAAAGGAAGGTGTTCCTGCCCATGGCAAGGGCTGGAGGCTCTTTGAAACAAACCATTCCAGGAGTCTGTGAGTCTGTGAAAAACCCTGCCAAAGCCTGGCTCACTGCAAGGTCAGAGCTCCACCATCTCACCCCAGCCCATCTCCTCTCCACAGCCCTGCCAGCAGCTCTTGGGTGGGATTTGGGAGAGGGGAAGGCTCTCAGGCTGACCTGCACCTTCATCTTCCTCCCTGCAGCAGCACCAACACCCCAGCCAGGAGCAGCCCCATCCCAGCCATCAACACCCTCGTGAGTTAAAACATTTAATTGATGCTCTGATAAGAATATATTTGCACATGCTCATACAATGGAAAAGGCACAGGACTCATTAGGGCTGCATCTGCCTGGGCCGGTGATTATTAATTAACGCACTTCCAGCTCGTTTATCTAATCATGGCATAATTGGTTTCAGTTTTGGTCACTGTTTTCCCTCATCAGGTGGGTAAATAGGGAAGCTCCGGTGCCAGCAGGCACTGCCAGGAGCACTGAGGGGCTCAGCTGGCACTGGTGCCTTATTTGCTGGTAAAAATATGAAGCAGACACAGCACTATAGGGAAAAAAGGGAATTACCTTGGTTTTATAGGATTTTAGGTGCACAACTCATCAAAGGTGGAAACACCCCGAGAGCACAACGTGTACAATGTATATATAAATTTATGGACCTTGCAAATTAGCATATCTATCAAAAACCCCCAATAACAAATTTAACTAATGAAGTAATTGTCCCCCTATTCTAATTACCCCCCTAAACAAGACTACAGCCTAGTTTACAAAAACATGTTCCAGGGAGGAGGTTCCATCCCAGGTTGGAGCCTCCAGTTTTGAGATAATTATGAATGTTTTATTTTCCCCCCTGGAGAACCCCCAAGCCAAGCTAAATGTCAGACTACAGGAGTTACAAACATGTGGGGCTGAGGTACAAGGAGTGTTTGTGAAGGGTGCAAGGAGAGGGAAAGGGTCTAAAAATGTATAAAAAGGGTACAAAAAGAAAGGACAAAAAATCATCAAGCACCAGCACCGTGGGCTCAGGGCTGCCAGGGAGGCTTGGCTGGGCAGGAACCAGCAGGAACATCCTGCCAGCATTCCCTAGGGAGGGGAGGGAACCCGAGCTGCTCCTGTCCCACAGCCCTTGCAGGAGCACAGAGCACCCTCTGCTCCACTCACACTGAAGATTCCCCACTTCCCACATCCCACACCACACAGCATAAACCCTGCAGCTCTTCTGCCTCTCCAGCCCTTTTAAACTTTGTGCCTTTTGGAGTTTCTCCCTTTACCCCCTGCTCCCCTGGGAGCTGGAGGCACAGAGGGATGCTCTGACAGACCCAGCTGTGGGAAGGGCTGGCTCTGGGGAGGAGCTGAGCACAGAGCCCTCCGTGCAGCTCCCACCCCGGAGCAGCAGAGCTTGATGGACTCCCAGCCCTCACATCCTCCAGCCCTCACATCCTCCTTCCCTCAATCCACTTCCCAGGCTCAGAGATTCATGTTCCTTAATTCGACAGGCTCAGCATAATCTGCACGGGGAAGCTTTGCTGTTAGGGGAGCAGAGCTGCACAAAGCCTCCTTGCTATGTTAATTTGCTGTGATTTCCTACCTTATTCCGCAGTCTTTTCCCCCTAATGAGACATTTGATCAAAGCCCAGAGCAGGACACAGACTGATCAAGCATTTGCTGTGTCCCACATCAGCCAGGCAATGCCCTGCCTGCTGCACCTCTGCCTCCTGCCCCAGGGGCTCAGAGCCACATCCCACATGTCCCACATTCTAAACACTGGGAATTGCTCCCTGTGAGGGTGGGGAACCCTGGCACAGGGTGCCCAGAGAAGCTGTGGCTGCCCCTGGATCCCTGGAGGTGTCCAAGGCCAGGCTGGACAGGGTTTGGAGCAGCCTGGGATGGGAAGGTGTCTCTGCCCTGCCCATTCAGAGATGAGTTTTAAAATCCCTTCCGATCCAAGCCATCCCAGGACTCAACGATCCCATGAAAATCTGTGTTTTCCATCGGGAAGGAAAGATTAGGTTTAAAAAAAAAATAGAAAAAAAAATCTGAATAAGAGAAAAGGAAAACGCAGAGCTGAGGAGCACGCAGCAAATCGCTGCTCGGTTTGTCAGCTCGAGGAGGAAGAGCCAAGCGGAGTTGGCCGTGCCCGTGCTGCCGCCTGCAGGCACCTGCCCTGCCCTGCCCGCTCCTGCCTTCCACACCTGCCATGCTCTTGGCCACGGGAAAGCTCCCCAAATTCCTGGGCAAGGGTCCCCCCAGCTGGTGAGACACAGAGATCTCCCCCATCCCCAGCAGCCCCGTGCTCCCGAGCAGCAGGACCAAAGGTGGGCTCGGGAAAAGGAGCCTCCAGCCCTGCCAGGCTCTGCCTGCCTGCTCGACAGGAATCCACCCCCTGCCCGCCCCACGCTGGAATTCCTGCAGAAAATGTGTAAAGGGCATTTCCCACCAGCAATCTGCTCGCAGGCAGCCTGGCTCTGCCCCCGCCTGCTGCCTCCTGCCTGGGCATGGCAGCTGCACCCCACTGTGTCCCTTGAGCCCCACTGAGCCCCCCTGTGCCCCACTGAGCCCCACTGTGTCCCCCTGCCCGCCCCACTGCACCCCACTGCACCCCACTGCGCCCCACTGCACCCCACTGCACCCCACTGCGCCCCACTGCACCCCACTGTGCCCCACTGTGCCCCACTGTGCCCCACTGTGCCTCTCCAGTGCAGCCAAGGCAGCTCCTGCAGGAATTGTTTGGGTTGGGAAATTCCTCTAAGTCCATCCAGTCCAGCTGCTCCTCCAGCACTGCCAAAGCCACCACTGCCCCATGTCCCCAATTCCCACATCCACAGGGCTGTTAAATCCCTCCAGGGATGGGGACTTGTACACTGCCCTGGGCAGCTGTGCCAGGGCTGGACAGCCCTTTCCAGGAGGAATTCTCCCAGAATCCAACCCAAAACTCCCCTGGCACAACTTAAGGCTGCTTCCTCTTGTCCTGTCCCTTGTTCCCTGTCCCCTCCTGTCAGGAGCTGTGCAGAGCCACAAGGTCCCCCTGATCCCCCTTTTCTCCAGGCTGAGCTCCTTTCCCAGCTCCCTCAGCCTCTCCTGGAGCTCCAGCCCTTCCCAGCTCTGCTCCCTTCCCTGGACTTTCTGCAGCCCCTCCATGTCCCCCTGTCATGAGGTGCCCAGAGCTGTCCCCAGGACTGCAGGTGTCCCTCAGCAGTGCCAGCTCAGTGTCAGGTGGCTCCATCTCCCCAGGGCTGGTTGCCCACTCGTGCTCTGGTGGCCATCTGGGTTCCCAGGGCTCAGCTCTGCTCTCCCAAAGCACTCCCACTCCTCCTGCAGCTCCATGGCAGAGCTGGAGAGCTCAGCACGCTTCCCTTCCTTTCTGGAAAAGCCAACAGCTGACACGTTTTCACCAACACCTCCATAAAGGGCCAGAAATAAAACAGCCTTTCAAAGCCAGCTGAAGAAATGGAAATCCAGCTGCACAGAACGGGGCCAGGGCAGCTCCTCCCTGCCTGCAGAGCAGCGGCACAGAGTGCCAGGGAGCTGTGGTGCTGGCAGGGGGGTGAGCTCTGCACCCTGCGTCTGATGGAGGCTGGAGGGAATCACAGGATCAGGAAGGCTGGAAAAGACCTCCAAGATCACTGAGTCCAACCTTCAGGAAGGTGTTTCAAGCAGGACTTCTGAAAACAGAGTTCTGCCTGGTTCACTGAGGCTCTCCTTCAAGGACAAATAAAATAAAAACTAAATTACAAAATCCTCCGCAACTTTCTTCAGTTTTTCATTAACATTTTCAGTAACCTGATTATTTTTTTTTTTTCTGAGAACACTCCTGATGGCTCTCCCCAGGGGACAAACACCCATCAGAATGGCAAGGAGCACCACAGAGCCAACCCCATCCCACAGAAACAATCCCTGGGGACGTCAGGGCTTCTCCCACTGTGACAGGACGTGGGAAGCCAGACTCCTGCAGGGACAGCCAGCCAGTGGGATGATGGAGAAGCATCCGGTGTCACCATGGTGTCCCAGCCCGGGGTCCCCAGCCCACCCAGGGGCACCAGCCCTGGCAGCGTGGGCACAGGGGGCACTTCACACCCCTGGCTTTGACTCATCCAGGAATAATGGTGACAGCTTGGCCACCCCGAGGAGCCCAAACTGCCTGGAGCTGCCAGGTCACCGTGTGGGCAGAGCCTCCTCCCAGCAGAGCCCAGCTCAGCTGCACCCCACAGACCCTGCAGGACCTGCCACTGCTGTGCCCACAGAGAGCAACCCCTGCCTCCAGCCCTGCTGGCACTGCTCCACCAGACAGCAGCCCCCAGAGGCACAGCCTGGCCTGCTGTCCCCGTGCTGGGGACAAGAAGCTCCATGACAACATGGCTTAATGTTTTGTGGGATGCTTATACATCATGGGGGAAGCATTATCTTCTGGGAACTCAACATCCAGGTGGCAAAAGCCTCCAGAGTTGGGATAATCCTGCTCCCTGCCACAAACCACACCCTCCCCAGGGTCCTGCAGGCGCTGAAGCTTTACATCATTCAAAAAAGTTTCACATCATTCATTTTACATCATTTCATTCATTTGGAAAAGTCTGTGACTGGAAATGTGGTAAATCCGTGGAGCCCCCGGAGCCCCAGCCAGGCTCTGCCCAGAGAAGGTTCACAGCCTCGTCCTGCCGTGCCAGGGCTCTGGGCACTGCCAGTGTCACTGTGCTGGCCTGGCGGCCGTGTCACACACGTACCTACGACGGTGAGCACGTCCTTGTCGATGTCAGCTCGGATGTAGATGCGGCCGCGGCGCTCCGTGTGGTCAGTGCCGCACAGGCTGGGCACGTTCATCACGCAGCGCTTGTGCACGTTCATCATGCAGGCTGTGGGACACAACGGGACACGAGGGACACTCAGCACCCTGCCACGGCCGGGAGGAGGGCATGGGGACAACCCGTGCTCCTTTTAAACGGGGTGTTGGGAGGGATTGGGAGAAACACGCAGCAAGTGGACCTCGCCAGGCAGCTGGAGACCCCGCAGAGCCTGGGCACAGGGAGCACTGCCAGCAGCTCTGGGGGCTGCCTGAGAGACCCCAGGCTTTGGGACCTTGTCAAACACTCGGGTTTTGCTGACTCATTAAATTCTGTCCCACCACCCCCAGATGGCAATGCCAGGTGCTCAGCTGGATGCACCAGGAGCCAAAAAAGGGGCATTAAAAATTACCTCTGTGCCTGCACACACACAGAGCGGGATAAAGAGCTCTCTCTCTATGAAGATGCATATATATGTATTTACATTTTAAAGCAATTCACTTCCCCTTGGCGAGATTCCCGAGGTTCTAAGGAAGACGCTGTTCCCACGACAGCCAAGCTTCCCTATCCCTGAGCAAGGAGCAGCCAAGCTCGCTGCGTGTCCCAGTCCCCTTAAATAGGAACACGCAGGATTAACTTGGAAAATTACCGATTCCATCCTTCCCCTCCGCTTCCACCCCCCGCCTTCTCCTCCCTGCGCAGCAATTCCCCGCCGGCAGCGCTGAGAGGCGGCGGCAGCGCGTGGCCATGGCCACAGGGTGTCACTCGGAGCCAGCGCTGGGGACAGGCGCGGGAGATGGAGAGGATGCTGCTGCAGGGGAGATGGAGAGGATGCTGCTGTAGTGGGGAGATGGAGAGGATGCTGCAGTCAGGGAGATGGAGAGGATGATGATGCAGGGGAGATGGAGAGGATGCTGCTGCAGGGGAGATGGAGAGGATGATGATGCAGTCAGGGAGATGGAGGGGATGCTGCTGCTGCAGGGGAGATGGAGAGGATGATGATGCCATCAGGGAGATGGAGAGGATGCTGCTGCAATGGGGAGATGGAGAGGATGCTGCTGTAGTGGGGAGATGGAGAGGATGATGATGCAGTCAGGGAGATGGAGAGGATGATGATGCAGTCAGGGAGATGGAGAGGATGCTGCAGTCAGGGAGATGGAGAGGATGCTGCTGCAATAGGGGATGTGGGGATGATGAAGAGAGGGATATGGGGGATGCTGCTGCTGCAGAGTTTCACAGGGAGGTTTCTCCCCTATCTCAACACCTTTCCCTCCCTTGTGGGAACTGACAATTAGCCCACAGCCTTCGACCCTGGCACAAGCAGCTTGTACCCGTGAGAGTCTCAGGGCTGACAGAAGCAAAAAGCAAAACCAACAGAAGAAGGAATGCACAGCTGTATTAGGGAGTCTGTTATTTTGTGAGAATATGTGCTTATTGTAGGTAACCAGTAATACTGTAATGTAGTGATTTAGGAACCAATGAACATGTAATATGTAATATGAATGCTGAAAAACAGCATAAAAGAGGCTTGGTGGTAATAAAGGTAGCTCTAAAGCATGTGTCTGTATGGAATGTGGGGCTCACCTCAACCCTTCCCTCCCCTCTCCCTGCAGCAGCCTTGGGGACACCCCACACCTAGGGAGGAGGTGCCACTCGTGCCCCTCAGGCACCCAGAGCCCTGCAGCTCCACA
Organism: Lichenostomus cassidix; assembly: GCF_008360975.1. Taxonomy (NCBI): domain Eukaryota; kingdom Metazoa; phylum Chordata; class Aves; order Passeriformes; family Meliphagidae; genus Lichenostomus; species Lichenostomus cassidix. The sequence continues at coordinate 807,523 of NC_139495.1, forward strand.
CAGGGGGCAGAGGGCACAGGCTCTTGGCTGCAGCCCAGCACCTCGGGCTGCCTGATCCCCCACGGGGTGCCAGAGCCACCTTGCTGTCACTTACTGTCACATTTCATCCCCTGGTGGATGAGCCCATACAGCAACGAGCCGCAGTGGTCGCAGAAGGTGGGGCTGGAGTACGTGTGGATTTTAAATTTGTGTTTGCTCCGGGGATCCTGGGGGGAAAACAAAGGACAAAGATTATGAACTTGCATCAAATGCTGGCAAGGCACCCCTGCTCTTCCCATTCCAAGTGCCAGCTGGCTCTGGAGGTGCTGCTAATGGACTTCAGTCAGCTGCCACTGACTCGTGGGGACCTTTTCCGGCAATCACCAGCATCCAGCCTTATTCCTCTTTATGTGTGTTGCCATAACAATGAAAAAGCAATGCACTGGCTTGGCTGGGGATTTATTGTTTTTCAATAGCTCGGTCTTAGCACGGCAAACACACCAGGTGAAATTGGTAGGTAGGAAGCAGCAGAAGGGCTGGACACTGCCCAACTGCCATGCAGAGGAGGAAAAACCACCCATGATTCCATCTAAATTAAGCCTGCCCAGGAAACATCTCTGTGCTCCAGTGCCAGCCCTCCCCTCACACTCCCGGGGATTCAAGCTGCTTAGGGGATACTTTAATATTTTGAGCTCTCTTAAAAGCAAGGGCAGATTTTTGCCCAGCAGCAGAGTCTGCAGACCCAGCAGAGCCCAGGTTATCCCTTTATCCCTTGTGCAAACCCCTGGGCTCCAGCAAGGGTCAGGAGTTAGAGCCAAACAAACCCAAATCATGGAATCCCAAAATGGTTTGGGTTGGGAGAGACCTTAAATCCCATCCAGTGCCACCCCCTGCCCTGGGCAGGGACATCTTCTACTAGACCAGATTGCTCCAAGCCCTGTCCAGCCTGGCTTGGACACTGCCAGGGATCCAGGGGCAGCCACAGCTCCTCTGGGCACCCTGGGCCAGTGAAAACTTCCAGAAGAAACAACTTCTCAACAAGGAGATGGGATTGAGCTCTGGAACAAAGCACTGCAGCAGAGCAAGGGTTTGGCGTTTCTTGGTATCTTCCATGCAAGAGAGGACAGTTCTGGGAGCTCAGGAGAGCCTGGAGCAGTGGGGCTGAGCAGGGAGGCTGCTGGGGTTCTCTCCACACCCCTGGGAGCAGCACAGGCCAGAGGGAAGGTTCTGGCATGGAGCATCTTGATTTCATCTCAGGTTAATTGTTGCAGGGTTAGGGATGAGGCTCAGCTCCCAGCTCCGTCATCTGAGCTGAGCAGCTTTTTAATGGCCTGGAAAGCTGCCCAGGCATTAGCAAAGACACCTTTTCAGGGCACTGTGAGCAGAGTAAATAAATAAAGAGTGGAATCAGAAGCAAGCTGTAACATCGCTGCCAATACATTCCATCCCCCTGAAATTAATTTCCCAGCACTGTTGCATTGGAGCTTCCAGTTGCATTAATCACCAGCATTCTGCTTTGCTGCTCAGCACCACAGAGAACCCCAATGGCACCTGGGAGGGGGAAACCAGCAGAGCTTCCTTCAGCTCACTCTGTGCAGTGCCAGGGGTCAGGCACAGGCTTCAGCCAAGGCACTGAACCTGGAAATAGCTCACATTTTACCCCCAGGAAGCTGCTTCCAGACACAGCTCCAGCAGAGGCACAGGGGGGTTGAGGGGACAAGGAGTCACAATCAGCCTGTCTTCTTGACACCCCAAGCAGCCAATTCTGCCAGTGACTCTGAGTCTGAAAGCCTTTGGCATTCCTCAGACGTGTAAGAGAGCAGAGAAACTTAAGCCTGGATTTCAGGCCAGAACAGGAGGTGGGGGAGTTCCCCCCATGAGACTTGCAGCAGGAAGCCAAGAGGCAGCCTGGGCTCAACCTTGAGATGATTTGGGATGTTCCAACCCGAGCCATGCTGTGATCCTGATTCCCTTGGCACTGTCCTGGGAGGAAGGAGGTCTCTGGCTGCCCAGTCCTGCACCCTGCAGAGCCCCCAGCTGCACTCCCCCTGCAGAGCCACCACCAAGCTCCCTCAGCAGCGAGACACGGGCAGGGGGACACGGGGGCAGCGCTGGGAAAAGCCACGTGCCAGCGTGTGACAGGGAGGCATCGCCCCCGAGCTGTGTTCCCTTCCAGAAACAGAAATTCCTGTTTAGGCAAGCGAGAGCGTCAGTCATTCATAAAAACCACGAGCTGTATGCAAAAGGAGACAATTCCCACTTGGTGCGAAGGATGTCGAATTCCCACTGCAGCACAGAGCTCGAGAAGCAGGAGCTGGCAGAGCACAGTGTCAGAAAAGCAGGCTGGGCTCCCCAAACCAGTGAGGGTTCACCTTCTGCTGCCAGCCCTGCTCTGGAGACACCCACGGAGGGACAGAGCCCCAGGGCTGGAAGGTGATGGACACAAAGCCTGGAGAGGAAGAGCTGCTGGCCATGGCTGAGAGAGGTTTGTGTCACCTTGACCAGAGCCTTGCAAAATGCTGGAAACTGGCAATTCTGGGTATCATTTCTGAGCGAGGCTGAAGTCGCTGTACAAAGAGACTATTTTTGTACGGCGGAGACAGGACTGATGAGAACACTGCGTATGCAGATGCTGAGACTTAAAACAAGAATGGTTAAAAAGAAGTTTGCCAAGAAAAGAAAAGGCTCTTTTCCTCCCCCACCAGCACTGAGCCAGCCTGAAGAATGGGGCAGAAGCAGCTTGCTTTGGGCAGAACTGGAAAATGCCACGAGGAGAGTTGGTGTGTGGCAAAGCTCTGCCCTTCCCTTCCCTTCCCTTCCCTTCCCTTCCCTTCCCTTCCCTTCCCTTCCCAGCCAGCACCCTCTGCACTGAGGGATGCCAGCCTGGAGCAGGGAGTCAGGCTGGGAGCCAGGGAAGGCTCTGAGCTGCTGTGGCTTTGAGCTGCTGCCCTGCAGAGGTGGCAGAACCCACCTGGCTTCTGCTCTGAAACGAGCTGGTGCAACATCCCATCCCTGACTGACTGCAGTTGAAGTTTCTCGTTTCCTTGGGTAAACATTAGAAAAAAATTCCTCCCTGTGAGGGTGGTCAGGCCCTGGCACAGGGTGCCCAGAGAAGCTGTGGCTACCCCTGGATCCCTGGATCCCTGGATCCTTGTCCCAAGGCCAGGCTGGACAGGGCTTGGAGCACCCTGGGATGGCAGAAGGTGTCTCTGCCACCAGCAGAACCTTGGGAAGGGCAGTTGGATCCAAAACCAATGGCCAAGGCTGCTTGAAACTTCTGCACTGACATTTGCTGCATTTGACAGAACACAGAGCTTTGCTTGAAGATTAGAGGCTGCTGCTTTCCCCGTCTCATTGCAAAGAAAGCTTTAAATTATCTCTGCTGAAGAGGAATTAGCACAGTTCATGTGAAGAGACCATTTTAAAGTGAATTTCATAGTGATTTGAACAGCACAATAGCAAATACAACACAGCCACAGCTTACCGCCTGCACTCAACAAACCCTGGCAGGGACATAAACCCAAAACCTCACATTTGATTCCCACATTCCCCATGTGGAAAATTCCCTCGGTAGGCAAGGAACAACTCACAGCAGACAGAAGTGGTCTGTCATCCTTTCCAGGGAAAGAATGGATGCAAGAGGCTGGGTCAGGGGTGGCAATGGGACAATGGCTCCAGGTGGCATCCTGGAGTTGTTCCTACAGACAGCAGGATGTGGGGAAGGTGAACTGGAGACAGCAGCATCACCAGAGACAGGGAGCAGTCCTGTGTGGGAGCTGCTGCCCTGGGGGTGAACCTCCTGCATCTCCCCACGGGCTGCACAGGGCTGGGAAAACACCTTTGGAGAGAAACAGCTCCAAAAACCACGCAAGGAATTCAGGAAGAAGGAACAAGAGTGATGGGTCTTTGTGCCAATGAGAAGAGGCACAATAAATCACAAACAGCACCCAGAGGAGGCTCCACACAAGAGGAACACAGTTCTGTTTGGGGCTCAGGCAGGGGGTGGAACTAGGTGGCCTTTGAAGTCCCTTCCAGCTGAACCAGTCTGTGATTCCATGATTCTGGAGCATCTCTGCTGTCACTCTCTCTCCCCCTGGGCAGGCTGGCCGAGCCTGTCACGCTGTAAAGGGACTTTGACATTGCTGCACCAGGGAGTGACACCAGAACTGTTTTCCTGTCGTTTGCAGCATTCCAGCCCCAGCCAAGCCCCAGAGCACAGAGCCTGAGGGCTCAGGGCTGGGCAGGAGCAGGATGGAGGCACTGGGATGGAGGCATTGGGATGGAGGCACTGGGATGGAGGCACTGGGATGGAGGCACCGGGATGGAGGCACCGGGATGGAGGCAGCAGGAGCAGGAAGCTCCAGGGAAGGAGCAGCAGCAGCCACAGCCGTGGCACGGCGCTGGGAGAGCTCCCGTGTCAAACACAGCCTGCCCCCGGCAGCTCCAGCGAGTAAATACATTTTTATTGACAGAAGATCTCATCCTCTCGTCAGACAACTGCGGAGGGATATGGATGACAGTTGTTCTTCGCTGGTTGCTGCTGCCAACACCAAATAAAACACTCTCTCTTTCCGAGCAGCAGAAAAAGCCAAGCTCAGCTGCTCTCCCACAGCAGCGTTTGCATCTCAACATCCTTCAGACATGTTTGGTAACTCACACATGCCTTGAGAGTCATTTTTTTTGCACCTCCAGGAGAGCAGGGCTCCCATGGCACCTTCCCTGCAGCCTCCAGGTGTTGGAACAGCACAGAGATGCCCAAAACCTCTTCCTCCTGCAGGGATCTCTGCTGCACCACGCACCTCATCACCCTCCCGAGGGGCTACAGAGCCAGCTCAGCCCCAGCCCTGGCACTCCAGAGCCACAGGAAGGGCACAGACCCAACCTGCTCCTCCTCCAGCCAGGGGCTGCATCTCAGCTGGGCTCTCCAGACAAAACAAGGAGGGAAGAGCTCCTCAATCCCCGGGCTGAAGCCATGGCAGGCTGGCACGAGGAAGAGCCAGGCTCTGGCAGGGCTGGGAAGCACCAGAAGGTGCTGGGAGGGAGCAAGGCAGAGACATCTTCATCCCACGGGAGCTGTCAGTGCTGCTGGCAGGGCAGAGCAGGTGCCCTCGCTCCAGGGGCAGATGGCACAGCACGGGAGAAGTTAATTAGCAGGACAACAGAAAGCAGCAAGTTGCAGCAAGGCTGTGAGGATTTGCCAAAGCACCAGGCAGGGCAGCCCAGAACGGGAGCTGTGAGGAGGGATCAGGGCTCTGGGGGCACACCATGAATTTCTTCCTTTCTGTCAAGAAATTCTTCCTGCAATCCTCTCCAGAGCTGCAAAGGGGGATGAATTACGTGCAAAATTGAAATGTAGCTACACTGGCCTGTTACCTTCCCAGAGCAACTCTGATATTTATTAACACATGCTGATTAGATGACCTTTAGCAGGATCATGCAAAGAAGGTCATTTTAATGATTATTTTGTCTACAATTTAAATAATTATGCATTCTACTAATAGCTCCAGCTATAATTAGGTTTGCCAGCTGGAATACATTACACAGGCTGACTTGGGGTCCTGGAGACCTCGCTGTGGGTCAGACAGACACTGCTGTGGGTCAGACAGACACTGCTGTGGGTCAGACAGACACTGCTGTGGGTCAGACACTCCAGCCCAGTGGTCACACCAGCTTTGCCTCCTGCCAACAGGAGAGCCAGCAGTGCCCAAGCTGGGAGTGAGGAACAGCAGAGCTGGACAGGGAGGAGGGTTTAGGCTGCCAACCCCTCTGGAGCACCTCACTGGTTGTCCCTTGCTGGGACAGACCCTGGGCAGACAGGACATCAAAGTGGAACAAAAGTCCTGCAGAGCAGAGCAGCACAAACACAGCCCTGTGTCTGCAGCACCAGCACTTCCAGCTACAGCTTCATTCCCTGCTGCAAGAAGCAATTAATCTTTCATTTTTTCCTGCTTGGAGACACTATCATGTGTAATTAGCCCTCTCTCCCAGATGGAAGGCTCCTGCTCGGCAGGCTTGGCAAGGTTAAACACACAGCCAAGCTCTTGCTCTCCTCAAGGAGGCTCAAACACAGCCACAGCAAACAGAAACACCCCAAAGTGGAGCCACTCGACAGTGACAGAGCCTCTGACATTCCTCTGCTCTCCAGGGATTCTGCTCTGCTCCCCAAGGGAAACACCAGCTCCCCCCAGGTTCTCCCTTCATGCACCAACCTCCATCCCTGAGAGCACTTCAGCACACCCTGAACCTCAACCTGAGTTTTAGTTCAGCAATTAGAATTACCCAGTAGTTAAAAGGTAAACATTCAGATAGGCCATGAGCATTGCACAAATGCAAAATGGTTTTCTCTTCAATTCTCCAGCACTATGAAGACACAGAGATCAAGGAGCAAAGTAAGAAGTTACTTTTCTTCTAGCACATTTTTTCCCTGGGCTCCAGGTCCAGGCCACAGGGAAGAGCAGCTCTGGGATCCCAGCTGGCATCACAGCCCAGCCCAGGCTGCAGCACTGCTGAGCCATGGACTCAACTCCCTGCACAGCTCCCTTCCCTCTCCAGCTCAGCAGAACCACTGGAAGGATGAACCCACTGAGGGGTTTGACAAATGCAATAAATTAAACTCCTTTTGCAGGATTCACTGCAGATCATGTGGAAGAGCTAGCAGCTTGCTGCACCACCTGCAAGAACACATCCCTGCAACCTGCACAGCCTGATGCCACCAGATCTGCCACCAGTACAGGTGGCTCTGGATTCACATTGTGCTTGTCAGCAGCCAGGGAGCAGAGGGAAACTCCAGCTTTCCTCCACTCAAAGCAAATCCCCTGTCCCTGGATCATTCTGAAGCCAACAAGGCACTGCTGCTGTGCTGAAGTAGTTCTGATTCAAAGCTCCTTAAGGATTATGTGATTATATAATTATAAATATGATATATTATAGATATGATTATGCTGCTCTAAGAGCAAGACTGACAGTGCACCAAGGCCACTCAGAGCCCTGGGGACAATGTCCCCTCACTGTCACCCACCCAGCAGCAGCAGGGAGTGAAACTGCCCAGAATGAAGGCAGGGACAGGCAGGTGAGCAGTTCAAAGCCATCATTTCCCTCTCCTGCAGCTCCATCCCCTCAGGTGACCTGCCAGGGCACTGTGACAAACACACTGTGCACCCCTCAGAGCCCCACTGCTCCCTGCACAGGTCCTGGCAGCACCACAGGCACCGGAGAGGCAAGAGGGATGCTTGTACCCCAGTCAAGCCTCTCTCCCTCTCTCCAGGCAGGCAGCAGCTCCTGCCCACGCCTCCACTGGCAGTCCCTGCTTGTCCCTGGCACAGGAAGCCCTGAGGGGCTCCTGTCCCGTGGGTGACAGCAGTGCCACCCTGCCACCTCCTCCGGGTTTGCTGCAGCAGGCGGAGGAAGGACTGTCGGTGCCGCACGAACCCCGCGGGGCAGGAGGGGTTAAAGCCACCAGCCGGGCCCAGAACAGACCTCACCAAGTGCTGCTGTCCCCCCAGAGCCTCATCCCCCCCAAGCCCATTTTGGGAGGGAGGCCGACAAGGCGTGTTTAGCCTCCACCTTCCGCAGCCTGTTACGCCGCCTGCTCCCACCACTGCTATTTTTAAGGGTGAGAGCTGTGGTGCTCTGTCGTTTCCCCAATTCGAGCTCCTCTCTCCCAGCAGTTCCCCAAATTAGCCAGTTTCCACGGTAAAACACAGAACCTGCCAGACGGACCTGAACGGCGCTGGCAGAGCCGTGCTGGGAGCTCTGCTGCCCCCAGAGCCAGGGGAGCCTCTGGGAGAGAAAACCCTCGGAAGTAAGGATGGGGACTTACCCAGCGAGGGTTCGGGTGGTTTCCTGACACAGGAGATGGAAGGACATCAGGGCAAGGCTGCAGGATCAGCCCCAAAGGGAAATCTCTGCCTCCCCACACATTCCCTCTGCTCTGCTGAGCGCAAGTTATTGGGTGTTTGAGTGTTTTATGAGAGTCCCCACAGCTAGGGAATCCCATCCCTGGAGGGATTTAGAGCTCATGGGTGTGGCTCACGGGAATGTGGGTTAGTGGTGGCCTTGGAAGTGCTGCAGAATGGCTGGACTTGATGATGTTAGAGGCTCTTCCAACCTAAACCATTCCATAAATGAGAGATGCCTGTGCAGCAGCAACCCAGAAGTGCCCTGAGCCAAGGCAGCTGGAGGAGCATTTCCTCCCAGCCCAGCCCAGCCCAGCCCAGCCCAGCCCGGCCCAGCCCAGCCCAGCCCAGCCCAGCCCAGCACCCATACTCACATCCGAGGCAGGGCCTTTGTCAGCACCGGGGCAGGAGAAGGTGACGAACTCATGGCACCTCTTGTGCACCACAAAGCAGCAAACTGCAAAGAGAGCACAGGGACAGTGTCAGGCATGGCACTGGCACCACGAGCCAGGAGGTTACTGAACAAACCACTGTTATGTTGGATTTCTGAGCAGTCCCTGCAGGCTTTTTAAGCAAACCCGTGGTGGATTTTCAAGCCTCGTGGAACATCCCCAACCCGAGCAGGCATTTCGGTAAAAGTCAGCAGAACAAAGTGTTGAGCGAACGTCAGAGGAGGGCTGGGAACACTTCTGTTCCTCTGAGCTCATTGTCACTCGCGGCACACGCTCTGAGGTCACCGCCAGGAATAAAAAGAGGGAGAATCTGGCGTTCGCGGGGATCTGAGCTGAAAAGTGCATGTGGCCAAAAATGGAAGATTGTACCGAGGGAACAGGTGGGCAATTTTCCTCCCACAGCTCTGCTTTTCTTCAGCATCTCCCCAGCCTCCGTTTGCCAGACCAGAAGACACTCACGTCTTCCTCCCCTCACACACGTCAGTGGCAGAGTTGTCCTTCTGGGAAATCAATCCCGACATGCCACTGCCCAGAATTCTGAGCAGAAGTATCCCGAGCTAAACCCCCATACCCTAAACCCTAAACCACCAAACCCCTTCAGCATGTGCCAGTCTGAAGTCTCCAGCACTGTTCCTGCAGTTTGTGCAGCCAAAGCACTGTATTTCGAGGCTGATTTTTTCCCTAAATGCCAAATGAGCACCTCACCTTCAGTGACAGACCTCAAAGGGCCACCAGGCACTGTAGGAACTTCAGCTGACAGCCCAGACCTGCTACATCCAGCTGTAAATTCATTTTCCTTTTCACATTTTGCATTGTGGAAAAAACCAAACTGGGGAGGTTTTAGAGGCAGAGCAGCTGCCAAGAGCTCTCTCCTCGCAGGACCTCTCACTTGCTTTTCTGAGCCAAACAAACAAACATTTTCTTGAAAGCATTGCTCACCATTTCTGTCATTTGTATATGGAGACAGAAGCAGGAAGGGAGAAATTAGAACTCTATTAGCAGGGATTTCTCCTGAAATGTGTGTACAAACTCAATAAGCTCCATGACACCCCGAGCACAGTGCTGCTGCCAGAGGCTGGGCTGGGCTGGGAGCTTCCCAAGGGAGCTGGGATTGTTCCAGCTCAGCACAGGAAACCAGAGTGCTGCTGGGCTGAACTTACCATGAAATTTGGGTTGGAAAGAACCTTACAGGCCATCCCTGCAGTGTCCAAGGGCAGGTTGGACAGGGCTTGGAGCCACCTGGGACAGTGGAAGTGTCCCTGTCCACAGCAGGGGTGGCACTGGATGGGCTGTAAGGTCCCTGCAACCAAACCATTCCAGGATTCTGTGACTCTAATCCATGGAAAGGGTAATCCATTGGAAGATGGGGAAGCAGAACACTTCCTGACACATCCAAGGCAAACCAGAGCTTTGCATCCAACACTCCACAAGCCTCAGAAGGATCCCGTGGATCTCACTGCCATTTCTTCATGCTCCATGCACACAGAAGGAAAACAGGGCCAATAGAAAGAATCAGGATCTCATGTCAGCAATCCTGTCTGAGCCCCTAAACGTGACCTCCCTGACGGATGTGAGGAGGTTGGATAGCTCCTTCCACTGCTGTGCCCTCCTGCTGGCATCACACTTCAGCAGTTTGAGCCCATGTCTTTGTCAGTTTAGAAACCCCAGCACGAGCAGCAGCTTTCCCAGGTTGCTAATTAGACAGTTAATTTGTAAATCTTATTATTTGGATGATAAAGTTATCAAATCCCACTGGTGAGCTACAAACATCCCAAGTCATTTGTACACAACAAGAACGAGAGATTAACCTTTCCCATTCCTCACTGCATAATGCAGGAGTGTTTCCTGGCCCCAAACTCTGCTTCAGAGTGTTCTCCATTACAGGGATCTCGGGAGACATCCCTGGCCTGGCAGAAGTGAAGGATACAAGCCCTGCAGAGGGCAAGAGGCAGAGCCTCGAGCTCAGCAACTCCCCACAGCCTTAACAGATTTGCTGGAACACACATTTCTCACAGCAGCCCCAGCAGAGTGTCTCAGATCTGAAATCTGCACCAAAATATCAGGGCAAGATCACACACCTCTAATTCCCTGGGAGCCTGACACAGTCCTGGGAAGAAAGATCTCCTGGAAGGCTGGGTTTGAGAGCTAAGAAACCACAACAGCAGCAGGGCATTTTCAAACCCTGGGAAACAGTCTTATTGTGGAGGATGAAAAGAGAGAAAATGCTAGAAAATGCTAACACAGGATTGCTTCTATACATATATATATATATATATATATACATACACACACACATATAGAAAGGCGTCTTGGCTTAATCCACTGCTCAAAAACCCTCCAGAAAAACCATAAAGCAGTTTCCCTGCCGATTCCCTACTGATTCCAGAACCTGCCAATCAGACAAACCACATCAGAATGTGTTCCAGGCGTTTGAAGGCTGCAGAGCACTGTCTGGGACATTCCCAGCAGAGCATCCCCCAGCTCCATCTGCCCAGGGTTCAGGGTGTTCCCTGGGATCAGGACAGGCTGGAGAATTCCAGCTTTCTGCAGCAGTGGGGAGCAGCTGGCTGCCTGCAGGTTTGGAAGGATGCTGCCAATTCCTGCAGCAGCAGAAGCTGTGGTGATTCCTGGGCAGTGGCTGAGAGCTGCTGATCCCAGAGCAGCAATCCCTGCCCAGCCCTGCTCCTTGCTCCTGCAGGATATTCCCTGCTCTCCTGTTTACACCATGTGAACAAGCACAGAGCATTTCCCTGCCATCCCTCACCTCACACACGCTGGCACTTTGCCCGAAGATACAACAATGCCCAAAGATTTGCTCTCAGAATGCAAAATCCTTCCCAGGCCAGGAAAAGCCTTTTATCAAAGCTTTAAGCTCCTTATCCTGGCAGCAGGCTGCCCTGGGAGCCAGCCCAGCAAGAGCACAGGTATTCCCAGCAGTAGGAAAGCCCAGGAAAGGCTCAGGTCAGTGTTTCATTGGCAAACTCCTGACACTGCTGAGCCCATCCTGGGGAGCCAAGGGAGAGCCCAAACCCATGGCACGCCCAGCACGTGGAGCAGGGCTGGCTCAGGGTGACAAATGGCCTCGTGCCCCTCCTGGCACACGAGACTGGATTATCCCATCTCCCACACGGAGTGTCCTGAGCTGCAGGAAGGTATCCAGCCCTCCCCACAGCCCAGTGACAAACAGCTTCCTGCAGGAATGAGCCCTGCCTGGCAGCCCACGGAGCAGCCCAGCCTTCCACTTGAGCTCCATTTGTTGCTCTAATCTCATTGCGTGAACTCCTCGTTCCAACGTTCCGAAGGAGGGAATAATCAATTTTCCCGAGTCCTTCACGAAATGAATAATTCAGGGACGTCACCTCTGATGCCTCCTGAGTTCAGCCCTTCCCAGAACACACATCCCACTGAAGAGAAGCCTTTGTTCCTCTCCGTCAGGCCAGGAGAGGTCTGGAAGCACCAGGAACAGTCTTGGACACAGCATGTCAAGTAAGGGAGACAGATGGAGAGTTAACAGAGACAGAAGAAGGTTCAAGCAAGATTCATCTAAAAATCAAAGCCAGGGAGGAGTTCAGCCATCCCCAGGGAGCTGACAGAGCTGAGCTTTGGCAGATGGCACCAGTATCAGGGAAGCTCAAAGATTATTTCAAGCATATCTCAGTGTGTAGCTGCTCCCTTCCAACCTGTGGATATTCTCGTTTGGATAACGTCTCCACTTCCCAGCGAACAACAGCTTTAGGAAACAGCTTGGAATTCAGATTAGCAAAACCGAAGGAAACAAAATAACACCAAAAAAAAAGAAGGGGGAAAAAAAAAAAAGACGTTTTAAAGGAGCTTTGTGTTGCTCCACCTACGCTGGGCAAACCCCTGGGGTCAGAGGCACCCCCAGCTCTGGTGAGGACTGAAACACCCCAGCCAGAGCTGCCCACGACTTTCCATTCCCTGCTAAAAAATCAGCCTCACGACATCAAACAGAGGCACTGAAGCATGGTAATCATAAAATAAGGGGAAAGAAGGGCTCCAGGAGGGGAAGTCCTGAATTTCTGACAGCGCTTTACAGCTTTTAATCACTTAGAGCACACAGAGAGGGAAGCTGAGCTAAAATTTGCGCTCTTTGGATTTAATCCCCAGCTTTGGTTAAAAGCTTTCTGGGGTTCTTAGAGCACAACAATCTTCAGCTCCTCAGACTTCAGTGGTTTTCCCACTGTCAGCTCCAGAGAGACACAGCAAGAGCAGCTGTGATCCCCGGGGATTTTGGGGCAGCACCAGGGGCAGCCCCAGGGATGGAGATGTTGGGGTACAGCAGCTCCAGGCTCAGCACTGGGGGGACAAAGGGAGTCACACCGAGGGCTCTGTCCTCCCTCCCTGGCTGCTCCATCCCAGCACAGCAACCCTGAGCAATGAGGAGAAACTTCTACCCCCTGCAAGACACTGGAATTTGCTGATTTGCCCCACTGGGCACATGGCCCAGAGCAGTGGCATCCTGGCCTGGGATGAGCAGGGAGGTTGAGGGAGAGGACAGGAAACCAGGAGAGACCTCTGATTGATTCATTCTTTACCTCTGAAGGGGGTAAATGCAAAAAGGCATTTCTGCCTGGTTTGGGCTTTTTATGGAAAAGAACAGACACTTTCCATAGGAAAGGGGGAAATGGAGAGTACATGAGGCTTCTCTTCTCAGAGGTCTCCCCAGCTCTAGAAGACACTGATTGCCTGAACAGCCACAAAGATTTCAATCCCAGGCAGTGATTCTTCCCCAGCCCAGTTAATGCTGCACCAGTGGGACACAGAAACCTCCATCACAGCCCTGAGGAGCCCCAGCCTGGCAAACCAGTGCTCACAGAGGTGTCATTGAGTGCCAGGACGATAAAACTGCATTTCCTGGCTTTTCTGAAGCCAAAGCAGCAGGATGTATCTTTTCTAAGTTCTACAATCTTCCAGCCATCACAAGAGCAATTGGCACTGTCCCTCTGCTCTCTGGGGGATTCTGACAGCATTGCCTGGAGCTGGGAGCACAGGGAACCCTGCAGAGCAGCCTCCAGCCCTCAGCCCAGGCTGGTGACAAACACGGCTGGGATCAGGGATCAGGGTCTGCCACAGCCTCCCCAAGGCCCTTGGCCAACACCTCATCCCCTTTTTCAGGCACAGAAGGATGTTCTGGCTCCTCCTGGCTCTCCAGGTGGGGAGATCAGTGGTGGGAATTCCAAGCCTGAAGAGCAGGAATCCTGTTTTGTGCAAACCCCTGTTAGGAAAAGGGGTAAACTGAAATATCCTCATTTATTTTGGCTCATCTGCCCAAAAACCCAGCCCCGGGCTTTTTGCTCACATCTCCCATTGGCTCCACAGGGAAAACTCCCAGTTCTCCGGGAAAACTGCTCCCTCACCCTTCTGCCAGTTTGCTCTTTGGGAGGGGAAAAGAGGCAACTTCAACTCTTGTGCTAGAGCCCCAGGATGCTGAGTCTCCCCAGCCTGCCCCCCACAGCAGGGCTGCAGCTATTTCCAGAGACACAAGGACATTAATTTTACATTAGAGAGCCTGTCCCGGCTCCAAGAAAATCGGCTCAGAATTTAAATACTTCATCAGCATTTCTGCCGTCCTGAGCTGTAACAGAGATTCACTTTCAGGCTGAATAATTCAGCCCCGTGTGGCCCTGGCTGGATTGAGGATCGAGCACAGCCGTGGCTGTGCTGGAGGGAAGCAGCTCAGGGCCACCAGGGCTGTGTCCTGACCCTCCTGGGGACATCCCCAGCCCCTCGGCACGGGGAGGATGTGGTGGCAGAGTGGCAGCTCAAAGCACACTCAGAGCACACCCCATATTCCCCTCCAGGGACCCCAGCGCAGCCCCCAGGCATCCCAGCAGCAGCCACAGCTTCCCCAGGGAATCACCCGAGCAGCTGATTCCTCCTGGTGCTCCAGCTGCACCCCCTGAGAGGCATTTGGGGTTCAGAGCCCCAGCAGAGCCCTGGGGAGCAGCAGGTCTGTGTCCATCCAGTGTGAGCCATGCTGCCGAGTTGTTGCCCTGCCTGATTCAGGGCTTAGGGAAACACAAAGAGTCCAAAGCAAATGGAGCTTTGCAGAATGGGCAAAGGCAGCCTTGGTGCATCTGGAGGGTGGAGAGAGCCCAGAGGTGCAGGGTCAGACACTTGTCCCCTCCTCCTGGGGCTGCCCAGGGCTGCAGTGCCAACCCAGCTTGCAGGGAATGTCACCATCCAGCGCCAGGCTGCCGCAGCTCTCAGAGCTGGGTACAGCTGAGCCCTGCAGCTCCTGGAGCTGCAGCTCAACAGAGCTGTGAGTCCAGAGCAGTGTGTGACACCAGAGCTGTGGGTCCAGAGCAGTGTGTGACACCAGAGCTGAGTCCAGAGCAGTGTGTGACACCAGAGCTGTGAGTCCAGAGCACTGAATCCAACTCCAGAGCAGCCCCAGCAGCTGGGAAGGAGAGGCAGGGATGCTGCCCTGCCTGTGCTTCTGGAAGGGACATCTTTAACATTCCTCTTTCTTCACTGAAAGGGGTTGAGTATTTTGAGCCCAGCCACGTGCTTTTAGAAGGACTTCATGAACAAAACACCCAAAACCGCCTGCAGCTCTCCATGAAATACCATAATGAATTGACAACATCCTCTGCATGACAATGAATGTGCTGGAGCCAGGCGGGATGAGGAGCATCAATCATCCCCGGCAGTGGAAGAGGAGTGGGTGGGGACAGGGATGATGACAGCAGCAGAGCTTGGATCGGGGAGAGATCTTCATTCTCCCACCACATGTGCCAGAGCAGCAGCCAGAGCCACATCCAGGGACAGGGACAGGGACAGGCTGCCCGGCACAGGGAGCAGCAGCTGGCCCAGGGTTTGGGGCTCTGGCTGGCACAGGAAGCTGTGCCATGTTGGGATGTGGCAGAGGGAGAGTTCCTCCACCCAGGACGTGGAAAAAGTCCAGCTCCTGCTTCCTGTCCAAATCGCCTGGGTCAATAAAGCTGCTTGGGAGCAGCAGGCAGAGCATCCCAACATCCAGAGCCACCCTGGGGGAGCAGCTCATTCCCCTGCCCCGTGCTGTCCCCAAATCATGCAGGTGCATGGCTGAGTCCCACCATAAAACAGGCTATGGAGAGACCACCAGCAGCTCCTGGAGAGCCCCAGAGGGGCTGTTAGCAGCGTGGGGGTGACTCTGGGGTGCACAGCCATCACGCTGCCCTACTCGCCCACTCCCCAAAGGCAGCTGCCCCCAGGACACAGCCAGGGCTGCAGGGAGGCTCCCAGCAGCAGGAGCAGTGGGCAGTTTCCCCGCAGGCACCTTTGTCCCTGCACAGACCCACGCAGGGGCAGGGAAGGCTCCAGCCGAGCTCTCCCACGCTGCTGCCCCGACAGGAGGGGAATGTGCTTCCCCCAGCCCTTCATCACAGCCAGGGCACACTGCAGCAGCGAGAACAGGTAATTTCTCACGTTGGAATTTGGTTCTTTGCACGTTAACAATCCCCTCTAGCTTGTTAAAAGCCTGGATCATGAGCCCTGTGGAGGGAAGGTTGGCACAGCGAGGAGGACACGCTGGGCTGGAGGGGACAGCCCAGAGCTGGGCTGCCATGGGCAGGGCAAGCAGGGACACTGATGCTTTGGGGAGCACAGGAAGAGGCAGGAGCTGGCCAAGGTCAGGCAGAGGAGAAGCTTGTGGGATGCAGAATGGATGGACAGACGTTGTAGCTCAGACCGATGGGGAGAGGCAATGATGACACTCTGCAGCCCCTCTGAGCTGAAGGCCTTGGCTGGGCTGGGCTTGGGTCCCTGGGGACATGGGGACATGGCTGAGGACATCCCAGCTCCTCACCAACACCCCCAGAGCAGCTCCAGGAGCATCCCAAACCCCCCAACGACACCCTCAGCACCTCCACCCGCGAGAGATGAAAAATAAGCACCCTGTGATTAATCAAAGCCCCGAGGGAGCAGATTAAACAGTCCTGGCAATTAGTTCTGGATCTCTTCCGAAGGCACTGGAAGCCAGTGGAAAGCTGCTGCAGTCCCTGAGGATGAGCACCGAGTCCTCCTAAAACCCTGCACCAGTTACACAACTCGCCGTGGCGATGTGTTAAATTACAGATGGTCTCAATTAAAAGTGCAGAGATGGAAAGGAGGCTCGGAAAAAAAAAAAAAAAGCCAACCCCACACAAGAAGAAAGAGAAGATCATTAAAAACTTGGCAGCCTACTTTGACTCTGGTGACCTGGTAATTTAATATTGTAATTGAAACTCCGGGTCAGGCTCCTGAGAGGAGGGAGAAATATGGCAAGGTACCCCGGCAGGGTGGGTGCTGCCCAGAGGAGAGGTCAGGCTTTGGGAGAGGCACAGATAACCCAGAGCAGCCCAGCTTTGGCTCCTGCAGCCCTGAGCCCCACAAGATGCCTGCTCGCCTGCTTTGAAGCCATTGCTTTTTGTCACAGCGTATTAATCCTGTTCAAGGCAGATAAAAACCCAGTCCCCAAAGTGCTAATAATGTAACTCAGTGAAAGCTGGATTTTGTCGCTTATCTCCAAGACAGAGAGGGGAACTTCACTCCCATTTTCTTCCTCGCATCCACCCCCCGCTTCCCCTTAATTTTTAATATTCTGCACACTGTCTTCTTTCCAAAAGCAGAGACCAAAGCTCTGCCTGCACCCCAAACAGGCTCAGGGACATCAGGTTGGTAAAGAGTCTTTCAGCACTCAGAGAGTCCCAATTCCAGCTCTGCCTGCAGTTTGTGGTGCCACAAACACCCTTGGGGTGGCCAGAGGTACAGGGAGCTACCCCAGAGTGGCTCCAGCCTGGGGACAGGGACACCTGGCTAGGGTGAGGGGATTGGGGAATCTTTCCAAAGGGTTCTCTCCCTTTCAGAGGCCTCACCTTCCCTCCACAACCAGCGAGCCAAGAGCTGGAGCACAACACCAGCCCCACAAATGGGAATGATTTCAGCTCTTTGATCAAGACACCATCGAGAGCAGAGCATGAATGCAGAGCTGCTGTGCAGCAAAAGCTGGGAGGCATTTATCCACTGCTAAAGAGATGGCATGGGCTGTAATCCTGCTCCCTTCTGCATTTCTAAAAAAAAAACCAGAACACTGTATGGTCCCTCTGCTTTCCAGGAAGTGCAGAAAACAAAAATAATCATGAATACAACAGAAACCTATTTTTTTTTGTCCCATATGAAGAGTAATGACTTCCCTGCTGCTGCCTCAGGCTTATTTTGAGCTGGCAGCGTCTTAGGAGGTTTGTTCTCCACACACCGAGCGATGTTTGAAGGGTTTATGGAACACCCAGGAACTGAACAGCTCAATTGATCCACAAGTGAAAGCATCAATTAGCCTGGGATGAGTGGAAGGTGCTCCTGCCCATCGCAGTGCTGGAACTGGATGAGCTTTAAGGTGCTTCCAACCCAAAGCATTCTGTGATTCTTATCCAGACAAACATTATCCAGCGTGTTTTAGAGCTTTCAGTCTTATGAGACACCTCAGGACCTGCCAGGCAGCAGGAGACAAAGCTCCATTCCTGCTCCTGCAAAGTGGGAAGATCTGGGATCTGGGTCTGCCCCCAGAAATGTAGGATCACACTGCTCCCTCTGCCCCCAGCACGGCAGAGCAGCCGACTGGACTCGTTTTGTTCCAACCACTTCCTCCCCTGCGCGGCTCAGGCTCAGCCACAGCTCTGACACAGGGCAGGGATCCCCTGGGGCTGGGATTCTCCCCCAAAACAGGAGCAAATCCCCAGAGCTCTGCAGCTGAGGGGGGTTCAGAGGGGCTGGGGGGCTTGGAGTCTGCACTCCAAAACACCCTCAGCACCCCAAAACACCCCCAGCGCCCCAAAACACCCCCAGCGCCCCAGCCCTGCTGGCCCAGCCCCGGCAGCCTTATCTGCACAGCTCCATCTGCTCGGGCAGGCTGACTCACATTGCCCACGCTCCACCCTGGCCCCCCACGCTCTGCACCTCCCACAGCACCCAGCCTGGGGGGCTGAGCACCCAGCAGCACCCTGAGAGCCACAGACTCAGCCAGCAGCTGCTCCATGGGCATTGAGGCTGTTTTAAAATAGAGGGGAAATAAAATCCAGCGCTTTTGGTCCTCGCTGTCTCTGCTTTGAAGAGCTCCCTGCTACCACTGCGGGAGGATCAAACACCCCAGGCTGCCACAGGCAGGGGAGGGATGTTCCCTGTCACCAGCTCTCCCCAAAAAGCCACCAGCAGCCCTGGCACAGTTTTCAGGGACAGTTTGCTATTTTGGAAACGCATTGCCAGTGCTCTGTTAACCCCATCAGCCAGGGCTGCTCTCCAGCTCCTGTGCCAAAGTGCCAAGGAAAAGAGTGAGGGGATGAGCTCAGGTATCAGCAGCACCTTCAGGACCTCCTTCCCAGCCAGCTCTTCAGCCCGCAGCTGAAATCCTCCCAGAAGCACTGCACTGGGAAATATTTCCCACACTCGCCTAATTTCCCCATAAAAATGGGAAATGAGACCATCCCAACCCTTGCTGAAGTCGCAGCCTCTCCCTCCTCCTGTAGTGCCTCAGTCCCAGTTTGTGTTGTGAAGAAACTCCCACGGGATTTGTCCTGGGACAGCCGATCCCTGGGAGCTCTGCCTCCCACCCGAGCCCGGGATGAAAGCTGGCGAGGAGAGCAGCACAAAACACAGCACCAAAAAATCTCTGTGATCTGGAAAACTTCCAGCCAAGGAAAAAGCCATTTATCAGACACAGGCCTTTTTGCACGAGAACAAACAGCAGCACTGAGGATCAAGGGCAGCCTGGGCAGAGGCAAAGTGCAAAGACAAGATGGATGGAGGATGGATGGATGGATGGATGGATGGATGGATGGATGGATGGATGGATGGATCCTGGCCACACGGAGGCTGAGCTCAGGGCAGCAGGAGCTCTCAGGGGACACAGCAGCCTCCCAGCCAAGTGTCACCCCCAGGGACACTGCTCTGCCCAGCTCTGGCACAAACCAGGCACAGAGCTGCAATCCCCAGTTTTGTTCCAGCAGTAACCTGGCCCCTCCCTGCAGCCAGACCTCCCCAAAACACTGCACACGGGCTGGGGAGAGCAGGGGCTGCCTGATGGAGCACTCCAGGCATGACTGCAGCACCCAGACCTGCCTCCCACCTTATTGCAACCCTGCTCAGCCCTAAACTCTTGGCAGGGAAGGAGCTGCCAAGATAAGAACCGCGGCCACTTCCTCTGCAGAGAGCAGCAGCACTCGGTGCTGGGGCAGAAAGCCTTGGGGCATCCGGAGGATGCTCTTTCCCAACTCCTGATGAGTGTTTGCCTTTCCTTGGCTCTGCTTCTGCTCATCCTAGGGGTGAGGCAGGGCAGCAGGGACTGGCACAGGGCTCACAGTGACTGCCAGCCCAGCCTGGCTGCACCTCTGGGGCTTTGGGATCACCCGGGGCACGGAGAGGGGAGGGAAGGAGGGAGGGAAAGAGGGAGTTTGCTGCTCTCCTGGGCCCCAGCCAGGGGAGGAATGCTCACTTCCCGGGAGAGGTTTGCCAGCAGCTCCATGAGCAGCAGAGCCCCTGAGCACTGACCCTGGCAGGACGAGAGCTGCCAGGCTGCAGCCCTTCAATCCACAGGAAGAGCAGATTCCACAGGGTCTGGTGGGTTTGTCCCCCTGGGAAAGAGGCCATTATCTCCTGCCAGGCTGGAGTTACTGCACAGCAACATCTCTGCCTTGAAGACATTCAAAGGGCTGCAGCTGGCAAGATGCTCGTGTGCTTGGCACAGCGTTTGATGCTCCACGGATAAGATATTAAAATAACATTTCCAACATGCAGATTTACTGTGTCTGCTCCCTCCTCGCTCCAGCCAGAGCTGTTTAGAACGAGGTTTTATTGATGCTGCCAGACAGGCAGCGCAGAGCTGGAGGAGTCACCTTGCTGCAGGAGGAGTGGGCAGCTCTGTCCCTGCCTGTCTGTCTGTCTGTCCCTGTCAGGAGCTGGCTGTCCCTGCCCCCGGCTCTCCCCAGGGAGGCTCTGGGAAGCAGCACAGTGTAGGAGGAGCTCAGAACCTGCTCAAGGTGATGGCCATGGAGAGCTGGGACAGAGAGCACCTCAGCCAAGGTCAGGGGAGAAGGTGAAATCAGACACTACCTGCAGGATCACATTAAGGGAAGAGCCTTAAAACACATGGCTGGGGAGGAGGAAATCAAACCTGCTCCATGTTTTACCCTCTTTTAAAGGAATTACCATTTAGGTGAATTTCATTTTAACGAAGTGGCTGAAGCATTTCTCTTCTGCTGCTCTAAAAAACTCCATGAACCCAGGAAGTGAGTTTGCTGTTCTTGGGGAACAGTCCTGTGCAATGACACACCGCTGGTTCAACGAGAACATTATCTGGGCTGGCAGCTCGAGGAGGAGGAGAGGAGAACAGAGAGGAGCCGTTTTATTTACATGGAGCTCTGCAAAGAGCTTTCCTGGCTCGCTCTGCCCCTCCACGTCCCTGCTGGCCAATATGACTTTATTAATGTTTACGATATGCCCTACTTCTGAACGCAGCTCTGTCCCGCTGAAAGAATCCATTTGCATTTTTAATGACATTTGGATAAGCCATTTAGTGGATCCCCAGCTCGCCAGGCTCGGGAACCCTCGGCCAAAGCCCAGGGACCACAGAGCCCCGAGCTCCTGCCAGCCCTGGTGTCACCCAGAGCAGCCCTGGCAGCGAGGAGGACATTTCATCCCAATTCTGTGCTGGCACAGCTGGCACAGCTGGCACAGCACCCTCCCCGCCCCAGCCATCGTGCCCAGAGGCAGCTTTACATCCAGTCTATTTTAATAAAGCAATAAAGGGGAAAGCTCCATACATAAGAGACTAAGTGGGACAATAAAAATCTGAGCTCACCCGAAATGTCTCCCAGCTGTTCTGCAGCACTTGAGAGGAACAAAATAGGGCAGATTTCAGAAATACTGAGCTGTGCTTGTGTCTCAGCCAGTCTCTGCAGTTCACACTGGCCTTGCCCCCTGTGTGTCCCCTTTGCTGAGCAGATGAGAAGGGAGGAACCTCAGCTGAGCCCCGAGGAGCTGTCAGCAGAGGGATGAGAGGAAGAGAAGCTTCTGGGAACTCCTTGGAAGTTGCAGCACAGCTCCCCAGCAGCCCCCAGCTGTGTGCCCACCCTCGGCCATGCCAGCCACAAGTTTAATTTTTGGAATAAAAGCCTGATCTTCAGCAGAAGAGACACTCACCCTTTACCTATGCCGTGCTACAGGGCAGGAAAACCAGCTGCAGCAACCAGATCCAAAATTCCACCCCAATTCCCAGCAATCTCCCTAACTGGAGTTTCCCCTTCCCTTTGCAAGGGATCACAGCCCAGCATCCCCACAGCATCCCCAGTGCCTCCCAGCACCTGCAGAGAGCAGGGAATGCTGCAGAGATTAATTTCTTTACATTATTTACATGGAGCTCTGCAAAAAGCTTTCCTGGCTCACTTTGCCCATCCACGTCCCTGCTGGTCAATATGACTTTAATAACTTTTGAACTTTTGAGTTTAGGGCCCCAAAACTGCCCTGAACAGCAGCCTCTTGCATATCCCTGCAGGAAGAATAATGTTCCTGGGAGATTAAAGGCTGCCTGGAATGGTTGGGGTTGAACAGGAAGGCACAAACCCAACACCCAGCACCACCGAGGCAATGCTCCCTGTCCACACTGCCTCCAAAGCTCCCCCAAAGCCTCTCAGAAGTTCTTACAACACAAAGTTCTGTCTGTTTGAAGAGCTTGGGGTGAGAAAACCCCTAAAAGAGGCGCCTGTTGAAGCAGATCCCATTTTAACCCCGTTCACAGTGCCTGTCCCTCACACCTGAGCCCCACTGACTGTCCCCAGGATCCCCCCAGTGCCACTCCTGTCCCCCAGCTGCTGCCCTTCCCTCTCAGCCACACGCCAGCCCCAGCCTCAGCCCGGATTGGCAGCTGCTCGGGGGCGGCTTTGCACGGCTGAGCGCGGCACCCGCTCCTCAGCACATGATCGAGTAATAAATATTTGGAAAGATCTGTTATTTTTACATAAACAGTCACAACACATTGGAGAGGCTGGGGAAAGAGCTGGCTCCTGGCTGCTGAGCGCTGCCCAGGGTCCCTGCTGTCCCCTTGTCCCTGCCCAGCACCCGCAGAGGGATGCTGAGCCCAGGATCTGCTCCTCACTGCTGAGCCTCACTCTGCGTCTCTCCAGCCCCTCTGGAGCCTCACCAAAGCCCTGCTGGAGCACAGCATGACAGCACAGCTCCAGCTCCTCTCCCAGCTCCCTTTCCACACAATCACAGCTGAGGCTGGAAGGGATTTCTGGAGGTCATCTTGTCCAACATCCCTGCTCGAGCAGAGCCACCTGCCCAGGAGCTGTCCAGATGGCTTTTGAGTGTCTCCAAGAAGGGAGACTCCACAACCTGTCCGGGCAACCTGCTCCAGCCCTCTCCTTGCTATGGGACTGCTGGAGCATGGAGAACCTCAGGCTCATTGCCTTCCCCCTGCATCTCCTGGCTGCTCCCATCTCCAGCTGCACCAGCCTGGCAAACCTGCCAAAGCCTCCAGAGCTCCCTCACATCAATTCAGTCCCTCTGCAAATCACTGCCTGCACCACAGGCAGCTTGTCCCGGGAATTCTGGAGCCTGGAGCTAAAGGACAGGAGCAGGCTCAGCCCAGGACTCAAACTCACTTGCAGACACCCTGAGGGAAGCTCCTCTCTGCCCTTCTGGCTCTGGAACATCAAACACCCACCCTAAGGTGCCTCCCCAAAAATTCCTGTTCTGCACCCTGCCAGGATGCTAATCCACAGCAAGGAGCTTCTCAGATAAACCACATTTACATGGCTGCATCTCCTCCTGGGCTGTACGTTTTCCTGCCTTACATCATCCTTCCTCCTTGGGCAGCTCCAGGACCTTCCTCTCCTCCCTGGGCTGTGGCCCAATGTGACACTGCCTGCGTCAGCTCCCTCCCAACCTGGGGCCATTCATAACAATTACCTGCTAATTCTCTTTCATTATCATATTATTTTGGATGGCAAAGGCTGACCCCAGCATATTCAGCTGGTTAATTGAATTACAGCTCCGGATGCTGGAGCTGCCCTGTCCCCTCTCGGTGAGCTGCAGGGACAAAGCTGCAGCTCCAGGGCTTGGAGCAGCTATTGCCACCCTCAGCAGCTTCTGGGCTCCCACAGCAACCTGCCAACCCTCCCATGCCATCATCCCCTCCTGAGAGCATCCCTGTGGATCCCAGCACAGCTCTGGAGAGCTGCAGCCTCGATGGACACCCAGAAATGCCCAAAGTGACATTGGGGTGACTAAACCAGGGCTGGGATGCTGCCCCAGCCTCTTCCTCTCCACGGTGAGTGTTTGCAGACCCTCAGCCCCAGCTCCCTGCCATCCCCCAGCTCCCATCCCGGGATAAAAGGGAAACATTCACTCATCATTTCAGAGCAGCTCTTTGCTGTGAAGCTCTAACTCAACACCAACACTTTTGGCTGCTCTTTCCAGTGCTGCAGTTTCCCCCAGGAGCAGCAGGGATTGGCAGAGCCCTGGGGAGCTCAGGGGGTCAGGAAGGGCTGTGACCCCAACACACCCTGCTTCTCATCCCCACCTGGACAACCCCCTGCCATGGGGGCTCAGAAGGCAGAAAAGGGTTCTCAGGAGCAAGACAGGGCAAGAAAGCTCCACAACCTCTCACAGGGTGGTTCTGAATCTGCAGCTCACCACGTTCACCAAGATAAATTTCAGCTGGGCTGATGTGACTGCAGAACAGTTCCTCTGGAGCTGCTTGCTCCAGGTCCAGGATTTGGCCTACATAAGATGCCATCACTCCTCCAGCAGGCTGCTGACGTCCCTCCAGCGAGGAAGGAACATTCTGGATGGTATTTGTTAGAAAACCCAGATTTTTCTAAAGAAATATCAAGAGCTTTGAGCATCACCTCCATCCTGCAAATTACAGGCTGGTTGAGGCCTCCCCTTCTGTACCTGCCACTGGTGCACCTGACAAAGACAGCAGCCTCTGCACTGGCAATTTTATAGAAAAATATCCCAAATATAAATTGATGCGATATTAGAAGGGAAAATACTCTCTATGGCAACCTGAAAGGTCTTAATTATCCCCGCAGGTGGCAGAACGAGCAGCCCCACACACATGGAGCTGGGAAAGTGGGCTTTTGAGTGGGAAAGGAGGGGAAAATCTCATTCAACCCCTTGAGAGCTCAGGCAGCTCCTTCATTAGGAAAAGACTCTTGAGCTCTCTGCACCACCCCAAAAACTATTGTATTTGTGACTTCCAATCCATGTGAGTGTCGGAACTAGCGGGGAGAAGGAATCAAGGGAGGTTTCCAACTCCAGAAATCCCGTTCCCCTAGCAACAGCAGCCCTGCTCTGGCACTCGGGATGGGAATGCCGTGGGATGGGAGAGCAGAGCAGAGTCTGCCTGAGCACAGCACAGGGACACGGGGAGCCCTGCAGGGCAGCAGCACAGCCAGCCTGGGGCATGGGGTGCACCAGAAATCACTGACTCCCAGAGTGGTTTGGGGTGGAGGAACCTCAAAGCTCATGCAGTGCCACCCCAAGGACACCTTCCACTGTCCCAGGCTGCTCCAAGCCCTGTCCAGCCTGGCCTTGGACACTGCCAGGGATCCAGGGGCAGCCACAGCTTCTCTGGGCACCCTGTGCCAGGGCCTCAGCACTTCACAGGGAAGGATTTCTTCCCAATGTCTAACCTAAATCTCAGTTTGAAACTGTTCCCCCTTGTTCCATCACTATCTGTCCATGGAGAAGTCTCCAACACAAAACATATCCCAGTCTTGCAGGAATTCCAGTGCACAAACAGCTGGTTTTTAAAGATGTGCTCTGATGGCTTAGAACAAACAGAGGAGCCAGTGGCATCTGCAGGGAGGAGAAGGTGTTTAACCACCACTGAAACAGTAATTGTCTCCAGGGAAAAAGCATCCAGGTGGGCACACACAGCCTGGGAGTTACTGCTGTACGAATATTTCCTTTGGAAATCATCAACTCTCCAGTGAATTCCTGCCCAGCTGGTAAGACAGTGCTTAGACATCATTATTTCTACAAATACAACAACCAGGAAAAAAAAAAAGACAACCCAAAACAAAAAGACAATAATCTATCTTCACCAGAATCAGCCTGAAGTCAACTTCCAGGAAAAATTTGCTGAGTAACTCTGAAGCAGAGAAAGCTCCTTTTCAGTTCTTCCCTGTGAGGTGGTCAGGCCCTGGCACAGGGTGCCCAGAGAAGCTGTGGTGCCCCTGGATCCCTGGCAGTGCCCAAGGCCAGGCTGGACAGGGCTTGGAGCAGCCTGGGACAGTGGAAGGTGTCCCTGCCATGGTAGGGGTGGCACTGGGTGGGATTTCAGGTCCTTCCAAGCCAAACCATTCCATGCCTTGGTAGCTTTCCTTCCCCCAGCACTCCTGCTCCTTGCCAGTGTCTTCCACACCATGGTGGATGGAGTTGAGAAAGATCCAGAGTTTGTGTCATAAAGGGTTGGGCACATCTGAGTGCAAAGAGACAGGAACACAGTTCTGCTGAGCTCTGCAGAGGAACACCTCAGAAGAACAACACCTCACATCCACCTTCAGCTGCCAACAGGGCCACTGAAACCCGCCTGGGAGGAGCAGTGCTAGCAGATCCTGGACTCCAGGCTCCTGCAGAAGCAGGGGAGTGCAGCCAGCCCAGCACACCAGGCAGGGGAGAAGCAGCAGAGCTGGAGAGCTCCAGGCAGTTTGGTGATGCTGGTTTGGGAAAGCTCTGCCCCTCCCCTGCAGGCATCAGCAACATCAGCACAGCACCCAGAGAGGAGCTCCTTGGGCAGGAGCAGAGCGTGCTGAGGGCAGCCTGGCTCTGCCTGTCCATCTCTGCCATCTCACAGCTCAGCACCAGCACAGCCTGCCTGGGTTCACCCACTGACACACTGCTCATCCCAGGAAACCTCTGAACCACCATCTCCATGAAATCACCTCAAAGCCCTGAACCTCCACCTCCACGAAATCCAGGCTCTCCCCTCAAATCCCTGAACCTCCATCACCATGAAATCCAGGCTTCCACTTCAAAGCCCTGAACCTCCATCTCTCAAAATCTGAGCTCCCACCTCAAATCCCTGAACCTCCATCTCCATGCAATCACTCAAAGCTGGCCTCAGGGCTGCTGCTTCACATCAATCCCAGACCACGCTGAGCAGATCAGGGGAGCTCCTCCTGCACACCCCCACACTTTTCCATCAGAAAAAACCTCCCACAAATTTTATTATCGGCTTCTAGTAACAAGTCTGGAGCAAGGAATTCTTGAGGCAGAGGCTGGGGGTTGAGCCCTGCTCCCACCCCTTCCCGTGGCACCCAAGGGAAGCGTCCCCAGCGCTGTCACCCCCGCTCAGCAGGTTCACCACAGCCCTGCATCCTCCAGCACACCGAGAGGCAGGCGGATCATTGTCTCATCAAGGGAAAGACGGACCGAGTCAAAACAGAGCAGGATTCCTTTTCAAGGGCCCCCCGGCGGGGAGGGTGCTGGTGCAGCTGCGGGGATGACAGAACCGGGCGGTGTCCCCAGGGACACAGCTCACACAGCTCCTGGCCCACTCGGTACAGAAGTGGGAGAGCAATTAGGAGGAACAGCAACGAGCTGCTCCCCCTTCCAGCCTTCCCACTCACTCACTCCCTCCACGGTGCTGCAGTGCTGGGGATGGCCCCACACACATCCCAGCACAGCAGACCCTCCAGCCAACCCCCCAGCTGGAAGGATTTGGTCCTTTGGGTGTTGTGAGATGACCAGGAAGCCTTCTGCACCAAAGGCTTCCTGAGGGTGCAGAAGGCTCTTGGCACCCTGTATGTGACCAGCAGCACAGCCACTGCTCTGCCCCAAAATCTCCTTGGAGCACAGACCAGCAGCACCTGCCCAGGACTGTCACACCACAGAACTGGTGCTCAAACCCCACCAGACACGAAACAAGACAAGTTCAGGCTGGGTAGTGAGAACCTCCCTGCGACAGAAATAGCTTTGGGGAAGTGATAGCACAGACAATGCTCCAGGGCACACTCGGGGACTTCTCGGGGCACAGCCTGGCACTGCTCAGCTGCTGCACCTTCCTGCTCTCCCACGGCAGCACCAGCAGAGCTCCAGGGGCTCAGAGCCCACAGCCTCACTGAGCACAGGGCTGCAGGACAGCCAGGGGAAAGCTGAAGTTGTTTTGCTGCATCTCCTGCACCTCCCAGCCAGTGTTGGTGCTCTGAGTGCAGCCTGACCCCAGGGTTCCCCAAACCAAGCCCCCAGCACAGCCTGCCCCACCAGGCTCTGCCATCTTCCCTGCTTTGGAGTCCTGTTCCTCTGCCTCGACATGAAGTCATGTGTTGAAGTTATCTGAGAGCTGGAAGTGAGTCAGCATGGCCTAAGAATGAGACTGATTATAACTACTCATTCAAGCAAACATGTTCCACCCAACCAGGACCCCAGACAGCCACCAGTGGGGTGCAGGACACAATCCCAGAGTCTGGCTCCCATCCCCTGCAGCAGGTTGCATCAGGAAGGAGTCCCTTCATGAGGCAGAATCAGGGCTGTGCTCCTCAGCAGACACAGGTGGACTTGGAGGAGCTTTCCTTCAGCCTGGTGACTGCAGAAGTCACAGTGCAGCTGGGGAACACCTGAAGCCAAGGGGTGGTGGGACACTCTGGTGACCTGGAGGCAGCGAGTGAAACCAGCAGCAGAACCGAGCTGGATTCACCTCCAGGAGGAGCAGGTCAGGCAAAC
Source organism: Lichenostomus cassidix (assembly GCF_008360975.1). Taxonomy (NCBI): domain Eukaryota; kingdom Metazoa; phylum Chordata; class Aves; order Passeriformes; family Meliphagidae; genus Lichenostomus; species Lichenostomus cassidix. The sequence goes on from NC_139495.1 coordinate 835,553, forward strand.
ACCTCCCTGCCTCCCACAGAGCTTATCCTCCCCTTTTGTTTTCCTGGGATAAGAGCAGAATTTCCTGACCGAGACTAAAGGACCTCAAGGTTAAACAGGGATCTGAGTATTCCACAGATCCTCAGTATTCCACAGATCCAAAAGCAGTGCCTTAACCAGCTCTGAGCACTCCCAGGGACTGGGCAGGACCTAAGCATTTCCACCTGCAGGGTGATTCCCACAGGGACAGAGCTGGAGAGCTGGAAGAGGAGAGTGTGTTGCTGTAAGGTTTGTGGGAATTCCATGGGCACAGCTGAAACGGGGCTGCCTTGGTCCTCCTGGGCCAGACAAATACAGCAGGGACCATGGACACAGAGCAGTGGGGCTGGAAAACTCTCTGAGCCCGCCCCAGACACCAAATCCACCTGCTCTGGAGCATGGCAGAGCAAAAGCATTTTAATCACTGCCTTGCATGACTAAAAAGCATTTAGTCAAACCCTCTCTGCTGCCGAGAGCATGTCCTTTATGCAGCTGAGATGGAAAATGAGCATGAAACCAAGCCCAGAGCGTGCAGGGAGGGCAGCAGAGCCCAGCTGGGCAGTCCTGGGTGGGCAGTGATGCCCCCTGAACCAGTGACAGACCCATCCTCATGGGGAGAAGAGACTTACAACAGCTCTGGAGCAGTTTTTGGCACTAAAGCACAGAGATGCTGAGCGCTTTGTCCCTTGTCACCCTCCCAACCAAGTCAGACAACGCAGATCCGAGCCCCTCTCACGGATTTATTATTTAATATCAGTGTGTAACCAGAGCTGCCTCATGCTAACAAACTCTGACAGGAGATAAGTAACCATCCAGCCACGAGCACTGCGAGAATCACACCAGACAATTAAACAGCCCTTCCAAAAATAGCCTACCTGACCTGCTACCACTCCTGACTATCAATCCAGCTCTCCCTGCAGAGAAGCTGCTACAGTTGAGTCAAACCTGAAAATACTCCCCCAAAATAGAGCCGAACCAGTGCCATGTCTGTAAGCAATCCTCCCCTTCCTCAATTTAGATTGCTCAGGAACCTTCACAGAGAGAAAAATCACTACGTGTCAGGCAGAGCAGAGGCAGATATTGATGGCAAACACGGCAGCAGTGGGGGAAGGCTGCAAGCCCAGGGTGCAGCCAGCTGGGGTGGCACAGCGACAGGGAGCTGACAGGGATGGGGACACCGGGTGGGGAGCTCAGGTAGGAAATTCAGAGTCTGGAGCCTTCAGAGGTCACTGGTTGGTGTTTTCCATGATCTGCAGTGCATGGGAATGCTGTGCCTGTGCAGGCAAAGGGCTCTGCCTGCACCCCGTGGGGCTTCCAGGACCCCCCTGTGCCTCCCCCAGGCTTTGCTGATTCCCAGCCCCTTTACAGAGCCCTGTTTCACACCAAGGAGCTGCTGAGGACGAGGAGGGTTCTGTGCCTGAGCTCTCCCACCTCAGGTTTTGTAACCCCAAACCTGCACACAGCCACACCATTTGCTATGGAAATGGGAGAAGGTTGTGCCTGAGGAATCACAAAGGGTTTGGGTTGGAAAGGACCTGTAGGACCATCCTGTGCCACCCCCTGCCATGGTGACCAGGCTGCTCCAAGCTCCATCCAGGCTGGCTCTGCACACCTCCAGGAAGGACCTGGCAGTGCCATGTGAAGGCAGCACATGCTCATCCAGGCTGGCACCGCCTGCTGCGAGCAGCATTCCTGTGGGAGGGCAGGGCATTCCATCACAGTCAGCTAACCACGCAGGGAAAGTTTCTCAGTGGGTATGGTGACACCAGGGAGGCTGGATGTCACCTCCCCCAGACACACAGCTGAGTTACCCCATGCCCTGGCAGAGCAGGCTTCCCCATCAGTCACAGAGATGCAAATAAACTCTGAATAAATGACCCTTTCTCCCACATCACACAAGGACCTGAGATGCACCCTTTGATTCTCCATTTAACCCTTTTCAAAGGCTGTATAATTTTCATTCCTCTGCCAGTGAAAGTCACTCACAGGAAGTTACTGCATGATTTCCGTGTTACTTCAGCACAGCCCTGCTTACAAAACCTCACACTGAAAGCTCCACAATGCACCCCAGGAAGGTGCTGAGGCCACTAGGATTGTCCTGCCACGATGTGCCACCTCCTGTCCAGCTCCCCGGGGTGTTGGGGGACAGCAGAGCTGGTTCCCAAAGGACACAATGTGGCAGCAGCAGAGGCTCTGCTGGACACGAGCAGCATCCTTGTCAGGGAGTTCCACAGGGAGCAGGGTAATGACCCAGGCTGTCCTTCCCCTCCAAAAACAGCTCTGGGGCAGTGCTGAGCTGGAGAGCACAGCTGAGCTCTGCTCCTGGCAGGGGACACAGCAAGGGACAGTCCTGGCATCACAGAGGCCACAGGCTCCTGCCAGAGCTCACCATCACTGAGTACAAACCTGGATTTTCTTGTCTAACTCCACCATTGGATCCAGCTGTTCCCACACTGCCCTGCTCACTGCCCCTGGCACTCATCTTCTCCAGCAGCTCCTTCCCCACAGCACCCCAGAGGGAAGGAGCTGCTCACTGCACACCCCAACAGCTCCAACAGCAGAGGAAAAGCAGGTTTTTACGCAGGACATCCCAAACTGCTGCTTTTCCAAGCCATTTCAGCACAGGTTTGTTGAGTCTCCCTGGATCAGCAGCAGCTCCAGTGCTCCCAGCTGGCTGTGAGCAGCACAGCTCTGGCTCCTGGCACTGTGCTGAGCCACAAGGTGATGCTGAGCCACAAACCCTCACAATTAAGCTGCTCGTTTCAGTGCAATGGCTTGGCAGGGCCTGGGCAGCCAGTAAAACCTGAGCAGGACAAGACCTGAATGTGCAACAGCCCGATCAAAGGAACAGCTGTCCTGACAGGCAGCCACCTCCCACGGCCACTGCAGAGCAATTAGAGGAGCCCAACAGTCCCTGCAGGGGAGGAAGATGAGATTCAAGCTCTTTATTAGACATCCATCGGCCCTGGCTCATTACAGGGAAAGGACATCAAAAGCAAAGGCCAGTAAACTGGCCTGGAAGGTGAGCAGCAGCATCCACAGACACCTGTGGTACCCAAACACCAGCAGATCCCAGAGCTCCACCACTCCCAGGAGCACTGCTGCTCTCCAGGGTCACACAGCTGCCCCAGAAATTCTGTGTCTCAAACCAAGTGCTCGACCCCAGCTCTCCCAAAAGTTCAGTTCTAGCCTTGTGACCAATGGAGGGATGGTGAGAGCTCCCCAAAATCTGTGGGATGTCCCAAGAGCAGGAGATGATGGTCCTGGTTGTGCCCATCCCAACCCAGGTGGGCCAAGCCAGCAGCACCTCCGGTCTGGCTCCAGCCCACGAGCATTTCTGTTTCCTAAATTGTCGTTCCTAAAGCCAAAAGCTTTAGCACCCCGTGCAAGTCAGCAGGGAGCTGCAAGCTATTATTTTAGGAGTCTCCATATGGACCCATTGCAGCATCTTGCTGCTCTAATTTAGGGCACAGGCTGACGGGGAGGGGATGCTGCTGCCACCCCCGGGGGATGTTGGACTTGGAGCACCTTCCAGTCCCTAAAGGGGTTCCAAGGGAGCTGAGGTGCTCCTGGATCCCTGGAAGTGTCCAAGGCCAGGCTGGATGGGGTTTGGAGCAGCCTGGGACAGTGGGAGCTGTCCCTGCCATGGCAGAGGTGGCACTGGGTGAGCTGTAAGGTCTTTCCACCCCAACCAGCAGCACCACCCAACTGGTCCCATGGAGCTTCCCATGGGAAGCAGGGCAGCCCAGGCTGGGAGCTCTTTGCTTCCCCTTGCAGGAGGGACCAGATGGGCCACGTTATTTTGAACCCTCAAAGTGCTGACACAACACTGCTCCCTCACATGACTTTCCTCTTGCTTTTTAAAGAAGTTTTCTTGTTTCGCTCTGACACAGTGGAAGTAGAATTACAGCCAAAGCAGGAGTGATAAGGGAAGAAGTTGCTGCAGAGCCTGAGGCACCTGATCCAGGGATGAGATAAGTGACCAGGCCCCACAGCGAGGAAGGGGCCCCAGTGCTGGGGATGCAGGGCAGCCTCTCCACCCCCAGCAGGAAAGGTTTGCTGCCTCCAAACCCCACAGAGCAGGAAGAGGTCCTGCAAAGGGCGAGATAAAATTCTGGAGCTGGTTGCCTATGGAGAACGATGGAGAAGGCTGCAAAGTCCAGCCTGGGGCAGAGGATGGGGACAGCACAGAGCTACAAGGTCCTGGCTGCAGGGAGGGTTGGAGGTTGTGCCTCTTCCAGGACCTTCCCACACTGGTGCTGCTTGCAACCCCAACAAAGCAGCAACAGCAGAGCAAACCATGGCCAGGGGGATCCTCACTTGTTCTGCTGCCCCACAGCCCCTGGGTGGGCTAAGCAGAGTCACAGGGGGAGGTTCCCTTTGGTGGCCCTGCAGTGAAGCACCCAAAGCCACCAGCAGGTACCCACTGCAGCCACTATTCCATCACAAGAGTCCCAGCCGTATAATTTCTGCAATTAAAAAGGGAGTTCTTCTGCTGCGAGTTAAAATAGAAGTTTTTGTCACAAATTACCAGCTTTCACTCCCCTCATACCTGAGCTTAAACTGAAACTTAAATGGAAATTTACAGGAGAATGAGAAAGTGAGTCAGCCTGCCCTTCCCAACAGGCATTTATTTTCATCCTCTCGGACTCAGTTAATAGTAACAGCAGAGAAATTAAGATTATTCCAAATTTACAAAGCCCAGAAGAGGGAAGGTGGTTTTGGAGGGAACTCCACTGCACCAGGGACCATTGGCAGCACTGGGATTTGCTCCTGTCCCCATCCCAGCATAGATACAGGGATCCCTCCTGCTCTGGGGGACCTGTCCCCATGGCTGGAGGTGTCACAGTGCATTGTGTCACCCATGTCATCCCACTTCTCACACCACCCTGGGGAAACAGCTAAAATGACCTAAAAGATAAATCTCTTGCCTCAACCTCTTGGGCCAAACCTCAGCCAGCTGAAAGCAGAGGGACTTTACCTCCTAAAGTGTGGCCCAGAGGCCAAAACAGCTGGGAATTTCCAGCTCTTATCTGGGAAAGGAATAGCCTGTGACACCTCAGCCTCACCTCGTGGGCAGCACTGAGGCACAGGCTGGGCAGGTTTGCTCTCATTTTCCATTTGTGCAAGCTGGCAACACACGAGACACCCAGAAAGCATCCAAAACACATCTCAAAGTGCTCAGAACAAATTTCAAACACCTCGTTCTCCAGCAGCAGCAGCAGCAGAGCTGAGGTTCAGCAGATGCACTGCAAAGCTTCCTGCCCCCCTACATGTCTCCTGGGCATTCAGGTCAGCAGAGGGGCTGCTGGTGGAGCAGAAAAATCCTGTTAGGTATGTAATTAGGGAGAATTGAATTCTGCTCCAAGGTGGAGAGACAGAAGCCATTTGTCATGCAGCATTCGCTGACAGGACATGTCCACAGCCCAGCCCTGCCTCCCTCCCTGCACTGCCAGAGCCACAACAAAGGAATTCAAACCCAAGGTGTTTGGGACCAACACAGACATTCACCCAGCTGCACGGAGGGAAGGAATCTGAACTGTAGTTTGAAGTTATTTTAGAAAAATTCTCTACAAGGGCTCAGCACCAGACCAAAATGCAAATCACCATCATGGCTTCCTGAGCAAATGAGCTATTGCTGCATTTTTTCCAGTCCGGCAGCATCTTGCTCTGAAGATCTAATAGCAGCCCTACTGAGCAGCAGCTAATTAAAGCCTTTCCTCCTGCCAAAACCCCAGATTTAGTCTCTAAATGACCCAGTAAGTGAGACTTTTTCCACCTCAGAAGCCCTGGGAGACACCAGGTCGGCAGCTGTGCCCTTGTCACCGCTGTGGCTGTGCCCTGCCTGCCAGCGGCAGAGCACCACGGGCTGCTGCTGCTGCTCCTCACTGAGGATGAGCTCAGAGTCACCTCTCCAAGCAGCATCCCACCCTCTGCACCTTCTCCCCAAGCCTGGGGAAGGCTGTGGGGAGCAGCAGCTCTCCCAGTGCTGAGCTCACTGCCAGCACAGCTCAGCCACAGCTCACTGTGGGGCAGCTCTGAAGGTGGCCAATCCCAAAACCCTGCCACTGCCTGCACAGCTCTGCTCTCCTGCCCCTTCCCCAGCTGTCCCCACCCCTCAGCAGCCCCCAGACCCTGTCCCCAGCTGAGGTGCATCCCTCAGCCTGCCCCACACACGGAGGATGAGCAGCAGCCCCAGCAGAGCTGGTGGTGAAGCCTCAAGTTGGCTGTTCCAGCACAGAGTTTGTCTTCCAGCCACCAGGCTGTCCAGGTCCAGGCTGTCCCCTGCAGCCAAGAGATGGCATCAAAGAGGTGACACAAAGGCTTCTGGGACAGGGCTGTGCCACCCTCCAAGGAGGACAGAACAGCATGAGCTGCCATGTCATGCGCATGGAGATATGATGTCCAAGGCAGGGAAAACTCTGCCACAAAGGTCAGTTTGTCCCACTCAGGCCTCACACACAGACCCACAAGCCTCCTTCCCAGAAGATTCTGGCCCTGAGGCTCCTCTCCATCAAAGACAAGCGAGCAAGACAAATTTGGAAATTAATGGACTGAGCGATTGGAGACATTCCTTAGATGCTTGATCACACAAATGTGAACTAGGCCAGTTTTAGAGCCATTCCTGGGGCAGAAAGCAGCAGAATCTTCCCGTGATAGGCTGGGGAGGAAACACACAGGTCCTGCTCAGCCTTTCTTTCCCTTGCCCACAGGGATGTCCCTCTTGGCAGCTCTGCCATCCTCAGAAAGCCCCTGGCAATTACAGCTGTTGCATCAAAGGACACTTGGCTCCCATCAGACCCCCAAAATGCAAGTTCTTCCATCCAGCTCTTCAGGAACCAAGGGAGCATGGAGCTGTTGATCCCTCCCCCATCAAGGCCCATACAAAAGCAGGGGCAGACAAACACAAACCTCTCCCCAAGCCCTTCTCCATCATCACGACCAAGCAAAGCCACCTGCGCAGCAAAAATGGTGTTGAGCCATGGAAAGTTATAAATAACCATAAATTTGGGGGATTCTTCCCAGCTGTGCATAAATCTTCTGGGAGACAGAACTCAGGCTAACTGTTGTTTTCCTGAGCAATAGCAACTGCTGGGGACAGAGGGACTCTGGCACTGGCATGGCATGGCACAGCATGGCACACCTCCTGCACGATGGGGACAGAGCAGCTGTCCCAGCCAGCAGGGACACAGATGCACCACTTCTGGCCCTCAGGCAGCTTTCCACCCTCCTGGCTACTCTCAGTTAAGGCCAAGCTATGGATTATTGCCAAGGATTCTTCCCTCAGCCAAGCTCGAGTTGAGGTATTTAAGTGCAACGAACGCAGAGGAAGAAAAGCCCTAACCCCAAATCACTGTCTCCTGGTTCAGACACACCATGAGGAGCCTTGACAAGCAGCAGCATTCTGCTTACACGGCAAGGGCTGAGCTGTGCTGCACCCAGCTCTGAATCAGCCTCGCCACAGCAGCGCGCTGGGAAAGGCTCTGGAGCTGGAGACACAGTAAATAATGACTTTGCACTGCGTCAGGAGCTAATCCACTCAGTGATGCAAATGAAATTCGTGGGCCACTTCCCCCTCACTGGGGCTCCTGGGTGATATTATAAAACAATCCTCGCTCCCAGCCTGACTTCATGGCGATGTCACCGCGGCTGCAGGAAGCCGTGCAGGGGAGCCAGGGCGACTTTCACTCCTCTTCACCACCTCACTCTCTCATTCTTCTGCTATAATTGGAAATCATGAAAATGCATTTGTTCATGTGCTCCCGGTGTCAGCTGTTGAGTGCTCTCTGCTCAGACCATGGGAATGAAGGTGTTTCGCTGTTCCCCCCAAAGGTGAAGCTATTCCTGTTGCATCCTTTCTCATGGCAACAAAAGGCAGGGAGGAATCCACCAGCAGGATCAGCTGGAACACTCTGGCAACACAGCGTGAGGAAGAGGAAGAACAGCTGAAGGCTGAGATTTAGACATCTGAATCTTTTTTAGCTTCCCTGCTGCTGACTAAATATCAAATGTAGGAAGACGAGAGCAGAACTACAAGAGACTGAAGATTTTAAACATGGAATCAGAGAATCCTGGAATAGTTTGGACCTTAAAGCCCATTCAGTGCCACTCCTGCCATGGACAGGGACACCTTCCATCATCCCAGAGTGCTCCATGCCCCATCCAACCTGGCCTTGGGAACTCCAGGGGCTCCAGCATCTCCATGGCTTTCTCTGGACTCATTCCAACAGATCCATGTCCTCAGACCTGAGCCTTTCTGACAGCACAGCCAGAGCCACAGAGCACACAGCTCTGGCTCCACACCAGGATCGCCCTGCACAGACACCACCATCCCCCATTCCTCCAACTGCATCCCCAAAAACCAAGCGACTCATTTCCTGCTTAGAGCTGGAAAGCTTCCCTTGCTCAAAGACTGAGCTGGGGAGGGAGCTCCCACCCGAACAGGGAAGCTCACAGACTGACTCTTTGGAAAAACCCAGATTTAAGTAGATGCAAAAAAGCCAATTTTCAGCGAGCTGTGCCATAACAAGCCTCAAGTTTTCAAATCCAGTAACTTCCATGTACTGGAGCTTATTAATATTGGATTTTTTGGCAGGCACTGCCTTGTCCAGCTCGGATTAGAAGCAAGTATATTCTGCTTGTCAGATTTAAACAAGATGTATAAATCTGGCACAAAAGCAAGACCAAATATGGAAGCAAATTATTTAAATTGACAAGATGTAGCTCACAAGCATTAAGCCCTCAGCAGTCAGAGCCCATCAGCTGGGCAGGAAGGCTCCTGCTTTGGGCCACACGAGTTAAATCCTGACAGCAAGAGGCTAACGAGGTTACCCACCCAAACATTTCTGATTCCACTACCAGCCTGGATTGGAAATTTCCCTTTTTTCACACGATGGGAAGAGCAGGTTGGCTATAAACAGCTAAGGGAGTCAGCCCAAAATCCCTCAAAAGCAAACAGCTTGAGCAGAGCCATAGCAGTGCCTGAGGTCAGTGCCTGGCAGCATCTCCCCAGCCTCTGCCCTGTGCAGGGCAAGAGCCACACCTCGGCTGAAGAGAGCTCCCAGCCCCTGCAGCAGAGCTGGCAGTGCCCAGCCCGGGCAAGAAGAGCTCCATGGGCAGGGAAAGTCCCATTGTGCCAGGAGGTGACACTGAGCCCTATCCCCGTGGGTGACACACAGCCACAGGGGCCATCCTGCAGCCACCCCGTGCTGTGGAGCAGCATGTGCCCAGGGACAGTGCCCAGTGCCCAGGGACAGTGCCCAGGGACAGTGCCCAGTGCCCAGTGCCCAGGGACAGTGGGCAGCACGCAGCAGAGCCCAGCAGCTGGCAGGGAGGAGCAGCAGCTCCATCTGCCCCGCCATGCTGCGGGAGCTGAGCTGAGCTGTCACGTCTCATGAAATGCATTTCCCCTCGCAGGAACCCTCAGCTGTCGGGAGAGATGGCAAAGGCTCAGGGCTGAGCAGGAGCAGCCCTGGGAGGTCTGGTGGAGCTCTCCCCATCCACAAACAGGAGTCACCCTGAGCAGGAGGAAAACGAGTGTTGCTGCAAGTTATTAACTACACAGAACTCAGGTGTCTCCTCACAGGGAGGACATTTTAATTTGGTTTTTTTTCTAGTGGAGGGCAGTCTAAAACCAGGATGGATACATCCCTCAGAGCCTGCATCAAAGTAGTCCCAACAGCCCAGGACTGACCATGGCAAAGCCACACAAGCCACCTCCACACAGGAGGAAGCTGTTTGGCCAGAGGCATCCCAGAGCTGAGCTTTGGCTACCCTCTCCAAAGGGGGAGACACCTTCGGGGTGCTGAGAGAAGGGGATGGAGGGATGGATCTTCTGCCCCTGCACGGCTCTGGGTGCAGCTCAGCAGGCCCAGGCTGTGGTTTGGAGCAGTGCCTTCCCTTCCTGGGAAGAGCTGCAGCCAGCACAGCTACTTCTGGGAATTGCTTCTGCTTAACACAAAATTTGGCTGCTACCAACCACCACCGGAGCTTTCTTCCGGTCTCCCCCATCCCTCCTGCGGCTCTTGTGGAAAAACTGACTTCCTGGTGCTGGCTGGTGTGGGATGGCAGCACAGGGGTCACACCTCTCCCCTTCCCTGCTGGGCAGCAGCCCCTGACAGCAGCCCTGATGGCACTGAGGAGCTCTGGAGAGATTGTCACCTTCATCCATTGGGTCACTGTCTGGAAAACCAAGGCAGTTACTGTGGCATTTTCCATCCCTGATGTTCACATCACCTTTCTGCCTCCAGGGACTCCTGGCCAAGGCACAGAGGCCACCAGCAGCCCAGCCCAGCCATGTGTGGATGGCTCAGAGCTGGGGAACAGCAGCCCTCAGCTGTCCTTTCCCTGACCATAGTGAAACCCGAGGGACAGCCCTTGTCCCTGTCACACTCAGGCACAACCCCAAATCCCCGTGCAGGTAGCAGGTGTGAGCACAGTGTGTCACCCCAGGGAGCCCTGCAGGTCCCTCTCCAAGGAGCACAGAGCCTGTGGTTTCTGCTGAATCTCAAAGCAAGGCACAAGCCCATTGCAGGGGATGGACAAGCATTTGGCTTTTTTTCCTCCAGCATCACCTGCAAGGCCTGGAGGGGCTCTGGAGCTCTCCCTGCCCTCAGCCAGCCGGGGACAGGACAGCCATCACCCAGCTGCTGGGGCAGCACACAGGGCAACCCCAGACCTTGGTCAGGCAACCCAAGGCTGCATCCAGCCTCCTCACTCCTGCTTGCCTTCTACTGCCTGTTCCAAAGGGCTTGTTGGCCACCTGCAGCCCTCCAAGAGCACCAGCAGCTCACTGCCCAAAGCCCTGGGCTGGCTCTGCCCCCACGGGGAGCTCCTTACTCACCCTCTGCTGAGTGCCTCTAATTGATGGACTTGCAGGATAATGACTCACGAAGCCACTGAGGCTGGAGGGATTAATCTCACCAACAGCCTCCACCACGCTCCGTGCTGCCCTGGCAGAGCTGGGCCACAGGCACACAAAGGCCACCAGCCCACAGTGGGCTCTGGGACACAGCTGGGTGGCTGTGCAGCACTAATCCTCTCACAGCTGCCTGCTGCAGCAAAAATCCACCCAAACACTTCTCCTGGGCAAGATCCCATCCCACCCACCCCTGCAAACATCCCCTCTGATAATCACACACCTTCCACCCGGGGGAAAGCACTTCCCCCTTCCCCTCTGATCACACCCCTTACAGCAGCGAGCTCCAGGCAATCCTGCCCTCAGCTCAATTACGGGCACAGCCAGCAGTTAATTTCCCAGGCACTGATCATGGCACTTATTTGCTGATTGATCCGACGGGGGCCGGGGTGGCACTGAGGAGCCTCTCCAGCGATTTTAGCTGTTGGCCTGTTGAGCTGCAGGAGGAGGAGGAGCTGTGCTGGCAGGCAGGGAGGGAGGGCAGCAGCCCACAGCACAGGCTTGCGCAACTCCCCTCCCTCCAGCTCCTACAGAAACCCCAGCAGTTCACAGAATTCACACCAAGTTTTGAGAGCACACTCAAGCCCACCTCCTGTTCCTCACCAGTCACCAAACCCTCAAGGTCCTGCTCTGTTTCGCAGCATCTCCTGCAGGTGCCAAGGCAGGTGAGCTCCCACCCACTCCCCCTGCCAGGGAAGGATGCCCTACACACCCTGCGAGGGACCCGTGTGCCGCAGGAACTTGTGGGATCACATGTGTGTGAGTGAGCAGGCATGCAGAAATGCCTGCACTGTTTGCTGAGGAGTCTCCTTAGAGACCGCCCAGGCATTAAATTCCCTGCGAAGACTCAATAGCTGGAGGATAACCACAGCAGAGGCTCGAGACCGGGGTGGTTTAACCTCTGCAGAGGTGTCAGTGCCAGCAGACGTGCTGCAAACCCTCCTGCCACCCCCAAATGCCCACAGGACAGCTCCAAACCCCACCCAGCACCCCAGGGCTGGCGCAGACAGAACGATACCCCAGGAAGGAAACAGACCACCTCATTATCCGGGCCCAAGATCGCTGTAGGATGACAGCTATCTCCGGAGATAAGAAAGAAAAACCCACCCTGCTAGCTGCAGGGGGAGGGAGAGAGAAACCACTTCCACTGCGAGACTCGAGTGAGCCCTGGTGTGCAGGGGACAAGGACAGGGCTGCAGAGCGAGCTGAGCTGTCCCTGCTGTGCCCGACAGCCCCAGCCCGGCCAGAGGCTCTGCACACCCCAACTGCCCCAAACACCTCCTTCCAAAACACACCTCCACCCCGGCTGTCCCCGAGCCACAGGTACCCAGAGCAGGGAGCAGCTCAGGTGACAGGATCTAAACCCAGCCTGGCAAGGAGAACATTTTCCCATCTCCTGTCAGCTCTGTGCTCACCGGGCCGTGCAGAACCACAGCCCATCTGTGCAGGGCTGGGGCCCAGAGCCACTTCCCTTTTCTATTTGTACCTGCAGCCCTGCCCTGCTGCCAGGCTCCCCTCGGCTCCTGCTGTCCCAGGCTGTGTGGGGACACTGGGGACACTGCTGGCCCTGCCCTGGGGACACTGCTGGCCCTGCCCTGGGGTCAGTGCTCCAGCACCGAGAGCTGCTCCGCCACCGCAAAAAAACGCAGCACAAAAAAACCCTCCGAAATCATCTTTCCAATTTCTGCAGCATTATATAATTAGCATCGTTTGTGTTGCAAAAGTAATTGCAGTAACATTTTTAATTAGTCTATTTGAACACTAACATTTCTCCAGTGCGCGTAATATGTTGACACGAAATTACTGGGTTTGAGGCAACTCGGAGTGATTGGAGTTTGTTTTGCTTTTGTTTCTGACTTGTTTAATAGAGTCAATAAGAGGCAGAGCCGAGCCCAGCCCGCAGCGTGGCTCGAGCTGCAGGGGAGAGCAAAGTGCGATGGGTTTCACTTCCGTCTGGGGGGAGGAAGGGTGGCTTGGGAAGGCACAGAGCAAGAGAGAAAGAAAATACTTGCTTGAGAGGTAAGGCCTGGGTGACATTTTCCAGCTGCAGTTTGGGCTCAGATGTTGACTCGGGAAAACGCGGAACAGAGCGAGAGCACTGGCCTTGGAGGATGGGAGAGGAAAACCTGGAGGGAGGAATTCTGTGTGGTATGGAGTTTGGAAGGAGATCTAATCTAGTGTCTTTGCTTACTGAGTCATAAGCAGGGACAAGAAGTAAACATTCTCCCCAGGAAAGTTACTGCATGGGATCCAAGCGCCCATTACCAGATGATGGTTTGTTTTTTTCCCTTTCTCTTAAGGAAGAATCGAGATTCTCCTTTCCAAGATCTTTTCTCCACCGTGCACATGAGAGCAGTAACAGATGCAGGTTATTTTTTGCTCCCAAGTGTGAATCACGTTGCACTGCTCCTCACCTCTGCCCAGGGTGAGCAAACCCAGCTCCAGGGGACATGTCCCCCTCAGCAAAGCTCCACCACAGCCAGTCCCCCAGACCCCCAGAGGGACCAGGAGCTGCCTGGACAGCAAGAGAAATGCCCCCCGAGGGTGCCAAGGCGGGGGAAACACGAGCAGCAAGGAGAAAGCTGCCAGTTCTCAGAAGCAGCACATTCCCAGAAGGCAACCAAGAACTTCACTCTCAAAAGCTTTCAAACCAATTCCTTTTACCATCCTACAGCACTTCCTACAGCAGGAGACCCAAGTTGGCCACTTGTTTCCTCCCCACAGCAGCCTACAGATACCAAGGGCTGCTCCTTCCCTGGCAATGGCACTGGCTGGATGAATCCCCAAACCCAGGAAGGGCAGAGCACACAACTCCCCTTTCTCCTTGCTCCTGAGAAGTTTCCACATCTTCCAGCGACAACAGGTCGCTCCAGAAGGGCCAGAAAGCCCCTCTGTGCCTCGGGCTGAGAGGCAGCCAGGGGGCATTGAGCTTTCCTCGGAAAGAGTTCATCTTGCTGGCAGCTCCAGGCACATCCTCACTGCTTCCAACACCCACAAGATATTGATTTCTTTTTGTGAACCTGCCAGAACCAGCCCTGCTCCTGGACCGGCTGTGCACAGAGCTCTCCTGCCCACACCCAGACACTTTCTGGCTCACGAGAGAGACGTTGGCCCAGGAAGTCTTCAGATGCACACGAGGATAAGGAGGAGATTGTATACAAGGATAAGAAGCAGATTAGCAGGCAATTAAGTGGCATTTGTGGTATCCATTAGTATTTCAAGCTACAAAGAGTCAGTTTCTGCTAACTTCCTGCCAAAAGTCACAAGTAATGAGCTAATTAACAATCTAATTATTGCAAATGCCCTAGAAAGAAATCAGGGCACAGGTGAAAAACCTACTTAAAGCGAGCACAGCAGTAGGAACAGCTGAGAGAGCAGGCAGGCATGTGCCCCAGCTGCATTTCCAGCCATCCCACAGAACATCGGGATAAAACACTTGGGGAAGTTGTGAAAGTGGAATCAAAGCTGAATTCAATAAAGGGAGAGGCAGACCCTCACTGCAGAGCTTCCTGCCAGCCCCACGGGGCTCAAGAACCCCAAAACAAAAGCCAGCCCTGGGATTTTCTGCCTCCTGGTCAATATTTGCCAGGTTCAGCAGCAGCTGCAGCACAGCCTGTGGGGCACAAACACCAAGCTGGGGGTACCTGCAGGACCCAGCAGGAGCACCAGAGCTGCTGCAGGGACACAGCAGGGCAGTGCCAGCCCTGCCACCCCCAGCTCTGCCTCCCACCAGGACAAACCCCAGGGCAGCTGTGATCCCAGAGCAGGTGGCAGTGGGAGAGAGTTCTGTGTTGACTTCCCAAGCTGGAGGCATCCTGCAGGGAGACACGGTGTGTCCCCAGCCCAGGGCACAGCTGCTGCTGCCCTCGCCATGATGGGCATCATCCCATGGGAGCAGCTTCACCTGGGCACCCTGGCGCCTCACAGGTGGGACCTGGGAAAACCCACAGATCACTGATTTTAGGAAGGTAAAGACTGGGCTGGTCTGCAGACCTCAATCTGCAAAATTCTCTATTGCACAGTAAAAATTCCCTGTTGCACATTCACATCTGTAATACCAGAGGAACCTGGAAAGAGGCTTCTGAAGGCAGCCAGGGATGTCACAGAGCAGTCCCACACCCTCGGGGTGTCACTGAGCTCAGCAGGCTCCTGGCAGTGCTCCCTGCAGGCTCCCAAGAGCTCCTGCCCCCCGAGCCAGGGCTGCACTGCCCAGCAGCTCCCAGACCACCTCCACCGACTGCCCAAGCACTGAGGACTGAGCCAACACTGGCTAAAAACATTTCAGGATAAACCTTGAAGCAAGAGCACAGTTACAGGTTTGGATAACAGTTCCTGACAGCTGGAAGGGACTTGGAAAGGCGCCTGTTATCCAGCACTCGATGCTGTAGGTAGAACTGGGCAGAGCTCTAGAAATAACACAGGAAAACCCTGCTGGGGCAGTGCATGATCCCCACCAGCTCCTCAACACACTCCCAGTTTCAGGAGCATTGTGTTTGCACAAACACGCCGTCACTGTAAGGAAAAACAGGGAATTCACAGCCGGGAAGAGCCACAGCAGAGATCCAAGGTGCACAGAATCCCTCTCAGTGATGTGACTGAACTGCCCATGTGTGAGAGCTCAGGTAGCAGGGGAAGCTGTGACCTTGAGAAACAGCCCTAGGACACGTTTTAATCTCCATATCCACTTTCCTCTGCTTGCCAGCACCTGCCCAGGCCTTCAGGCTGGGGTTTGGGAGCTGGCAGGGAGATGGTTTTGGTATTTTAAGGTTATACTCGTGTGGCAAATGTTAAGGATGAGTAGCAGCATCATTTAAATTGGATTAGACTTACACTGCCGGTACAGGCAGCTGCAGGGATGCTCCTGAGAGCACCCAAGGCAAAGCCCAAAGCTCCCCAGCCGCAGGTAAAGGAGCCCCTGAGCCCCAGACCCACCACAGCCCCTCACAGCCCCAGCCTGGACTCAGTGCCACACCAAAACAGCTGCCAGAGGAGCCTTTTAGAGCTCCACAGCGCGCTGGTTTTCATGCCAAACACCTCAACTTGGGAGTCAGCCACCCACCAAAACAAAACTCTGTCCCAAATATTCACAAAAGCAGAATTTCTCCGCCAGCAGCTGCAAGCAGCAGCCCCGTTTGAGCCCCACACAGGTGGGAGCTGCAGGCCAGAACGAGCTGCGGGCAGGAGCAGCCCCCAGCTGGGCTGCCTACAGCAGCGACCAGGTACCGCCTGGCTAATTCAGCCCCATTTCCCCAGGGGACATCCCAAATCCCCGAAGAGCCCCTCGAGAATCCCGGCGTTATCAGAACAAAGAATTCTGGTCACAGTAACCCGGCTACTGCAACATATTTTGTTGTAAAGCCTCATTTTCTTCCCCGGCAACACAACTAAGGCATTCAAGTCCTCGCTGGCTGCGCAGTTCCAGCCCCGGCAGCCCTCGCCCAGCCCGTTTGCCACCCAAACACATGTTTTGGCGTTAAGTACATTAAAAACAAACTCCCCTCGGCCTTTTTCGGGGGATTTAGCTGAACTCCCGGGCGCTTATCTCTGCTAACGAAACCCGACCGGTTTAAAGGCACCGACTAGTTGCTCGGTTGATTAAAAAAAATGACTAAGCTGCTTGCCGGTGCCGCGGGGATGCTCGGGGCCGGAGCGGCGGGGATGCTGGCCGCAGGGGGATGCGGGGCCTGTCCCGGGGGATGGACACGGGCTGGGGATCCCCTGAGCCCCCCGGCAGCGCCACACTCACCTTGACACTGGAAGCCTTGCTTGCCGAAGCCCCTGCGGAGAGAGAGGCGGAGTGAGACAGCGGCGCAACGAGCCTGCCCGGGCCGGCGGGGAGCGGGATGGGATAATGGGATAATGGGATGGGATGCGGGGGGATGAGGGGAATAGGGACGGGATGGGAGGGCGAGAAGCAGCCCCAGCGGGCTGGGCGAGCACGGGGAGGGATGTCCCGCCCGGGCGGCGTCCCGGCGCGGCTGCGGGGGTCCGGGGCAAGGCTCACCAGATGAAGTCGGTGCAGTGGCTGCAGAAGGTGGGCTGCTTGAAGAAGCGCGCCGTGAACTTGTGGTTCTTCACCTCGTGCACGTTCTTCTGCCGCAGGGCGCCCTTGCGGGCGAAGCGCACCGGGCCCTCGCCCTCCGGGGCCGGCGCTGCCGCGGGCGGCTCTGCCATGCTGTGCGGGGGCTGCCGGCCCGGCCCGGCCCGCTGCGCTGCCCTGGCTCCGGCGGGGCTGCCGCCGCTCCGGCCGCGCTACCGGGGCCGCTGCCCGCAGCTGGCGGGAGGCTCCGACACCCGCCCGCCGGGCCACGCCCCCTCATTTACATACGGCGCGCGCCCCGCCCCTCATCTGCATCGCCGGCCACGCCCCCCGCGCCTCGCCGCGCGCCCTCGGCGCGGCCACGCCCCCTTGGTTTGCATGTTGATTTGCATAGGGCGCGAGCCTCATTTGCATAGAGCATCTGCATCCCGCAGGGACACACCGGGGACTGCGGGGACCACCGGGGACTGCGGGAACACACCGGGGGCTGCGGGGACACACCGGACACGGGCAGGGACAGAGCTCGGGGACTGCAGGGACAGACCCCAGCCGGCGGCCCGCGTGAGGCGGGGCTGCGGTCAGGATCACAGTGTCACCGCGGCAGGGACACTGTCCTGTCCCGCTGTCCGAGCAGGCGGGGCGGGGGAACGAGCAGGAGCCAGCAGCAGGTCGATGCCAATGTCTCCGTGCCACACATGGGGACACCTGCACTGCCCCATGCCCGCTGCAGGACTGGCAGTGCCACTGCTGGCTCCTCGGGAGTCCCAGACTTCCCACTGTCCATCAGGATAATTTTTCCTACCCTGATTTTCTGCACAACACGAGTCACATCCAGAGGGGCTCCAGGCAGGAGCTCAGGGCAGCAGCTGTGCCAGGCTGGGCACTGGGGTCACCATGCCTCGGGGAGCAGGAGGGTGGCAACGAGCAGCCCACGCCAGGCCACATGCCCAGGGCTCACTCACAGCCACAGGAACACAAAGCCACCAGCTCTGAGGTCCTCCCGGATTGGTTTTTTAAATTTACAGTCGGAATAATGACCTTCTTTTACCAACCCACTGCAATCACCTCTGCTGGCTGGCACAGAGGAGTTTTCCAACCACATCCACCATTCCTCTCTCTCACTCCCTCACTGCACTCATGGACACTGAAAATCAGATCCATCTGACATCCAGGTCTCCCTGCTCCTGCATCGTCCTGGTCTGAGTGCTGTGGAGATGAGAATTCCAATCAAAACAGGAGACAATTTCAATCGAAACATAACCATAAATACATTTCCATGAACAAGGCTTTCTAAATTCTCATTTCTGGGATGCAATTCTGGCTCTGCATCCACGTGATCCTTTCCCTTTTGAGGCCCAAGACCATCCCTGCTCTGCTGTGATCCAGCCCTCCATCCTACATGCTCTTTCTGTGAAGAAAGCCCCGCTCACTCCATGGAATTAAACACCCAGGAGACTTTCCCGAAATAGGCCCAGAGCTGTTATTATGCAGCTGCTTTAGAAGGTTCATTACAGTAATAAACCGGGGCTGACCTGTCCTGCTGATGTCACCCTCCCAGGAGCAGCAGGCTGGCACCAGCTCACAGCATAGCTGATTTTCCTGCTAAGAGGGAGAAATAAACTGCAGGCATCCCTGCTCGTGCTGTGCCGTGCTGGGAGGGGATGGAGGAACTTCTCTGGGGTGTGTGGGGAGTGTGGGGCTTTCTGTGCCCAACCGGCCAAGCTGTGGGGTCCCCCCTGCCCGGGAGCCCCACTCACTGCGGGCTCACACAGCAATCTGTGCAGCAGAAATAACTCCTCCTGCACGGGGAGGAAGCAGAGCAATAATGGCAATAATAACAATAATAACAGGGCATTTTGACTCCTTCCCTGTGCACTGTTCGGGGGGAGTGGTGTGTTCCCCTCAGCGCTGCTGCACTGCACGTGGAGCCACAGCAGGCTGAATTCTGCTCGTTTGAACTGTGAACGCTGGGCTTTGCCTGGTTCTGCCTCGTTGTTTTTTACTGTGTGTTCCCATTTTCCAGGCACAGCCCCCATAACTGCTACATGTGCAACACAGGGAGTGTGGCTTTCATTTCCCCCTACGAGGATTGATAATCACACTCAAACTTTTGTCACTGCTGGGCCAAGGTACAAAAATACAAAAGGCAGGTACAGTTCCTGCTCTCAGGGGATTTCTGTCTTCTTTCCTTAGTTTACATAATTTTACCTTATTTCACTTTTCTCATTATTTAGTGCACTCTGAGTCATGTCACACTAAAGGCAGGATTTTCATGCCCCTGTTAATTTTCACAAAAGCTGAGGATCCAGATCCCCTCAGCACTTTGAAACGTAGGGATGAACATCCCAGCAGCTCCTTCCTCTGAGGAAACTGTTAAATTTATTAATGCAAGCGAAGTCCCCCCAGGTGTGAGGAGAGACAAACACACACAAACAACCCTGACCCTCCTCTCTCAGGGGAGCGCAGTGGTGGAGCAGAGGGGAAATCAGCCCAGTTCGTTCCTGTTCCCATAAAAGTGTGGGTTCTAATCCCATTTCCCCCTCCGTCAGCTCCCGCTGTAGTGAAGGCACCAAAACACAAGCGGCGATGTGGGAAGTGGTGTCTCCGCTCCTCGCCGCGCAGGGGATCTCCATGGAGCTGGCGAATCCAAGCTGCCTTTGCCGGCGGCTCCGTGGCCTCCCTGCGCTGCCGGGGGTGGCCGAGCAGCCCCTCTGCACAGCAGACAGCGGGAGCAGGGCAGCCTTCCCTGGAGACATGAATCACATCCTGAGGAAGGGACCTCATCCTCCCACCAGGAGAGGAGCTGCTCTGGGAAGGGGGAGCGCGGAGCAGCCACGGGAATCGTGCTGGGAAATGTGGGAGGGGAGAGGCTGGTGTGAGCCTGCGGGGCTGGGGGCAAGGAGATCAGGAACAGGAGCTTTCCCAGCAAAATCCCCAACCCCTGGGCTCCGGGGCTCAGGTCGGGGAGCTGCTGCCACCGCCCGACCCGCTGTGCCCGACAGCTCCAGCCCCACGGCAGAGCCAGCCCCAAAACCCAGCAAAGAGACGGAATCCCCAAACCAGGGTAATTCTCCCCATTTCCCAGGAAAGCTCTGCCTCCCCACGTGCGGGAGCCCCTGAGTGTGTGGGAGCTGCGGTCCTGGGGCTCATGTGGGAACACCGGCAAGCTCCCGCAGCCTCCAGCCTCACGGGGCTGTGGGGATGCTGCTCCCCCGGTGCCCACTCCGCTTCCTCTGAAAAACTGAGAAAAGCTGGAGAACCGATTTGCCTCTTTTTTTTTAATCTCTTTTTTCTTCGGGACCCAAATCCGCCGCAGGAAACAGGTGGAGGAAGAGTCCAGCTCTAATTAGATATAAAGGTGTCACAGCAGCACTCAGCAGCCTCTACATCCGTTTGTCGTGTTGTCCTCGCCCAGCGTGCCAGGAGGGACAAGGCAGGGACAGGGATCATGGAGCAGGGACAGAGATCCTGGAGCAGGGACAGAGATCCTGGAGCAGGGACAGAGATCCTGGAGCGGGGACAGAGATCCTGGAGCGGGGACAGAGATCCTGGGGCAGGGAAAGGGATCATGGAGCAGGGAAAGGGACTTCTTAGGACCAAAACCCTGGTCCCACCAAACTTCGGAGGATCCTGTCGCTGCTCCCGGCAGTTGATTCTTCATTCCCCGGCCCAGAGGCCACTCGGGGGTCCCCGGGGGCAGCACAGCCCCGCTGACACCCACGGGACAAAGGATCCACATCTGGATCTACAGCTGGAACAGCATCTGGAGCCGCGGGCTGGGGCATCCCCGGCTCGGGGCAGCGCTGGGCAGTGGGCTCTGCCCCGGGTTCCCTGGGGACACTGGGGCCGGCCGGGGTGACAGGCACCGCCCCGCAGCGGGGTGGCATCAGCTGCTCTGGTTTTTCCCTTTCTGCTTTCACAGTTTTCGCATGTTCCACGTCCTCCGTGCCGCCAGGATGGAGCGGGGAGAGAGATGCTGCGTTCATGTGAGGAGAGACCCAATTGCACACCCACCGGCGGCAGGAGATCCTTCACAGCAGCCGCCGGGGGAGAAAAAGCTCAAATGTTGGCGCCTGAGCTTACATAAACCTCCGGAGTGGCCGGAGCGAGGGGACAGCGGCAGGGACAGGGGGACAGACACAGGGACAGGGGGACAGCCGCAGGGACACGGGGACAGCCGCAGGGACACGGGGACAGCGCCGCCCGGCTGGAACAGCCCCTGCTGCCGTCCTGGATGTGCAAATCCATCATTTCCTTTTCCCTCCTCCCGCCTGCCTTAGCCGGCAGTGCGGATATGGAATGTCTGGCTGCTCCGGGATGCAGGCATGTGACAGACAGGACTCAGGGCTGTCACTGAGGACATCTGGACACTGCCCGAGGTGACAGGGCTGGCCATGGCCACCCAGACCACCTCTGCGCACCCTGAGGGGGTCAAATACAGAGCCCAGAGACACGCAGGGGTGCTGGGCAGAGGGAGAACACCCTGGCAAGGAGAACAAGGAGCTGCCCAGCCCAGAGCTGCAGTGCCTGGCGTTCAGGGGTTGTGTAAATCCATCCTTATTTCTCAGACCCAAGAGCTTTTCTCCATCCCTCCTCACGGCAGAGCACTCTGCAGACGGATAAATGAGATGAGGAGCCTGTGGTGTTCACTGCCCTGGGGCTGCACACCCTCTGCTCCCCGCAGGGAGGGACACAGGCACCAAACCTGCCCGAAAACTGCTCCAACCCCCTGAGCACGGGAGGCTCAGGCGCTTCGGGTGCTCTCATGGCTCGGCACATGCCAAACACGCTTGGGCTATTTAAATATTTCATATTCCCGGCTGCTGGCTTTCAGGGAGAACAAATTAATTCTGTTTCATGTACCCAGAAACGGCCCACATCCAACCGCCTTCCTGCACAGTTGGTTAAGCAAAGTTTGTGGTGAAATCCTTGGGGTTTTGTTGCTTGGTTCCCAAACCCTCAGATCGATAAGTGGCTTCCACGTCCTATAACTCTATGGGAAGTTGTCATTATTCTTTGCTATTGATCCAACTTTTTGACTTCCCTCTCCGTTCTGCACTGGGTTAGTGCAGAGCAAGGTCAGGGTGGTGACAGGGTGGCACTGCCACCTCCACATGTCTCACCGGAGTGCAAAGGGGAGCTTTGGGATTGGGACAGCCAGGCAGCAGCACGGAGGTTCAAGGACAGCATTACATTTTTGTGCTGGATAAAAAAGTGAGACTCAAACTCAACAGCAGCAGGACAGCTGGAGAGTGACTTGGGACAAGGGATGGAGCGACAGGACAAGGTTAATTGGGATGTTGGGAAGGAAATGCTCCCCATGAGGGTGGTCAGGCCCTGGCACAGGGTGCCCAGAGAAGCTTTGGCTGTCCCTGGATCCCTGGAATTGTCCAAAGCCAGGACAGGGTTCGGAGCAGCCTGGTGACACAGCCCAGCTCTGGAGGCACAGCGGGGGAGAGCAGCAGAGCCACCAAGCCTCTGCCGCCCCCGGGCTGGACTGCAGCACCTGCCTGTTGTGGGCTGCACAGCAATCCTGCTGGTGCCATGGCAAACTCCAGCTGCTCTCCCCAGGAGCTGGATTTCTCTGCAGCTTCTCTCTCCTGAGGGATGCCTGGCTTTATATCCATCGTTCATCACACCGCTCAGAAAAATCATCTCATAATGAATTCTTCACCCAGCCCTTCCAGGAGCCTCATTTAAATAACAACGAGGCTCATTAGCGGCGCGGGGCTGATCCCTGCACAATGATTTCTTCATTAAGCTTTGCCTGGTAGGGTTTTCCTCCCAGCCGAGGCTGTAATCCCTTCCCTCCCAGCCGCTCTCTGCCGCTCCTCACTCGGTGATCCCGTCGGGTCCAGCTGTGGCAGGGGTGTGCCAGGGGTGCTCCGAGCCTGGTTTGTCATGAATCCTCAAATCCTGGAACACAGAAATCCCCAGATGGATGTTCCTGCGATGGCTTTGGCTTTCGGCCACCCCCAGCTCATCCCGGGCCTGCCTCCCGTGCATAAATCCCTGCACAGATGCTCCACACAAAATCGGGATTGGGGTGAGCACGGGGCTCGTTGGGATTGTGCCACTGGGGCACCGAGCTCTGCTCACCGCTGGGCCTCCAGTCTGCAGCTGCTCAGGGCATTTCCAGCACACACGAGCTGGGATGAAGCACAGACACCCCCTTAGCACCGGCTGGGGTTTGCTGCTTCTCACCGCATTTATCTCTTGTTATTTTCCACTGCAGATTATTCCAGCTTGGGGGTGAGTAGGCAGGCGGGACCAGGAGCGCCAGAGTCCTGCCTCGCTGTCCCCTGGTGTCCCCCGGCCAGCTTCCCCCAGTGCCACAGCACATCATGTCCCTTCGGCTCCTCCCTTCAGCTGGGAGGAAAAGCAACGAAAAAAAATTGCAGACACGGGGCAACTTACCTGTTGATGAATTTCCAGAAGTATTTGAAAAAGTTTAAAAAAAAAAAAAAAAAAAAAAAAAAAAAAAAAAAGGAAAGACCTTCAGAAAGACTTGGGGCTTCACCAGCTTAGAAACCAAAAGAACTTTGGAAAGGAAAACATTTGCATGAGCCTTTCAGTCCTGTCTGATGAAACGACTCGGGTTGGTTTTGCTCAGCAGTGCCTCGGCTGCTCCTGGGTTCGCTGCCCCCGAGGGCACCCCTGGGGCAGCAGGTGGGAGGGTGCTGTGTCCCCAGGTCCCCCGGGTGTGTCCCCTGGGTGCCACCAGCCCTGCCGCAGCACCCCACACCTCCCACCCCAGCGCAGGACTGGGGAGCCGAGTGGGAATTTCCTGCGGTAAATCAGAGCAGGTTGTTTTACTCCGCGAGCTGCGAGGTTTATCCATCCCTCCCTCCCTCCCTCTCGCTCGCTCATCTGTGTTTGTCAGCCAGATCGTACCGGTTGCCATCTGCAGGAAGCTGTAAATTGTTTTCTGGCTTTTCCCTCTCCACTGCGGCTCCTGCAGCTCCTTCCTGCTCCTCTCGGAGCTGCGGATCAGAGCATCACCTCTGCCCGAGGGTCCTGCAGGGTCAGGGGGGCTCAGAGCCTCGAGAAGCTCCTGTTTCCATGGGGTTTTTCCCTGGACATCCTGGGGCTGCCGTGCTGCGCTCAGGTGACACCTCTGTCGCTCGGGGTCACGCTGGCAGTGACACATAGCAGGAGCTCCGAGCGCACCGCTTCCCCAGCTCTCCCTCTCCATTCCCCTTCCCAACCTCCCCGTGAAACCCGATGGCTTCGGCACCCCCGGGGCAGGTGACACCGCGGGGATGTCACCTGGGCTGCCCAGGCATCCTCCCTGCTCCAGGGCTGCCGCTGCGGGAGCAGGGAGGGTGAATTCTCCGTGATCCCAAATTATCCCGCAGCACATCCATCAGGTCCCGAGAGCTCTTTTATCAAAATTGGGATATCAAGGGCCATCGTGCCTTTCCTCCCCACACCACCCCGCTTCGTTCCAGAGGCAATTTCCTCCCCTGCAAGGGCTCGCTGGACTGGCAGCAGGTTCTGGAAGGTAATTAAATCCCGCTGCTCTTTCCGCTGCTAAGGAGCACTCCGGGGGGACTCCCTGCTCAAGGGGACCCCCAGCCCGCGGGATTCCGCACCCGAGGGACCCCCGCCCGTGTCGGGGTGGCCCCGGGCAGCCGCGCTCCCTCCGCTCCGCCCGGCTCGGGATGTCACCGTTCCCATGGCAACGGGAGCGCTGCAAAAAAAGCCAAAAAAAAAAAAACCAACAAGGAGGAAAGGAGCTGAGGGAAGAGAGCGGAATGGGAGGAGGGGCTGGGAGAAGAGCATCCCTGGAGGGTTCAGTCCCCAGAGGTCACCCCTGTCCCCCAGGGACATCCCGGGCCGGGGGATGCTCAGGGTGCCTGAGCCACGGCTGGCACCCAAGGAGGACTGTGCACCCACCCACCGGCCCGGGGCCTCACGGACCGGCAGCATGGCCACTGCTGGGGCAGGGGACAGCCACCTCCCGGCCCCGCACGGTGTCACCGCGTCACCCGCTCCGACACTGATCCCGCGGGTGTGAGCAGCCCTGGGAGCTCAGCATCCTCTGCCCAGCCTTCCCACGGCTCCTTCCAGCTGAGCCTCACCACGGCCACGCTGCCAAATCCTGCCGGTCCTGCCCGCCCCCTGCAGCCCCGTGGGGACCCTGGCACAGGGAGCTCACCGCAGGGACCCCAAGGCACAGAGACCCCAGCAGAGACCCCACTGAGGGACCCTCTGGGAAGGACCTGCTGCAGGAGCTCCGAGCGCACCGCTTCCCAGCTCTCCCTCTCTATTCCTTTTCCCAACCTCCCCGTGAAACCCCATTCTGCACCCCAGGGCAGGTGACACCGCTGAGATGTCACCTGGGCTGCCCCTCCCACCTGGCGCTGCCCTCGGGCTCCTTGGCACTGCGGTCAGACAGCAGCAGAGGCAACCCCGGCGGCACAAAGGTGCCAATTCCTCCTCCATCGGCAGCCCCTGGACTCCTTTAGCAGCCCTGCGCTTCTCTCTGCCATGTTGATCATTTTGATGGAGCATTTGTTTTAATTTCCCAAATGAGGAAGCAATCTTGTAAATATTGTGCAGTAATTAAAATGGCTATTTATTGTGCGGCATTCTGGCTGCTGCCAGCGCAGAACACGATTAGCATTCCCCTCCCGAGCCCTCGCTGCAGCCGTCCCGCCGCTCCAGACGGCTCTGTCACCAGCACGCCTCTGGCCCTGGCGCTGGCACAGCGGTGACACTGAGCTCCTCACACCTGCAGTCCTGCTGCTCGACTTCCTCTCTGCTGGAGCCTTGATATCCTCCAGAAGCTGAGAGCACAGCAAGGAGCGAGAGAAACCCGGGCTGTCACTGAGGATTACCTGTGGCCCTGGACTGTCACCCTCACCGCATTTGCATGAGCACAAACAGCTCTCTGAGGCTCTCCCTGCTGTGGTTTCTGTCTGTTATTTCTTCTCCCCAAACATTCAAAGTGGCAAAAGCTGAAGAAATGATACTTGCAAATAAATGTCTGTCCAAATCCATTCTGAAATCCCTTTAGAATGTAAATCCTTTAGCTTGAGCAGCGATGGGCACAGGAAGTGTTCAGTGCTGGGAGAAGTGAGGCTGGAGGTCAGCAGGGAGGAGGCACAGCTGGCACCAGGGGCTTTGGTCCCCTCCAGCTGGGGGCAATGGGGATCTGGGGGTCCCCATGGAGGATCACCTCAGTGCCACCTGCTCTCCAGGGAGCCTGAGTGGGTGATGCTGATAAGAAATCAATGGAACGAGTAGAAGCAGAAATGGGGTGGAATGGAGGGGAAACACCTCTTCCCACGTTTCCTTTCCACCAGCCTTACTCCAGGGCCTCTTCCACTCTGCCGCAGGGAGCAGCTGTGGCACCAGTTGGTCTGGTCCCCAACACTGGGCTGGGAATGTCCCTGCCTGTCCCCTGAAACGCCCCCAGGTGTCTGGCTGGAGCCCCTGGAGCTCTGCGTGTGGTGGGGAGAATCCTTAGGGCTCTTTGCATACCCTGATGGAGCTGCTGCAGCCCCAGGACCTGGGGCAGAGTGAACCCTGCAGGGGCTGGCACAGTGCTCTGGGGCCGCACGGTGGGCAGGGACATGGTGCAGAGCTTGGGGACATGGTGCAGAGTTTGGGGACACTGGGGAATAGGGCGCAGTGCTGGGGGACATGGCGCAGTGGTGAGGGATTTGACGTGGCAGCAAGGGGCATGGCATGGCTGTGAGGGACAAGTCACAGTGTTGAGGGCCACTTCACCGGGGGACATGGCAGGGTGGCGAGGGATGGTGCCCAGCCTCGGGGCCCAGAACCCTGGGGGCACTCCCAAGGCCATTCCCATGCCATGCCATGCCGTCCCATCCCATCCCATCCCATCCATCCCATCCCATTATCCCATTATCCCATCCCTGCCCCGCCGGTGGCTCGGCTGCAGAAGCTTCCCCAGAATTCCAAGCCCACTCCCACTCCTCCATCGCCTCTCTCCCAGCTCCTACAGGCAGCTGCCAGCTCACGCGCAGAGCTGGCTCCGCACGTCATCGCCCACCTCCGCTGTCCCCCGGGCTGTGCCCACGCAGCCACCCAGCCCCGCCCGGCCCGCGGAGCACCCATGGGAGCCCCATGGCTCCGGGCTGTGGGCTGGGAGCTCCCAGGGCTGGCACAGACACGGCTGAGGAGCTCGGGGTTGGCCCTCTGCAGCCACTGCGCATCTGCCCGATGGGCAAAACGAGCTAAAAAGTGTAATTCGCCTTTTTTTTCAAGCTGTGATTTCTCCAGCTGCAGAAAACCTTTGGAGCCGAGCAATGGGAGAACTCCCAGCTGCTCTCATGGGGCACCTCCTGAAAGCATTCATCCATCCCACCCCCAGCAGCCACGCTCCTGGCACCTCTCAGTGTGCTGCCTCTGCCTGGGGAGATGCTATTTTCATATTTTAATAATTTTGGGGAGCACACTGCCAGACCCCTCCAATCCCGCTGAGGGGAGGATTTGGACGGGAAAACTGGGAGCTGATCCTTTCCCAGACTGCGGGGGAGGGCTGGTGAGCAGCAGGCACAGGGAGGAGCTGGGCGTCGTTCTGCAACCCGCTGGTGTTTCTCCCTGTGTCCCCAAAGTGCTGGCACCAGGCACAGCTGGTGGCACCTTGCACGTGCCTGATGCCTGGGCAGCCTTTGGCATCTCTGAGCTCATCCCAGCTTCCCATCGGGCAGGGGTGAGTGTTGTCACCTCGCCAGCCCCTCACGTCAGCAGTGACCAGCCCTTACTGCCCATGGCATGAGGACTCTGCACCCACCCTACCCCCGAGCTGATCTCCAGCCCTACAGGAGCCATTTCCATCCCAACAGGCGCCGAGAACCTGGAAAACACCAGGCAACATCCCAGCAGATCCATGTGCTGATAAAAACACGGTGCAGAGCCATGTCCAGGCCTGATGCAAATTTAATTGAATGGGAATGAGATGTATTTTATGTCCTTAAAACACATTAAGTGCTCGGAAGTTAATTGGTATTTAATTAGCATAAATCAAGCGCTTTAATAATAGTCGAGGAAAAACAACGTGGTGTTGCAGATGCTTTGTCAAAAGTCACCCTGAGACATTGAGGATGAATGTGCCCAACACATCAGCACACGAGGCTGTGCACAGGCTGTCCCTCCTCCTGTCCCCTGCGCCTGGGGACTGCGGGCAGTGGGGGACCTGCTGGGCTCTCCTCGCCTGTCCTGCTGGAAGAGGTGCCTTGAAACCGGGCTGCAGAGTGGAGATGGGGTGTGGGATGGATCTGGGATGGAGGATGGATCCGGGATGGAGGAAGGATTTGGGCTGCAGGATGGATGTGCGATGCAGGGTGTATCCGGGTGCAGGATGTGGGATGCAGGATGGATCTGGGGTGCAGGAAGGATGTGGGGTGCAGGAAGGATTTGGGATGCAGGAGGATCCGGGGTGCAGGAAGGATGTGGGGTGCAGGAAGGATTTGGGATGCAGGAGGATCCGGGTGCAGGAGGCTGCTCGGTGCAGAGGCAGCCGCAGCCAAGCGCGTTTCCTGCGGGGCTGAGCATCCTCTGGAAAGGGAAGGTGGGAGCTCAGCACAGCCCGGGGCTCAGCCCCGCTGCGGCCGAGAGCTGTCCGGAGCAGGGCTGGGGACATCCTGGGCTCCCCACAGCACAGCTCGCACCGCTCCCCGCAGGCTCCCTTTGGGGAGGAAAGAGCCATTCTGCTCCATGTTTGGTTCGGCACTTTTTGTGGCGTTGCCATGACAACCGTCCCGGTGACATCTTCATGCTATTTGTCTCCTTCTGGGGGTTGCACCATTGTCCTTGCTGAATGAGCAGCTGCAGGGTTCCCTGCCGACCTGCAGCCCGCCGTGCCCCGGCAGCTGCCCGTGGAGGGGGGCAGGTATCCCCTCGGCCCCAGCCCGGGCCAGGGATGCTCCATGCCCGGCATTCCCTCACTCCAGCCTCCGCACGGCATCGTCCTCCTCTAAAAGCACATCTCTGTGCGTGTCTGTGCCCCTGTGCGGTCACCTCCCGGCATGGGAAAGCAGAAAACAAGCCCAAAATAGAGAGGTGACATTGGCAGTGCCCTGCCAGTCCCCCGGGGACAGCTGGGAACTGCCCTGTCACAGCAACGGCGAGAGGCACCAGCCGAGGGAGGGAGGAAGCATCTGCCTTACCCGGGGCAGCCGGAGGGAGGAACAGCCCGGAGAGCACGGAGCTGCTGCCCGGGGAAGGTGCTGTGAGCTCGCTCTGCAGCTCTGTCCCACTCCTGCCTTCCAGCGCCATTGCCGGTGCCCTGGAGCGGGCAGGGTGGGCAGCCCGGCTGGGGCACAGCTCTGCCAGCGCAGCTCTGCCCCAGGGGCACCTCTGAGCCACGCTGAGCGCGGCTGGGAAAGCAACAGGCGCTGCCCAAGTGAAAAATGTGCTAAATTCGGGGCGATTTAAGCCGGGGAACACGAGGGGTTCAGTCTGGGACTGTCTCGGTGACACCCGTGTGCCAGTCCAGCCCCCCGTGCCCATGGGTGCCCCAGGGGAGGTCTGGGGGCCGCGGGATGAGTCAGGGCAGCGCTGCCGGAGGGGAAGGATGCCCGGCTGACGCACAGCTGCTGCGCTGGCTCCTCTCCGCTGCCCACACAGCTCCATCCTCCCTTCCGCTGCTCCTCCTGCCGCTGGCAGCATCCCCTGTGCCAGGCAGCTCCCCTCAGCCCCCTGTGCCAGGCAGCTCCCCTCAGCCCCCTGTGCCAGGCAGCCCCTCTCCGCCCCGGCCCGCGGCGCTGCTCCTCCGGCAGGGAGGGATGAGCCACCCTGGCACCTGGCTGAGGGCCTCACCCCCACCCGCCCCCGGCTCCTCCTGATGCCCGGAGGGGACAGAGACGGGTCTGTCCCCAAAGCTCCCTTCTCCTGTCACCCTCTGTGCAGCATCCGTGGGGCAGGAGCTGCTTGGCATCATCCCAGCCGGTTGGAATTGGAGTGGGGGGCAGTGGTGCCCACCCCGAGGGCACAGAGCTCCCTGGCACAGCTCTGGGGCTCAGACACTGTGCACAGGCAGTGCCAGAGGAGCCTGGGGCACCACGGGCACCGTGCTGGCCAGAGGATGCTCCCGGGGAGCTGTGCCGTGGCAGGGGCTGGCAGAGCCCTGGGGACACGGTGCGGCCGGGAGGCTTCCATCCTGGCCCAGGGGTGCTGTGAGATGCCGAGAAGGGCAGGATGAAGAGGAAGGAGCAGGGCCAGGAGGAGGGGCAGGAGCAGGGGCAGGAGGAGGGGCAGGAGGCTCCACCCTGGCTGGGCTGGGCTGCACCCCCTGCCCAGGACGGAGCCCTGTGCCTGGTGTCACTTCAGGAGCAGGCGTGTGCTCTGGTCACCCATCAGGAGCCTGCGGGGAGGGAAAAGAGACAGAAACTCAGGGTCAGCGTTTCTGCCATGGCAAGGATGCAAGGACATGGGGACAGCACGGGCCCAGCAGCAGCCTGAGGCTGATTTGTCACACAAGACAAGGATGAAGCAAACGCTCATTTGGACACAGGTTGGATCTTTGCTGTCATCCTGTGTTCGTGGGAAGGAGAAAGGAAAGGATTCTCCAGCCCCTGGACAGCTCCCTGGAAAAGCATCTGCTCGGAGCCTTGCCCGATGGGGGAGAGCAGCAGCGCAGGGAGTGTCACCAGCAGGTCCCCTCCCCGTGTCACCGCGGCTGTCACCTACCTCACCAGCACCCCGACGAGCAGGGCAGCCACCATGGGCCCCACCCAGTACACCCAGTGGTAGTCCCAGTAGTTAGCCACCAGAGCTGGCCCGAAGGCTCGAGCTGGGTTCATGCAGGCTCCGGACACGCCGCCCCTGCAGGGAGAGCAGAGCAGCTGTGTCACCGCAGAGGGACAGGGCAGCAGCAGCCATCCCCTCTCTGCTGGGACAGGGCACTGAGCGGCCTGGGGGCAGCAGCATCCTCTTCCCGGGCTCCTTCCAGGGCTCTGGTGGGCACTGGGCTTGGACCACCTTGGCTTGGACCACCTTGGCCCACATCCCCGCACGGCTGCTTAGGGCTGAGGATGGTTTTCCTCGGCAGCCCAGAGCCCAGCGGTTGCTCTGCAGCCCCAACAGCAGCTCACCAGCACCGACCTTCACTCACAGGTTGGCATTTCCTGGGGAAAACCCAGGCTGGGGTGGAAGCACCAGGGCTGAGTTGTTTTGGGGCACAGCAGGAGCCAGGCTTGCACAGAGAAGTCACACGGGTCACACACAGGAGCAGGGCAGGAGGGACAGGAGCAATTAGCGGTTGAAGGGGTAAATATTTGCGGAGGGTTTGTGCTGTGTGTGAGCACAGCCCGGGGTCCTGCCGGAGGGGGTGGGCGCTGCCTCAACCCAACACTCCGTTAACATCGCTAATTGCGTGTGCTCATTATCCCGGCACGGTGGCACCGGAGCTGGGCTGAGCCTGGCAGCGCTTCCAGCAGCCGCGGGGACACGAGGGACACAACCCCTCCTGTTTGCTCAGGGCTTCCTACGGCAAACACGGCCGGGCAGCGCTGGGGTTATCGCTCGGGCGGTGCTGGGCTGGCTCTGCTGGCTGCGGTGCCACGAGCCGGGATGAGCTGAGCCTGCTGCTGCTGCGGGCTGAGCCGAGGCTGCTGCTGCTGCCAGCCTGCTAGCTCTCCCAAAACTGCCGGAGCACCCACTGGGCTCATTTGATGGCCTTCCTGGTGTGCTCGGCTTGCCTCAGTGTCTCTGGGCAGCAGGGCCTGTGCTGAGCTGCAGGAGGGCAGGTCCCATCCCATTGATCCCATCCCATTGATCCAATCCCATCCCCTCCCATCCCATCCCACCCAGGACGGTCACTGTCCCCTGGCGCAGGTTGGCTGGCCGGGGTGGGATTGGGGCAGCCCTGATTTTGGATGCTCAGAGCTGCCCCAGCTCGGAGCTCCAGCTCCATCCCACAGCCCATGGTCCCATCCTGAGCCCCTGCTGGTGACAGCAGCCCCTGGAGGGATGGCACTGAGTGGCATTTTCCGCCGCACAGGACAGAGAGGTCAGGAGCTCACCCCGCCAGGATGTCGGCAGTGACGGTGAGGCCGATGCAGAGCGGGGCCAGCGCGGTCCTGGTCCTGCCGTTGATGGCTCCCATGCACACCACCAGCAGCAGGAAGGAGCTCATGACAATCTCCCCCACGAGGACAGCAGGGATCTGCTCATCAGCCGCGATGCCACCCAACGCTCCTCCGCTGGCGTTCCCGAAGCGCTCGCTCGGCGCCACAGCCTGCGGGGACAGCCGTCGGTGCCACCGCGCTGCAGACGGTGCCCTGTGCCAGCAGATGGGCTCACCGCCGGGGCAGCGTGGGCGGCGGGAGGGTTAAAGAGGAGCTAAACTCAGTTCCGGCGGGAGGAAAGCTCAGCCCCGAGCGCCTGGCAAGCACAGACTCATTACGGGAGGCTCTCGGCATCTCCCGGGATAACGAGCCGGGTTATCCAGGTTATAGCGAGCCTGCTCCCGGCGGGATGAGCCTGCCCTGGTGCCCAGGGGGGTGTGGTGGCCAAAGCACTCAGTGCCAGCCGTGCCAGGACACTGGGATGGGCAGCACCAGCCCCGAGCGGCCCTCGGGGCACAGGGCTGGGGTGCTGCAGGGCTACCACACACTCTCTGTGTCTCAGACACTCTCCGGTGCCTCAGCGTGGCACAGCAAAGCTCCGGAGAGCAGCTTTGCCCTCAGGCTGGCCGCAGAGCCTGCAGAGGGCTGGGGACAGCAGGCCAGCTCTGGCAGAGCAGGGGGAGCCCCTGTGCCCAGCCCGGGATGGACAGACCCCCCGTGCCCATACCTTTGCCAGGCCGGCTCCGATCACCCCTCCGCAGAGCTGGGACAGCCAGTAAGGGACGAGCATGGTCGTGCTGAGCCCCCCGAGCAGCCACACGGCCAGGGACACGGCGGGGTTGAAGTGACCTCCGCTGCGAGGAGAGAGGAGCATCAGTGGGGTTCACCCCAGCTCGGGGTTCCCTCCCGGGGCTCCCCACGGCTGCCCACGAATGTTTCTCCAGTCCTTCCAAGCTCCAGAGGAGCAGAACCCAGCTGTTTGCTCTTCCTGCAGTCACTGCTCCACAGCATCAGTCTGGACTCCCTGCAGCGCTGGCAGGGGCGGTTTGAGGGACAGGATTTGGGGAGCTGCAGCCCCCCGGTGTTTGCAGGAACTGCTGCAGCACTGCCGGGGCAGGTGGGGTGAAGGGGTCTGGCAGAGCTGCAGGAATGCACTGAGGAGGTTGGACAGGACACCAGACCCCCAGCGAGGCAGGGACCAGCAGAGCAGGGCTGTGGGGCTGAGCCCTCAGCACCACTCCCAACTCCTTCACCTCGAAAATCACGAGCAAGACAGACTCAGAGACCCTCTAATTACAACCGATTACCATGAGACACAGGTTAATGAGCAGGTTTCATAACTGATCAGCCTGATAATTGCTGATGAAGGGATGAGTCAGAGAGTCTGGGAACGATAAGCACATCTTCCTGCTCAGCTGCAGTTCAGCCCCAGCAGGAGAGCAGGAAGCTGTGCTGCTCAGGGATGATGCCTCGGCTGGACAGTGGTGGCTCCAGCGTGGACACCCCGGGAAGGGAGAGAGCTGGGGCTGAGGGAGGAGCTGGCTGGGGAAGTCATCCTGAGCTGACTCCTCTGCTGGACACAGCTCTTCCCCGGGAGGGTGGGGAGTGCCCAGAGGTGCCCCGAGAAGCTGTGGCTGCCCCTGGATCCCTGGCAGTGTCCAAGGCCAGGCTGGACAGGGCTTGGAGCAGCCTGGGGCAGTGGAAGGTGTCCCTGCCATGGCTGGGGTGGCACTGGGTGGGCTTTAAGCTGCATTCCAACCCAAATCACTCTGGGATTCTGTGTGAACCTGACTTCAGGCTAAAACATCCCCCCGTGATCCTGATCCAGCTCCTCCTGGTTTCAGAGCAAAAGGGGATCCCCCAGGACCCCTCTGCAGCCCCTCACCACAAAGCTCCCCAGCCCTGCTCCCCTGCTTTCCCCATGGCAGGCTTTGGGGTGCAGTGGGGTCTGGGCAGCTCTGCCAGGAGTCCCCACTGCACAAACCTCACCCTGAGGCGTTTTCCCTCCTAATCAGGCACTGATCAATTATCAGTCAGGTTGCTCTGGACTGCAGGGTTTTCCCTGTGATCCTGGTCAGGACAGTCTGGAGCAATCCTATCCTTGGGCTGTGCAGAGCCAACACAAGGGAAGGGAATGAAACTCCCTAGGGATTTTTCCAGCTTCTTCCCTGGGGATAAATCTGTATCTCAGCAACAAACATCTTATTCAATGAGCAGATTCATCTAAACATTGCTTTTGAGTAATTGAAACCACTTTTTTTTTTTTCACCTGAAATACCTAGAGGAGGATCACAGTTGGGTCAAAATGTTTTGCTCAGACATCCTTGCAAAAGGAATCATCTCAGCTTCCAAGAGAATCATAAAATCATAGAATGGTTTGGGTTGGAAGGGCTGTTAAATATCTCCTAGTTCCAACTCCCAGAGAGAATGTTGCTGTTTCAGCTTTCATCATTTTTACTAAGAGGGGCTAAAAATTGAAACATTGCAATCCAAAGCCAGGTGAACACCCCCAAGTGTGCTATGAGTGTCACCAAAGATGCCACCACTGATGCCACCACCATCCCCAGTCAGCCACCCTGCCATCCAGGGGCTCCATGGCAAGGCAGAGGTGCTGCAGGCACCAGGATTAGGGCAGGGAAGAGCCTGAAGGCAGCCAGAGGGACCCACGAGCATCTCCCCTGCCCCAGGGCTCCTCGCTGTCCCTTACCTGATGTCCCCCAGGACGGCGATGGTGACAGCCAGGGCCAGCCCGTGGGCAAGGGCGGGCTGCAGGCGCCCCGTGCCCCCCGAGTCCTCCAGCACGGCCAGGCAGCCCGTGAAGATGAAGAGGGCAGTGCCCAGCAGCTCGGCCAGGCAGGGCTGCACGTGCCGCTCGTACCAGTGCTGCCGGCAGGGCTTGGGCTTCACCTCCATGTCCAGCACGTCCTGCATGGCGTGGGCAGCGTGCCAGGCACTGGCCATGGGCTGCAGGGCACAGCAGGGCACAGCAGGGCTCAGCAGGGCTCAGCAGGGCACAGCAGGGCACAGCAGGGCACAGCAGGGCTCAGCAGGGCACAGCAGGGCACAGGGAGCCACCAGGCCAGCTGGGCACGGCTAAAGGATGCTGCAGGGCAGAGCTGGGATGGACAGCTCTCACCCAGGGCTCTCGGTGCAGGACAAGGACCCCAGCAGGCTGCAGGTCCCCCTGCACTGTTTGACGAGGCAGTGGATGGGAGGCTCTAAATACAGATTGGATTTGCATTGCTAAGAAAAAAAAGGGGCCATAAAAGCTGCTGGGCCAACCCCCAGGGATATCAAAGCTCGTTATCACTGCCAAGCCTTGCTTCAAGGCTTGGGGTTTTTCCTTGCATTGCTCTTGCTGTCGATGGTGTAGTTTTAGGGGTTCTGCCAAGATTCAGGACGTGTGACTGCCATGCTACACCAGCAGTGTGGCACCTGTGCTCAGCCAGGGTCCTCTGTGCCTGTCTGAGCTGAGCTCAGCTGGGAAGGGACCTGCAAGAAACTGGATCACCCAGTGCCACCTCTGCCCTGGCAGGGACACCTTCCACTGCTCCAGATTACTCCAAGCCCCATCCAGCCTGGCCTTGGGCACTGCCAGGGATCCAGGGGCAGCCACAGCTCCTCTGGGCACCCTGTGCCAGGGCTCCCCATGCTGTGTGTGAAGAGCATCAGTCAAAGTTCTCTAAACCTCAGCCCACATCCAGCCCAGAGCTCCCAAAGCTGGGGGTTCATATCCCTCAAATGAAGGTGTGGGTGAGGGGGCCAAGGGACCCACCAGCCACTCCAAAAGCTGCATTGATCAAACATTGATTAAACCCTCCCCAAATCCTCCTCATGCCAGCAGGGATCACTGCCTGCAATGCCACATCCAGCCAGGGCAGAGGGAACAAGGGGGAACCCCCAGTACAGCATCTCCAACCCACAGCTCCCAGCACAACCAGGGTTCCACTGGGAGGGATTCTAACTCAGGCTGCAGGAATGCAGATCTAACTGATCTTTGGATGGTTTATTACGAGGAATTCATGCAACACAACGCCAGTGATGGGCACTGCCCAGGTCATCCCAGCCCCCTGGAGCAGCAGCAATGTGCCCACAGCCCAGGCAGGGATCAGCCCAGCCCTGCAGGGATGCAGCCTTGAGCAAACCTCCTGCAGCTCCTGTTTGTGGTGCTCAAGGATTGGGGTTCCTGGGGACTTTTCTCCCTCGCAAGCAGGGTAAAGAACGCCGCCGTGGTTTATGATGTTGTCACAAGGCACTGGGGATGGGAAGGAAATTTCCACTTGCCTGTCCCTGTGGCCACACCACAGACAGAGGTCAGGCAGGAGAATCCCAGCCCAGCACCTCGAAATGAGCCTCATCAACCCATTTCCCCTCCCAAGAACTTGGTTCCTACAGCCAAGAGGTCTTGGCATCAGCTTATAGAAATCACTGGGGTTTGGAGAGTGACAGCTGGGTTTGCCTGCTCTTTGGGGTTCTCATGAACTCCCTGAGTGGACCTGTAGAGCAGGGAAATCCTGATTCAATCCAGCCAGCCCCCAGCACCATTTCCTGGAGCCAGCTCCCAGCAGGACCATGGGATCCATCTGTCACCACCCAGCACGGCCAGCCGAGTGCTCCTTTGGGGAGAATTCTAACTTGGGCAGAAGGAATCCAGATTTCATTTATTTTGGGGGTACTTGTGATGAGAGATTAATGTAACACATATCCAGAATTCAGCTGGTCCTTCCTTCCAGCAGCTCCCACGGTGCTGCACAGGCGCTGACAGGAGCTGAGCTCTCCCAGATCCCAAATCCCAAATCCCACATCCCCAGCACCATGGGCAAATCCCAGGAGCACCAGGATACCCCCTTGGCCAGGGAAAAGGTGGCCAGTGGCCAACCCAGGGTGCTGCTGCCACATTCCTGGCACAGGAAGGCTGCCAAGGGCAGTGCCACCATGTCCACACCGTGTCCCCAACAGAGTGGTGGCTTCAGAGCACGGCAAGGTCACAGCCCAAACGCCAGGATTAACCCCCTGTCCTTGGCTTTTAAACATTTACCATGCTGGAGGGAGTGGGGATGTTTGCCTGAGCCTTCCAGAGGAAATGCTCCACATTCAGGCAACAAAGGAATTAATTATTGCTGAGCACAGACCCGTAACTGGACAAAAGAAATGAGTGAAGGATGAGTTTCCCTTTGGTGGGAGCTCCAGCCTCAGCACCTCTCGTGCTCAGAAGTGGCAGGGAGTTGCAAAGCCAAGAGCTCTGCTGTGAGCAGCCTTTGCCCCTGACAGGAGATGGAATCCTTGGCACTAAGGTTTGCTCGATGAGATACACGGAAACTGCCCGTGGGAAAAGGCGTGGGGATGAGAAGGGATAAATCTGTTCATACCAGCAGACACTTATTTCTGTCCTTGTTTGGGTTTGCACCGAGTTGTTAAATAAGTGACAATAGCAACTGTGGCGATTAGTACAGGAAGAGGTGGCACCAAACAAGCCACAGCTTCCAAAAATCCTCTTTAGGAATCACTGAGAACATTTCCCACACCCATCTACCCAGGCAGGAAAGCCAGAATATCCCTGTTTATCCAGCCTGTGTTTCATTCTGTTTCTCCTTGTTTCATTGTGCAGATCTGCCACCTTTCATTTGCTTTTCCATACAAACCAAATGAGGGTCTGGGGAGAAGAGCAGGTTTGAGGGTTGGATGATCTTTTAGGTTCCTTCCAACCCAAACCATTCTGGATTCTAAACCCAAACCACCAAACCCCAAAAAACACTTAATCAGATGCTAAAGAACATCATCAAATGCTGTTAACACTCACAGAATTCCAGGTTTGGGTTGGAAGGGACCTTAAAGCCCATCTGTGCCAAGGGAAGATTCTTCTCACAGAAGAATCTGTTCCTAAAATCTAATCTAAATCTCCTCTCTGTCAGTTTGAAGCCATTCCCCTTTGTCCTGTCACTCCATGCTCTTGTAAAGCTTCAGGTGCTCTCTGTGAATCAATGCTGGTCCATTTTAAAGAGCAGAATTCCAACTGGATATTTGTAAAAAACTTCTTACAAAGCATTCTGGTGCTGCAAGGAAAGACCCCAGCAAATCCATCATCGGGGTCAGCTCTTTTAAAGA
The DNA here is from genome assembly GCF_008360975.1 of Lichenostomus cassidix. Classification (NCBI taxonomy): domain Eukaryota; kingdom Metazoa; phylum Chordata; class Aves; order Passeriformes; family Meliphagidae; genus Lichenostomus; species Lichenostomus cassidix. The sequence goes on from NC_139495.1 coordinate 873,678, forward strand.
GCCATAAAGAAGCAAAGCAGCTCCTCTGACACTGCCTTATCTTCCTATATTTGTCTTGGAGACTGAGAGTCCCTAGGATTACACAACTGGGGCTGAAAGAGAACTTGCAGAATGTCTTGGAGCTCGTAGCTGTGGCACAGCTGGGGTGACCTCTGCCCCTCTGCAGAGCCCACGTTGTGTAAGAGTTTTCCTTCCTTGGTGCCTCAGTGCAGATGGAAATTTCCAGGGATCCCTAATGGGGACTGAGTGTTGCCTGCTGGAGAGCAGGGATGGATTTGTGTCAGCTCTGCATGCACAGACTTGGGTTTGAGGGAGGAAAATAACCATCCAAGGAGGATGAAGCCTGCTTGGAGCAGCCTGGGATGGTGGAAGGTGTCCCTGCCAGGACAGGGGTGGCACTGGATGGGCTTTAAAGGCTCCTTCCAATCTAAACCCTTCTTTGACTCCTAGGGATGAATTCTGTCACCCCATCAGCACCAAAGGAAAAGGCTGAGCTGGAGCAGGAGAGGCAGAGATCCAGGGCAGATCAGGGAGCCCTGGCCAACAGCAGTCACACATCCCCCAGGAAGCAGCAGCAGGAGGCAGAGGTCACCTCTCCTGCCTGGGAAACCTCTGGAGCCAGCAGCTTCCCACCCTGCACATCCTAATATTCCCTGGAGAGAGGGGAGAGATTTATTTATCATTCAGCACCACCCTGAGCACTGGGCTGCCCACCCATCCTTCCCCCACGAGCTCCAGGGATCCCAACTCCTTTGATCCTCCTGTAACCCTGGAGCACAAGGTGACCCAATTTCCTCACCACTGCTGGCAACGGCGAGGAGAGCCTCTGGAAGAGTATTTTGCAGATTTCCCTTCTCCCTGGATGCTGAGCAGCTGGGAATGGAAAGCCAAACTCACCCAGGGGAAGCACAGGCCACTGTGGTGCCTTTGAGCAGCTCTGCTCCTGTGCTGTGCTCTCCAGAGCTCCCCTTGGATGAACAAATGAGAAAGGCACCCAAAATAGAACTGATGAGCACCAGGATCTGCCTCATGCTAGCAGAGACATTATTCCCAAACACAAAGGGATGAAATGATGACAGAAAAGACACAAAAGACTGATGGAGCCCAGGATGTCTCTGCAGTGAGCTGCACTCAGACCTGCTGAGATGGAAAATGCAGCAGCTCAGGGGGTGTTTCCCAGGTTGCTCCAGAGGAACAGATTTGGATCTTCCAGGGCAGGTAGGACTGCAGCTTGGCTCCCACTCAGAAACAGGCTCAGGGAATATGGTCCCAAAGGGGGTCTGGCCAAAATTAAATGGATGGAGATGGGCTTTTATGCAACTCTGAATGCTTCACTGAATTCCCAAGAAATGAGCAGGGCATTAGTGACTGCTCAGGAAGGTTCCTGCAGCTGTAGGGCTGCTGGTTGGGTTCATTTTTAACCCCTGAAGGAAAGGTCAGTTCACAGGACCACAGGATGGTCTGGGTGGGAAGGGAGCCCAAAGCCCATCCAGTGCCCAGCCAGGGACACCTTCTCCCATCCCAGGCTGCTCCAAGCCCTGTCCAGCCTCACCCTGGACACTTGCAGGGATCCAGGAGCAGCCACAGCTTCTCTGGACCTACCAGCAACTGCTTTAAAAAAGTTCTCTTGGTGAGGCATTTGGTGAGAGGAAAAATGTCACTAAACCAGATAGAAATCAGTCATTTCTAACAAGTCAGACATGAGACAAATTATAAATACTAAACATTTATTATTTTTCTCATAGGAAGGTTGCAAGATTCAATTTCAAACAACAGAACAAGGGCTTTCATTGCTGTTGGGATTTTGTTTTGCTTCTTTTAAGGGGAAAGAAAGAAGGAGAAACTGGTGTAAAGATACTACCAGAAGCAGTGCAAATTGAGATTAATTTCTTTCTCCACCATCCCAGTGCTGAAAGCACAAGCTAAGCCCTTCCCAGTAGGATCAAGGCTGCTCTCCAGTTTGTTGCACATCACTGAACACAGTCAGGGCTCTCCTTCCCCCCCAGGAACAGCCAGCACAGTGACAGCCTTGCACAACAGTGAAGCCTGGAGAAGCCAGCACGGTGACACTTCATCCCAATTAGACCTGAACAGAAAGAAAATGCACAAAACTGCCCTCCCTGCTCAGCCATGCACAGTGCAGGCAGCCTGAGCTGCAGCTGCCCAGCCTCCTGTCACAAACATGTGTTACACATCCACAAAAACACCGACGAGGGACATCAAAGGATCCAAGAACACTTCACTTTCAGTTTGAAACTAAGGAAGGCAAGCTTTACACAGGAGTTACTGACACCTTGTGAAAGTCCACTGTTAGATTGCTGGGAATGGGAGGCAAGTCTTGCTCACAGAAAATATTCCTTAACAGCACCCCAAGGCACCAGGCCTGTTGCCAGCAGCAGCACCAGGAGCTGTGGTGTGTCCCACAGGCACAGCTCAGGCTTGGCACGTGCAAATCCCATCCTCTCCACATCCTGGCCCCAGCCAAGGCAGTCCCAGGGCTCCCCAGGGCTCCCCTCCCTGCAGCCCTCAGAAGTCGATGTTTGCCAGACCTGTGTGAAGAGAAAGAGGGATGTGGGGGGAGAATGAGGGTTGATTCTTACCTTACTTGTCCTTCTGCACCCCTTAACCTCATACCCTAAACTGGCCTTAGCCCTTCTCTAATCACAGCAAGGAGCAATGCTGAGATCCCCAAAATAAGGGCTGCTAGGACCAGGTGAACGTTTGGGCCTTAGCTCCTCTAAAAATCACTTGTGCATTACAGCCACCACTTTCCAGCCCAGATAAATCCAATGGAAAATGTGGATTTTTGAGCTCACAGCTCTGGAGGACTCAGGAGAGCAACAGCACAAAGCAGCAGCTCTGTCACAGCAGCAGCAACAGGGTGTTAAGATCTCCTTTTATCAGTTTTTATTTGAAGATCTCCTTTTAGCAGCTCTATCAGAGGCTTTGCTGCTCTGCCAGGCTGCAGAGACCACATCTATTCCCATTTGCCAAGGAACAGTCAATAAAGTCTGCTCTTGGATTCTCTGTCAGGAGCAAGGAAAGGGCAGAGAGGATGAAGGGGAGGAAATGATATAAGTGGCAGGCAGAGGTTTTCTCAAAAGACTCAAGTCCCTGAAATTGCAGCCAGAAGTAGAGACAAACAGAGACTGCAACAGAGTTGTCTTTCTAATCTGGACAAATACAGGCTGTGGCCATCCATCCCTCACCAAACCACAATTCCCCTCCTTTTATCATTTCTTGAGCAGCAGCAACATCCAAATGCTACAGAAAGCCTAAGCCAAGTCTCTCTGTTTCACAGAAATTCCAGACCAGGACAGATAGAATTTTAAGAACAAAAGGAACATGGAAAGGAGTTAATTTCAGAGGGAATTTTTTCCCCAGGGAGAGAGCAGCATGGAAAACTTCAGTGTCAGATGGCTGCAAATGGGGACAGTGCAGAGAAGCCTGGGATAAGTAATACAAATTTATTTTTGTGTTGTCAGGACACTGTGCCTTCATATACCGTGTGCCCATATGGCACTTCCCATGCATGGGATTTGTAAACCTTTCAATTAGCACTGATAGGATAAAGCAGGCAGTTATTTAAAGTAACCCATACGGCATCTTCTGGGGGAAAATTCCAACTCCCCTGTACTGGACAGGCTTCCCACTTGGATGTCCACAAAGCCTCCAAAGGCTGTGGAGAAACAATTCCCACCTGGGAGGTGCAAGCACCCCGAGGACAGAGCAGCAGAGCTCAGTGCTGGGACAGAGGGGCTCTGGGGGACACCTGGTGGGACATGCCAGCCTTCCCCCCAAGGTTTGCATGGCAAGGATCACCCCAGGTGCTGCAGGACATTACCCAGATTGCTGCTGTCCTTTGAAGCCCAGCAGATGCAGTAGTGCTGCATCAGTTGTTCAAACAGTTCCTTTTCATCCAGGAATTCAAGGGCTTCTATCCTGCAGGAATAAAACAAAAGTCAGGATTTGAGCTGGACTCTCAGGAGAATTTTTACTGAACTGTTCACTCCATGGGAGTGAAAGCTATGGCCACAGAGGGAATTATAACTTTCCAGGGATAAATTCAGGTTTTTATCCATGATGCCACCACTGCTCCCACCCTTGTCAATGTATGAGACAAGTGACCCTCAGGATGCTTTCCTCATCCCTGGAATTCTGTATTCCAGGACTGATCTGTGCAACTTCCCACAAATACCAGCACTGCTACCAAGGATCTAAAGAGGCTGAGGGGTACAAGTTCCTAAATGCACTCCCAGGTGTGAAGTGCTGCAGAGGAACTCTCCTGTGAAGACTTTTCTAAAGGAAAAGCATTATTTGCCTCAGTAATCCTGCAGGACAGAGTTTACATAACCTATTTCCTGGCATGTGGAACAAGTGCAAGGAGCTGAGCAGATCCAAGGTAGCCAAAAATGCTGCAAAGCAAGCACGAGCTCTGTGTCTCCATCAGTGCCATATGGTGCCACCACACATCCCTGTTCCTATTTAAACCACCTCTGATTTCCACTCTCACCTGTTCAGTTCCAGGCTTTGAGAAACCCCCATATGTGAATATTTTGACCAAGGTAACTTGCTCAGCTAATTCCAACTATGAATGACTCACAGCATTATATCCCTAAGAAGTTACTCCTTAAAGTTTCCCATTGATTAGCATTTAATGCAGAAAAATTAACAAAATCCAGGCAGATTAGTGACTGTCAAACAGCATTTAGCTCCCTGCTCTGTGCTCTGAGACCCAGCAGTCTCCCCCTCATGAAGATGATTTCGACATGTCGTGGTTTAACCTCAGCCAAGATCTTCACAAGGAACATCCTGGGGACTGCAAAAAGTCAACGCAGCATTTCTGTGGCATCTTCTGCAGATTTCTGTCATGAGATGCCTTATGTCACACCCAAATAAGACATCACTGCTGCCAGCCTGCTGCTGGCAGTGTCAACCCTGTGGATCATCACTCCATTATCCTGAAGGCTCTGCAGAGCTTCACTCAGAAATGCTGTGTCTCCCTGGGCAGCACCTCCTCTCTGCCACACCAGGGGACACCACGCTACAAATGGATGGGAAGGACCTTGGAAACGGCATCTGAAGGTGACTTTTGGGTCCAAAAGTGATACCTTCTGACATCAGCCTGTGGCAGGAAGCTGTACACCTTCATCATATCGATGGCACGGGCGTTCTCCCAGCCGTTCAGCAGCAGACGTTCCCTCTGCAAAACAAAGGGGCAGCAGAGCTTTCACAGCATTCCAGGGAAAGCACCAGAGGACAGCTTCTGTCCCTGAGCATTTCACAGGGCAGCTGCTTGGCCTGTCCTCTGAAGAGCTCCTGAACTCTTCCCTAAATGTGTGCTGCTGATCTGTGCAGAGAGGGCAGGGCTGGGCTCTGGTCAGGAGGTTTTGTACAACCCTGGCATTCAGGTATCAAAGAGGAGCCCTAGGGTGACCTCACTGTGCCTTCCAGGACCTGAGGGAGCCAACAGGGAACATGGAGAGAGGCTGTTTGCAAGGGATGGAGGGACAGGACACAGGGAATGGGTCTGCACTGCCAGAGAGCAGGGAGAGATGGGATATTGGGAAGGAATTGTTCCCTGGGAGGGTGGGGAGGCCCTGGCACAGATTGTCCCTGGATCCCTGGCAGTGTCCAAGCCCAGGTTGGACAGGGCTTGGAACAACCTGGGACAGTGGAAGGTGTCCCTGCCATGTCAGGGGTGGCACTGGGTGGTCTCTCCATCCCTCCCAACCCACAGGGCACAGCCAGGCAGGGCTGCCAGCCAGCTGAGGAAGGTCACTGCCAGCCCTGAGCTCTGTGCCACTCACCTGGGAGTCCAGGGAGCTGCAGAGCTCCACCCCAGCCAGGTTGCACTGCCTCCTCTGCAGGTTCTCAATCATGATCTGCCCGAAGCGATCCCTCATGTTCACCTCAGGTAGAGAAGGAGACAAAAGTGTTGCACCTTCCCAACACAACGGCATTGCTGCTGCGGGGGGAAGCAGCAAGCTGCTCAAACCCTTGGATTGCCTACATTGTAAAACGTACAGGAGAACAGTGAGCTGCACATCCTCACACCAGGCCTTGCTCCCCTCTGCCACCTTCTCCTCAGCTCCCTCAGGGCCACAGCCACAGTGACAGAGGGACAATGCCGCTGTCACTGCCTCTGCTCTCAGCTGTCAGCAGCTCGGTTCAGCTCCCCAGCTCTGATTTACAGCTTGGAAGATCCTGTTACTAACTCCTGGAGCCACCTAGTTCCCCCGAGGCAGTGTTTTACTTCAACAGGGAGAAGCAGAGTTCCTGCTGATGTGATTTTTGCTCCACTTTGCCAAAGAACAGAGAGGTAATTATGTAATGTTATACACCCAGAGCCAGCACTCAGCAGCATTGCTTTTTTCCTCCGTTTTAGCTAAATCAATATTCTATGGTTTTCTCCACGTATGGATTAAGTCTCAATTATTTTGCTTCAACATAGTTCAGAAATTGTCTTTCAGAATAGCTGTATTTTCTCCACAATGAGCTAACCAAGCTACAAGTTAAACCACATTACTAGAGAAATTCAGCAGAAACTGCTGTTTCTCCAAAAGGACAAGGCCCACTCTTGTTTCTCACTAACTCCCACCTACGAAAGCAATTTTTACCACAACAATGCAGGTCTAAAAATGCCCTTTTGGTTTTACCTGCTCATAATTGATAACCATGGCCACGGGGAAGGTGCTTGCTGCCCACTTGAGCAGGCTGGCAGACTGCTGGGGGGTCATGTAAACCAGCACGCACTCAGCCACCAGCAGCGTTGGCAAACTGCAAAACAAAACCCGAGCAGAACATGATTTCCAGCAAAAGAACAAGAAAAATCTGCTAACAATTGCGAGCAAGCAAGTCATTTCGTGTCCCCAGAACTTCCTGAAAGAGCTCCATTTTTTATGAACTAGACACTGAAGAGTGAATGAAATCTCTTCATCACGTTGACTAGAACTGGGCTTTCTGGCAGCTGTGAATTAATTAACCACAGGAGACTCCCGTGGTTGTGAACCAGAGATTTTAGGAAACAATCTCCCCAAAGTCAGCCCTGAACACAGAACAATGTGCATTCTGTAACTGCATGAACTGAGGTGTATATTAAAATTCCCTTGGCAGAACAATTGTGCCCTGTAAACACAGTTCACCCTCTTGTAGAGATCAATGAAATCAGGAATTCATTACACATTGAAAATGAAGAAGTTTTCCCTTTCAAAAAAGTTCTAAGAAGAATTTTAATTAGACAAATTTGTTCAGTATCTGTAAAATAATCTTCACATATTATTATCTAACAAAATGTAATCCATAGTTTGCACGTTGCCTCTTCCCCCTCCATCCACAAAACAACAAAAATAGACATCTACACAAGTGATTTTCTTCACAATTATTGAGTTTGCTTTTAATTGCTGGAATGAAAGGGGAAAAAAAAGTCACTAGAAGCAGGAGAAATTCCACAAGGAGCAGCAATGTAGGCAAGCAAGGCAACATTTCAGAGGATGGAAGTGTAAAGAATTAAATGGCAATTTGATGCATTCTGCTTCCCCATATGCTCTCTCCCACCCAGCCAGATCGTTGCTATTTATATTGCTTAGATTTGAAAGGTCTGTCCATCATCCACTCAAAAACTCAACTCCTGCCCCCTCCAAAGCCTCCTGGTGAACAATAAACCCCAGAGGAGTTTTGGGATTCAGATCCCAAGGGTTCCATTGCAGTCCCTCCACCAAAGGGTTTAGGGAATGACAGGGGTGTAAGTGGAGGCCACAGAAGATAATAACAAAGATAAAACTCTAAAATCACAGAATCCTGGAATGGTTTGGGTTGGAAGGACCTTAAAGCCCATCCAGTGTCACCCCTGCCATGGGCAGGGACACCTTCCAGTATCCCAGGCTGCTCCAAGCCCTGTCCTACCTGACCTTGGGCAAAAGCTTCCACAAGCCCTCATTAAAAAAAAAAAAATCAGTTCAAACCCTATGATCTTACTGTACATCCAGGTTATGTTTCTTTAGCTTTTCCTCCAGGTCTGATGGGAATCGAAGGTCTGCTCCCACTATGGAATACCGACTGGAGTCCAGGCTGTGGGAATCTGCAAGGCAAACATGTGGAGAGACTAACGTTACCAGTGAGAGGGATGCTGGAATTATGAATTAAAAAAAAAAAAAAAATACACAGGAACACATGAATTGGGAGCCAAAGTTTGGTCTGTTATACCAAACTATGAGCAGCAAACCCTTCTTTTTAAAAGATTGATTTCCTTCCTCCTTGTGCTCTACAGTGATCCATCAGCAGCAGACCCTGCACCAAACCTGCTCCCTCCCTCTGCAGCCATGCTGAAGCAGAGAGGTGATCCCAGCCGTTGCCATGGTTTCCAGGAATGCAGAGAGAAGGAAAATGTGAAGATTAAAGGCAGGATTTTTGTTTTGTTTGGACAGTCTTCTTACATGGCCCAATGTATGTACATAGGAATATCAATTTCTGAAAAATTAAGCTAAGAGTGACAATATTTCAAGTATAAACGACAGATATAGCTATATAAATTAACCATATATACAGTTATATAATAAATATGAGGACCAGACTTGGGGCAAAAAAAAAAAAGTTATCATTTAGCCTTTTGCTAGGATTTAGTGGTGGTATTTCAGCAAAGAGTCTAAACAGACAGATTAGAGAAGGTATTCTGAGCAACAGATATTCCCCTGGGATACAACAGGCAGCAAATTCCTGTGGGTGCCTCCCAGCATGAAGGAGAGAAAATCCCAGAGTCCAAGCAGCATTTGCCATCCTGACACAGCTCAGAGGGAGCACCAGAGCCTCCTGCCATCAATAATTGTGACCCCAGCAGCAAGGAGAGCACCCAGAGGAGCCCAGAGCCTGCAGGAAACACTTCCCAAGTGCTCCAGCAAACCCACCTGGAGCCAAAGTCCTGCAGGATACATGGCATGGCTTGGGAACACCTCAGCCTTTCCAGAGCAAAGGGACTAGGAGAGAACAGCCCAGCATTTCCCTCTTGTACCCCAGGAGTGAGACAGATAAAGCAGGAAAATGGGTTTTCCCAATTAGTACATCAAGCAGTGATCAACATTGCAGAGGAAGCAGCTCTGTTTAGATTTCCAGTGACCAGCTCCCTAGAAGTGGCACTAGCAAGTGACAATAGCTGCCATTCCAGCAGCACTTGGGAGCAGATCCAGGATTGAGAACAGTTCAGAAAGAGAGTTACAAGGGAAAAAAAAAAAAATGAAAAAAAAAGTTGTGCGGCGAATGATTCAACATTTTGAGTCAAGGCTTTTTCCATGTGCATGTTCTGTAATAGCTTTACTACTTCCCACACCCTTCTATTTAAGTGATTACATCAAGGCCATGATAATGGCATCAAAAAAAGCCACCCAAAAACCCCACCACACACAGGGAAGTGTTTAAATAGGGATTGGTTTCTGTCCATGGATACGGCACAGAGAGCGTCAGCCACCACAATTAGTAGGGAGTTAATGCCAGCTCCCTGTCCAGCTCCAGAGGCTTGGACACACGAGTACATCAATAAAGAACAGAAATAAAAGCCAGAAATAAACCACAAAACTTTTTAAGGGATCCAGGAGAGAAGGAGCACAAACACTCCAAGGTGGAAGTGAATGTGCCTTGCTCACATCACACTGACTCAAACGTTTTTGTCATCAAATCCTGAATTGGTTTGGATGGGAAGGGACCTTAGAGACCATCCAGTGCCACCTCCTGCCCTGGGCAGGGACACCTTCCACCACCCCAGGCTGCTCCAAGCCCTGTCCAGCCTGGCCTTGGGCAGCCACAGCTTCTCTGGCCTCACCAGCTCGCAGGGAAGGATTTCTCCTCAATTTCTAATCCAAATTTCTCTCAGTTTGATCATTGTTAACCAGGCAAACATCAACTGCTCCATCACCTCCCACTTAGGAAGCAAACACTCACTGACTGCAGGGCACTGGCAGCTGGGGACAGCTGGGACTGCCACTGTCCCCAGCCTGGAGGCCACAAATCCAGCCATAAACATCCCAAAAACTGCTGCACTGCTGGTGCATGGTCTGGCATCAACTCCTGCTCTATTGCAGAGCTGGAGGCTCTTGGGGCTGTGCTGTGCAGGGCCAAGGCTGGACCTGGATGATCCCTGTGGGTTCCTTGCCACTCAGGATATTCTGTGAAATATGAAATTGAGAAATCTGCTGCCCTCTGACTGAGCAGCCTAGCTGCAAATGGATTTTAAAATTCCTGCCCATCCATAGGGCAGCTGGAAAAGGAAAAGCAAGTTCCAGCTTGGCAGCACAACCACGTGGTCCCCATTGATTCCTTCTGAGGAACAAGAGTTTGTTTTAACTGCATTGATCTTGTGTTTGTTAAACCCCTCTGTTCATTCTCACTGCAATGCTGTGACTCAGACCAGCTGCCCTAATGCTGGCACAGCCAGTGACATTTGGTGCTTCAAACCACTGAAAACCCCATATTCCAAGCAGTAATTCCTAGCCAGGCACCAGCACCTCGTGTTGTTTTTTAGTGAGGTTGTTTGGTCAGATGTTCTGCTCTAGAGCTGCCCTGGGGCTCTGGGTGATGCTCACACTCAGCCATCAACAAAGATTCTCTCTGTACTTGGCTGAAATGAAGGTTTGAGAAACACCAAACTCAGATTTCATTTCAGAAATACAAGGGAGGGGAGAGAGAAGGGGAAAAAGATGAGTCTCAGCACCTCATCCACCCCAGCCAGGCTCTCCTGGCCCAGGCCCAGGGTTCAGGTCTCCAGGGATAACCAGCAGAGAATGCTTTGCTCTGGGCACACACTTGTATGTTTATTTTCCATGACTTCTGGCACAGAGGTAACAACACAAGTGGTTCAAATTTCCCAGTCATAGAACAAGACAAGGTTGTAGCAACTGAGTAGTAGCAGGAGCTGCTTAGAGTTGCCTTTTGACCTCACCACACTGGATTTTTTCTTCCCAGAAGTGTCAGAAGTAAGTGCTGTACTAGAAGGTGGCCTCAGCCTTCCCTGCTGCCCTAAGCCAGCTGCTGGGGCAGCACTGCAGCCTCCATGCACATGGAGCTCTTCCTCTGCCACAAGAATTCAGCTTTCTTCTCTCACTCGCTTCTCACATTAGTGCAACAATTTCCTGGAGCTTTTCCAAGAGACAGCATGCAGGATACTATTGACTCAAAGCGATTTCATTAGGATTTTCATGCTAAGGTATCTCTGGCAGCTTTACAAAGCAGCAGCCTGTTCTGCAGGGTAAGCACTGCTCTGCCCCAGCTTGGGCTCCACTACAAACACTGCCCAACACTCACCTTGTCCTACAAACACAGGGCAGCCCCAAAACAAGGCCTGCAACTCCCCCTGACAGCTACCTGGGTCACCAGAAAGTCTAGGGATGGAGGGAAGCTGAAACAACCAAGTGGCCAAGCTGGCCCAGGCAGGGCAGGAGGTGTGAGAGGCACAGGAAGAGCAGGGCAGGAGGTGTGAGAAGCACACAAAAACAGCTCATGAGGTGCAATTTGCACCTGCCAAGGTAACAAAGGTGCAGCACTGACCTCCCAGCACGAGCAACATCCACCAGACAGTGCCACTGAACTCTGAAAACAATCTGCTAGGATATTGGCACTGCTTTCCCTGGACATCCAACACTGCCCAGGGAACCAGGGAGCTGTTCAGCTGTTTATCCTGCTGCATTCCAGGGCTCCAGCTCTGCACTGGACCTGCACACCATGCTGTCCCTGCTTTGGCCCAAGGAAGCCCAGCAGATGCTGCCCTGAAGCCAGGGAAGCTGTCTGTTAGCAGCACCTTCGTGCCATGAGAACATCCAGGCTGAGCAGAAAAGCAGTAAGAGAACCTGAATCATGCCAATCCAAATTCTAACAACTCAAAACCAACATTCCAAACAATCTGAACACATTATTCCTGGTGTACCAGAGACAGCAGTGTGGATCTGATGTGAAGAAGCAGGCACAGGATTCTAGTCTAAAATCCTGCTCCACATGCCCACAAAAACAATTAACATTTCCCTACCCAGCAGTGCTGCTCCCCTGTGCCCCCCAGACCCCTGGGACAGGTGGGATTCCCAGAATATGCCACAGTCTAACAGCTGTGCCAGGTCAGACCAAAGGTCCCCCCAGGAAGATTCCCAGCCTTCCAGAGACCAACAGCAGCTACAAAGGGAAAAGTCAAGGACAGCAAACACCTACCCACACTGGTAGCCAAGTTGTTTTCTAGCTTTTTCTCAAAAATGCTTAAATTTGCTTTGTATTCCTGGACCATTACTGAGCTCATGCTTTCATCCATCTATTTATTCTAATACCCAGATCTTGCAGGAAGGCAGCAATAATCATTTACATGTGAAGCACAAACTGTTTTTCCCCCCATGTGCATCACTTTCTATTAATCCACATTGAAATCATCATCAAGTCACTAATTTCACAAGATACTTCTACAGTTCTTTACCACTCTTCAGAGTTTGGATTTGCCAACAAGCTGCCACTTGCTAATCACTCTATTTTCCCATTTTTTCTTAGTGTTGAACAACAACATACCCTTAAGCACAGATCTCCATCTCCTCCATAATGAAAATTAACAACATATGCTCGCCCTCCATCCCAGCTCCTCATCCATATGAGAACCATTCCTTTCCCACAACCACTGTGCCACTTCTTTGGCATGCTCTGGCAAGGGACACAGGCAAAACACAGTTTTGAAATCCCAGCACTATCCTGATGTCCTTTTCCAACAGATATGTTGACTCAGTGAACTCCATTTGATTTGGGAAGCACAACTTACCTTTCCAAAAGCCATGCTGACTCTTTTTTAACATATCCTATGATTCCTGTGTTCCACTAAGTGTTTGTTTGAGTTCCTACTGATTTGTTCAGTAGATACATCAATCCTACCAGCTTGGGGCTCCCTGGATTCCCCCTGGAGCCCATCTGAGTCATGATCTTCCAGTAGTGAGACAGTTTTAAATGAGGGTACAGACCAACCAGCAGCTGAGTAAATTCATCATCAAGTTCCTTTGGATCTGTAAGAATCTCTGCTCATCTGTTTGATTTACTGACTTATTCCAGCACCTCTTCTGGTGGCACTTCCACACCAAGCAGTTCTATCAACTGATCCTTAAACCCAAATTCAGGGGATCTCACTGGAACTGCCCTGTGCCTGGGGTCATTTCAAACTGGACACAACACAACACTGCACCACCTCCACATGTCCTGGACATGCTGCTACATCCCAGATAGCTCAGTGCACCACAACCTCCACCAGCCTGGGAGCAGCAAAGCTGCTCCTCTGAGGTTTCACACCTAGCACTGAGAAGGAACCAGAGGAGCAGCTTCAGACAAACCAGTCTCACCAGCACACTGCAGTGCTGTGGGAACTGGCTATTAATAGCCTTAGATTACAGCAATGCAAGCTGCTAGGGCTGCAGGTGTTTTGCTGCTCCAAACCTACAGCTGTTGAGGAACACAAACCCCACCCAGCCCTTGGGATGGAGCCAGTGGGTGCCTCTGGAGCAGTGCTGGTGCAGCACACCTCCCTGGGGGTGAGATGTGCCCCAGGAGGAGCTGCCTGGAACCCAGGGATCCCCAGGAGCCCTTTTTCTGAGTGGGACACTGGACTGTCATCTCAGGAGGCTGAAGGTACAAGGGAGAACTCTGCCCTTCAAAGGCTCTGCAGGACTGGGAAGTGAAGACTCTCTGATGTGCAGCAATAAAATCTGCAGAACGTGCCCAGAGCCTGGGCTAGAATTGTGCTTCTTTGAGAGGCCACAGGTGATCCCAGCAGGCACAGCAAGCACTGCAGGCTCTGCCTTAGGGCTGTCTTTGCTGTGGTGGATGCAGGTAATTACTGCCCTCCTGAACTGCCCAAAGCAGCACTGCAGCTCAGCATCTGCACTGACAACATGAACTCAATGGCACCCAGTGAATTTTCCACAAAAGGGTTTTCAAGTGCAGGCCTGACACAAACATACAATTATAGAATGACTTGGGCTGGGTGGGACATTAGAGACCATCCAGTGCCACCCCTGCCATGGACAAGGACACCTTCCACTGTCCCAGGTTGATCAAGCTCTGTCCAGCCTGGCCGTGGGCACTGCCAGGGATGGGCAATCCACAACCTTCTGTTCCACAATGAGGTTAAAAATCAGTACAGCCACATTACACCTTGTGAAATGAACCTTTTAACACTAAAATGTAACAACCAGCACTGGCTCCTGAGCCTGGACTGGGCAGGCTGTGTTTCTGCTGTGAAAACTCTGCTAAATGGAAAGGCTGGAGCTCTTAATGAGACAGAAAGCAGATAAACACTCAACAGATATTTTAATCCAGTATCCATGCCTTTTTCCTTTCCTGTGACAGAAAATGAGCCACATATGAGAGAAAAAGAAAAAACCCAACAACTTTCTGCCAGAATAAAACCACTTAAAGAGAAGACATTTCTAACATGACACAGAACAAATGGGCAGGAGTCTGTAAGAGAAGAAAAAAACCTCTTTTCCCTCCCAATTCTCTGTCCAAACAGCATTTCAAACATTAAAAGCCTGCCCACATAGCAGAACAAAATGATCAGAAAAGTTTTTAAAGTGCTGCAGTACATCACTGACTGAGTTTGAAGATGACTCACCTATTAGAAGAGAGTCCCCTGAATGGGATTCCATAATTGGTTTTGACAGGGGAGGTTTTGATCTGTGGGAAGAAGGAAGAAGCATCTCAGAGCAGTTAAGCCTGTTCAACAGTGTGCTTACAGCTTTTTTCTTAACATATATATAGATATATATGTGAGAGTGTGTGTGTGTGTGTGTGTGTGTGTCAGAAGCAGCCAAGGGAATATCTCTGCCCTCTGCTGGAAAGGAAAACCTTTGCAAGTCTGTGGAAGTTGGAGCTGAGTTTTACATCCAATTACTCTAAGTTTTGAGGGAATCTTTCAGGAGAAATCCAGATACTCTGTAGCATGGCCTCAATAAGGCTAAATGGATTAATTCCAACAGCATATTCCCAGACAGCAGAAGCTATCCTGCCTCCAAGTGAACAGGCACATCTGGGAATTCAGGGCTGTCTTCAACAGCAGGAGAAGATTTAATCACCTCTAATTGTCAGACTTTCCCTGCCACAGACCAAGCTCTGCTTGGCTCCCCAAAGCTTTCACACTCCTGCCTGCATAATGAACCTTTATTCTACACAGAGCCCTGGAATGGTTTGGGAAGTGACCTTACAGCCCACCCAGTGCCACCCTGCCATAGCAGGGACACTTCCACTGTCCCAGGCTGCTCCAAGCTCTGTCCAGCCTGGCCTTGGACACTGCCAGGGATCCAGGGACAGCCACAGCTTCCCTGGGCACCTCTGGGCACTCCCCACCCTCACAGCCCAGAACATGAAGAGTTTCTCAGCAGAGAGATGAAATGATGACACATTCAGTCTCCCACAGCTGAACACAGGCCTCAGACTTACTTGATATTGTGGATTTTTCTTGCAACGATCATTGGAAAATCCACTTCAAAATATTTTCTAGGGAGAAGATTTTCATCCTGGGAATTGGAGGAAGACATTAGAATTAGGGGCACTCAAGTTTGACATGCACAGGACAAGACAGAACCTTAAATTCTAAACAGCTCTGGTTTAGCTTGCACTGGCATTTGTAACAGTGGTATAACAATGCCCCACAGCTTAAAACCCCCTAAAGTCCAACAAAAACCAGTTCAGAGACATTAGAATGTTCTCTAAGAATTACAGAAATTATTTAATGTTTTATGTAATCACAGAACCCCAGAATAGCTGGGCTTGGAAGTGACCTCTGAAGATCATCTGGTCCAAACCTTGTGCCCAGGTGGGTTTGGGATGTGTCCAGAGGGAGAAGGACTCTGACCCCAAACCCCAGATCACTGAAATATACACTCCAACTGTGTATTCTGAGGATCTGGAAGAGCACAGCAACAGGAAACTCCCACAGCATTTCCCGTGATTTCCAGCACAGCCTTCCCAGGAAAGAACCAGGAATGTTCTGCACAGGTTTGCCCAGACAGTGACCACATTCCAGTTCTCCAGCCCACAGCCAGAGCACAAGCACACCAGTCTCCCTGGACTACAAAAGAGGGGGAAAGCTCTTCATTCCATGTTGGCACAACCTCCCAGCCAGATGGAGAAGCTGTGCCAAGTGTCTCTCTGTGCAGCAAGCCCTTTGTGATGGATGTTGCTGCTTGTTCTGGCTGTCAAGCCATGGATTTCTGAGATTAAACCAGAGCACTGAACACTCCACTGAGTGGCTCCCAGCTTCTGTACATTCATTACTCCACACCTGCTCTCCACAAGGACAAAGAATTGGAATTACAGGTCCTGCTTCAGCTTTTCAAATCACTGTTACCAAAACAGTGTATTGACAGAGCTTTTGTAGGAATGCAGGTAAGATAAAAGCTTCACATCTTAGGAAAAAAAAATCTGTATTTTCTCCCTTCCACTGATGGAATACAGTGAATTGTGACCAAGAAAATGCTCCTCAGGCTTCCCTCCAGAAACCAAATTTACAAATGTAAATGCTAACAAGAGGACAATTCACTCAGAGGTGTGTTCAATGGGAATGATACCACCATACAACATCTGAATAATTGAATTTCCATGAGTTACACACACATACAAACTGGATGTGGGTTGGACTGGATGGTCTCCAGAGGTCCCTTCCATCCCAGCTATCCTGGGGTTCTGTGGGAGCTCCTGCTGTGCTGCCTGCCTGTGTGACAGAGCAGCTCCTCCCAGGTCCCCCCAGCCCTGTGTCCCCTGCAGCTCCTGTCACCTTTAGTCTCCAGAACAGGGTGTCCATGCCAGCCCCAAGGTTCACAATCTGACAGTTGCATTCTGTCTTCTTCAGGAAAGCTTCGATCAGGTAACTGACTCCGTGCACACGAGCATAGTAACCTGGAATGCACACAAACCCTGGGTGAGTTAGCATTGTCACATAATAGCTGATGTTTGACACTCTTGAAGCTCTTTAGACAGTCTGCAGGAAGAATAATTCCCTCTTTTCAAGGTACCTAAGGGCTTTTGTTTTTCTTTTTTAACTACTAACAAAATCTCATGCGCTGATCAACACAACTCCTTGAGTGAACAGAAGTTTGACTCAAGTTTCACCTCCAGCAGAGCAGAGTAATTCTGCACTTGCAGAGGGCAGAGCTGACATACCCAACTGTCCTGGGTCAAACCAGCATTTCTGATTGCTTTGAGGAGATCTCTGCACACAGACACACAGAGACAGCCCATGCAGAACACAGAAAGGAAGTGAGTTTTGATTTACAGTATGATATTTAAAAAATTTGATAATCATTCTTGTGAAGAAACCTGGTCTCATTCTTCCACATATTCCCTCCCACCACTAACACCCAGAGCACAGAGGTTTTATCAGGACCAGCTCAGTGTCCCCATTGCCAACCCAACTTGCCTCTGTTGATCTCAGGTGCTTTCCTCTCTTTGGCTTGTCTCACGAAATACTGGATGTAAGGATCCTTCCAGTAGCCAACACTCACAGCAAACCTGTCCAGCAGCAGGGAAAGGAGAGAATTATGAAATAAAGCCAGCAAAATTTACCTAAAAGATACACAGACTGGAAAGGTTCCTCTGCCCTGGGTGTGCACATGAAACATGGTTTAAAAATCTCTTCCATGTGTGAAACTACATAAATTAAGAGATTATATAATTAGTCAGAAATTTTAGCTGTTGCCATATTAAACAAGCATCTTTTCAATTTAATGTTGGACGAAATTTTGGAAGCAAAGACCAAAATCTCGAATATAACCCATCAGATGAATTGTCTGTCTCCAGCTGCTCAGACACACAAACCAGACTTTCCTTCTGCACACAGATATCACACGGTGTTTGCATTTATTGCAGAGCCTCTGCACCTCACCTCAGCACAGCAGCACTCTGTGCTAACACAGCTCTCGGGCTTTACCACTGACCCCGGCGGGAACACTCTCCAGCCGAGCTCAGCGATCTGCTGCAAAGGACAGATAACCCACCAGCACTGACCCAGCGCGGGGCACAGCGAGCCCGGCCCGGGACAGCCCTGCCGCTCCGCTCCCCGGGACAGCCCTGCCGCTCCGGCCCGGGACAGCCCTGCCGCTCCGCTCCCCGGGACAGCCCTGCCGCTCCGCTCCCCGGGACAGCCCTGCCGCTCCGCTCCGCTCCGGGACAGCCCTGCCGCTCCGCTCCCCGGGACAGCCCTGTCGCTCCCCAGGACAGCCCTGCCGCTCCGCTCCCCGGGACAGCCCTGCCGCTCTGCTCCCCGGGACAGCCCTGCCGCTCCCCAGGACAGCCCTGCCGCTCCGCTCCGGACGGGGACAGCCCTGCCGCTCCGGCCCGGGACAGCCCTGTCGCTCCCGCTCCGCTCCCGGGCTGCCCGACCTTCGCCCCTCCACACCCAGCCCCGCCGCGGGGCCCTGCCCGGTGCGGAGGGACAGCGGCAGGTCTCGCCCGGCCCGGCCCGGCTCGGCTCGGCGCCGCCCCGCTCCGGTACCGTTTGCAGACGGACGCGTCCTCGCACGTTCCCCGCACCGCCTCGTCCGCCTCGTCGGGGCAGCCGGCGGCCGCCATGGAGCGCGCGGGGCCCGGCCGCTGCCACCGCCCCTACAGCCCGCCCCCCGCCGCCTCCCATTGGGCAGCCGCGGCCGGAACTCGGCGGCGATTGGTCAGTGAGCTCATCGATCCGCGCGGCGCCCAATGGGAGCGCGCGGGCTGCAGCGCCTGGCCCAGGAAGCGGCGGCGGCAGCGCAAGGCGAGCCGGGAGCTGTAGTCAGGGGGACGCTCAGCGGTCGGGGCGGGGGATGCGGGTTGGGCTGTCCGCGAACAGCGAGCCGCCAGCCAGCTCGGCCCGACTGCCTCATGGAGCAGCAGCGCCCGGCAGCACCGAGAGAGCGGCGGAGGGAGAGCCGCGGCGCTGCTCCGGGCCGCCATCGGGGCAGCGGGCGGGCGGGCGGGACATCCGGGGCTGGGCGGCGGTGACGGCGGTGAGGCGGGGCCGGAAGCGGCGGGCAGAGCCGGGCGGGCGGCGCTCGGGGAGGCGGCCGTGGTGGCAGCGGCGGGGCCGGGGGCGGCCGGGGCAGCAGCGGCGGGGCCCGGGGCAGCCCGGGACAGCGGCCGCCGCCATGAAGAAGCAGTTCAACCGCATGAAGCAGCTCGCCAACCAGACCGTGGGCAGGTGGGCGGCGGGCCGGGAAGGGAAGGGGCGCGGGGAAGGCGCGGGGGCTCCGCTCGGCTCGGCAGTGTCGGGCCGCTCGGGGGGCGATGGCTCGGTGGCCCCGCGGGAAGGGAAGGAAGCGGCGGTGCTCGGGCTGGAGGCGCTCGGGGTTCGGTGCGGCCGCTGCTCCCCTGGCCTGCCCGGTCTGAGCGCTGGGCTCGGCTCGGCTCGGCTCGGCTCGGCTCGGCTCGGCTCGGCTCGGCTCGGCTCGGCGCGGCTCGGCTCGGCGGTGCCCAGCTCCTCCATCTCCAGGTGCCCAGCTCCCCGCAGGCCAGCTGCATCGGCCGCTTCCTGTCTGCCCTGGCGGCTTTCGGTTCCCTTCTGCCGCCGTTAATATCGGGGGATTTGCTCTGTTTCTCGCTTCTCTCACATATCAGAACACTTCACAGAGTGTCTTCTCCTGGTCTGCATTTGCCTCCCCAGGACTTAATTTTAACCAAACCACCAGCAGCCCTGGAGGTACAATTTCCACCTGTCCGTTTCCAGCTGTCAGCCAGGGAAGGTTTTGAGCTGGGCTCTGTGTAACAAATCTGTGCCCAGCCGGGGCAGTGGCCTGCAGCAGCAGCAGCTGTCCCCGAGTTAACATGCAAATGTCACCACATCGCTTCTCGAGCAGAAGTCAGTATTTTCCCGCAGATACTTCCTTCTGCTTTTGGTGAAGACTCAATCTGAAAATCAGTTCCTGTATTGAGAGTATGAATTGAAAGTCTGTGCTGATACTGAAAGTATCAAGTTATTATCCGAGTTGATGTTTTGGTGGCCTCCTTTCCAATAACTCCCTCACTGGGGTGTTTATTTTCCTTGGAGCCTAGGGCAGGTGTGTCAGCTAATAAAGCCCAAGGAGGAGATTTTTAATAGGTTTGTTTTGCTATTAAAGACCAAACAACTTCCCAACCAACCCTCTCCTCTCGTTCCCATTTCATATGAATTAATGGATTTTTCTGTGTTGTCAGAGGGATTTTTGGCATTCCCTGTTTGCATGTCTCAGCCCCACAGCTCCAAATCCCGAGCGGAATTTGGAGTAATCCGGGTTGTACTGAGTGGGATAAACAGCTTGGGGTGCTTTGTGCTTCCAGCGGCAAATCCCAGTGTGGAGCAGTGTTTGGAGGTGGGTGGGGAGGCTGGCAGTGACCTTTGGCCGGGCAGGTGAGGGCTCTGGGGTGCTGGGTGTGGTGTCTGGGCAGCCTCTTGTCACACAGCCGTGCTCTTGTCACACACCTGTGCCAGCAGTCTGGGCTGCCCTGCAGCCTGGCCATGCACAGGGTGAGGGTTCTCATTCCATTGGGATGCAGACACCGCTGTCACTGGTTTTCATTAAAAACTATTTAAATGACACAGGGTCATTTGTTTTCATACATTTGATATGTGACAGGTTTAACGGTGAACTCCTTCATTAGTTTTTTGTGCTGAGACAGAATGAGGAGACAAGTGCTGCATCAGGAGGATCCTTCTGGGTGTGTGAATGCTTGGAGAGGTGACAGCTCAGTGTTTCAAGGACCTTGGGGGACCTGCAGGGCAATGAGCTGCTCCCCGGGAGGAGCAGCATCCCGAGGAGTTTGGGATCTGTGCCGAGGGGTCACATCCCCGTGGGTGATCCCTGACTGGCTGCTGTGTTTCCTGGTGCTGTGTTCAGAAGGGTTGGCTCCTCCTGCTCGGCTTTTCCATCCCTCCTGGGGTGTGCAGAGCAGCCACGTTACCCTGAGGTCAGCACGCCCAGCCTTGTCAGCCACGCGTCTGCACGTGGGCTTGGTGCCCTAATGAAGGCAGGGGGGACACTGTCCTCCTTCCAGCCAGCTTCCAAGGGTGCCATCCTTGGCCTTGGACCCCAAATATCAGACCTGGCATCAGGGAAGTAAGACCTTAATGCAGAAAATAAGAAAAGATGGGTAAGAGCTCCATCAAAGCCGAGGAGTTGCATTTCTGAGAAGCCTGTGAGTCCGTGGATAGAATTATATGGAGTTATGAAATACATGTAGGAAACTAATTAAAGAGGGGATTAGCTCAGTGGAACAGGATTCCACAATAATTAATAGATGTGTTAAATATTTTGCAGCAATTATCTCGTGGATGTTCTTGGCTGCCTTAAGTGTTCAATCTGCTGCTGAGGACTTAATATTTTCTATATTGGACAGATTTGTTGTCAGTGCTGCTGAGGGGAAGCACTGGGAAACTGTTTAGGTTTCCCACAAGCTGTGGGAAATCCAAACAGTGAAATAGCAGAGCCTGGGCCAGGTGGCTGAGACACAGCCTGTCACTGGAGGTGGCATCACTACGTTCTCAGGGCAGTCCTAGCTGCAGGAGTGACCTGGGAGTCCCACTGTGTGTTGGTGCTCATGACATCATGAATGCTCTCACAGCCAGTCAGGGCAATTCCCAAAAAGCAGGGCTGGGACTTGCAGGTGAGCAGAGGCAGGGTTTGCTGGAAATCATTAGTTCCTCCTGAGCTGAATTAATGCGTTGCCATCAAGTGGCATCTTGCCCACAACAGGCACAGGGCTGATCACCCAGAGGAGTGAGCTCAGAGCTCACTTTATCTTGAGCTGCAGCCTGAATCCAGCTGCAAACAGCTGGAAAGTTTTAGTTAGGCTTAAAAAAATTAGCTGGGAAGGGAGTGGAGAAAAAAGGAATAACATGAGTTCAGAGCTTCATGAATTTCAGGTGGTCTGTGGTTCCTTAGAGACCACGTGCTGGGATTGCTTTTAATGGGATTTCTGTCCTAATTCCTCTAAACCTTCATCTCTTTGGAGGCCCAGAGCTCCTATCCACTGGGAGCAGTTGTGTGTGCTTGGCCTGGGCACAGAGCCCTGGGAACTGGGAGCTGTGGGCTGCTTTAGGACTGCTGTCTCACAGATTTGGAGAGGTGAGGTTGTACCTTCTCTTGGGATGCTTCCTGAGCAGATCCTCACTCCAGCACAGCACCTGAGCATTAGGCTCAGAAATTTAAATTGTATTATGTTTGATGTCAGCAAGGTAATTCTTCACGTATCTACATGTGCTTGTCTCAGTTTCCATACCTTTTATAAATTACAAAGAAGACAGATTTGATTAGAAGCTTGGGAATATTCTCCATTATAGCTGCAGTCACCTCTAATGAAAATAAACGTTCAGAGCTATTGTCATCAAAGCTTTGCCCTGATACACTAATAAGCATTTGAACTACATAGCTGAGTAATTTCCATGAGGAATGAGCCCATGGAGAGGTTTGCATCGTGCTGTTTGCTTCCAGAGCTCAGGTTGGTAATTAATGACATCTCAGGCTGTGACAATCTCCACGAGTTGGGCTGCTGGCCTCTGGGGACCAAATGCTGCTGCTGCTGTTGCCATCAGGTTCTTTCTTCATCCTTGAGGTGCAATCCTGAGTGCCATTCTGGTTCAGAATGATCCCAGACAACTGCTGGGGAGGTTTGGGTCTGGTGAAGTCATCCAAGCTCAGACAGGTGGATTTTCTTTCTGCCTTTGCTGGGAGAGATACTCGATCTGCCCTGAGGCTCTGGCAGTAATTTAAACCAGGGACAGGCAGCTCTGACTAATTAGAAATCTGGAAGGGCCAACCAAGTGCCTCAGAAGGCTCTGGTTTGAAGCAAGAGGCTGACTTACTTCTGTGCTCGTTTCCCACTGCTCAAATACAACTCCTTGTGTACAAATAGGTTTTTCCAGGCCTGCACTCATGGCATTGCTGTGACTCACGGGCAGTTTTGGAACATGGCTTTTAATAGCTCGTGTCCTGCATTAAAGTTACTGTGCTGAACTATATTTAGTGCTTCTTCAAGCCGCTTGGCAATGTGCAAATCTTGAGTTGGAACCAGAGTTGTAACATAATTATTACATTAAAGCAAGTTATGTTAAAATGCCTGTGACTGAAATATTGTACAAGGAGGAGCTGCCTGCATTTATTTGTACATGGAAAACCTGCTGGAAAGCAATAATTTCTAGTAATACTTCTTCATGGAAAGTGTAGATGGTCCAAATTTTTCCTTTTTTTTTTTTTTCCTGCTAAAGCATTACCCATTGATTCTTGTCTTTCCCAGAATTGTTCTGTGTGTTATTACTTAAGGAAGGTATCTCTGCTTCTTCATGTTGTGTTGATAGTACTTTGAAATCTGCTTTTTCAAGTTACCAGGGTGGTAAAACAAAAGTGCACCCATCTTAATACTTCCATCAATATAACATTAACCCTACAGTGCCATTTATATCAAAGAATTTCCTCTTCAGTGTTTTTCGGGTTCTTGTGTGGGTGAAAAAAATTGAGTATGACCCCAGTGTTTGAAAATCTCTGGCTCACCCAAACATCCTTTAATAGAAGTTAAATCTGCTAAGAGTTATTTACTTGCACTGCTTGTTGTGTTCGGCAGAGATATTTGAAAAAGTGGTGAACAGAGAGTTGAATATTTCATATTTACAGGGAGTTTGCAGGTTGGCATTCGTCTCCATCAGAGTGCTCATGAAAAGAAAAATCTCATTGCAGTGTTTATAATCGTTATCTCAAGCATTTCCTGTTTATCTCCAAATGCAGTTCCAGGTCTCTAATTAGGAAATTGCATTAGATCTTTCTGGATGGCAGAATGCAATGATGGGTTTAAGGAGGCTGAGTGGATTGAATTAGGGGGATGTGTGCTGCTGAGCAGGGCAAGAATTTGGGGCTGCAGGGCAGGCAGTGTGGGAATGCCAGAGCAGTGGGGAATGACAGCCCAGGGATCATTATCTGAATAAATATCTGGGGAGTGGGGCTGTTGGGCAGGAGCTGCCTGGGCTGAAGGGAGCTGCAGAATATTCCTCAGCTGGCTACTTCCATGCTGCTGGGGGCTCTGCACAAAACTTGGCACAGTGGGAGTGGGAAAGGAGCTCAGCTAGCCCAGCAGCACTGCTCAGCCCTGGCAGGACCAACAAAGTCTCTGCTATCCGTGCATTTATCTGTTTCCTGCACCCTTTGGGGACCTCTGACACAATGTAATGGCTTGTGCAGCTTGGGAGTTGGATTTTTCTACCAGGACAAACTTCCAATTATAGAAAAACAGGCAGCTGTTGTGTGTTCAGCTTGGGGCTGCTGCTTGTGGTGAGATTTGGCCCTGGTGGAGGGTTTGGGACTGTATTGTCACAGTCAGGAACCCCAGATCACAGAATTCCAGAAATGTGTGGATAGAAGTTGGGTCTAAGCTGTGGTCTAGATTGAATTTTGTGAGCATGTCTGTTAATCCCATTGATTAATGGAATTCCCTTCAGAGCAGAATGCTGAAGCCAAAGGAAAAATCACCTGAATTTACTGAAGGTGAGAACTTTGTAGAGTTTCTTCCACTGTTCTGTCTCAGTGGAGAATTTGGGAGCTGGGCAGACCTGTGAGGCCAAACTCTGTGAGCTGCTGGATTGCTGTGCTGGAGCCCCTGGCAGCACCAGAGCTTCTGGCTGTGAACAGGAAAGAAAACAATGTATTCTGGCCTGATTTTGGTGTTTCCTTTAGGTTTTGCAAAGGCAATCAGTTTATCAGGATCTCTTAATTCCTCATGGGCCAAGATGATCTCATGT
Organism: Lichenostomus cassidix; assembly: GCF_008360975.1. Classification (NCBI taxonomy): domain Eukaryota; kingdom Metazoa; phylum Chordata; class Aves; order Passeriformes; family Meliphagidae; genus Lichenostomus; species Lichenostomus cassidix. Next base: position 898,405 of record NC_139495.1, read on the forward strand.
TTAAAGTCCAGGTCATTAAGAATGCTGAAGATTGGGAACTTAAGAAATTACATTGTATTTTGAAGAAATGCCTTTCTCTGCAGAACTCATGCTCTTACAAGGGCAGCAGCAGCTTTTAAATCAATGAGTAAATCGTTGCTCAGCCCTCCATTTAAAAGCCTCATGGCTTGTGATCTCCTTCCAGACCACATGAAACCTGGGAATGCCTCGCCTGGGCTGCTCTGCCTTGCCCACATCCAGGAGAGGTGACGTGGGCAGGGTGTGATGCCCAGGGATGCTGTGGGTGGCATTTCCCACGTGTGTCCTCACAGCTCTGAGCCAGGGCTGGCTTTGTGTGTGGTGATCTTCCCAGGATCCCTCCTTACACTGCCATTCCCCCTCAGCCTGGCAGTCCAGGCACTTTTAAACAATCTCTCCCCATATTTCTTGTCAGTTCCTGCAGGTACTGGAAGGCCACAGTTAGGTCACCTCGAAGATTCTTTTTTCCCCAGAGAAAACTAAACAACAAACTAAATTTTGTTGACTTGAATAATAAAATGTTGTGAATTCCAGTATGGAACCAGCTAAAGCCTGTTGGTCAGAATCAAAAAGTAGCTATATAACTTTGTGTCTGTCAGGTGCTGAGTGGGCAGTGTGTAAAATACTTGAGATTTTTGTTGCAGAAAAAGAAATGAAAAGATTCCAAACTGGGAGATTTGGGTAATATTAATTGCTTTCTTGCATGCATGTCCTCTTCTCCCTTGGCTGTGTTGGAGCTGCTGCTTGATGAACCAGATGAGAGGACTGATAAAATATTCCCAGTGCAGACACAGATAAAATATTCCCAATCCAGACACAGATAAAATATTCCCAACCCAGACACACACGGTGGGATCAGCTCTGGCTGCTCATCTTGGGCTTCCTATCCTGCCAGGGCTCAGGACTGTGGGAGGATAAAGGGAGCCTCTGTCTCGAGAAAGCCTGGTCCTGCATTGCCTTAAACTGAGGAATGAGGAGTTCTCTTTCTGTGCAGGTGATTCTCAGGTGGTTTTGAAGTGATTCTCAGGTGGTTTTGAGGTGCAGCCAGCAGGAAGGGCAGTGCCAAAGCTGGCTGCTGTGCTCGTGTCACAGCATGTAACCAGAGCCTGAGTCACCATTCCCTGCCAGGGCAAACACCCAGGGAAGAGTAGGAAGGGATATTGTCCATAAGGGGTTAGGTGCACCCAGGGTGGAGGTTTTGGATCTGACATAACAGCAGGATAGGGAGGTAAAAATACATCTGAAGCTGCTGCAGTGGCAGTGGCTCAGCTGAAGGCACAGAAAGTGCCTTTTTTCATCCTGATATTTATTCATATGAACAGAGTAATCCCCATCTAGGCATGGATGACTCCTTGATTCTGACTTGAGCTGATGTTGGCTCTTCAGAGGGAATAATTTTAATATCAAGTTATGCCCAGAGTCAAAATCTTGAAATAGTAATGATTTGATCTGTTCAAATAGCAAGAAGTGATGTAACAGTCTGTTTGAGCCTGATGCTGTAATGGGATACACTTGGAATTGATGGAAGCAAATGTATTTCTTAGACACTTGCATGGTATTTTTAGGTTATGATAATGGATCTGTGGCCAGAGCTCCTTGTTAGGGGTCATTGTATTAGCAATAATAAAATGCCAAATAACAGGATCTTTTTAGGACAGGGTTAAATGAAAAGTGGCTTCATGTGTTGGAAATGTTTTCTAATATTCTGCACAGTTTCCAGAAAGAAAAGAATTGTAACTTAAATGAAGCAGTTCCATTTTTTTTTGATGTTTTAGGAGAACCTCCAGCCCATGGTGTTGGGCTTTGTCTAAGGCAGCACTTGGCACTCTGATCTGAAACTGGGAGTTTGATTAAACACCAGTTAAACTGGGTAAGGAAGTCTGATTTTGGTAATTCAGACCCAGATACCTTCACAGCAGTTGGTGGGGACATACCAAGTGATTTTAAGATTTCTGTACTAGATCCCTCATTTTTCAGGCTGTCTTACTGTTGTAGATACCAGTCTTGAAGGCTCAGTTTGATCCTCAGTTCCTTCCAACCCAAACCATTCTGTGCTTCTGGTTAAAATTGATTCCTTAGGAACCAAACAGCCTTAGAACCTTGGAATTTGGAGTTGCTATTCCATGGCTGACAGGATACTTGTGCAACTCCTCCTTGGCTGGTGCTGCTTCTCACCAGGAAACAGCTCCTCCAAGCCAGCCAGCTGGGTGAGGTCACAAGTGCTCCTCTCCGAGGTGGAGCCTCTTTTCCTTGACAGGGATTGTTGTCTGGTGGAGTTAATTGCGTGTCAGAGTGACAGGGACATCCTGGAGTGAGTGCAGGGAGTGAATCAAAGAGGCACTGAGGTGCAGAGTGGCCAGCTGGGCTTTGGGTCAGCAGGATCTGGGAAGGGTTTGTCCTTCTGTCTTGCAAGTTGTCCTCTGCTCCAGCTTGCTGCACTGAAATCTTTGTGTGCATAACCTCACTGGTTTCTCAAGATCCCAAAGGTGCTTCCAGAGTGAAATTTAGAATTAATTAAAGGATAAGTGGTAGCTTGTTCAGCTGAGTATTGCACAGACGAGGCAGGTCACTGGTGAGAGCTGTTAATGCTGTTGTACACACAGGAAACACACATCCTCCCTGTTTAAAGCTAAGAAGGCTACTTTAGCCAGTGACAGGAAAATTAATTTCAAAGATGGGCACTTCTTTAGAACATAAATTGTGCTGCAGGCAGGCTGGACAGTCACAGCTGATACATGACTGTAGAAAGTACAGCAGTTAGTCAAGTGCAGCTTTTTCACATTCAAATATCAAGCAATTGTTAGGAAACATCAATCCACAGCTTAAAAGTTCTATTATCTATAGGAAATGGACCTAGAAAACTGATATTCTCAGAGCAATCAATGTGTGAGCTGAGCTTGCAGCTTGTGTTTGGGTTGAGCGTTGAGCTGCTCTGCCCTGCTCTGCCGCAGTGATTTCACACGCAGATTAAGTGTTCTGAGCTGCTGGGTTTTGTAGGAACGGAACAGCAGGATACAGTAATCCTGCTTTTGTACCAGCAGGTCCAGGCGTGTGCTGAAGTGCACATCCTAAACCTCGGTTAGCACCAGGCTCCTCTTTCCTTCTCAGAAATGCAGGGATTGAGTGAACTTTCAGTTTCGTGCTGGAAGAGCAGAGAAGCCTCTTGGCAGGGTGGGAATGGCTCAGCTCGGCGTGGGGACAGGTTGGTGTGCCCTGTGTGTGTGCTGGGTGTGCTCTGGGTGTGCTCTGTGTCCAAGCAACATGAAAACAGGAGCTGTGTCCAGCGCTGGCATCCCGGGCATGGGCTGAGTGCTGGGATGCACACAGCCTGGCCTCCTGGTGCTGAAACGTAATCAAGGGCTCAGCCATTAATTGTTAATCAGAGCCACGCTCAGGAAATCAGCGCAAGGGCTCTCTTGTGAAATCGTGGGCAGAGGGAATAATCCCTGGTTTGTTAGCAGCTGGTTTGATGTAACTTTCAGGTCCCTGAATTAGGCTTTTTTGCTGTTATTTCAAAGTTTCCAGCTCCCTTTTGCAGCCTGACTTTCTATTCCTGCTTCATTGTTCTGCCTTTTCTGCATTTCCTTGTTTTGCTTCTTGTGTTGATTCGGTTTGGTTCCTTCTCCAATGCTTTCTCTTGCCAGTTTTGTGAATCCCCAAACTTAAAATAGATCAGGCTGGGCAATACATTAAAGAAGAGCAGTGTTACCTTTGGCGAAATGATCATTTCTGGACTGAAGCTGTTTGACACTTGTGCAGGGCTAAAGTCATTGAATCCTGGAATGGTTTGGGTTGGAAGGACCTTAAAGTTCATCTTGTTCCACCCCCTGCCATGGCAGGGACACCTTCCACCGTCCCAGGGTGCTCCAGGCCCTGTCCAGCCTGGCCTTGGACACTGCCAGGGATCCAGGGGCAGCCACAGCTTCTCTGGGCACCCTGTGCCAGGGCCTGCCCACCCTCATGGGGAAGAAGTTTTAATTTTAATATCTAACCTAAACCTACTCACTGTCAATGTGAAGCCATTCCCCCTTGTCCCGTCAAAGTTGAAAAAAAGCAACCAAATATGCAAAAACGCCCAGGGTTTTTTTCAGCATTTCAGTGTATTTTGTTCATTCCTCTAGTGCATATTTTTCCTATTCAGACATGTCTGTTCTGTAAAAAGTTGTCTGTGGAAAAGGCAGTGCTGCTTCTCGGAGTCCTTTCCAGCAATTGACAGTGCAAGACTTCTGGCAAAAGAAATCATAAAGCTTAAAAATGTCTTGAGTTGGTGGTAATCCACTAGTCTTGTGACCAGAGTGGAAAGCAAGGTCCTGTTTGCAAGTTCAGGAGATGTTGGAGGGTGTTTGGGTAGCGTTTTTTTAATTCCCTTTTCCCATGTGGAGGAGTTTTCATGCCAGCAGGTGGTTTGGCAAGGGCACTGCACTCGCTTCACTCTGCAAGCTGCCAAAGCCCCATGGAGGGAATCCCTGAGCCCTCAGCTGCTGCCTGGGCTCTGCTCACACCCAGTTCTGATCCAGAGCTGCCCTTCCATCTGTTCCCAGCCCTCTGTGCTCTCACCTGCGGCCTCTGAGTGGAAGATGCCTTTTCTCCCAGCCAGGTGGGTGTTGAGCCAGGCAGTCCTTGGGTGCTGACAGTGGGGATGCTCCTGCCGGGCAGGGACATGGAGCAGGAGGAGGAAGGACACAGCCACCTCTGTCAGCAGCTCTGCCAGCTGATGTCACCTCGTGGGAATGAAATGCTGGCCCCAGGGTGCAGTTTCAGGATCAGTTCAAGCTGATCTTAAGTAGCTGCTGTTGCTCAAAGGGACAGATTTCCCTGTGCTGGTGACACCTGCAGCCCTGGGGTGGCCAAGGAGGGGACCAAGGCAACTGGGAACCAGTTTCTTTTCTTGGACATGATCCCAGCCTGAGCTGCTGCTGCTGCAGGGAGGGCTGTAAGGACCAACACCTGACGTTTGGGGAATGGGGAGTGTTTCAGGCAGGGCTGCTGGAAGGAGAGAGGGTGTAGGGAATCAAACTCTTGCTCTGTGCCGTGGGGATGACCAGAGCTGGCACAGCCCTGGCACAGCCCTGGAGTGCCCAGTGAGCAGCCCTGGCCAGGTGCCAACCCCAGGGTGCTGCAGGGTCATTTCTTGCCCCTGGTGCTCAGGTTGAATTTCACCTGGAGCTGCTGCTGTGGCCTGAGTGCTGCCGGAGCACAAAGCACAGGAATTCCTGTTCTGCAGCACCTACTGTTGTGTTGGCATGCAGGGCTTGTAAAGCTACACCTGACATTCAGGAATAACAATTCAGGAATTATTTAGGTTGCTTTCTGCTTGACTGTGTCTTATAGCAGAACTGTACCTAGCTAATTTTAGATAAAATTATCCTGTATTAGTAAGAGGTTTTGCTTGCTTGCTTGGGAAGGAAATACATTGTGTGACAATAAACTTTTAAATGTAAACAAATACCTGGCAGTTAAATATTAAAAGCAGTTATTTACCAAGATATAGTGGGGAGGGTGTTTGTATACTTTTTAAAAATAAATTATGTTAATAAACTGACATGTTTGGAAAGCTCAAGTTCTGTAGTAAAGTGTAGCATGAGATGTAGATTGTAGTACTTAAGGGGAAAAAAGCAAAGCATAGGAAATAGGTTATGATTTTATAAGCTACTTTAAAAAGTTTGTCTCAGGTTCCTTGGGGTGTTTTGGTCAGGAATTTGACAGCTTTTTACTTTGACAGTCCTTTTACACAGGACTTTTTACTTTAGGCAACAGAACATGAGACCACTGCTGGATTTCACCTTGCCTGGATTTTAGCAGTTAGCATGTTAATCCCCTGCAGCAGCACTTTGCCTTTCCTTCAGAAGCTATTCATAGTTTCACAAATCAAAGGCACTTTTTAAAAGAAGCCACTTTGTTTTATGTGCCTGACAGAGGTTTGGGGTTTTTCAAAGTCAAAAAGAACATGGGGAAAGTTTTAATAGCTGTAACTTGGTCCCTGGTATGAAATAGCAGGTCAGCAGTGAGTATTTGATTTGCTGGGATAGTAATTGGAATTACAGTAGTTAACTGGAAGTAGTTAATTGTAAATTTTTATTTGTACCCAGAAGTTTACAAGCTGTTGGACTCATCAGACTGCTCACCAAAACACTTCCTCCCTCAAGCAAAACTGCTTTAAATGGCCTTCTACTTTTAAACCACAATTTTATTTTTGCCTATAGAAAGTTCAGCTGAAATTCCTCTCAAATTTGCAGTGCTGTGGCTCAAAATGATCTACCCACCTTCATCACAGACTGGAGCCAACAGTGCTTTTGTTGAACTGCACCACATTTGGTGGAATTCTCAAGATCTAATATTAAAACCACTCAGGATGTGTTTTACAAGGAGGAGCTGTGCAGGGCCCTGCTGCAGTGCCTGTCCCTCCAAGAGTGGCCCGAAAATAGGATTTGGCTTGAGCTGTGCTTGTTCTCCAGAGCTAAATTTACTGCCTGGCTCCGGAGATGAGCCTTGGATCCATTTCACCAGCACAGGAATTTCAATCCCCTCATGTGAAGAGCCTGTCATGGGTTTCCCTGCACTGCACAGGAACACTCTGCTCTCCTTCCAAGATGATTATCTCCCTGCAGCCTCTCATTAGAGCAGCAGCTCCTGCTCCACAGCCACGGCTGAGGTGGAGCAGATCAAAGCTGAGCTTTCCGAGTGGGAGACACAGAGTGATGGGAGAACTCTGAAGATAATGAAGGAGGAAGGCAAAGCAGCAGAAATATTTCTTTATCCACTCGTTGAGGCCTGAATTGTAGTTGTGCAGCTCTGAGGTGTTGGAGTCACTGCAATATTTTGGAGGTGATGCTCTGTTTCTAAAGCACTTGTAAAGGGCTGGAAGCACAGCAGTTGCAGCTGGTGGGTGAGTTCCAAAACAGCAGCCCTTGGTGTGATTTCTGAGTCACTGAAGCATCCGTGGTCACCAGCTGTACAGTGAAACTAATTTTAACACTTGTACAAAAGCTTACATTGTTAATTTGAATGAAAAATGAGGATAGGAGGCAAGCTGAATGTCATACTGATGACTGGTTGTGTGTGGTGTTCCCTACATGCTAATACTGAAGGTGAATGGTGACTGTCACCTGACAGACTCCTCTGAGTTATTTTGGAACATTTGAAACCCACTTCAGAACATTGATGCTTACCTTGAGTCGTGCTGGTTTCCTCTCCAAAATCAGCCCAAGGTCAAACAGGGAGGAGTGAGCTGGTGGTCCTGGAGCACCTTGGAGTTGTATTTTCTGTGGTTTGTCTTGGTGAGTGTTAGAAAAGCAAACCTTTTTGAAGGGAAATTATCATCTAATTCTGGATTCCTTGTTTTGGAGCAGAGCTGGTGATTCTTTCATTTTTCCTGGCAGCAAGTCCTGCCTATTGTATGTGGAAAGCAGGCAGGATGTGCTGCCAGCCTGCCAAGGTGCTCAGTGTTACCTCACCGGCGAGCTGAGCTGGTTACTCCTGGTAACAAACACAGCCTTTGTTTGAGGAAAAAACACCCAGCAGGGAAGGCTGGCTTGAATTCTGTCTCCAGTTCGGGCTGGGTGTCTCCTTGCTTCCACTGAAAGCTTTCCAGGGTTCAGGATTGTGGACTTGTCACTGCCCTGCCATGGCATCACCTCTGCCAGGTCCCCACCCAGCTGCTGGCTGAGTCAGGGCTTTGTTTCCACGGTGACATTTCAACTGAGTCACTTGTTCTGCTGGCAATGGCCATGTTGTTATGGCTCTTGTGTCAGGTTTGCTCTCATTCCTTCCTGGTCAGCCTTTCAGGAGTGTGCATTTCACAGGATCGTGGAATGGTTTGGGTTGGAAGAGACCTTCCAGCCTGTCTGATTCCACCCCCTGCCATGGCAGGGACAATCCCACCATCCCAGTCTGTTCCAGCCCTGTCCAGCCTGGCTTGGACACTGCCAGGGATCCAGGGGCAGCCACAGCTTCTCTGGGCACCCTGTGCCAGGGCCTGCCCACTCTCCCAGGAAGCAATTTCTTCCCAATATCCCATCTAGCCCTGCCCTCTGCCATTCCCCCCTGTCCTGGCTCTACAGGCCCTTTTAAAAAGTCTCTTGCAGTGGTTCTGTAGCTCTGACCTGCCTTGGAGGTCAGCCCTGCTGCAGGACTGATGCCCCAGTGATGGGCAGGAGCAGGGAGATCTCAGATACTGTTTGGATGAAGCTTTATTTGTTTTAAATCTCCAGTGCAGGTTTAATAGACCCTCTTTTATACATGGAAATGAAAATTCTTTCCTGATGGAAGATAAACACTTTTATCTCAGGAATTCCCATCTGCTATATCCAGATGTACAGAGAAGACTTCTGGCCTGGAAGTGTGAAGGAGTTGCACAATGACCAAGGGAGGGGATCAGTTTTTAACCTGTGGGGTGGGAGCTGTTCTGCCCACCCTGCTCTGAGCTGCAGCAGAGCCCCATGGCTGGGCTGGGCTTCAGGATAGGTCACAAAGAAGGGGAAAAGTAAAAGGAATTAAAAGGAATTATAGCATAAAACACCCTGAGAGGAGATCAGCTGGGGGCACATGGAATACATTTTTAAAATGTCACAGCAAGCTAAAGTATTGTAATTAACATGTCGAGAATAAAAAGATACAGTCTTTTCCTTGTAAAACCAATTGGTTTCTTGCTTGGACCGAGTTAAGGCCATGCCACCCCCAAGTAGGAAATGGCACCAGTTCCATATCCTATTTCATGCTAAGTGCTGTAATTTGCTGTCTTGAAAAGAAAATTTCCTGGAAGAAAGAACAATTTTGTTAAAAATGTGTCCTGGGATCACAAAGGGCAAGGCTGGCTGTGCCTGGGGTTTTGGCTGAACCTGCCAGCTGGGCTGTGCTTGGAGCCTGCCCTGCCCTGTGCTGCCTCTTCCCACCCTGGAGCTGTCAGGGAGGCTGTTTGTCCAAAGGGTGAACTGGGGGAGTTGATTTGGCTGAAGAGCAACTGTTTCTGTCAAATTATTCCAGTTCCTGTATCTGAGCTGAACCAGGGGTTGTATCCATGCAGGAGAGGGACAGAGCAGACAGGAGGAGCTGCACAGTGGGCAGGACATTGTGCTAACTGTGTGAAAGCACTGGTTTCATGGAATTCAGTCCTTTTATCCCCTTTTTTCATTAAGAGGATTATTACAGCCATAACAAATGCTTGTTCAGTTTTGTTTCTGCAGTCTTTAAAATGCACTGCTGACTTGAGCCCTCGGTACCAGTGATTCATGTCGAGGTTCTGGTGCTGTAGCAGAGAAACTTCAGTTCTCAGAAGCTCTTTCCCCGGGGAGCAGCTCTGTTCTGCTCCAGTGGAGCACTGCCAGGCTGGCAGATGTTTTGGATTTGGGCAGCTGCAGTTCCCTGTGCTGGTGCTGTGATAGTTGGGGTGCCAACCCTGCACCCCAATCCAAATTGCCAGGCTGCTGCTCATCCCATCTGCCAGCACCGCCTCTGGCATTGCCACCTCTGTCACCAGCAGTGTCAGGAGGCTCTGGGATGGGCAGATCCCTGTTTCCCTGCAGCTCCTGCCCTCCCTGGGCACAGGGACAGCTCTGCATGACCATCCTGTGGTGGGAGCCCCGGGAGGGGCTGGGCAGGGCATGCTTTCCCCATTAGTAATGGCGTGGAGGAACCTCGTTTTGCAACCCAGCCTGAGCTGTTTGGCCCGAGCAGAGCTGAGCTCTGGCAGTGTAAACAGCCCTGCTGCTGCAGCCTGGCCTGCAGGGGCTCAGCTTGGGCTGGGCTGTGCTCAGGGTGTCCCTGGGGAAAGGAGCTCCAGGGCACATCTCCAGCCTGGTGGGCAGTGAGCAGCACTGCTGGGCTTGGGAAAGCCCTTGGGAACACTCAGGTGTTCAGCTCTTGATTCCAGAAGGATTTCTTCATTGGTTCAATTAGATAAAGATGCAAATGAGCCCTTAAAATGAGCCCTTAGTTATTGAAAGAAGTTGAGCAGTGAAAAAGAAAATCAGTTCTTTTTGAGAAGTTTGCTGATTCTCTTATTGGCTGGCAGAAGGAATTAGCAGCTTGAATGTAAACCCTAAACTGGTCATACCTGTAATTCCAGGGGAGACAGGGGTTAATTCCAAAGGAGCCAGGTCCCTTTGATGGTTTGTTGCTGTCCTCTGTGCAGAGAGAAGATGGGCTGTGCTGCTATCACAGGCTTGTGTTTTCTCTTTCATGGTTGTGATCACCGAAAACAACATTATTTAGTGGCTCTTTCTTGGCTTCCTTATTAAAGGTGGAATGTGGGCCTGCAGGAAGGGTGAGGTCTTCCCTCGCTGCATTTCCGAACCTGACCTCATCAGCAGGGGCTGTTCCCAATCTGCCTGGCCTGGCCAGCTCTCCTGCTGCCACCAGGGCTGGGGACAGCATCCCCCGTGGGAGATCCAGGTTGTGCAGCTGGGGTTTGGATCCTGGAGAAACCAGCTCCGTGTACTTAAATAAATAAGTACAATTATTTTGCACTTCACATAATGATCCATAGCAGGGGGATAACCAGATTTATCTGGGAACAAACTTCTGCTAACACAGTACTGAGCTATTATTGCTTTTCACTCCAATGGGTAGAATATCCTAGGAAAAAGGAAGGGAAGGAGAAATCAAACTTTTTATTAATCTAGAGTTGTATGGAAGCTCTATTGTGATATTTGTGGGGGTTTGAATTAATGTTGGCTAAAGCAGGGTGGATTTTGCAGGGTTAAAAATACATATAAATAAGATTAAATATAAATAATTGCTAACAGGATGTAATTTCTATCAGACAAAATATTTCTGTTTGGGTGGGAGAAAAACTTATCAATCTTGTCTGTGTTTTCCTGAACAAATAAATATTCCGGTGCTGTCAGAGTATCTCAGCTGCTTTTGTCTGAGTCTGACAGAGGTTTGGAGCTTTTACTTTATTCTGGCATTTAATTATTAAACACCTTATGGTTCACAACTAGTTCAAGCAGATAATGTGCAGTGAAATTGAAGTCAAATAAATGCTTTAAAAACACCAACCCAAAGCTGAAGGAATCTTGTCCTTGGAGGCTTTTGGCACATTCAGCTGCTGAGGGCTGATGAGGAACATGAGCTTTCCTTGCCTGCCCAGGTTTGCAGTGGGTTGTTAAACAGATTGCAGGGTCTGATAAAGCCTGGAGTAGCCAAGGGACTCTGGCAGCAGCAGGGGAAACTCTCTGAACAGGAAAAGAGTGTCCTGGAGTCCCTCCAAGTGCTCCACGGTGTGGATGTGTAGTAGTGGTGAGCAGCAGAGGGAGAGCTCAGGGTGAGCTGGATTTATCTTTGTTTTATAGGCCTGGCAAAGGGAGGATGGAGCACTGTTAGAGCCAATGAGCCAACAACAGATCAACTTGTGTCAACAGTTAACAGCTCCAAGTTTGTGTAAACTGGGATGGCAGAAGGTGTGGAAGTGTGTGTGTAAAGACAGGAGTGTGTCTGTAGCAACTGCTGCATTTTGTCTGGCAGTGTGGGGAAGCTGCAGAGGTTTCCTATTGAAGAAGACTTTCCTGGGAATGCTATCAATTTCTGAGGAGCTTTCCAAGTACCAGATCCTCTCTATTGTTTTAGTATGATGGAATAGGATAGTAGAGCATTCAGCAGGATGAGGTGATGGGAGGTTTCTGGTGAGAGCTCTGTGTGTGTGAGGTTGAGGGAAGCTTCAGGCTGCCAGTCCCCCTGCTTCTGATGGATAAAGCTCTGCAGTGCTCCAGTATAAAAAGGTGAAAAGCTTGCTCCTCGTGGGTTTATATTCCTTTATATTCAGGTGCATCGATTCCAGTTTGCTTTGGATTATTCTACATGCAGTTGGAATAATCTCACTGATTATTCAGTGACTCTCTTCCACTGAGAGCTTGGTGCCATGGGTTTGTGCTGCAGGCTGGGCACTGCAGGGATGTCAGGCTTTCCCAAACTCCCTGGGACATGCTGAACGTGGGGCTGTTTGCAGCAGTGGCAGTAATGGGATTATAGCTTGGAACTGAGCAGGTTTTGTCAGAATTGTTGAGGCAATCTTTGACCCTGAATATGCCAATTGTCTGACAATGGTCTTTTTCTTCCCTTAGGGCTGAGAAAACAGAGGTACTCAGTGAAGACCTGTTGCAGGTATTGTATATTTTTGGTATGTTTTTTGTGAAGTGTGAGCCTTCTGAGGTTTGTGGAATGCCTAACGTGGGGAAAAAATACTGCATATTTCAGGGATGGAACCCTGGATGTCTTTGACCTTCCAGCACATGAAAAAACAGGAATTCTACATTTTGAGTAGAGAAACTCAGTTACTTCTGTTTCTGAATCCAATCACGTGGCTTGGTGAAGGAGTGAAGGAGGAACCATTTTTGCTTTTAATGAGATGAAAAGGCCTGAAAAGCCCAGGAAGCACTGGTGCTGCTGGCTTGCCAGTCTGTCTGAGGAGGATGGAGAAACCCTGGCTGGACACAGGTGGTTTCTGTCTTCACTGCCTTCTCCTGAGCAGCTCACCTGGGCCTTAAGAGAAGTGGCACAAAAATCATTCCAACTGCTCACAGATAAAGAATGGCAATTTTTTCCTTGAAGTCTGTTTTTGCTGTGAGTAAGTGTACAAATGTATCCCAGTGTTCAGCTGTGATATTTGTTCTCAGGTTTGTCACGCTGACATCCATTTGTTTGCTGACTTGTCATCTTTGTGCAAATTTATCATCTCATCAACCATGACTTCCATGGTGGAATTTAAATTGCAACTGTCACATTAGCAAGGGTGACTGATTCCATGGAGCAAACTTGTCTGCAGATTTGTCCTACATAGTTGTCTTCCTCTGCCTTCTTTATGAAAGGCTTGTAAAAAGAACACAGATTGGCCAGGGAAGTCAGGCTGGCTGCTCCTGGCACCTCGAGTGAGGTGGTAATTTCTGATTAATTGCAAAGCATCTCAGCCTGCTCATGGAACAGGGAAGTCAGGCAGATGATGGAAGTGCTTCTGGTTCAGAGCCCCTCTTTTTCAGGGGATTGCTTTATTTAAACTAAAAATACCTTCCCAGTTTGACAACACTAATCTTAATTTCTGATAAGAAGTGCAGCACAATGACACAAAGGATGTTAAACACCTTGCTAGCCTGGGAGGACCCATCTGGATTCTTGCTTAGCTGCAGAATAGTAACAAGAAGTGAAAGCCAAAAGCTCTGCTGCTTGTTGCCAAAAAAATTTTGCAAGCAAGGCTTTCCCAGGCCCTGAGCAGCCTGGCTACACCCAAGTGGAAGAATTTACTCACTTGTTTGTTTGCTCTTGGGGGCTCATGGAGGGGCAGGAGGCTCTTATCTAACCCCAGAGCTTGGAAACGTGGTGCTGCTCGCTTCACAAACATGGCTCACAGTTGGGCTTTTTTATATTTAGCTCAGGCTTTGCCACAGGATTGTTACAGCTCTTTTTTTTGTTCTGTTTTCTGAAGGGTTGTGCTCCATTTCAAGTGTCTGTTCAATGTGTTTCATGTGAAGACAAGGGATATAATTCAGTACTGCAAAGGCCTTTACAATAGCCCTGCTTTCTGGCACGGCCCTGTGGCAGATAATAAAGCAATTGTGTGATGTTCTGTGCTCTGGGGATGCCCTGAGGGGACAGACAGCGTGGCCTGTGGGTCACTCTGTCACTTCAGGGGTGGCTTGAAGGAGATTAATGTCCTTTGTGGTTCTCCTGACATCTTTGCACTAAAGGGAGATCAGAGAGGAGAGGGTGCTGCTGTGGAGTTTTGGGGTCATGTTCCTCCTATCAATCATCTGCCCTGGGATCTGCAAGTCAGGGTTGCAGTTTCTGTAGGGAATGTGTTGCTCCAGAGCCTTTCTGAAAAATGTGAGCCACTGTCCAGGGCTGTGTGGTCTGCTGGGGTGTGACAGGTGATCACATCCACTGTGTTCTGGTGGGAGAAAACCCTGTGCTCAGTATGGAGAAGTTGTGACTATGTGACCTTGCAGAAATGAATTCTTTTGTAACAAGAGGATGGCTTAGAATTGAGGGTGGGGAGGACCCTGGATGTGTCCAAGGCCAGGTTGGACAGGGCTTGGATCACCCTGGGACAGTGGAAGGTGCCATGGCAGGGGTGGATTAGCTGACCTGTAAAATCCCTTCCAGCCCAAACCATTCCAGGATTTCATTTTGAAGGTAACACAAAAGAAGTGAATAATCTTAGCTGCAGCAATGGACCACAAACAATGCCTGCTTGTTCATGTATTTCCATATGGGCTTTTTCCACCCAGACTTAATTTTGGGTTTGTTGCTCTATCCTCTGCAGATAAAATGCAGAACCTTGTGCTTTCAGAGCAATCCCTGGGCAGTTTCTCAGCACCTTACTCTACCCTAATAGATTTTTACTGAGCTTTTTGAGCACTTCAACTTGGGCTCATTTTGCCCTCCTGAAAATACAATAAAAGTGATTTTAGATCTGTATCAAAAACTGGAATCTGTTCAGATTATTTCTAAAGATGAAATGTGCTTTTTTTTTTTCCCCTGCTTTTTAAATAGAATCCATTCCAAAGGGCCTCCTGTTATTCTTGGTGAGTCATCAAAATGCAGATAAACAGCATTCTTTGGGTGCTGTGCACAGAGAGCTCAGTGCCATGAGCAGTTCTGTCCCACTGCTCATCACTCTTGTTTGCTTTTTCTGTTCTTTGGAATAAAATAGTCTAAATTCCTTCCTTAAAATCCCTTAAAAGAACAGTTTATCATGTATATATTTGTCCTGTTTGCAGGCTGTGTATTAAGCCATGTTTGAATTAGATGGTGATAAACAGAACTCTTGTTTGTGCTTTGACTCCTATTTTTTTAATTCCATATTCCATTTGAATCCCAGTAGTCTTTCTCCCTGAAAATGTTGTTTTGCTCAGCATGTGGGATCTTTGTGTTTAACAGTCAGGGAAGGACACGCAGGAGGAGCTTGGAGTACAGGTTTGTACAGTGGGAAGGAGCTGTCAGATGAGTCTTCAGCAGCTACTTTACAAGGTCACAGTGAAAATGACAAGTTTTCCCACAGTTTTCTCCCTAAATTAGTGTCTTAGATACCTGCATGTGCCACTCATCTCAGATGGCAAGTGTCACCCGAGTTCCCTTGTGCTGAGATGCCAAGCAGGGCAATGTTTTCTCCCTTTGCCACTCTCCAGTGCTCTGACTAAATTTCTGTGCCACTGAGGAAAAAACCAATTTCCATCTCTCCCCAGGCATTTCTGCTGTCAGGCACTTCTGCTAAGCAGCTGCACTTCTTGTAAGCTGGAGAATTTGAGAAATCTGCAACCCAGGGCTAAGTGTGGTCCAGGGGGAAGGTTTTCTGCTGAGGCCAGGGAAATAACTTCTGGTTTTTGTGTTGTTTTCCCTTCCTCCCCTCTGCGCCGGGGCCGAGCAGATCGAGAGGCGTCTGGATGCTGTGAGGTCCGTGTGCCACCTGGCCCAGAAGAGACTGATTGCCTGTTTGCAGGGCCAGCATGGCACAGACCCTGACAAGAGACATGTGAGTACAGCTGCCTGTGCCCTGGGCTCCCACCCTGCTGCCAAGGGGGGCACAGCTCTGCCAGAGCAGCTCCTGTGTTGGCATTGCCCACCCAGCACCATGGGCACTGCCCACCCAGCACCATGGGCACTGCCCACCCAGCACCATCAGCATTGCCCACCCAGCACCATGGGCATTGCCCACCCAGCACCATGGGCACTGCCCACCCAGCACCATCAGCATTGCCCACCCAACACACCCAACACCATCAGCATTGCCCACCCAGCACCATGGGCACTGCCCACCCAGCACCATCAGCACTGTCAGGACACTTCTTGTCCCTGCAATCCCAGCCAGGAGGGGAAGATATCTGCAGCTCTGACCCATCTCCTCACATCTAGGGTTGCCCTCAGGCACTGACACCTCCAGTTGGCTGGAAATGGTTTTCTGTACTCATTTGATCTCTGCCCCTCCTTAGCAAAGCCCATAGGTGGGTTTTCTTAAAGCATCAGAACCAGAAATAATTCACATTTTCTCCTTTTATTGAGTAACAGAGACCTGAGAGCGAGGGCACCCAGGACCTCTGGGAGAGAGAGGTGACAAGCTGGTTGCTTAAATCTCAGCTTAAAGCTGTTTATCTCTCCTTGGCAGTAGTTGAGGTGCTCTCTGGGCCAGTCACTCCAGCTAAAACTGAGAAGAAAGTGCTTTTCAGAGTATCTGAGAACAGCAGTCTTGGGGCTTAAAACTTTCTGTGACTTGGCATTTTCTTCAAGTCCAAGAATGAGCTTCATGGGGGTAATAGAAACCATATGGAAGAGGAGAAAAACCTTAGAGATGTACTGGGGAAGCTGGAAAGAGTGAGCAGCACTAAGCTAAGCACTGTTCCTTCTGCTCCATAGAAAAAACTTCCTCTGACAGCTCTGGCTCAAAATATGCAAGAAGGATCCATCCAGCTGAGTGATGAAACTCTGCTGGGGTAAGTGTTTGCCTTTTTTTCTGACTTGCAGTCTGACATCTTATTGCCTGCAGGGCTCTAATTAAAGCCTCTGGGTGTACAAAGGCTGGTTTCAATCTAATAAAACTCAATATTTATAGGTTCTTTCTCTATTCCAAAGGGAGAAACAGTGAGTAAGCAGTTTTTCTGGAATGATTTGGGGACAAGTTTTAGGCTGAATTGCATTCCAGAAGATTCTGATTCTCTGCTTTCATAAAAGCTTTTAAAGTGACTTTTCTCTTTGTGGATTAGTAGAATTATCGTCTCCATTTGAAGCATAAAATGTTAGATATTCTACAATTAAACTGCATTTCTATTATATTATAAACTGTGTTCTGCAGGCTTGAATTGATGGCTTAAATGTCAATTTGCATTTATGGCTTCTAGTTTAAAGTAGTCCCAATTTATCTGTCCTGCCAAAGTGGTTATTTGCAATTTACAGGAAAGTGGCTGAAACAAATGAACCTGCATGTGTTGAATTCCTAGAGTAAGTGGGTTTTGTCCTTGCTGGTGGGAATTCTGATGGAGTCAGTGTGGACTGACCTTAGAAACCTTTGAGAACATATTCCTGAGCCACTGCAGGAGATTTAAACCTGGATAAAAAACTTAGGGAATAGGAGGTTTCCTTATAAAATAAAGGGCAAGTTGTGGGTTTGGAGCCTGAAACTGCTGTGGATGGGATTGCTGGGCATTAGGGTGTTAAGACTTTCACATTAAAGGGGCTTAGGAGAAAATGAAATACTGCATTGAGCAATTTTTCCTGCATCTGGTGAGATGGAGGGATGGGCTTGGAAATAAATCCTGACTTCTCTGCCCTGAGGGCTGGCATAATCACCTGGGTGTTTGAAAGCCTCCAAAAGTGTTGTCATGGCTCAGGAATTCAGCAGACAAAGGTTTAATAACCCCACTTGCCTATCCCAGGTTTCTCCAAGACAGCACAGAGCAGTTGGGTTTAGGCCATGAAGAGATATTTTGCTTTTCACAGCACAAAGCTTTCCAAAGCTCTGCTCTGCTTTGAATCCTTTTTCCTTAGTCAGTGTTAACTCCCATGACACTTTCCCTGCAATTCTTACAGGAAAATGCTGGATACCTGTGGGGATGCAGAGAATAAGCTGGCAATGGAGCTGTCCCAGCATGAAGTACAGATTGAAAGAGAAGTTATAGACCCACTGTGCCTGCTGACAGAGGTGAGCCAGCTCAGCCTGAGAGGAGAAGCACATCTGGATTGATGCATAAACTGAGCAAAACGGGTTTGTCTCAGTGCTGCTGTCAAAAAACTGCTTTAAGGAGCCCTGTGTTAGTGGTGGAAAGTGGATATGAAGCCTGTAACATGTAGTTTATTGCAATGCACAATTTAAAATTCAATGTAAGCCCTTAATTCTCTTTTCAGACAGAGATCCCAAACATTCAGAAGCAGAGGAAGCAGCTTGCAAAGCTGGTGCTGGACTGGGATTCTGCAAGGGGAAGGTAGGAGAGAATTGTAGTCACTGAGTGCTTTTCTATTCTGTGCTTTTTTATTTCTATTTTTTTGTGAACTCCTTGTTGGCATCTCATGGTACCTGCTCTGATCTGGTACTTGCTACTGAAATGCTGCTGTGAGCAGGTCATAGGTGAAAAAAGACAAATTTGCATTTAAGTTACACCAGAAAAGGACCCATGGCTGCTAGATCCAAACAGAGTCAAGATTTTGGAGCTCTTACATGCCTGTGTATAATTGAAAAAATGTTGGAAGCTCATTTACTCATCTTTTTTCCAGTGCTCAACTTAAATAATGAATCCCTGAAGTTCTCAGCTTAAATAAAGAGCAGGAACCTCATTCAAATCACACCAAGTGCTTTTACAGCCCTGTATGGAACCTTTTTACTGGGAGAGTCCTGGGTTGTTCATCTCACTCTTGAATGCCATTAAATGGTTTTAAACTGCCAGGAGCATTGGTGGAGCCATTTCCAGCATGTGCACACCCATGTTACAGACTGTGGCAGATGCAGGGTTCCTTGTGATTTTTATAGTTGGTGGATTATGTCAGCATGCCATGAATGGTGTGTTTTGAACCTTTTAGTTCTGTTGGAAAACTTCTGGAACTGTGGGGTTTGTTTCCTGGTGAAAGAAACCAATTCCAAGGGAGCCATAAATGCACATTCTGGTTGAATATTGATTTTCACCAAATGAAACTTTTCTTCCCCCAGATACAACCAAGCCCACAAGACTTCAGGAACAAATTTCCAAGTGCATCCTTCAAAAATAGAATCTCTTAAAGAAGAAATGGATGAAGCTGGAAATAAAGTAGAGCAGTGCAAGGTAAGGACAGGATGAGTGTCCTTCCACACCTCCCATGGAATTGCCCAACTGTGCAGCTGCAAATCATGTGGCTGTGACACTGCCTAGGGGTATTTTAGTGCCAGCTGATCTCTGAATTGCTTTAGCTCAATGAGGAACTCCATCCAGGCTTTTTCTAAGTTGGGTATTTGGCATTATTTTCAGTTTCAGTCTGACACAGCCATGAATGAATGTTCAGGGTGTCTGGGTGCTCCAAGCTGTGGAGCAGCTGAGCAGCAGGAGGCACCTGGAGGAAATTTGGGACATGCCAGGACCATGCTGACTGTCACAGCTCTGAGCAGCTCACATTCATTTTCACTTCTCAACAGCAAATACCCCATTGAGTACTGAGAACTGAAACCATTTTTATTAGTGCTTGTCTTTGAGTGCTATAAATAACTGGATTGAATGGCAATGTGTCCTTGACTGAAGGGGGCAACTGCTTTGCTGTATGAACCAGAGTTAAGATGTAAAATTCATTTTGCTTGAAGAACACACAGAGCAGAGCAGGTGCATTCCAGCTTCTTAGTTTGAACTTCCCACAGGCAAAATAAACTCAATAAATCTGCTTTTCTCTACCATTTGAAATGAGTAAATCTGCTCTCCTGGTTTGCATCTTTCCCAAAGGATCAGCTGGCTGCAGACATGTACAGCTTCGTGTCCAAGGAGGGGGAATATGCTCGCTGCTTTGTGATGGTGAGTGTGGGCAGTGGGACTCTGCTGCAGCACAGCTGGGCACAGACACTCAGTTCTCAGAGATGACATTTTGTGTGCTAAACCTTTAGTCTTATGTGCTCGTCAGAAGCTAATGCTCTTTTTGTTTTTAAAATGTGGCTTCTGTTCTCAGTTATTAGAAGCACAAGCAGATTACCATAGAAAAGCATTAGCAGTCATAGAAAAGGTCCTACCCGAAATTCAAGCCCATCAAGGTAAAGTAACCTGTGCTCTGGCTGATGCTTCTCCTTGCCTGTGCCACCTATGCACAATATTCTCCTCCTCTATCCTGATTCTCTTGCATGCAGACTGATTTAATAAGGCCATTTTGATCTGCTTAACAATTTTACATTCCCAAGCATAATTCCATCTTCGTGTGCTCTGGAGTTCTCCAGCCATGTTTAACACACTAATAAAATATTCAGGGTCTCTCTGATACCCAGGAGGGTAAAGGAAGGGTTTTTCTATTTGCTTACTTGTTTTCCTTCTGCCCTTTTGCTGAGTCACATCTGGCTTTTTAGGCCAATGAAAGTGTTGTTGTTGCGGTTTGGTTCTTGAGTGATTACAGGTGATTATCAGGAAATCTCCATGTATTTTAAGGAGTTTGGTTTTGGGTTTTTTTCCCCTCATTTTGTGCAGTCCTCTTTCCCAGTGTGCATTGCCCTCTGGACAATGGAGAGTTGGGTTTTTGTGTTGGTTATCAGCAGTTGGAATAAGTGAATTGTGCAGCTTCATTTCTTCCCTAAGAAGAGCTGGAACTGCTGCTGAGCTTCCACTGTCAGTGGGACCTCAAGGTGTAGCACTGATGGTTGGGGATGAAGATGCACTGTGTGTTTTGGAAACTATTTTCCAAAATATTGGCTCTACTGTCCCTGAATCTTTGGAGAAACAGGTGAAGAGAGTGCAAGGAAAAACAGAATCTGTGCTGAGCAAGGCTCAGGTATCTTCAGCTGTGGGTCACATGCAGGTTGTAAAAGATGAGCTACTTCAATACATAAATAAATAGGATTTTTGTGGGAGATGGCATGGAATATCTGTGCTCTGTCAGTGTGGGAGAGGAGGGCATGGTGGTGCAGCAGCTCAGCAGGGCTGTACAGAAGGTTTGTGGGGATATGGCAGGGACACCTCCCACTGTCCAGGCTCCATCCAGCCTGGCCTTGGACATTTCCAGGGATGGGAGTTGTGACTTTGAACAATTCCTGAGGTTTCTTTTCCTAATGTTTGCTGTAACTTGCGGAAGTTGGGAAATGCCATGTGCATCTCATGGCGTGGTAATGAATGAGAGAGACTAAAACCTTACAAGGGATGTGATTGATGTGGTTTTGTAAAGAAAAAGGGTGAATTAAATCCTTTGCAGAAACACTTTGCCTTCAGAGCACTCTTTGAACTCCTCTGAAGTTTTTGTCTTTCTTGGCCTCTTTTCTACATAAAAGAAATAACACATCTGTACTAACAATAACCTTTTACATCTGCATTTTTTTCAGTTAAAACAGCAGAAATGGGTCAGAACCTAAATTGTAGGAAAGAAGAAATTCACATTCAATTTGGAGAAACTTGTGCCAATTGAATTGAAGAATTAAATTGAAAATTTGGATGTTACAGTGCTGGGCTGTTACCATGGTAGTTCTGATGTGATACACTGGGGCTGTTAACATCCATTTTAATTTGCTGATTTAGGGAATCAAATTTAAGGAATAAACTTTTTGTTAACAGCTCAGTTTTTATTCACCTTAAATACGATTAAAACAAAAATCAGGCCAGGTCATGCAATCTGGACAAAATTTTCCTGACGGATTCTTGCAGACTGGAGCCAAATCAGTGTCACTGGAAGGTGCAGCCTTGTGCTGTCACTTGTGTTGAGGCTTGTTATTTATAATTCCAGTTCTACACAGAATTTGTATGTGATATTCCATCTAGAAAGATGCAGAAGTATTTTTTTCTTGACCACCAGCAGCCTCATTTTCTCTCTCCTCATGATCCAAGGGACTTTACCAATCAAGGGCTGTAAAACTCCCGCTGTAGTCTGAACCTTTCTGTGCTCTTCTAGAAGCTTTCTTCTCTTCTTGCCTGGGCTGTAATTCAGGGGCTTGGGAGATATTCTGCTCAGTGTTTTGATACTCTTCAACTTAGACAAATGGACTGAAAAGCCAGCTTTTGGAACTCCCCTGGAGGAGCATCTCAAGCGCAGCGGGCGGGAGATTGCCGTTCCTATCGAAGCCTGTGTCATGATGCTCCTGGAAACAGGCATGAGAGAGGAGGTGGGTAATTCCAGGTCACAGGCCAGGAGGGGTGGGAAAACGAGCCCAGTCAGGTTCATGAGCTGGTGTCTGTTGACTCCTTGCTTAAGTAATTAATTCCTTAATGTACTTGGTAAATGTTTTGCAACAGAATAACCTTGAGCCCTGTTTGAAGTATCTTGGAGAGGAATGCACATACGATGAAAATTAGGGATGGGCCAAGGGTGGGAGGGAACTAAATCATGGTCAGATGGCAGTGACATGACACATGAAGGGCCAGCTGGGTCAAAACACTGCCAGGGGAAGGCAGCAAAGCTGAAGTGTTCAGAAGGAGGCTGTAAAACTGGTGCTGTTCCTTGTTTGTGCCAGTATGTGATTACCAATCAATACATTTTATTTCTGTGATGCAGGGCTTGTTCAGAATTGCTGCTGGAGCCTCCAAGTTAAAAAAGCTGAAAGCTGCCCTGGACTGTTCCACTTCCCAGCTTGATGAGTTTTACTCAGATCCCCACGCTGTTGCAGGTATTGGGAGTGTTCTGAATCCACACCAGGTGTAAATTGGTACAACACAACTTCGTGCTGCTCAGGTGTTATCTCCACAGTTAACCTGGGAGAAGTGAAAATCAGGTGAAAGTTTATTGCACAATTTGACATAGATAAGTGTAGGGTGCCTGTGCTGATCACACCTGATGTATTTGTGGCAAAGGTGTGTAATAATGACCCAGCTATCACATTTCCTCTTATGACAAGAGTGTTAACATGATCAATGTAAATTAGAGCCATGTGGAGACCTCTAATACAGTCTTGAAAAGTTCTTTGTCCTGAAGAGATGGTTCAGAGTTTTACAGCACATGTTTCTGTTAAATTGCACTAATTACTGACAGAGCCTTTGTGCTAAGATCTGAGCACTTACACTGTGCAAGTGTCAGCTCTTGCCAGCATTTCCCTGGTAATAGGACCTACTGCACAGATAAAACTGCAGAATTTTCCCTGAGGTCTGCAGGCAGTGGCTGAGGAGCCAACCTGTCCCTGTGTGCATTGCAGGTGCCCTGAAATCCTACTTGCGGGAGCTGCCAGAGCCTCTCATGACCTACAGCCTGTATGAGGAGTGGACACAAGCTGCAAAGTAAGCATGCCAGAAATAGCCATAGAATGGGAAATCACACTGCATATTTTTATCACATTTGATTCTTCATAGATGGATTAAAAAGAAGCAGCCAAGCTCACACAGTTACTTATTTTTTCACTAATAGGTGTTTCGGGTAAAAAATTATGTCAAATGCTAAAAAGCTTAATACAAATTGCACAGAATGTTTGGAAATAGCTACTTTGTTTAACCACAAGGGCTGCTTCAGGCTGCTGGCTGCACAGTACTGTTGATGCTCAAGCAGTTTTGTTGCAGGCAGAGGTAATTCAGGGATCTGACTAGCAGCTTACTGAGCACAAAACTGCATTTATTTGACATAAATGGAAGTTTATACCAACATCTCTTTGTCACTGCAGAAACAACAGATTTCTGATCTTATGTAAGATGTTATGGCATTTTTTTGTCCTTTCAGTATTCAGGACCAGGATAAGAAGCTCCAAGAGTTATGGAGGATTTGTAACAGATTACCTGAGCATTACCGTGTGAACTTCAGGTAGGTGTGAACATCTCTTAGCTCAGCTGCTTTGCACCTGAAAGCCAGTTAACCTAAACTCTAATCCAGGTGTGCTTTTCTTGGCCAGATTCAGTGAGATTATTATAAAAATGCATCTTATTTCGTGCAGCAGGGGGTATGCATAGGTAGTGTTCTCAGTCAACTTAATTCACTATTGACTGTCATGAAAGAGTGATGCACAGAGCCCTTCTGCTTATGGGTCATGCTCTGCTCTTTGCTGTAATGTCCAGTCTTAGAAATCACCTGGATCTATCTTAAACATCTCATTTTTCCTTTTGGTTTTGTGTTTTGGAAATGAACCGGAACAAAACCAACTCTGGTGATTCCTAGAAGCATGGAATTTCCATTACAGGACATGAAACTAGCTGAAACTAAGTGGTTTTTGCTGGAAATATAATAACTCTGTGGTTCTCTTTTGCTAAGATGGGAGGTGCTTTCTTTGTTACCCAATTCAACTTTTATGATTCAGGAGCAGAAGCCTTGGGCAGCTGCCAGGCAAGAAGGCTGCTTGTCTCATTTCTGTGCTGTTGGGAGCTCTCTTTACAAGTTCTTGAATTTTTATTTCCTTGCTTTCCACAAGAAATGCTCCTAGTTCCTGCTGGTTAATCAGTTCTTTCCTTTTTTGTAGGTATTTAATCAAATTTTTAGCCAAGCTTGCCCAGAACAGTGATGTTAACAAAATGACACCGAGCAACATCGCCATAGTCTTGGGCCCCAACTTGTTGTGGGCAAAGAATGAAGGGTGAGTTCTTAAAAGCTACAAAACAGAGCTGGGTGAAGCTGTAGAATGGATTGGTTTAAATGCCTTAGTCTATTCATAGCAATGGACTGTTTACCTAAGAAGTATTTCAGGTGTTCTTTCAGCCCATTTCTCCAGGTCCTTTGAGGCAGAAAGGTTTTTAGGGGTGTTTTCAAAAGCTGGGAATGTTCCTGAACAGTCTGGAGTCCAGCACAGTTGCTCTTTCTCTGTCACTGATTGATCCATCATGCTTAGCCCAAGTTGTTATTTAGGTAATCTGAAGTAATTTTCATTTTCTTGCTTTGCTAGAACTCTGAATAAAAGTGTTCTTCAAATCTCTCCTGCAGATCCCTTGCTGAAATGGCAGCAGCCACTTCAGTGCATGTGGTAGCAGTTATTGAGCCCATTATTCAGCATGCAGACTGGTTCTTCCCTGGAGGTGAGTTCTGCCACACTTCAGCAACTTCACATCACCCTCCAGGTCAACCTGCAGTGGCTTGTGCAGTGAGGCACCACGTGGGATATGTGTGTTTTAGGAGGCATTCTGTGTGTCTTTCTTCCAGATGAGGATTTCAATGTGTCTGGGGCGTTTGTGGCACTTCCTGCTGTTAATTCCAATCACTTGTCACACACTGGGAATGACTATGAATGTGGGACACTGGAGAGGAAGAGGCCTCTGAGCATGACTGTGATGGAAGGGGATTTGCTGAAGAAGGAGAGGTAGGTGTAATTCTCAGGTTAGGGGTCCATTGTTAGCCCTCTCCCAGGACGCTTTAATCAGACACTTTCATTGGTGTCAGGAGAGGAATTTAATGGAAATCCTGTAGATAACAATAGTGATTTATTTCCTGTTGCAGCCTGAGGATGGCTCAAAGGTAATGTGCTGTTACTTCCTTCCAGTTACATTCCATGCATGATAAATCCCAAGCAGATACTGCTGCTCCCAGTTTCCATTCTCCTGGTACAGATTTGGGGGAGGGTCTGTGATTCACTGGAACAGAAGTGTCTGTAGTAGCATCTCTCAGTCTCTAACTTCTGGTATTCCATGGCTTCTCTTTCAAAGCCCATAAGCTGAGGTGGTGTTACCTGGTGCCTTCATGATAAGACTTCTGAGTTGATGATGGTACAGTATTGCCACAGCAAGCAGTAGAATGCTAAAAAATCCCAGTAAAACGTGCTGTTCCCCATATAACGTGTAGTGTAACGTTCATTATTATCACTCATCATGAGTATTCAAGTGATGTGCTTGTTCTTAGCTGTTGATGCAAATGTTGTTACCTGTTAGCTGTGACCAGCCACATGCAAATTTGTCAGCACTCACAGAGGAGGAAGAAAATCAATTCAAGATTCAGTGTTTAACACAACAAGAATAAAATTAAATTCTACAGTGAATGTGCTCTATGCATTCTAAAATCTCTTAGTGTTGGGGTTTGTTTCTCCATTGTTCTCCTTGAAACACAAATAGAATCAGAATGATTTGGCTTGGAAAGGACTGTAAAGATACCTCATTCCAGCCCCCAAATCACAGCCTGTATCAAGTAGCTTTTTTTGAATCTTCACTGCAACTTAGTGTGTGATAGAAACAAAATTCATGTGGCAGAATACATTTAGTGGGGAGCTACTCCGGTATGTAAGGAAATGTCTGTATTTACACGTGAAGTTCTGAGTGCTCTGACCTCATTGTCATCAATGTTTGTCTCCAAATGTAATTGAGCAGTTTTGTCCACTGATGTTGAGCTTATCCCTGTGCTGGGATAAGCCAAATCCTGTTGCATGTCTTAACATCGCCGGTGTCGTGCAGCCATTGGAAGCTTTAACATGGTGTTGTGGAGCTTTCCTTGTCGCTGCTTCGCATGTCGGGGTTTGTCTGGGGGTGGGACAGCCAGAGTCCTGCTGTGCAGCCCCTGGGGCTGGCTGCCCGCTGTGTTCACTCTCTCTTCTCTCTGTAGCTTTGGTGTGAAGGTGCTGGAGTTCCCCGCGACCCCGCGGCGATGTGGCACTGTAAGCAGAAAGCTCACATCGCCCGCCTTCCAGCCCCCTCTGCCGCCCTGCGAGCCCCCGGGGCCCGAGCAGCACTGCCAGCCTGCCGGGGCTGAGCCTGCCTCCGGGGCTGGCCCTGCTCCCTCTGCTGCCCCAGCAGAGCAGCCCCAGGCTCCGGGCACTGAGGATGCCAGGTAAGAGGCGCTGGCAGCGGCTTGGCAGCAGCTCGGGCAGCAAACTGGTGTCACCTGGGGCTGGCACCTCCTGCCCTGCTGGGAATGGGCAGCAGGGCTGTGCAGGAGCTCTGCTGCCATCTGTGTGGCTCCAGAGTTGTCTTCTGAAATAACACACAGAGTTCTGGCTGTTCCAGAATTGATCTTGGAAAATAACATCTGTGGTTCTGGATGTCCCAGAACTGGTTGTAGAAAATAACATCCGTGATTCTGGATGTTCTGGAATTCATCTTCTAAGATAATGGAATTCTTGGGGGGAAAAAATGATAAAAAACACATCTAAAGATGTAAAATACATCACAGAAAAATATTTCTACTGCCCACGTTGACCTTCCCAGGTGATGCTCTAGAGATGTGCACATGGGTGATACCAGTTTGCTGCTGAAAGAGCAAAACCTACGGTGGCAATACCAGAAACCTGTTGGTCTTGTTTGGTGTTTCTTGTACGTGTTATCTGGATATGTCTTGCTTTGTTATTTGTCTGTGGCAAGTGTTAGTGATGAGCAGACTTGCTTACTAGGAAGCTGGCAGTCAGTTTATCATATTCCAGTATTAGTTTCTTTAGGACAAGTATGTACACAGGCTCTTTACTATTTAATTGCTGTTGAAGCTCTGCAGTTGTGTCCCTGGACTCCAAGGCTAATTGCAGCAGTCTGACTTCCCCCTGGTGGAAACAGCACTTTTTTCTCAGCCCCTCAGTGGTCTGAGAGCTGTAACAAACCACATGTGAAGCCTGTAGCTCTTCCAAATGTCAACCTCAGCATCTCAGGGTGAAACCCCACCGTGGATGCAGCACCGATTCTTGTGCACAGAGCTTGTTCTCAGGTGACAGATTTACAAAACCAGCTCGTTGGGAAATCCCCTGCAGATCAGTATTTCCTCCACAGATGGCTTTTGTGGCAGAAGCAGCTGAAACGAAACCTTGGGGGTCGTGTGTGAAAGTTGCACTTAAAATCTGCACAGCCTCTGTGCAAGTGCTCACAGTAACAGCATCTGGAGAAATGGGGATTGCAGAGTGCCTGCAGAAATGAGTGAAAGTCAGTCCTTTCGAGGGTTACATTGCTGCAGGTGACTCTAAATATAGAGACTGAGAGAAGCCTGCAGGTGCACAGCCAGAGGAGAGGACCCTGCCCAGAACCACCTCAGCTGGCTCATCCTCCATCATCATCATCACTGCAGCCGTCAGCCCAGCACTGCCCCAGTGTTCGCCACTGAACCGTGTCCTCAGGTGCCACAGCCACCCTTCAGGGACTGGGACTCCATCCCTTCCCTGGGCAGCTGTGCTAGGGCTTGACAACCCTTCCAGTGAATATTGTTCCCTACTGTCTGATCCACAGCACGGTTTGTAACAGAGCAGCAGCTGAGCCAGGCAAGGCATGTTAGATCATCTCTAACATGGGCTTTTTCATTTGCAGTACCTCCAAATCCAAGGACAGCACGTCTTCAGCCACTCCTCCCCCGGTGAGGAACGGCAGCCAGGCAGGCCCTGCCCCGGGCCAGGCAGCCAGCACCTCCCAGCTCTCTGTCACCCAGCCCCAGAACGCTGCTGGTCCCAGTCCCCACGCCCTGAGGAGAGGTGGGTGGTGATTTGCTTTTCAAGCCGCTAAGTTCCAGCTCTTGATGCACTGCAAAAATGCTGCTAAAGTAACTTTATCAGCATCTCTGCCCTTATACAGACAGCAGTTAAATCTCTTGGCTTGTCCCCAAGGCCTGGCTGTAAAGCAGCTGTGGCTTTTGGACTCTGAATGGTGATAGTGTCACCAGTGCTGTTCAACAAACTCTCTCAAAAGCTATTGATTAGTAAATATGTGTACTTGGTAATGCACTGTTTTGTTTTGATAACATACCTGAGGATTTTTTTGTGCTGCTAATTGCTTTCTTAGGGAGCTTGGTTTGGAATCACAGAATTCCAAAGTGGTTTAAATTGGAAGGGACCTTAAAGGTCATCCCATTCCACCCCCTGCCATGGACAGGGACACCTTCCACTGTCCCAGGTTACTCCAAGCCCTGTCCAGCCTGGCCTTGGACACTGCCAGGGATCCAGGGGCAGCCACAGCTTCTCTGGGCACCCTGTGCCAGGGCCTCAGCACCCTCACAGGGAAGGATTTCTTCCCAATATCCCATCTAGCCCTACTCCCTGTCAGTGGGAAGCCATTGTCACTGTGTGCCCCTGTGAAAAACCCTCATTCCTGATGCTGGAATCTCCCCTCTTCTCTCCACAGCTGTGAAGAAGCCAGCACCAGCCCCCCCCAAACCTGCCAACCCCCCCCCGGGGCAGCCAGGAAGCCAAAGCTCTTCCCCAGCTCCTCAGCCACCTTCTGTCTCTCCAAAACCACCTGCCAGAAGCTCTTCTCCTCCTGCTCAACACGCAAACCCCGGAGCAGCCCAGACCTCCTCTGCCCAGGTTTCTGCACCTCGGAGATACTCCAGCAGCCTGTCCCCAATCCAAGCTCCCAGCCACCCACCCCCGCAGCCCCCAACGCAGGCAACTCCTCCCCTGCAGCCCAAGGGCAGCAGCCAAGCATCTCCCAGTGAGCACGGACCAGAGCAGCCCTGCTCCTCCCTCCCGCAGACTCCGACTCCTCCCGACACCCCTCCTCTGGGCAAGCACCCCAGCAGCTCCCAGGCAGCACCTCCAGAGCCCTGCCAGGCTCCCTGTTTACCTCAGAGTGGCACCTTGCCCCGGCCACGGCCTGTCCCCAAGCCCAGGAACAGACCCAGTGTCCCCCCTCCGCCTCACCCTCCCTCTCAGCTGCCTGGAGATGGGATGCTTGCAAATCCCACGCAAACAGCTTCCAAAATAGTCACAGGTGAGTGGATCCTTCCTATCCCCTGTCTCCTCAGGGACTGGCAGTGAAGAAAATAGTGCCTGTAGCTGGGAGTTAATGTAGAGGGAAACTGAGAAGCACAAATGGCAGTTAAAATACTCCATAATAGCTCATTTCCAGTTCAATGCCCACCCAGCTGCTCTGCACACAGGGGTGTCATTCCTGAGGCAGAAGTGTTTGGGGGTGAGTGGAGATGGACTTTTTGTTATTTTTTTTCCTGTTTGGAAGCTGAGCACCATGACAGCAGCTTGCTGGGGCTGTCTCCAGCTCAGCATCTTGGCAGTCAATTCTGCTTGTACATCTGTTGCCAAAAAGCAAATATTTGGAGGAGGGAGAAGATGTAGCCAAGGATAGTGGATTTCAGCACATACTGAGATAAGAAGAGGGCAGAAGTGGTCACTGACACGTGTTCTAATAGGCAAAACATGCAGAGAATGTTTTACCTTATGGGAACAGAGGCTTCTGATGTGCTTTTAAGTTGGGCATCCAGAAGCTGAAGAGTCGCCTGTACTAAACTGTAGTTCTTAGGTCAGTGTTTTTAGAGTTTCTCATTCTAAGTGCAATCTTTGTTTTAAGGCAATCATGAAGTAAAGAGAAACTTTGTCTTCTCACTGAAACTTCATGAAGCTTGTAGTTACCAGTTTGATAGGGATAATGGTAATTTAATAAAGGTAGTTGATGAAGTTTATTTTTTTTTAAATGTAATTGCTGAGGCCATTCAAAACCAGCAGATTTTGGAATGTTCTCCTGCTGAGTTGCTGCTTACTCTGGGAAATTCTGAAGGAAGGAGATACTGAGTGTGGGAGACTAATGCTTTTCAATCTACTTATAATTAATAATGGTTGAAACTTTCCCATGACACTGCAGCTTCTCTAGAATTAGACTAATGTATTGGAATGCAGAGTATCAATTCTGTTGCCTAACAGCTCTACCCCAATGCCTTCACAGGTGGGGATGGTTACTGCGAATAAGGTTTGTACTCACAGAAACTGCCATTGCAGCTAAACTGCTCCTGTTTGTAGCTTCAGTTTGGACATGCGCTTGGAATTGTGCTCTGCCAGCCCTGTGTTCTCATCCCTCCATAGCATTCTGTCTGCAAGAGGCTTTGAGGCCTCTGCTGCTTCATTGCAGTGAGGCTGTGAGCATTAAGTTATTCCTGAAGAAGGAACACTTGACACCAAAGCCCCAGATTAGTCTCCAAGTCAGGTGTCATGAGTCACCCATTTCCAACAGGCTTGTTCTCCTCAGTGCAGGCAAATATGATTTTTGCTGCAATTTGGTGGTTTATGGTTACATTTTAATGTAGCTCTCACTTTAGGGTTGCAGTTATTTTTAATCACTCAGAGTTTATTTGGCAAAACCCGTGGCAGAGCAGCCCCAGCAGCACTGTGGCACCTTGGCTCCCTAGCCTCACTCATGGCTCTGTCTGCTCAGCCCCAGCTCATCCTCACCTCCACTCCCACTGCTCAGCCCTTGGGATGCTGCTGAGGAAAAAACTGCCCAGCAGGCTGGGCAAGGCAGAGCTGCCTGCCTGAGTTAGCTCAAAATGTACCTGTTTGCAGCAAGGACACTGGAATGAGTACTGGATTGAGAAGTCAGGTTGGAAATGGTTTGGGGTTTTTGTTAATTGGAGAAAGAGGTTGCCCAGAGAAGCTGTGGCTGCCCCTGGATCCCTGGAGTGTCCAAGGACAGCCTAGGATAGCAGAAAGTGTCCCTGCCCATTGTGGGATTCCATGATGAAACTAGCAGTAAATGAGCTGCTTAAAAAGCTAAAAAGTAGCTTTGCTTTTTAAAATATCTGGCTTTTTCCTGACTGTACTTTTGTCAATATATTTAAAATACAAGGATAATTTATTCCCAAGTTGAAGTCAGAAGGAAGGTTGGGCTCTGAATCTTGACAGCACTTTGCAATTAATTTAACACCAGCAGCTGTGCTAATGTTTCAAACTTAAAGGAAAGACTTGATTTTTAAGTATTTCTTAGTCTGGCTGGATTTTTATTTTTTTTTATTTTAGGGTTTTCCTGGTTCTGAGGAAATTGCTTAAATTACAGCAGGGAGGGTTTGTTTTAGCCTGGTGTAACTGGAGAAATCCTTGTCTTCTAATTAACATCCAGCTGGGGCTGCTTCATTAGAATTGGGCAAGGCAAGCACCTGCCAGAGGGGAGTGCAAACCACAGCAAATTGGCCCAGGTGTGTGCTGGAAACACAGTGTGGGAGCTGCCAGGCAGGGAAAGTGGGAAAGGAAAGCTGCTGAGGAAGGATTCTCTCCAAAACTGGTGAGGGGACCTAGAAAATCCAGCCTGTTCAGCTGAAATCCCCTTGGGGAGGCGTTGAAGTGACACTCAGCTCACCTCCAGCAGTACACTCCATGCTAAAGCATCCACCTTGTCCAGCTCAATGTGTTTTTAAAGGATTAATATTCTGAATTAACACCACCTGTCCCACAGGAGCATCTGCTCTAATGGTCACACCTGCACATACAAGCACTCACACACTCACTAATTCACAATGTGCAATTGCTGTTTTTAATTGGAACCTTAACGAGTGGAACGAGGGAACAGCAGAAGCCAAAATTAAGGTGCCAGCAAACCTCCTAATAATCCCAGAACAGGAATTCTGAACTGTTCTCAGGATACTGTTAACTCCTTTGTCCATGTACTGGACTTAATAATGCCTCAAATTCTATTTATGGTGTTCAACTGAGAAGCCCTAGAATATTCTAATCAAAGGTTTTATTAAATAATCCAGATGTTTGACCAGCATTCAGTAGGAACTGTATTGGCAAGTGCAATGGTAAGGAAAAGGCCCCTGATTGGCCAATGCTGTTGCTAATTGCTAATTGCTAATGATGTGTGTGCTAACCACTAACCCACCCCTGCCCTGCTGTGTGTGTCCCTGGCATGGCCAGAGAGGGGCTGCTGCTGCTCCCATTAACCCACTAAGTGCTGGAGGGCACCAGGTGAAGCTCTCAGTGTCTCCCTGGCCACTCTCACCTTGTGCTGTCTGTGTACAGAAACCCCAGAGCTGCTGTGTTGTGTGCAGAGGCTCCTTCTGTATCACATGTCACTGTCACTGTGTCACAAATGCTCCTTCCCTGTGTCACAGCATCCCAGGGTAGCTGCCCCAGGGGTTTGCAGCAGCCTGGGTTGGTGGAAATGTCCCTGCCCCATGGCACTGGATGGGCTTTAAGGTCCCTTCCAGCCCAAACAATTCTGAGATTCTGTGGTTTAACCTCCTGCTCAGTGCCAGGCCAGAGCAGGGTGGAATTGCAGCTGCTCCATGCAGTGTCCCAGAGCACAGATCTGCAGGCTGGGCTGGCTCAGAGCAGGGCAGGCTGCACTCAGTGCCTGCTTTCCCCCCTTCAGGTCATTTAGCTTCAACTGGAGCTCTTCTGCAGTAACTTCTGGGTTAACCTCAGGACTTCATGCTTGAGTTATGAATCCCAGTCTCTCTAGGATGCCTGTCTGCACCTCCTGTGCTTGAAAACAAGGCCTTTATTTGGATTATTTTGTTGATTTAAGTGATCTAAATTACTTCCTCTGTGGAGCAGCAGCTGAACTGCAGTAAGGGATGTCATGGCATATTATAAATCAGCTTTCCAAAATCCTGACAAGATTTTCAGTTACCTTTTTTTTGAGCTGCTAGGGATTTTTCTGGTCTGGTAATTCTAGCTGCCAGGGCAGTCAGTCACCAGAGATGCAGCATTTGGTGGTCCTTTTTGGACACCTTGCCTTGAATAAAATTCTCCTTGCCTTGGAATAGGCAAAGACCATGACGTGCCCTGTTTACACAGGAGAGAAGTTTAATCTGCATTTGTTTTAAGTAACTTCTGCCTCCTTTTGTCACCACCCTCGTTCCTGTTGCCTCTCACAGTCAGGGTGGTGTTCCCTGGCAGGTGATTTAGGTGCCAAGTTATTTTTCTGAGTGTTTTGATGTGAAAGTCCAGAGTAGCTCTCTGGGGCCATTGAGGAATCTGATCCTAAATCAGACTCACTGTCCTCCCTCCTTCAGTCAGAGGTGGGTTTGTGTTCCTTTGTCCAGGACTAAAGCAGGGTCTGCAGGAGGAGCAGCCCAAGCTGTTCAGCTGGGCTCAGCTCTGTTCCAAGAGCCTTCGTTGATCTTTGCTTTCCCTTCTCTGTCTAAGGAAATGCCCAGGAATTCCCGAGTGCCTGAGCCGGCCCTGGCCCGGCTGCTAAACTTGCTGTT
Organism: Lichenostomus cassidix; assembly: GCF_008360975.1. Classification (NCBI taxonomy): domain Eukaryota; kingdom Metazoa; phylum Chordata; class Aves; order Passeriformes; family Meliphagidae; genus Lichenostomus; species Lichenostomus cassidix. The sequence goes on from NC_139495.1 coordinate 931,771, forward strand.
CCCTTTTTGTGCAGACTCTAATTCCAGTATTCCAGAACCACTTGCAAACCCTCCTCCCGAGCTTCCTGCAGAGCCGGCGGGCAGAGAGCTGCACAACCACCTGCTGCTGGACATTGACAATGACACGGAGAGCACCGCGCTGTGAGCGCAGCGCCGCGGCTTCCCAGGGCTCCTCTCCCGGGGGGAAAACCCTCAGACCTCACAGGGAAAAGCTTCTTCTGGCAACGTGCTAGAGCTGTGCGGAGTTGGGAGCGCTGCAGCACGGGGACAGCGACTGCCAGGATGGCTGAGCTTGGAGAAACCTCAGCAAATCTCAGCCCAACCTTTGGCCAAGCTCTGGTTTCGCCCGCAGAAGAAGTTGAATGATCTGGGTCTGGAGAACGGTTTTCGAACTCTTGGATGGAAGGAATGAATTCCTGCAGGAACTCGCCTAGGAAGCGTGATCGGTGCTGATCCAGGTGGTATTAGCAGAAATTCCAAAAGAATAAGAAGCAGAGCATTAGTTATTTAAAGTGCATGTCTGTATTATGGAAATAATCCTTCTCGTGGCACGGTTAGAGTTTATTTGTAGTTCTTAGCCCATCCCAGGAGCTGCCTCCCCAGGGACATTCCCCTCCAACCATGAACCAAACCCCTGCCCAGTGCTGGTGGTGACTGCTGGTTCTCAGTCACCCTGTGGAACTGTGGATGCATCCAGTGCCTTGAAGGACTGTTGTGCTGTAGGAGGAACTGCCTGTCTCTTTAATCATTTCAGTGCTACTTAGGATCAGTACTTACCCTGATTTCATAGTTATTTGTATTAACCTGCTTTGTTCATGTGCAACTGGCAACTGTTTCACGAGGAAACCGTGGAAATGGGGTTTGTGCTTTTGTTGAAAACGGTTGAATTTTGAAAGAACTTTGAAACAGCTGTTTGGATTCAGCAGTTGGCTGAACATTTATAAAATTAAAAGATTGTTTTTTGTCAACTTAAGGCATCTTTATTCTAGTTTTGTTGCTTCCAGTGAGGCCTGAAGGTCACAGTGATCCCCTGGACTCTGTAGCTCAGAGTCACTGACTGCTCACCTTGGTTTTCCCTTCAGGACTTCACTGGAAGCACTTTGGGACTCTCTCCCCACACCCACCCTGTAACAAATCTTTGTAACTCTAAATTCAGATTGATGAATGACAAACTCCAGTCCTGTGCCTGACTTTGATGTTTATTCCCCAAACAGTGCAGCACCTCTCTCCCCCAGGCTTTCCAACAGGTTCACATGCTCAGGAGGGATCCCCAAGTGCCAGTTCTCTTTATATGGTTTAACAAAAGAGTATTTTCTGATTCTGCAGGTTTCCAGGTGTTCCTGCTCCATCCTGCCTGTTGTCACTCCCTGCACACACAGTGCTGTCAGTTCTGGGGGTGAGGTTTGCTACAAACCCTGCAATATTTAATGAATTCTGGGAACCAGGAGCATCCTGGGCAGTGGGAACAGCAAGGGCAGGTGAGGAGCTCCAGGAGAACCTCCTCCAAAAATGGCCCAGAGCTCTTGGCACTCCCCCTCCCCACAGACTGCAGGCAGGCAGGGAGCAGCTCTCACTCTTTAATGTTTCTCTGCAGTGCACAAGGGCTGGGGCAGCTGATGTCCCCAGCTCTCTCTCCCACAGCCACAGGGGTGACAGCGGCTGGGGACAGCGCTCGGTGCTCCTGGCCCAGGGTTCTCCACTGAGGTGCTCCCAGCAGGGCTGTGGGTGCCCAGGCCACGAGGGGCTGCCACTGGGCACCTCTGCCCAGGAGGAGAAGCAATCCAAGCTGTTCAGGTGGGTTTGGCAGGTTCAGGTCCTTCAGGTGTCCCTGCAGCAGTCTTGGGGCAGCTCCACGCTGGGTGCTGGTGTTGCTCGGTGTCACCATTGGGGTGTGGGTGATGAACTCAGCCAGAGCTCACAGACAGCCCCAGCAGCACTCACTACACACAGGGGAGGAGCTGAAGAGGCACAGCAGAGCCCAGAGAGCAGCCCTTGGCTCTGCTCCGGCCACTCGAGGTGTCACTTGTCCCTCTAGGCTGGAAGAGCTGAACCAAAGGAGGCTCAAGTGGTTGGAATGGTTATAGAGGCATAAATAGGAAGAGAATCCAGGCTTCCTGAATTCCAGGCAGTGCTCTAAGGCCAAAGAGCAAAATTAAATATTTAAAATAAGCCAACCAACCTTCCTCAGCTGGTTGGTGCCAGGTGGGGTCTGACGGTGCCAATGCCAAGTGCTCAGCCCCAGACACAGCCAGGCCCCCATTAGAAATAAGGAAAGGATTAGGGAGGAGGGTCTGTCTTCTTAAATAAAGAAATAATATTTAGAAAGCATTAAGAATTACATTAACCCTCTGCTAATCATTAATATTTACACCAATTAAAGTTAGTTGATGTCTTGTTGCCTGGCATCCCCCTGGCTATGCGAAGTATGCCCAGAGGAAGATCCCAGCACACACACAGAGCAGCAGGTTGATGTTCAGGATGTGTTTCACCAGCGGTGTCTCCTCCAGGGAAGCCACGGGCAGGGGTTCAGGTTTGGCTGTGCTCTCGCTGCTCTCCTGCCGGCGCTCCATCCCGCAGAGCCACAGCAAGGTGCTCAGCAGCTTCGAGCTGCCCTTGGCCTCGGCTGCACCTGAAAGGAGAGGCACAGGGAGGGAGCAGTTTCTCCCACGCAGTGAAGCCCAGGGATGGTTTGTGCTCCTGTGCAGAGGGTTTGATGCAGAAACACACCCATGGTCTCTGCATGAGCACTCAGTTCACAGGGAACCCTTCAGTCAGCACCTCTGGGGCTGTAGGACTAATCCCATCCTCCTTGGAGCTCTGAGCTCAGCTTCTGCTCTTCCCAGCATTTTCAGCCACAGTCATGACAAACCAAACCTAAACACTGAGCTGTAACTGCTTGGTGCCCCTCAGCCTCCCTGGGCAAGGGCTGCTCTAGTCCAGCCCTGCCACACCTCTAAACTGCATTTTCCCAGTGCATTGGGACACGCAGGATTTAGTGCTGGGATGGCAACACTCATGTCCAACAAGTGAGAGGCTTCCCAGCAGCAGGAGAGCTGCACCGTAACTCATTAACTTACAACAGCTTGTAACAGATCAAAGGAACACACAGCAAAGCTGCAGCATTACATAAACAGGCTGAGCCTGGCAAAAACAAGGGGTGCGAATCATCGCTGCAGAATGCACAGGCAGTTCTACACATGGCTGTACCTAATACTGACAAGTACAAGTCTTAAAAAACACAAATCCTGCTTCACTGATCTGCCAAGAACTCGGCCCAGGGCTCTGGGTTCTCCCTGCTGCTAGAGCCGATCAGAAAACACTGCTGAAAAACAGAAAGGGAATTTCGTCAACATAACTGTGCTTTCCTCCACCCTCCCCTTTTCCAGCCAGTTCTGGCAGCACCATGGCACCAGTCACTGGCACAGGATAATGGCCATGGCTCTGTGTCCCATGCAGCTCCTTTGTTTCAAGATTTTGTAATGCTATCAAGAGTTGGAAAAGAAACTGAACTACTGCTTAGGTGAAATGAGAGGTAAAGCATCTTTCCTCCTGGACAAGAGGAGTCTGAGGTCAGACCTCTGCAGCTCCTCCTGAGGGGCAGCTCTGATCTCTGGGACAGGGACAGGACCCAGGGAAGGGCTGGAGGAGAAGGTTTAGGTTGGATATCAGGGAAAGGTTCTTCCCCCAGAGGGTGCTGGCACTGCCCAGGCTCCCCAGGGAATGGTGACATTCCCAAATCTGCCAGCGCTCCAGGAGCAGTTGGACAGCACTGCCAGGAATGCCCAGGCTGGCAGTGTTGGGGTGTCTGTGCAGGGCTGGGGTTGGAATGGATGATCCTCTGGGTCTCTCCCACGTCAGCACTTTCTATGATTCTTTAATTCTACGATTCCTTCAGCAACCCCTAAAGCTACAGAATTCCAGAGGAAGGAGTTTTAACGTTTCTCGTCTCCCAGGCCCTTAGGAGCTGCAGGGGCTGTGAGGTGTGGGGTTTCTGAGCACTTACATTTGTTATCATCTGAGCTGCTCTCAGGAGCAGAGCTCAGCTCCAGCTGCAGAGCTGTGCTGTCCTTGGTGGGGCTCAGGCTGGCTGCCAGCTCCTGCTTGGCCGGAGGATCCCCTCGGGTGAACCAGGTGAGCCGACTGATCTGATGGCATGAAGAGTGCTGTTAGAGAAACTGCTGCCCTGGGGTCAGGAGCTGCCTCTGCCCCAGGGCTGCCTGCAGAGAGTGGCCAAAATCTGCCCTCCTGCCCAGGGGGAGCAGGGAACAGCCAGGGGCTCTGCAGGCACTGCCATGGCCACTCGTGGGTTGGATTTTTCTGGAACACACAGCTCTTTGTCCTCCACCTCAGTGGGATGGGTGTGTAAGGTGGGTGCTGAAGGGACATCTCAGTGTGGGAGCATCTCTGCGTGCAGACTAGGAGCAGGTCAGGAAGGAACAAAAAGAACAGAAATCGTGGCCAGGGATGGCAGGCTTGAAGAAATGGGGGTGCTGAGAGAAAAGACAGGAGGTGGGAAATAGGACTTTTTTCTTCAAAAAGACTTGTTACAGAGGGATGTTCTCAATGGCAGTGCAGATAGACAGGGATGAGCACCACGTAAAGCTGAAAAGATTCAGGTTGGAGATGAGGAAAAGCTGTTACAGGGAGGGCAGGTGAGCTCTGGACTGATGACATGTCCAGCATATCACAGATACCTCCAGGCATCTCCTCTGGGGCTTTCTGAGCTCAGGGTTAGTCCTGACTTGAAGCGAGAGGATGTGCTGCCGGGTGAGCTCTGCTGCCCCTCTGCCCCTCCTTTCTGCCCTCAGTGCTTTCCTGCAGCCTCAGCAGCAGTGCATCTACTGAAAATAGTCAAACTGGCACAAACCTGTTCCAGAGGAGATGTGCTCTCTGCCCTGGGTTTCTCTTTTCTGCAAGTAAAAATGGTTCCTCGCTAAGTTAGTAAGAGAGTTGGTAAAGATGAGCCAGAAGCTGGAATTGCTTGGAAAACAGAGGGGAAAAGGCTAATTTGTCATGGATTAAACACCCATGCTTGAACTCAACAACAGCTCTTGGTAGAATCTACTGTTCACCACTTTCCAGGGTGAGATTTATGGGCCCCAACTCAGAAATGGCAGCAAAGGTGCAGGAGCAGAGGAGAGGCCACTGCTACAGGAGTGACCACCAACCAGGAATGAATGGAGACTTCCATCTCCAGCCTATTTCTCCCCAGGGACGAGGCGTGGGGCACCCTGGAAAGCACCCAGGGCTCGGGGAGCAGAGGGGTGACGCACCATTTCGGGGGCCGGGGGCTCGCTGGCCACGCTGACCACGAGCACGGTGAGGGTGGAGATGGCCGCCAGCACCATGGAGAAGTAGAGGTAGTGCATGTACTTGACCACTCCCGGCCGGCCGTCGCGCTCGCCGCACTGCGGCTCGGGGTAGATGAAGTCCAACACCAGCCGCACCACGCCCAGCAGCAGCCCCACCAGCAAGCCCCAGAAGGCTCCCTGGGAGGGAAGGGAAGGGAATGGATGTTGGAGCAGCGTCCAGCCAGGATGCAGGGCTGCTGCAGGGCTGGTAGGGTCACTACCTTCTCGTTGGCTCTTCTCCAGAAGCAGCCCAGGATGAACACCACGGCCACGGGCGGCTGCAGGTAGGAGCTGATGGACTGGATGTAGATGAAGAGCTGCCCGCCCTGGCCAGCCTGCACCAGGGGGATCCACAGGATGGACACCACGGTGAGCAGCAGCACAAACACCCTGGGGGACACAAAGGGGCAGTGCTGGGGGCTCAGGCTCCCAGTGGTTCCTTGTGACACTCTGACCGAGGTGTCCCACCACCACAAATCCTCCCCTCCCTGAGGCTGTGCAGGGAGGACAGTGACACCCCAGTGTCACCCCAGCAGCTGTGGCCAGATGTGCATGTGGCACTCAGGCTCTGACCCAGCTCCCCCAGCTCTCCCCACCTGCCTACAATCATCAGCTCCCACTCGGAGCACCGAGGACGGAAGTGTTTCCAGAGGTCCATGGTGAAAATGGTGCTGGCGCTGTTGAAGATGGACGTCAGGGAGGACATGAGTGCTGCTATCATCACTGACATCATCAGGCCCCGCAGCCCTGGCAACAAGGAGGAGAGCCACCCTGAGGAATCCTCAGCAGTTCCACTGCAGGGTGCCCTCAAGGTCTTCTGTGGGCTAGAAGGGACTTTTAGAACAGGTTTTAGCTCCAATTTAAAACAACAGTGATAAGTTTGTCCCACACAAACCCCACTGAAATGGCAGTTCCAGGGTATTTTTCCCTCCCAGGCACCTCTGGCTGCCACATGCCAACCCCACCAGTGCCAGAACCATCACCAAGCTCTTACCTACAGGCAGGAGCTCCAATACCAGCTTGGGATAAGCAATATCAGAGCAGCCAGAGGGGTTGCCGCAGATTTTTTGGCAAATATCCGGGTCTGCACAAGCCACCAGATCTGAAATAAGCAGTGGGGAGTGAGAGGCAGCATTCCCAGCCACAGTAAACCAGTGTCTCTCAACAAGTTCCTCTGCTGAATGCTGTAAACTGCTTTCTAAGGGAAATACTGGAGAGCTTGGGGAGCTTCCAGCAAATGACACAGGACTGTCTCAGCACAGGGATGTCTGGGGCTGCTCTGGGAGGATCTGCATCCTCCAGCTCCTAACTGGAAGCAAATTTCTCCATGTGTTGGGCATCTGATGCATTGGAACCTCTCGGGTTATTCAGCACAGGCTGCTCCAGCTCCGGGGAGTTGGCTCAGCCAGAGGGAGGGAAGAGATCTCTCCCGCAGCACTTACCTGGGAAGAGAACCCGGCTGATCATGCCTGGCATTACCATCATAAAGAGGGGCAAAATCTTCAAGTAGGAGGTCATCAAGGAGCCTCCTTTGGCGTGGGAGAGGTTTTTGGCAGCAAGGGACCTCTGAACAATGACCTAGGAATGAAGGAATGAGTTTGGTTGGCTGCCAGCAGCAGGAGCTGGCTGGGATGGAGCCACCCTGACTTTGATCTCCACTGAACTCTGCAAGTCTCAGAGAGTGATCACAGCTTGGCTGGGGCTCTGCAGTTGTTGCTTTGGATGCTGATTCCTTTCAGAAAGCCAGCCCTGAAAGGCACTGCCTGTGCTGTTCCAGCCTGGGAGGACACTGTGCTGCAGAACTTGACCCCCAGCCACCCCTGCCCAGCATTTTCCATTCCTCCTGCTCTGGGGATTTCCCTGACCCTGTGGAGAAGCCTGGCCAGGGAGCAAGACAGAGCCTGAAGTGAGCAGAGTTAAATAAGAGAGCAAGAAAGCACAACTGGAACATCAGGAGGTGGCTCAGGGCTTCAAGTCCCTGGCTCTGATGGTGACATTAGGAGGGACAGGAGCCAGACCCTGGGAAAGGTGAAAGGAGAAATTCACAGCTGGTTCACAAGGAGGGAAGGGATTAAGTTAGAAAGCAAACAAATGACTTCTTTACAGGCTGGGATTAACACACAAACACATTCTACTCCTTTTTCCGTGGAGAGGATTATTAATATTTAGTTTTGCATATCAAGTTTTCCTTCTTTAGAATTTAACCAGCTGGTTTTACTGATGGTAAAATAAGATTTTACTGATGATCTCCATCAGAAAGAGTAAATCAGTCCACGTCAGGCCACAACCCCCAGTTTTGTAATTGGATTCAACCAACAAAGGAACAAGCAGGGACCCACCTGATCTGTGCACCAGTACCACAGGGATGGGATGGTCATTCCCACCAAAACTCCTGGCCAGGGCAGGTCAGAGTGCACAGGATCTCGGAAAATGTGGAAAGCATCTTCCCTGGGCAAGCCACAGCTGCTGTTCTCCTTGCGGATGCTGGGAATGGCATCAAAGTATTTTGCCTGCAAACCTTCAAGGCCACCAACTTCAACAAAACCTGAAATGGGTCACGAGAAGGTTTACTGCATCCCCCCAGGGCAGGACTCTCATTCCAGTCTCTGGTTCACTGTGGGTGATGCTCCACAAGTATTCTTTAAAACCAGCAGCTCTGGATTTTCCCACTGGGCTGGGAAGAGCAGAAGCTCAGAGCTGGCTGGAGGAGCTGCTGCCTCTCCTATGGAATCACAGGATCCTGGAGTGGTTTGGGTTGGAAAGCACCTTAATGCCCAACCAATTCCCACCCTCTACCATGGCAGGGACATTTTTCACCATCCCACACTGCTCCAAGCCCTGTCCAGCCTGGCCTTGGACACTGCCAGAGATCCAGGGGCAGCCACAGCTTCTCTGGGCAGCCTGTGCCAGGGAAGGATTCCTCCCTAGTATTTAACTTGGAGAAGTTTCTGTCATGGTTTTAGTGATAAACCCACAGGAAAACACTCACTGAACACCATGAGGGACACAGCCCCGATGAGCATGATGAGGGTCTGCAGGGCATCAGTGTAGATCACAGCTGCCAGGCCACCTGGGAGAGCAGAGAGCACACACTGGGCTCAGCTGGGTTTGCTCTGTCACAGCAGCTTACACTCTGCACGAGTTCTTGCCCAGCAGCACCAGCCAAGCCCTGAGCCTGCCTGGGGGGTTCTGACCATGCTGGGGGAAGTTTGGCCAATGATACTTTGGAATTCCTCAGTAATTGAGTCATCATGAGTCACCATTTTGTCACTAGAAGCCAAAAGCAGAAGTAGTTCTACGGGAAATACATGGAAAAGCTCTAAAACAAAGCCCAAGCTGAAAAGGGAGGAGGAGGAAAAAAAAGGGTTGTGATTTTTCATCACTGGGGGTGAGCAGTGGGAAAGGAATAACCTTCATTTGTTTGGGGATTCTCCTTGCTCCGTGGCTGTTTTCCATTTGGCCACTCCTAAGCCCTGAAAGGCCATCCAAGCCCGGAGTCTTTCTGCATTACACTTCAATTGTGGTGTAAATCACCTCCCGAGAAAACAGGGAAAATGCATCCTGCAAATGCCTTGGCAGAGCTTCTCCTTGGGGCAGAGCTGACCTGCACCCACCTGGGGTGCTCTCTGGGGGAATTCACATCCTCTCAGCTGGCAATTTTTTCTAATTTGGTGAGTTTTTCTAAACAGGTGAGTTCTCAGCTGCTTTTCCACCCCACTATCCATACTCATGACAAAACCAGACTGCTGGGAATGCAGGACATAGTGCATGGTGTGAAGCACAGAATCCTGGAGGGGTTTGGGTTGCAAGGGACCTTAAAGCTCATCCAGTGCCACCCCCTGCGACAGGCAGGGACACCTCCCACTATTCCAGGCTGCTCCAAGCCCTGTCCAGCCTGGCCTGGGACGCTAGAATGTCTCAGCTGATGGGTCAGGGGCAGGGTCAGTGGCAAGGTGAGGGGCAGGTTTAGGGTCAGGTTTAGGGTCAGGGTCAGGTTTAGGGTCAGGGGCAGGGTCAGTGGCAAGGTCAGGGTCAGGTTTAGGGTCAGGGGCAGAGCAGCTCTGTCCCCAGCACTCACCAGACACAGTGTACACAGCAGTGATGGCCAGCAGCCCAGCCACAGCGATGTAGAGGTCCCAGTGCAAGGCCTGCTGGATGAACAAAGCCCCAGCATACATGTCCACCTGCAGAAGAGCACAGTCACAGCAGGCAGTGACAGCCCCACCCAGCCCCTCAGAGGGTGCACAGTTAGCCCACAAAACCCCTTTCACTGGCACCAGCCTGCCTTGGAACAGCTCATGACCCCACAGCATCTCCCCCCTGTAAGTCCCCCTGCCAGCTCCTCAGCTGCCACAGCCTCAGCTGCCCCCTGGAATTCCTCCCTGCTGCCATGGGGACAGGGAGAGCAGCAGAAGTGTCCCCAGGGCTGGGCCAGCCCTGCCCAACCAGCTCTGCAGCTCCATGAAAATGCTGCATGTGGGTTAGGAGAGCTTTAGGACAGGCCAAGGGCTGAGCAGGGAGGACAGAGAGGTGTAAAAGCAGCCTGAACACAGGAATTGCATTGTCAGAGATTCCATCCATGGTCACTTTTATCCAGAGGAGAAGATGACCCTTCCCCATCAGAGCCATCTGAACCCCAGGGCTTGCATTTCATACAATCCTGGAGTGGTTTGGGTTGGAAGGACCTGAAAGGTCATCCCATTCCACCCCAGCCATGGCAGGGACACCTTCCACTGTCCCAGGCTGCTGCAAGCCCTGTCCAGCCTGGCCTTGGACACTGCCAGGGATCCAGGGGCAGCACAGCTTCTCTGGGAATCTGTGCCAGGGCCTGCCCACCCTCACAGGGAACAATTCCTTCCCAATATGCAATCTCTCCCTGCCCTCTGGCAGTGGGAATCCATTCCCCCTTGTCCTGGCATTCCAAGCCCTTGTCAAAAGTTTTGGGAGGTTCAAAGGCAGGGTTGGACACCATGTCCCACATGTACAGGAAAAACCCCAGCAGGGATCCATCTGTTTTCACGGATCCATGCCCAGGCTGGCAGTTAATGAACAGCCACCGAGGAGTTCTGCAAGGCTTCATTCAGTTATTTATTCAAACAGGTGCAATAAAGCACTGAACACTTTCCTTCTAACCCTGCCCAAGCCCCTGTGTCCTTCCCCATCCTGCCCCAACAGCACCTGGTGTGTGCACAGGCAATGAAGGTGCAAAGGGGAGAAGCTGGGGGAGCAAAATCTAACAACCACCACATCCACACTCCCAGCCCCACCTGCCCACGGGTAACTGCTCAGGACACTGACAGGAGCTTTCCCTCCTGCTGTAAGGAGCATCCAGGTGCTAATTGGGCAAAACAAAGAAGCTACTCTGTTTTGTGTAGGTTCTCAGAACCCCCACAGTCCCTCTTCCTTGGCTGTTTCGATAACAATCCCTTCCCTGCACATCCAAGTGCCACTGGTTTGCATTTCCCAGCCTCACTGCTCAGCACACATTTCCAAAGTGAATGGAATCCAATCCATTTCCCTTTTCTTCCTACTCACTGATATTTTGGTGAAGATGTAGATGAACAAGTAGAGAATGGCCAGGAATATCTGAATCCTTTTGCCTCCGAAACGTCTCCGCAGATACTCCGGCATGGTTGTCACCTAGGGAGGGACAGGAGGCAGGGAAGGTGGGACACTCCCTGGGACACTCCCAGAGCTGCCGAGGGCTCCCCATGGAGCTGGGTGGGTGCTGCTAGAGGAGCAGAAGAGCCCTGGGCTGGGATTTGGCTCTCAGCAAGCTTTGCTGCTATGCTGCCACAGGGCTCTCAATAACCCATGAGAGGTGAATCTCCATCCATCTATCTCCTCGGGATGTGGAGTGACTCTGCTCACTGCCAGGGCTTTGGGAGCAGCCTGAGCCCCAGGCAGCAGCTCTGTCAGCCCAGCCAGACCACAGGAGCAGCAGGATGGATGAATCCCACACACCCCACGGACACACAGCCCACACCTACCCCCGAGGCGATGTAGATGGGCAGGAAGAGCCAGGCCAGCACCAAGACACAGAACATGCCCTGCAAGCAAAGCAAAGCAAAGCAAGGGGAAGGTCAGAGGGGATGCTCCAGGCTGTGCTCAGGTGGGACACAGAGCCTCCTCAGCCGGGGAGCTCCAGCTCAGCAGCAGGATGAGGAGGGAGCTGCAGAGCTGTGCCCTGGGGAGGAGGCTGGCTGGAGTGTCCCTGCAGTGCCCAGGAAGGGCTCCTGCTGCTCCTCACTCACGTTCCACTCGTAGGCTGTGGCAGCAATTCCCGAGGCAGCTCCTGACCCAGCCAGGCCGATGAAGTGACCACTGCCCACGTTGCTGGCAAACAGGGATGCACCCACCTGGAGGAACACAGAAATCACACCTGGCTCTGTTCTCAGCCTGGGGAGAGCACAGGGAAGCTGCTCCCCCACTCCTGACCACACAGACATGAAACCCTGTCAGCCTCTGCCACCTTCTTCTTTCCCCGACAGGTTCAGGGGCTCTGGCACCTCTCTCCATTTTCTTACACCATTCATTGCCAATTTGTGGGCACATTTATGACCTTCCTGCTTCCAAAGCATCTAATCTCTTGTGGGCAAGCAGGGAATGAAGGGAAACAGGTAGAAATGTCAGGTTCTGCCATCAGCAGGTACTGAGGGCTCAGCCCAGCCCGATGAGACAGCCCAGCCAGCAGAGGGGCTCAGCACAAAGCTGTGGGGATCCCCAGGGAATCCTGGAAATGTCCAGAAGCAGCCAGGTTTTGTGAGCATCAGGCTGGGGCTCAGCCTGCATCTGCTCAAATCTGGGGGGAAAAAGCCAGTAAGAAACTGGGCCTTTGCTAGCAATGGGAGTAGCATTTGTTTGTTTATTCCTGCTTGGAGAAATGGGCAGATGTGTTGGTCAGTGTGGCTGCAGTGTGGGCAGGTGAGGACAGGGATACTCACAGGCCACCAGACCATCTGTCCCCCAGCCAGGAAATAGCCTTTGACTGTGCTGCGCTGCGTCTTCCACATGGACTGCAGACAGAGAGGGAACAGAGCTCAGGACGTCACCCAGACACTTCCCAGACACTTCCCAGCACTGTCAGAGGGTGGGAGAGAAGGTTTCCTGAAGGACAGCTGCTGTGGGAAATGCTGGGGGTGAGGGATGAGCGCTGAGCCACAGGCAAGGATTTCCATCATCACAGCGCCGTGACGGAATGTTCTCTGTGAGAAGTGAACTGAATCACCCCAGGTCAGGAAGGAAGGTAAGCAATTTGGGGCAAGAATTGTCCAGATAATCCCTGGGTATTGGGTGCAGTCAGGAGGAATGCTTGGCATTGCACGGGTGGCTCCCAGGGATGATCCATGCAGTACCCTCAGAGCTGTGCACCACATGTAAAGGGAGTAGCTATTCCTCTCTGCCTCCTGACAGCCAGGCTGTGCTTTTGCTGTCACGAAAGCCAAAGGATGTCCTTCTGCCTGAATTATATATAGACAATGTTATTCATTTATGGAGTCTGCTGTCAGGACCCCTGTGGACAAGCACAGGTGATTTATAGGGCAGCAATTCCTTCCTGGATGAACAAAACAGCATTGTTAGTGATAGTTTGTACTCAGACAGCCTCTTCCTCACAAGGGTTCTCAAATCCTTGGCCAACACAGGCCTGGGCAGTGAGGACACATCCCAGGCTGAGGAGAGCAGAAGGACCTGTAAACTCCCCCCTTCCACTAGTTCAGCTGAATCCAGGGAAAAGCAGCCTGATTGCAGCCAAAGCAAAACAAACTGGGGCCAAAGCAGCCCCATTTTTCACCATGACAGGGCACATTTGAAGTTTTTAACAAGTCTGCTCACCCACAGCCCAACAGCCAGGACGAAGAGGAAGTAGAGCACGAGCACAGCGATGTCCACAGGCTCCAGGGTCTGCTGGGGGAACACATCCCACGAGGGGGTCACAGAGGCTGGGGGGATGCTGGTGGGATCCATGGCTTCCTGGGCGGGCTGAGCGCTCCTTTGTCCTGCTGCATATACCTGTGGAAGGATGGGTGACCTGCTAGGGAAAGCTCCAGCAAGGTGGTGAATGTTCCTGGAGGATTTCAGGGTCCTCAGCTCCAGCTCTGGCTGAGGTGCTGCTCGTGCCAGAGCTCTGGGGAAGGAAGGCTCCTGTCTCTGTCATTTGCCTTCATCCTCAAGTCCCTTTCTGTGAGGTGGAGATGCTGCCAGCAGGCAGGCCAGGTGGGTTGCTGGGTTTCTTGTGGGATTTTCTAACTGGTGAGAAATGGTGCATTAGAGGTGAAAACAGCTGGAACAGGCAGAGGGAAGGAGCAGAACGTGGCAGAACTGGGGGTTACAGCCTGAGGGTCCCATTGTGGCCCCAGGGAGGAGGTGCTGCCAGAAACTTGTCCCTCACAAGCCAGCAGGATGTGACAGCTCATGAACAGCCCCTGGCTTCGTCTTCCTTTGTCACAGGAAGAGCTCGAGCCCAGTGAAGTCTTGGGTCACCTCCTCAGCCTGGCTGATGTCCCAGAGTGGAACTGTCCTGTGCTCCTTATCAGGAACAGAGACTGACAGTGTGTCACCAAGGAATATAAAAACCCATTTTCTTCTCCAGAAAAGCCTGCTGGTGAGCTGTGGCATCACTGCAGGATCCCTGGAAGGGCTCCCCAGAGCACCCCGTGGTGCTGCCCCTGGCAGAATGGGCAGGATAAAGTGCAGCCAAGGAGGTTGGTCAGGGTTTGAATCAATGCAGTTTCCCACCATTTCCTCCTTCCTTCAGCTCAGCCACATTTGGAGAGCAGGACAGGTGAGGCCACCTCAGGCAGTCCCTGGCTCTGCAGTGGCTGCTGTCAGTCCCCAAGGAGCCCTCAGTGCCACACAGAACAGGTCTGGGGTTGTTCCTCTTACCCTGCAGAGCCGAGGAGAGCGTTCACCCAAAGGAGCTGTCACCAGCCAGCCAGGCTCAGCTCCTGTCCCAGTGCCACCACCGCCTGGGCCAGGTGTCTGCTGCTCCCTGTCCTGCCTCTCCTTTGGCCTCTCTTGCCCTTGTAAGGGGACACTTATAGGCTCCCCCTGCCCACAGGCTGAGGAAGGTGTGGCACTGCTGGGACACCCAGCACTGACGCTCGCATGACAAGCTGTAGGACAAGTTCTTCCTCTGAGCTCCCACAGCCACAGCAGCCTCCTGCCCTTGGCTTTCACAACAGGTGTGGAGCTGACATGAACCTGCCCTCAGCTCACCTGTGGCCCGAGGACCTGGCCAGAGGGTGACCAGACATGCTCCTGCCCTGGTGACACCACAGGGCTGCCCAGGTGGGTGAGCCAGGAGTGGCACCAAGGTGGCAGGAGCTCTGGGATGGAGGTGCTGCAGCACACTGGGCAGGCCCTGCCCTCCTGAGCACTGCAGCACCACTGGGCTCATCCTCTACCAACGGTCAGGCAGTAAATAAAGAGTTCCCAGTGGCAGAACCATCCCAGCACCAGCTTCCCACAGCTGGAAGTTGTATCCCAACTCAGCAGCCTCCAGCACAAGTGCCACAGTTGGTACACAGCCATGATCTGGTTGGGTCTGGGGACTGGCAGCACCTTGGCAGAGCCTTTTCCATGCCTTAAAATCCCCCTGGATCCCAGCAGATCCCTGGTGAGCTCCTGCCTGGCAGGGCTGCAGGGCACTGCTGACCACATCAGTGCTATCTTACCCCTTTAAGAGCCAATGTGTCTTGGCTGCTGCGGAGTTTTTACTGGCACGCTTCACCTCTAACTGGGAAAGGAAAAACAGGGTTTGGTATGTCAGCCTGGGGAAGCTGCTAACCTCACTCCCACACCTCCAGCTTCCCTCTGGCACCTTCTGCTTCCTTCCATCTCAGGACAATTTCCACCTCGGGAGCCGTGAAGCAGAACCATAGAACCACAGAACCACAGGATGAGGGGATGTCCTGAGCTGGAAGGAACCCACAGGGGTCACCCAGTGCCCCTCGGGTGTCACTCGGGGCTCAGCCCCAGCGAGGGACAGGCAGTGTCTGTCCCTGCCGGAGGTGTTTGGGGCAGCACAGCTCCGCAGGCACCTGCCGGCACAGAGAAGGGAGCCCAAGGCGCTCCGGGGACATTCCCGGAGCTGCTGCCGGTCCCTGTCACACTCCTGCCCGCCAGCACGGAGGCGGGGGCAGGAAAAAGCAGCAAATTCCCAGATCCCGACTCCGCCGTGGCCCAGTGGAAATTTTGCCCGTTTTGTGCATTCAGCTCACAGCCCGCTCTCCCCGGTGCCTGGCACAGGCGGCGGCGCTTTCCTCGCCAGAGATTGTGAGCAAGGAACATCGGAGGCATTGAAATGAAGCTGCTGAAATCGCCCTTTATCAGCAGCGCCGGGGGACCGCAGCCCACGTGGCTCTCGAGTAGCCCGGCGGCACCGCCGAGCTCCAAAGCCTCTCAGGGGATTTTTTAAAGCATTCCCAGGTCCATCCACCTCCTCCAGCCACCGGCGGGGCCCAGAGCAGCCCAGCAGAGCCCCGAACCCCAGAGAGCTCCCGACTCGAGGTAGAAGCTGAAAGGGAACTTACTGCGCTCAGCTGGGTCTTATTCTGCTCCCCACGCCGGGCACCAGCAGGGCTCTGCCAGCTGACAGGCAGCTTAAATATTGCCAGAGAATCGGGGTTTGCCAGCGGAGCTGTTAACAGGGTCACAAGGAATGAGAAGGAATATTTATAGTCAAAGTTAAACTAATTGACCGAAGTTACTCTTTTGGTCTCCCGTGGCTCTGGTGAGAAGTGCATTATTTTCACTATCAGGGCTCCCGGGTCAAACTCCACGGAGTGCCATTCTCTTAAGCAATCTGTGCGGCTACCCAAGTGACACAGAACAATAAAAAATCCGGGCTGATGTCCTCTGGAGCTGACAGCCCGTGGCACAGGGAGGAGCTGACAGCCAGTCCTGTCTCTGTGTTTATGCCTGAGCCTTCCAGAGCGCAGCATCCCTCCGTGGGCTGGGGTTTGTAACACCCTGCTGGGGCTGGAGGTTAATCCCAGAGTCGAGTCCCTCTCTGGGAACAGGCTGGAGGTTTGTCTTCAGCATCATCTGTCTGAAAACCCTGACAAACCATTAGGGCCAAAACACACAGAGTGATGCTGGAGAGAAACCTCACAGCACAGAGAGAGACCATGGCAGGGGGCAGCTGGTAAATCCCTGCAGTTGGGGTGCACAGATGATACTGGGGAGAAATTCCTTCCTGGGAGGGTGGTGAGGCCCTGGCACAGAGTGCCCAGAGAAGCTCTGCCTGCCCCTGGATCCCTGGAAGTGTCCAAGGCCAGGTTGGACAGGGCTTGGAGCATCCTGGGACAGTGGAAGGTGTCCCTGCCATGGCAGAGATGATCTTTAAGGTCCCTGAGAGTGCAAACTTTCCTGGGACTCGATGATTCCATTAAAAAGTGGAATCACTTTTCCTAAAGGTGGATCCTCAAGGGCTGCAGATGCAGCACCAGGTGTCTTGAGCTACCTCCCAGTCTATGCCACCTTTTCTCCCCAACTTACAGCTCTTCCAGCCCAAAGCTCAGATCTTTCTTTGTCTCTTTGGCATCTTTCATGGCACCTGGAGAACAATTACAGATTGTGGCCCTTCAAGCCACAATCGAGGTGCTTAGAGGGAGGATTCCCAGGTGGTTCCACTTTGCCTTGGAGGTGCTTGGTACAAACGTGTCCCAGCTGGGAGCCACCTGACTGTACTCAAACTGCTCATTTCCTCTCTGAGGTCTTTTCCCCTCTATTTCTTGCAGGAAAGAATGAAATCCTTAAATCATCTGAGGTTTGGAATGTAACCTGGGATTCTCAGGGAGAGTTTCCCAGCCTGTGTCAGAGGATGGAAGTGGCAGCAGCAGAGCAGGAGCAGCCATGGCTGCATTCCCTGCACTGACCCCAGCTGCTGCCCGAGCTGTTATTTCCTTCCCAAGGACAGGTTTCCTGTGAGGATGACCCTGTGCTCAGGGCTGACGCAGGAATTCCGTGTGAGGCTCAGAGGAGAGTGCCCAGCTCTGCACAGGAATTACCTCATGTCTGCAAAGAAGTTAGCAGAGCCCAGGAAAATGGGAGTGTGCAGGGAATGATGTGATTGTGGTGTTGGCCAGGGTGAGTGGAGGTTCCAGGACATCATTCCAGGACATCATTCCCTGGTGTTTCTAGGGCTCAGCCTGGGCAGTTCCAGGACATCATTCCCTGGTGGTTTTTGGGCTCAGTCTGGGAAGCTCCAGGACATCATTCCCTGGTATTTCTAGGGCTCAGCCTGGGCAGCTCCAGGACATCATTCCCTGGTGGTTTTTGGGCTCAGCCTGGGCAGTTCCAGGACATCATTCCCTGGTGGTTTTTGGGCTCAGTCTGGGCAGTTCCAGGACATCATTCCCTGGTGGTTTTTGGCTCAGGCCAGGCAGTGGGAGCTGTTACAGCCACGCTGGGCTGGTGGGATGGGCCAGGGGGGCTGAGGAATCACCAGCAAGGGTTTGAGCACTTCAAATGGAATCTCAGGATGGGTCAGGTTGGATGGGACCACTGGAGGCCACCTGATCCACCCTCCCTGCTCCCTGGAGAATATCCCTCAGCATGCTGGGCAGATGGTTTCAGTATCTCCAGGGCAGGAGATGCACATTTCCAGTGAGGGACACAGTGGGTAACTCTGCACAGATCTGCTCCAGGGAGCACCCAGGGCTCCAGCAGGCTGCTGTAAACCTGCTAAACCACAACACCTCAGAGGGAACTTCTCCCCAGCTATCTGCTCCTAGTGTCACAGAGATTAATTGCCCCAGGACAGAACCTCAGCCAAGAATTCCTTCTCAGAGGGAAACAATTCACTGGCTCATGTGCTCACTAAATGTTTTCTTCTGAAGGCTGGAGTTAAAAATCCATGCTATTTTAAGAATTTGCTACTCATTTTGATCCGTCCAGCCTGGATGCTGCAGTGCAGGAAGGTCCTTCAGGCAGTGATTCCATCCCAGCCCAGCCTGCAGGTGTCAGGAGCCAAGATCAACAAGTGCAGAAGTGCCAGATGCAGAATTCCTCACACCATCACCAATTCTGGACAGAAGACAGAGGTCTGTGCAGTCAGGAGGCAGAAGGCAGTAGCTTTATTTTAGGAATAGCACATAGGCATTGGGTAGAGACTGAACTGTGAATATACATCATCCTGTTATCAAATCATATCGCCAGAAGTTCTGGTTCTTTGAAAATATTCACATAAAAATACCAAAGGGATTGGAGTTCTAACTATTTCAGAAAGTTACAACATGTAGCAAAATCTATGTACAGCATCTTCTCTCAGGACAGTTTCAAAAGAACCTCCGGTGGTTTAAATATTGAATATGTTTTAAAAAAAGAAAAAAAAAAAAATCAACGGAATGCAGTGTGCAACATCCAAAAGGGAAGGAGGAGCAGAGGGAGCATGGTCCTGTCCTGGACCTCTGGGAACACAAGGCTACCCACTACCTGGCACTTAAAGCTGTATAAACGGAGAACACTTGTGAAAATATACCTCACTTTCTACAGCAGGGTTTAAAAAAATACCAAAACCCGGAGATCTGAGGGTCGTAAGGTCTCCCATGAATAATGCACGGGTCGGTGATTGTGCCCTCGAGCGGAGCTGCAGGACGAGCCCTTGCTCTGGCCGTGGGTGGAGGCAGGGGTGACCTACACTGCGACTGCTGGGGCTGCAGGGCGGGCTGAGGGACACGGCTGGCTCTGAAGGCAACGGATGCGTTTTGCACGGAGGAAATGCTCACAAAGTCACGCACTGTGGGGCTGCTGCCCGAGCTGGGCCACCCGCAGGCAGCACAGGCATTGGCCATGGAATGCTGTCCCTCCGTCCTGGGGACAATCCCGGCAGCTGAGGGACAGCCAGCCTCGGGGAGAGAGGGACGTGCACGTTGAGGGATGTGCTGTGCAGCCTTCGGGAGTTCCCTGGGATATTCACCGTGAAAACTACACTGAAGGGACTCTCAGGATTCTAGAACAGGCCAGGGGATGAGTTTCCTGCTGTCTCTGCCATGCCTCAGAGTGGCACTGGGGTTGCAGAGGACTCCTGCTCATTTTTAGGCTCTCAGGGGTTCTGTGCTTTCCAGGGAGGCATCAAAATGCTCAGGGCTTCTGTCTGCTGGCGAGTTCCACTAGCCTCGTGCTGATGGTGTTACACTCTTGGGAAGGTTTCAAGATCCTCTGGCACAGCTCTGAGCAAAGCTGAGGGCCAGGAAGGACCCGTGAGCTGGGTAGGATCAGACCAGTCTGTCCTTGGGACCACATGGATGTGCCAGAAGGGTTCTGCAAGGTCCTGCTGCTTTCCATTGCCACTGCCAATGCAAGGGGATTAAAGCTTCTGGGCCACCTGCAGGGATCTCTGCTCCACTGTTAGGGTTTGTTCAGGTGCAGCTCCAGCCCCACGAGCTCTGCAGGGCAGAGGGGCTTGGAGAGGGGCTGGAGAGGACTCAGCTCTGCGGGTCCCAGAGGAGCAGGCACTGCTGGCTGCCCTCCTGCTCATCCCTCATGCTCCCTTCCTGCTGCCCTGCCTGGGTGCTCTGGCTGGGTTCTCAGCCTGGCCCCAAGGCTGGCAGGGCAGAGTGGCCATGAGGGTGTGGGGAGCCCTGCCAGTGCCAATCACAGGGGTTTGGGAACCACAGCACTGTGGGGTTTTACCAGATGGGCACAAAACCCTTGGCTCAGTGACCTGCAGGAAGTGAAGTGTGCTATGGAATCTGTCCAGGACCAGTGCAGGGTTTACCTTCATGCCACCCTCATGTCATCCTCTGTCACCTGCGGTGCCTCCTCAGTGTCCACCTCCTCAGTGTCCACCTTCTCAGTGTCCACCTCCTCAGTGTCCACCTCCTCAGTGCCCACCTGCCCCCACCCCTCTGTCCGTGACTCTGCTGGGTGGGAGCAGGTGGCAGCAGCGTATTTACAACCAGACTGGACAGGAGCAAATTGCACTTTGTTGGCAATGAATTGTCACACCTCAGGTGGCCACGGGCTGTCACCAGGCGAGGGGAGAGGTCATCCTGGGGCTGCGCTGGCTGTCACCAACCTGCACGTCACTGAGAGCTCGCTGTGGGACAGAAAGGGCAGCACTGAGCGTGGGGCTGCTGGGGCAGGGGAAGCTCAGGGCACTGACCACAGGCTGCCCAGAGAGGCTGTGGCTGCTCTTGGATCTCTGGAAGTGTCCAAGATCAGGCTGGACAGGGCTTGGAGAAACCTGGGATGGTGGAAAGTGTCCCTGCCATGGCAGGGGGTGGATTAGCTGACCTGGAAGATCTCTTCCAACCCAAACCATTCCAGGATCACATTACTCTTCCCTAGGGCTTGTGCTTGAGGCCTCCCTCAGTGTCCCACCCTGGCCAGCCAATTTGTATTAGAAAAACTGCACCTTATCAGCCCTGGGAAAATTGCCTCTTTCTCAGGTACAGGTGTTCACAACACCCCATCCTGCTCCCACCACTCACACACAAATAAAAAAACCTCACTGACACTGCACAGGAGGTCCCTGGCTGGCTTTGAAGGGTTCAACTCACCTCAAACTTGCTCATGAATTCTGCAAAAATGCCAAAGAAGGCTTCAGAAGTTGTCATTTTTGAGTCTTCCCCAAAGAAGGACAACACCTTGCTGAACTCCTCCATGGCCTTGTGCTGCAGGTCGTCCAGGGAGCGCATGGCAGGCTGGGCACTCTCCAGGAAGGACTGCAGAACTGGCTCAAGGACAAAGCTGTTCCATGGGTCTGATAGGGATCAGAATCCCTTATCAATCTCTTATCAGATGGCTGGGTTCCAGCCCAGCCTGCAGCAGGGAGATGTGCACAGGCACGTGTGGAGGTGCTCGGCTGTCCCTGACAGCACAGGTCCCAAGGACAGATGTCCCAGCATGTTCCCTGCCCTGTGACACTGGGGCTGTGCCACCCTGAGGCAGCTGAGCTGGGGGCATCACCAGATCTGCCTCCCATGCTGGCTGGGAGCACCTGAGGTGGTGCCAGGCACACCTTGGTGGCTTTGCAAGGAGCCACAGAGGCACTGCCATGGTTTCACTCGAGGGCAATGAGGGGAGTGGGGGATTTGCCCTTTCCCAGAAGGATACAGTCATGACAATGGCAAATCTGTCCTCGGCGGTGGCTGGCATGTTGTGACAGGCCATCTGGATGTCACTCACCGTGGTGTGCAGGTCCTTCAGGTCAGCTGTCAGCGTCCTCTGGTTCACTGCAGGGGGAGAGGGGTCAGCGAGGTGCAGCTCTGGGGTTGTTCCCACAGCACACCGAGGGTCAGTCAGTCTGTCTGTCTGTCTGTCTGTCTGCACAGCTCTGCACCAATGTCCTGCTGTCCAGGCAGGGTGGACAACCAGACTGTCCTGCTGGCACCTGCAGGTTGCCAGGAGCTGCTGGTGCTCACAGCAAGAGAAGCCAAGAGTGTCTAAAGGAGCCTGGAACATGCCAAGGGAAAGGAGCACACAGGATTCATGGGATGGACACACACTTGGGAGGGGACAGGAGGGACACAGGACATCAGGACAAGGGGGACAGAGTGGCAGGAGTGTGGGCAGCTGGCAGCCTCCAGGGACAAAAGGGTTATTTAGGAGTTAGGCCAGATACAAATTCCAGCTGGGAAAGCTCCAGGTACAGACCTTCCTCAAGTGGAAATTTACAGCTCTAGGCCTGAATTTGCTCCTTTATTTATCCACTGTAGTGCTAATTCCCAAGGGAATTGCTCACAAATGGGGATGGTGTGCTGGGGGAATGCAGCTCGTGCTTTGTAGAGATTCAATGCATTGTTTAAAATCACAGAAGCATTGAGGCTGGAAAAGCCCTCTAAGATCATCCAGTCCAGCTGTTTCCCCAGCACTGCCAAAGTCACCACTAACCCAAGCACTGTCCCCAGGTGCCACATCCACACAGCTTTTAAATCCCTTCAGGGATGGGGACTTCACCCCTGCCCTGAGCAGCTGTGCCAGGGCTGGGCAGCCCTTTCTGTGAAGGAATTTTCCCTAAAATCCCACCTAAATCTCCCCTGGCCCAGCCTGAGGCTGTTCCCTCTCCTCCTGTCCCTGTTCCCTGGAGCACAGCCTGACCCCCTGGCTGTCCCCTCCTGTCAGCAGCTGTGCAGAGCCACAAGGTCCCCCTGAGCCTCCTTTGCTCCAGGCTGAGCTCCTTTCCCAGCTCCCTCAGCCTCTCCTGGTGCTCCAGCCCTTCCCAGCTCTGCTCCCTTCCCTGGACACTCTGCAGCCCCTCCATGTCCCCCTTGTTGTGAGGTGCCCAGAGCTGTCCCCAGGACTGCAGGTGCCCCAGCAGTGCCAGCTCAGGGGACAGGCACTGTGTCACACCTGATCAGCCTCTTGTGACACCACCACAGCCAGTGGCTGGAGAACAACTCCAGCACCTGTGGGATTGGTTTTTCCTGCAGCCAGGGGAGCTGTAGGGTCCTCAGGGTCCTCACTCAAGGTGACAGAGCTGTGGCTGGACTGTGTCTCCTCCCCGGGGTGCTGCACAGCCCTGGCACACCTGCATGGAGGGTGGGGCAGACCACCTCTGGCATTTCCATTTCCTGTGCCTTCTCTGCATTTCCAAGGTACCTCTGACCTTGGGAATCACGTTTCCAAGCCAGCAGGGAATAGCAGGGCAGGAGACAGAGCGTTCTCCAGGCACTGCCAAGTGTGGCAGGGTGGGACGGGTGGCACCTCCCCTGTCACTGAGCTCATCCCTTCCTAACTCCCTGCTCTTGCTCAGGAACACTCCTCAGGTGTTCTGCCTCCCCTCCTGCTCCTGCCAAGGCTGTGCAGCTCCGGCTGACCCCAGACTCAACCCCAGAGGCAGAGCAAGGACACTCAGGGCTTGCAGCTGCTGCTCCTTTACCTTTGGCAGCGAGCGGCACTGTCGGAAGGTCCTTGGCAAAGCCCAGGAGCTCTGGGAAGTGTTGGCTGAGGGATTTGGCAAGAATGTGCAGGAAGGTGGATTTCCCATCGACTGTCTTGGTTGTGTTCAGCTGCAGCAAAGCAGAACGAGTGAGGATCCCCCGCAGAGGCAGTGGGGCTCACACACCCTCGGGGTCACTCACTCCCTCTCGGCTTGCCCCACACTCCCAAGGTTAATGTTAAACTGCACATTTAATGGTTACACACCAAATTAGTGGGGGAGATGCTCCCTCCCACAGGGCAGGGCTGTTCCCTCATTCCCACCCCTCAGGAGTCCCACGGCAGCCCATGTGGGATGAGGATCTTCTCCCAGCCCCAGCCAGGGCTCTGGCCAGCCTGAGGCAGGAGGATTGCTCAGCCCACTGGAGCACCAGAGCCTCAGCAGAGCCTCTCTGCAGCCACCCCTGGGATCAATCCAGCCCCCTGCACTGTCCCCTCCCTTAGGAGGAAACACAGAGCTCCCAATCTCAGTGTCTCCTGCACAGAGCAAGCCTGGCTCTCCTTACCTCGGTGAGGAAGTTGATTTTAAAGCCTGTTGTTTTGCTGGTCTTGGGCTGCCCGTTGTTCAGGTAGTTTCCCATGGCCAGCACGAACTGCAAAGAGGAAACCAGGGATGAGGGGCTGCTGAGCTCCTGCCCCTGTATCATCCCACCTCCCAGCCCCTGGGACTGGGAATTTCTGTTCACCTCCCATTAATGTGCAGCCAGGCATTGCCCCCTAAGGATTTAAGGAATTATTGGGGGTCACTGGCCAGGAGGCACTAAGGAGGCTCATCTCTTGTCTGGAAATGTGTGATCACATGGTGACCTCCTTTATCCCACCTGCTTTTTTTTAAAGCAAAACCAAATGAATTAACAGCAATTTGGGGCAACTCATCTCAGGAGGGTCAAGGAGGAATTGCAGTGCAATTTGCTCTCTCTGCCAGGCACAGCCCATCCCAGGACCCCAAAAACACCTCCTCAGGGGCACGGGCAGTATGAGGGTGTGAGGGACCAGCCTGGGATGCTGCCCAAATGTGGGACACCCCTGTGGCTGGAGCTGCCCATGGGTGTTCCTGCGGAATGCTGAGGGCCACTGGTGACTGTCCCAAGGAGGGATTGCTCTGACCTCCAGGATCTTTGCCAGCTTCTTGCTGCTCTTCAGCTCTAGAGAGGCCTTGCAAATGCACTCATAGCTGGCTTTGATCTCCTCGGTCTTCTCCTGCAGGGTGGTTTTGAAGTGCAGGCTGCGCAGGCGGATCTTGTACTCAGGGACTGACAGCATCTGGGGCAAGAGGAGGGGAGGATCACTGCCCTGCTAGCCACAATCCACCCTGCACGAGGCTTCTCCTGGCCTGCTGCCCTGCATGTGGAAGCACAGTGTGCAGGTGGCACATGGAGTGGCTGGACTGGTTTGTTGTGGAGCAGAAAGGCTTTGCAAGATGAGGGCTTTGCTGCCCTTGTAAAATCCTTGCTCACTGCTGTTACTCTGGCTAACTAGAAAAGCATTCTGGAAATGACTCAGCTAAAGTAGGGGTGAAAAAGAAGTTACATTATTGTAGAACAATTATTAGAACCAATAAGCGCTCTCACCATGGGGCTCATAGTTGGTCACACCTGATGCTGTTCCTGTCCTGGTCTGTGGTGTTGGTTAAGCACATTTGTTGTGCCTCACCAGTATGGAAACTCAGAACAAACTAACAGTTTAAGAACCCTGGATTTTTGCAATAAAGTGTCTTCACTATACCATCATGAAATCCATGTGTGCCCTTAAAAAACACCGCCCTGGTTTGCTGCCCTGGGATGGCAACACCAACATCCACGAATGACTTTGTCACCAGAAAGTAAATCAGAGCTGGGCAAAGTCACTGCCACCAAGGAGCAAAAACCCAGCTGCTGTGGGAGCTGCCAGACCCCATGGGCATCACCCTGAGCATCACCCCCACAGCCCCAGGGCCACCAGCTTGTCCCAGGTGTGTGTCCTGCTGCCAGGGGACAAGGCACACACAGCCCCAGGGCCACCAGCTTGTCCCAGGTGTGAGTCCTGCTGCCAGGGGACACGGCACACACAGCACAGCCCTGCCGGGGCACCTGCAGCACGAACTGGTCAGGCTCGCTCAGCTTGCCGGGGTTCTCCTTGTAGCTCTGGAAGCGCTGCACCTCCTCCCCGTCCGGGGCGTAGAGCAGCAGCTGCTTGATGTGCGATGGCTCCAGGCGATCTGTCTCCATGGTCATCAGGATCTGCCGCAGCTCGATGTGCGACAGCTTCAGGTGGGCGATCAGGATGGCTGCGGGAGGGAAGGGGTCGTTGTCATTCAGGGCGGAGGGAGGGGACCCTGGGAGGGTGGCACTATTGGGGACACACTGCCCAGGATGGGGACATCAACCTCCCCACGGTGAGATGGTGTGGGCTTCTCCACTGCCCTGGCAGAGGAAGGGCTCCCCACGCCCTGTGGAGGCTGCAAGGGGACCCCACGGGTGGCTCTGGTCCTGCAGCCCCCCTGGCACTGCCACCTCACCCACAGAGCTGGTGGGCTGCACTGGGACCAGCCCTGCTCCACATCCCACCCCAGCAGGTCCCACCAAGCCCTCCCACCCTCCTTCCCACCAGAAGCACATCCTGGAGAAGCAGCACTGCCCCTCCACTGCCCCACTTCACCCCTGCAGGCTCTGCTCCTCCCCGGGACAATGAGGACAATCACAATCCCATCTCCATCCTTTCCCAGAAAGTTGCCTCCTTCCCCCTGCCCGGGGCTGAACCCAGTCTGGGAGGAGCTCTGGGCTGCAGGAAAAGTCCATCCCAGCTGAGCTGTGCCCACGGGATTGTGCTCATGTTCCTTCCCTTTACCTTTCCAGTCCTCTACATCCCACCTGTGGACCCCTTTTGGGGTTACCTTCACCATGAGCTTTACTTACATGTGTTGTAGGCCTTTTTGTGGGACAAAATCTCAACCACATCTTTCTTTTTAAAGTTTTCAGGCATGAGAGTTGGCTCTGGAAGAGAAACTGAAAGATTTAATGGTGGGTAAGGACAGGCTCAGGCGGCTCCAGCGGGAAGAAAACTGTCCTGCAAACACTGAAACCATGAATGAAAGAGAGCAAAAGGGATGCTTTGCACACAGCAATGGCTCCAGGAATCCTTGAATTCTGCGATTCAAAGATCTCCCCAATGGAGGACTCAGCTGCAGCTGAAAAAGGTAAAACGAGAAGGTGAAACACACAGAAAACCCCAGACTGCTCAGAAACATCCTAAAAATGATGTCCCCTGAGATGAGAGCCTTTTCATCCCACTTCCACTGCCAGCTGGGCATCGTGGCCCTGGCAGGAGAGCTCAGACATCCCACGTTTTCTACTGGAATGCCTCCCACCAAGATCACCACCACTCTGCACCCCCAGCCTGCACCTCACCCTGGGCTTGTGGCACAGAAAAACTCCGGAGGGTGGGAGATCCCAGTGGGTCTGTGGGAGATCCCAGTGGGTCTGTGGGAGATCCCAGTGGGTCTGTGGGACACCCAGAGTGATGGGGGCTGCATTGGCAGGGAGCTCCAGACCATGACAGCTCTTGGGGCCAACCCACTGATTATTTACATAAAAAGGAACGTGCTGCTTGTGATGATTTCTTTGGACACAGGGATGTTTTCATGGCTTTTTCAGCATTTCCAGAGGTCTCAAGCACCAGAGCAGCAATTGGTGAAAGCCTCCAGCAGGGCTTCAGTGCCAATGAAATGTGGAGAGAAAACAGATCATGGCAGCAGAGATACTCAGTGGAGATAATGAAACCATCTCCACCTCAATGATCTGCTGTTCCACCAGCCACACAATCCTGAGGATGAACAAATTCATGCCGTGGGTGATGTCACAGACAGGCATTGCCTTGCTGCCCATTGAGCCCCAGTTCCTCCCAAGTGGCACCCATCTCTGCTGGTACCAGGACCTATTTTGGGGCTCAGTACTTACTCGTGGGCTTCTGAGTCCCGAAGTGCAGCTCCAGGTCGAGGTATTTGACCATATCACTCAGCTTGTCGTAATCCGAGTCTTCCCCGAGCTGTGGGGGGAGGAGGAGTCAGGAGCTGTGCTGGCACAGGGACAGCCCCACAGTGCCCACCTCTGCTGGCACATCCCCTGGCCCCACACTGAGCTCCGTGTCCCCAGAGGAAACCAGGACAGCTGGTGGCACTGTCCTGTGACTGGAGGCTTAGCCATTGCCCTGCAGATTCCCTCAGCTCCTGACACAGCTGAAATCCTAGAGCACCTTTGTCTTCACTTGCTCCTTGGATGTGATTCCTCTACCCAAGGATAAAATGGGAATTGCAGGAGCTTCAGGGATTTTTTTGCACACAAAATATCACTGTGAGGAAGTGTCTTCCTTCCCGGAGTGCTGAGGAGAGGGATCTGCAGGATTTCAAGTGCCTGTGGGACTGGAAGATGATCCCACAGCTCCCCTCTGGCTGCTCAGGGAATATGGCATGTCCTGAACGTCGGGAGAGACACGGAGGCTGGGAATTACACCCCAGGAAGGGATTGAATCCACATCCAGGGTTCTGCACCACTTCATGCCCACCATGCCAAAGGATTGTCATGCCTTGTCTCACTCCTCACCTCTGCCTTCCCCCTGCAGGGTCCTGCCCTGCCCTGCCCGGGGCTCTCCCATCGCTCTGCTCCAACCATCCTCATCCTTTCACACTGATAAAACCCCACAGCTGCACAGCACATCTGGAGGCAGCTCCTGGCTGTGCCACCCCTCCGGGCAGGGAAATGCTGCCCAGGATGCTGGGACCAAAACCAGCATCTCAGAGGCTTTCCCCGGCAGTCTGGTCCAAACTATGGAAAGGATGAAAGGAAGCCCTGCAGAGCCTGGGCACAGCTCAGCACTCCCCAGGGCGCGGCCGGGACCCCCATCCCTCACCAGCTCCCTGCTGCCGGGCCATACCTGCCCCCAGATGGTGCCCTCCGAGTTCTCCACCTGCTCCCAGCGCAGCCTCTTGACGCTCATGTGGTTGGACTCGCTGCGGCGGTGCAGCAGCCCGCGGTGCAGGGGGGGAGCGCAGGGCACCGGCGGCGGCGGCGGCGGCGGCGGCGGGGGCGGGATGGGGTGCAGGTGGCTGACCAGCGACTTGGTGGCGGGAGCCGCGCTGGCCTTGGTGGCCTCGGCCTTGGTGGGGCCGGTCTGGGGGTCGTGGAACTGCAGGGGGGGCGGCGGGGGCGGGGGGCTGAGCGGAGGAGGGGGGATGTGGTCCGAGAGCGTGGAGTAGGTCAGGGAGCTGCCCTCGTCGCTGCTGCTGATGTACTCGCTGCTGCTCACGTCGTTGGTCACATAGCTGCCCTGGTCATCCTGGAAACTCATCTGCGTGGGACAGCAGAGGCTGAAGGTGGCACCTCATCCTCGGTTCAGCATCCTCCACCCACAGCAGCCGCTCCCGGGGTGTCCTGTGCCCCTGTGCCACCCCAGAGCCCCGGGCTGTGTCCCCACAGGCTGCACACGGACAGCTCCACGCCCGGGGCACCACAAATGATGCTCTGAGCACCTCGTGTCACTCTCACCTCCTCGTAGTCATTCTCAGGGGTGAGGAAATCATCCACGATGGTGACCCTGTGTCCCAGCTGCTCGCTGAGCGCGTCCAGGAACCGATCGGTGTCGCGGCTGCGCGGCGGCCGGGAGAAGGTGAAGAGCTTCTTGCGCCGCGACAGGGGCGAGTAGGCGCGGTGCTTGGGCGACGGGGCCGGGCTGCTGTCCAGGCTGACGTACGGGTTGGACTCGGTGCTGCACGGGGAGGCCACGCTGCTGTGCAGCCGGTAGTAGCACGGCTGGGATGCCAGCGGCTCGCTCGGCCACGCCAGCCCCGGGCCAGGCTTGCGGCCACCTGCGGGACAGAGCCAGGGGACTGCGTGGGGGTCCTGCAGGCCACAGCCCCGGGGGACAGCGAGCCCTGGGAGAGGAGTGGAGAGGGCGAGGAGAGCTGCCCGGGCAGCACTCTGTGATCCCATGGGATTACCCACCCCATGCACTCCACTGCCCTCCTGCAGCCAGAGCCCTGCAGAAGCACTGTGCTCATATTGTCACTGCTTCCTCACCAAATGTCACCGAGAGGATGTTGTCTCCTCCCCCGCCTGCCTGGCCAGCAGCACCCACCCTCCTTCACCCACTGTCACCCGAGGTCCCCCCAGGAGGTACCTGCAGCGTGGGGCAGCTCCGGGGCCGGGGGTGATGTCCTGTGCAGGGCAGCATTGCCCATCTTGCCAGCAAGGCCACCGATCAGGCGGTTCTCCAGCTCTGCGTAGACAGCTGACATCTGGGAAAGGACAGGGAGCTGCTGCCATGCCCGGATAGGGACAGGGCTTGTGAGAGACTGCCGTGTTCTGGGGACAGGACAGTCCCCACAGAAGCTGTGGCTGCCCCTGGATCCCTGGAAGTGTCCCAGGCCAGGTAGGACAGGGCTTGGAGCAGCCTGGGATAGCAGAAGATATCCCTGCCCATGGCAGGGGTGGCACTGGATGGGATTTCAGATCCCTTCCAACCCAAACCATTCTGGGATTCTCTGACTCACCAGTTTCTGTCTCTCACTCTTTAAAGGGGCTTCACCCCAGCCCAGGCTACTCTGCCTTGTCTGAGCCCACCTCCAGACAGACACCAGCAGCCATCAGCCGCATTAAAGGTGACTAATTGCCCAGGGAGGTGACCTCAGAGAGGCTCCGAGGCAGGGACACTGTCAGCCACCAGCAGGTACTGCACCCTTCCCCATTCCCTTTTCAAGAATCAAACTGCCAACCCCTCCTGTGGACACAACACCCACACACGTGGGCAAAGCCCCTGCAGAGGTGTCCCCTGCCCCATCACACCATTTTGGGGTTGGGTGTCTCCGGGAGGGACGTGCCGTCACCAGCCTGCCTCTCTCCAGGGATCAGGCGCACGGGGACCTCCACGGTGTCACTGCCTGCGGGAGAAAGGGACAGAGCAGTCACTCCTCTGCCTGTGTCCCCAGCTCCCCACAGCCCTGACCCATCAAAGCCTTGCTGGGACCCGGAGCGACCTTCCTGCCCCAGCTCCTGGCCCTGGGGGTCCCGAGGGAGCAGTGCAGGGTGGGCTTAAGGTCAGTGCAGCAATTCCAGGCTGCTCCACTCTTCCCTCGGGGCAGCTGAGGACAGGGCTGCTCCCCACAGCTGGCGAACATCTGCCCAGACATGGCTCCCCTCCAGCACGCACAGCTGTCGGCTGCTCTCGTGCTCTAATCCCCACCAGAAAAGCTCCTTGGAGCCAGGTTAGAGGATCTCCCCCCGGGCAATGGCTCAGAGCCCCCTGACAGCTGAGGAACACCACATGCCTGGGAGGTCCTGGAGGGAGGTCATGGGGAGGTCACGGTGGGGAGCACTGGTCAAGTGTCCTTCACCATCAGCCAGGAGCAATGGGAACAGGCAGGGAGGGCTTGTGCCTCGAATGGGGCTAATCAAGAATCTCCAAGTGGCCTTGAACCATGATCTCCCTCCTCACATGGGTCTCACAAATGTGATTTTCTCTGTGAATTTGGTGGAGTCTGAGAATGTTCAGAGGGAAGCCATAAATTGTGTCCCCCAGAAGGGAGGGCTTAGACCAGCAGGTCACATCTGAGTAATGGAAGGAACTGGAAACAACACTTAGCCTCAGACCAAGTGGTCTCTCATTGAATTGTTTTTTTTCATTGTGGAATCCTCATCCCTGGAGGTGTCCAAGGAACAAATGGATGTGGCTGGGTGACAAGGTAGGGATTGGACACAGCTTGGACTCAACAATCTTGGAGGGCTTTTCCAAGCTAAATGATTCTATGTTTCTGTGATTCTGTTTCTGAAAACACAGATTTCCAGCCAAAGCCTCAGTGCTGCTCTACTCTGACCTTTGCCTCCATCTTTTCCTATCAATCACACTTCAGAACAGGTCAGGAATTTGGCTTGGGGCAGAGCAGGACACTGCAGGCACAACCCCCAGGTCCCAATCCTCTCCCCCCAGACCCCAATCACCCACCTGCTGCCCCCTCCTCGGGATGGGGTGTCCTGAGGCTGCCCCGGCACAGGGACGCCCCTCGGACAGAGCTGCGGTATCGATCCTCAGCTTCTGCCTCGGCTGCAGCAGGAAACACCTCCGTGAGGCACAGACACACCCCCCAGCTCCCCATCCCTCCTCATCCCAGCACAGACACCCCCAGGGCTCCCCCAGGGCTCCCCCAGCCCCATCAGACTCCCAGCAGCCGCCATTCCCAGGCAGTCACTCACTCCATCCCTGGGGAGCTGAGCAGGTTCCAGATGCTCCTACCAGCACGGGGCAGGGATGGATACCCAGAGATGGGACATCCAATCACTTTTGCCAGCAGCATTGGCATCCACCAGCTCATGGGGCATGTGAAACTCCAGCCCTGAGCTGGGCTGGTCCCAGTAAGAAGGAAGTGGGGCCAGCACTGGAATGCTGCCTGGAAGGACCACGTTGTCCATGCATTGTCCATGTGCAGCTCGGTGCTCAGGCTTACAGCAGGATGGAGGCACCAGAGCATCCATCTCTGAGCTCCCAGACCAGCACTGGGACATGGCAGATCACCCGAGTTTGGAGGCCCAGGGGAAGGACCAGCCCAAATTCAGAGATCTCTGGCCTTCCAGGCACAGACACACAGAATGGACAGGAACAACCAGAACTTCTCATGCTCAGAGACTGCCCCATTCACCCTGAGAGGAGCCTGGAACTGGGAACAACAGCCTGGGACAGGAGATTTGCTCCCGTGCTTCCCTCCTCCCCTGGCTGGGGATACCTGCTCTGCATTCCTGGAATACAGCTGCAAACTTCTTGATTTATACACCAATTATAGGGCATAAATTCCTGGGAATCTACAGCCCATGGCTGAGCCGTGATTCTGCACACACAAAGCAGAAGGGACTGAGTGCAAATCCAGTGAGCAGATGCAGTGTGGATGGAGCACAGCATTCCATGCACAACAGGAAGGATTTGCACCAGGACCTGGAGCTGTTTCTGGTTAATGCTAAAATCACAAAAGCCTCTCTTCAAGCAGTACCTCTTTTACCTTTGCTGAGTCTGAAATTAACACATCAATGTGAATAGCTCAGAACAGGAAAAACTGGAAGCAGTTAAGAGTCCAAATGCACA
Organism: Lichenostomus cassidix; assembly: GCF_008360975.1. Taxonomy (NCBI): domain Eukaryota; kingdom Metazoa; phylum Chordata; class Aves; order Passeriformes; family Meliphagidae; genus Lichenostomus; species Lichenostomus cassidix. The sequence continues at coordinate 964,107 of NC_139495.1, forward strand.
GATGAGGACGTTTCCCTCCAAATTTGCCCTCAGCAACCCACTGATGGCTTTGTGCTGCTGCAGAAGCAGGTGATGGTGAGGGGACAGGGGGACCAGGGAGAAGGGGGTCACCAACTGCCTCCTGTGTCTTTTTGGGAGAGCAGCACCACCTTCTCCACCTCTGCCAACCATGGATGCTTTTGTGACATCCCAAGAGACTCTGTGTCTGCTTGTTTTACCTCTCTGATGTGAACACTGCTCTTCAATCAACTGTTCCCTTCCTGGACTTCCTCACCTCTAATGACCTGAGCAGCTTCCAAAACCTTTGGTCCCAGAGCCACCATCTCAGGTACCATCTGAGATGCTCTCAGAGTCACCATCTCCTCTCAATGCAGAGTTTCATTCCAAAAGCACACAGCTCCCAGCACCCATCAGGACACGATGTGTCCATCCTGGAGCACGGGGACTTCCCTCTCACCTGCCAAAGCCTTGTACCCCAGAAACCTGTCAATCTTTTGCTGGCAGTGCTCCTGCTCCTCGTAGGTCAGCAGCTGGTAGATAAACTGCCAGAGGACTTGCTTGGCTGGTGTGTCCAGCACCGGATAGACATCCACAATGAGAGTGTCAATATTCCTGCAAAAACAGGGAGAGAGGGCTGGGCAGTGAGCTCATCCCTGCTGCACAGCCCCTCCACAGCTTCCCGGGGCTCCAGTGCTTCCCAGCCTTGGTTTTGCCATCAGCTGACTGCTGCACTGCACAGCTGCAGGGCTTGAAAGCCCTGTGGATGTGGCACTTGGGGACATGGCCAGTGGTGGGTTCAGCAGTGCTGGGGGAATGGTGGACACGATGGTCTCAGAGGGTTTTTCCAACTTAAAGGATTCCATGAGTAAGAGGGGTGAGGGAGCACCAGAAAGCAGAGAGAAAGCCTGGAAAGACCTGAATTTTAGCCAGCTGCAGGCAAACAGACTGAGGGAGAAATGCACCAAGAAGGGTGGCTGGGCTGGCAACTCCTGGGGCCAAAGGCTCCACCTCATTTTGATGTGTAGAGGTGGGAAAATGGCTGTTGGGAATAGCAGGGGTGAGCACCCCATCCCAGCCTGCAACAGGATGAAATTCTCCCTGGCACAGATTCCCAGAAAAGCTGTGGCTGCCCCTGGATCCCTGGAAGAGTCCAAGGCCAGGTTGGACTGGAGCAACCCAAGACAGTGGAAGGTGTTCCTGCCTGTGGCAGGGGGTAGAACAAGATGCTCTGTAAGGTCCCTTCTAACCCAAATCATTCCATGATTCTGCGACAGCCTCTGGTAAAACACTGCTGGAAGACCAAGCAAGGGCAGGAAAGGAGGTCACTAGTGAAATCTGGAGTGTGCCAGGGGTTCCCTTTGGATCCCTGCAGCAGGACAGGGGGATGTGCTGCATGGCAGGATGAGGGCTCTGCCAGCCACAGCCATTCCCATGCTGCCCCCGAGGAACGCTACAGCCAAGACTGTGGGAAGAGTGAGGAGACAAGGATGGAACCTGGAGAGATTTACTGGAAGAGGTGGAACAGGATCTGTGGCTGTCAGGGACAGCCAGGCAGCAGGAGAGCCTGCACTGGGAGACCAAGGGATACGGGGTGACCAAATCAACCTCAAAAACTAAAGGGTGTGCTCTGTCCCTGGGCACAACACCTGGACAGAGATGAGTTTGTGCTCAGGGAACACCCAGATGGGGAACCTGGAGAGAAGAGGGAGAGCAGAGCTCAGTGTGACAGCACAGCTCAGTGTGACAGCCTCCCAGCCCAGGTGTGCCTCTGCCTGACACTGACCCTGGCACGGGCACTGCTCCAGGGGGAGGAGAGGAGCTGGCACCGAGTTACCGATGTTGGAAGAAGCCCTCCAGCGCCTTGCAGACGGTGAAACGCTCGGGTGGGGTCAGCAGGTGCTCCAGCTGCTGCGTGAAGGTCCTTCCTTGGATCTTGATGCTAGAGGGGAGAATCTCTGCAACCCACTGCAGGGAGGTGAGGGCCGAGGAGCTGCTCGGGGACTCAGCAGAGTCAGAGTCTGCAAAAAAAATATTCCATCTTTCCTTGGTTTCTTTTGAGGGCAGTGGAGCAGCTGGAGTGCCACTGGCTGTGTCCTTTGAAGTAGGTCAGGTTGGATGGGGTTTGGAACAACCTGGTCTAGTGGAAGTGTCCCTGCCAGGGCAGAGGGGTGAAATGAGATCATCTTTAAGGTCTCCTGCAGTCCAAACCATGCCAGGATTCTGTGGCTCTAGGGAGCAGTGAGCTGCTGGGGTTAGTTTTGGAGCACCTGCAATCGAGTTGGTGTCCCAGGGCTTCTACCATGGGACTGAGGGCAGTGCACTGCTGCTCCAGAGGGAAGAGCCAATCCCTAATGCCCAGAATTCCTAATTCTGTGCATTGTGGAGCAGCACCCCAACAACACAGGGGCTCTCCTGCCTCCAGAGAGCTTCAGAAGCGCAGCAGGGACCACGCTGTGCCCAGGGTGGGTCCTGCACCACACACCCTCAGCTCCCGCTGGCTCCTCCCCAGCAGCACATCAATTATTGATCCTCACAGCAGGAGAACAATCCTGCCCAGCACAGCCCACCAGACCATGGGTTTGTGCAGCCACAGGGATGCACAGGGTTGGATTACTGCAGACAAGGACACACACTGCACAGAAAGGACACCAGCCAGGGACACCAAGGACAGTCACACAGCACGAGGAGCCCTCCTGGAGAGCAGCCAAGCCTGAGATCCATCCTGATCCCACAAAGCCAGAGCCACGTGCCCCAGGGAGAGGAGCATCCCACCATCAACCTGCTCAGCCCACGGAGGTGTTCTGCAATTCCCTCCTACACCAGGAATTCGGGAGCTGCTGTGGGGTTTCTGCTCTCCAGAGCCTCCTCGCTGCACTCTTACCGTTGGAGAAGTTGACAATGCCCTCTTCCACCACCAAGGTGGGCATGGCCCCGCTGCCCTGCAGCATCGACACCACCTTGTCGTGGGAGCAGTTCCTGTGGGCACAGGAGAGCAGGTCAGAGCTGCTCCAGCTCCAGGGGAGCAGGGAGCACATGGAACTGGCACTGCCATCATTTAGCTTGGAAAAACCTCCTCATGCTGCTCAGAGCCAGAGGGGTTTGAGCCCCACTGTGATTCCCTGGATTCTCTCTGTCTTTTCTTGGTCTTCCCTGGGCTGTGCAGGGAGAATCCTCTCATCCTATCCCTCTGTGCTCTGCCAGCACCAAGGAATAACCATGGCAGTGCCTGTGGGCACCCTGAGGAGCCTCAGGGCACAGGGGGACAGAGTTAAGCTACACCCAGACCCAGAAAATGAATTTTCCTTTAAATGGCAGTGCTGCAGGTCTGTCCTCGCCTGTCCCAGTTCTGCACGAAGAGAAAACGCAAGGTGAATATAAGGAGCAATTTTGTAGGTGAAAAAAATCTCGGGATGCCCTTGGGGAAGGGTATGGGCCAGGCTGGGACAATGCCTGCCAAAAACACGGCTCAGAGGACAATCCTCAACCTGGTCTCTATTTTCTGGCAGTGCTGCATCAGCCAGCAGTTCGCTGGATCAGCTGAAACGTGAGAACCTGAGCCCTGACAGAAGCAGCATCAGTTTAACCTTTAAATATTCATCACTTTCTCTTGTCCTGTAGCCTCCTCCAACCCTTTGCTCTTGGTTTTTATGCAGAAAGACCAACCTGAGGACACAGGGGCTGCTGTCCTGCACTGGTGAGAGGCACATGTCCTTCTGCTCTGCTGCTTTGGTGCACAAACAGTGAGCAGAAGAATTAACTTCTGGGTGGAAATGGGATTCCCACGTGGCTTTAAGCTTATGATCCCATTGTGGGACTGATTCAGGGGCTGGATGGGGCTCTGCTGCCTCCAAAAGCAGAACCCCAGATGTTTAACACGTACAGATTAACTCAGAGTGGCTGAAATTGGGGTCTGGGGGTGGGCTGCAGTCAGAACCCAAGTTATACACACTGTCCTGCATTGTGCATCAGTAGCTGCACAGAGAACTCAGAGGAGGAGCAGGGATGGAGCAAAATGCTCCTCTTAGAGCCACGTTTTGTGCAGGAGCAGCAGAGATGGAGCAAAGTGCTCCTCTTAGAGCCACATTTTGTGCAGGAGCAGCAGAGATGGAGCAAAGTGCTCCTCTTAGAGCCACATTTTGTGCAGGAGCACTAAAGCAGCTGTCCCCATGGGGCAAACCCTCGTGCCCAGCAGCACACAGGGACAGGGCCAACAGCTCCCAAGAGTGACCACAGCCTGTGCTCAGCCCTGCCCAGCCCTGCACAGCTCCTACCTCATGTCCAGGCCGTTGAGGAACAGGATTCTGTCTCCAGCTTTGAGAGCAGCCTTCTCTGCCGGGCTGCCTGCAGGCACAAGGACAAAGGGGGTCAGTTCAGCACCTCGGGCTGGGTTTGGGGTCTCTCTGCCCTGCTGTGCCCAGGGACACCCCAGGCAGGGCACCCTCAGCAGCTGGGCTGGCTGGGTGGGCTGGGATGGTCCAACCCCAACCTGCACTGCCAGCACTGCTGTCATTTCAGTCACTCCACACACATTCCCCACTTTTCAAAAGCCAATCTGAATTGTACCAAGGATGCTCATTATTCCACTGGGAAAACTCCATCACTGAGCTTTGGAAAAGCCCTTTTTGCTCTTTTTTAGCAAACAGCACTTATAATTTCAAGTTCAGACCAGAGATCATTGAGGGATCCTGTGAATCTCACGCTCTTACCTGGCAGGACAGACTCGATCCACACTGGGGCGTGGCCACGGAGTGTGAAGCCAAAGCTCCTGTTGCCTTTATAAACTCGCACCGTTCTGTGGGTGAAAAAGGCAAGATTTGGTCCTTGTTTCCTCCCCCAGCCCCTCTACAGCCCTGTTAGCTCAGGTTCTCCTGAATGCTCAAGTCCCCAATGCTCCCAGTGTCCCTGCAAAGTCACCTTTGATGCCAAAGTGTCTTTCAAATGTGATTTTAAAGTGAAATATGGGATAAATATATTTTTAAGTATATGCATAAATATAAATATAAATATAAATATAAATATAAATATAAATATAAATATAAATATATAAAAAATAAAAATATAAATATAAATAAAAATATAAATAAAAATATAAATAAAAATATAAATAAATATGCTAAAGACCACCTATTTCCAACCCCCCCACTGCAGGGAGCTGGAATTAGATGATCTTTAAGAGCTCTTCCAACCCAAACCAATCTGTGATTCTTTATCACACAGAATTAGGGGGACAACATGGTTTAGGGAGAAAAGATCTTGCAGGCTGATGAGAGAGGAATCAAATTCCTCTATGAAATTTTGGAAGGAGCATTAGGAAATCTCCCTGCTGGGAGAATGATTGGAGCTGGGAGTTGCTCCCACAAGGAGCTGGGGGAAGGCAGCATCACTGAGATCATTTCCAACCAGATCTTGTGCTGCTGACAAGTCACACGGAAGATTATCCTGGCAGGAAGGTGGGCTGGGAAGCGGGAGCTGGACGCTGTGGATTGCCCAGATCCTGCTCTCCTGTTGGCTGCCTCAGAGCAGCATCCACAGCCAGCACGGGGCTGCTGCAGTCTGGCCATCTGGGCACGGGAAGTGGGTTAATCCCTGTGCTCGGGGATTGGCCGTCCTTCCTCCCACGGCCTCCCTCCTGCTGGGGCAGGGCAGGGCCACACACAGCTCCGACAGCCAGGGACCCGGTAAGGTCGGGAAAGACCTTTAAGATTGTGAAATCCAACTGGCAACCCCTCTGCTCACCGCTGACCCATGGCCTCGAGTGCCACATCCACATGTCTTCTTAATGCTGCAGGGATGGTGACTGCACCACTGCCCTGGGCAGCCTGGGACAATGCTTGACAGCCCCTTCTGTGAAGGAATTTCCCCTAACATCCATTAAACCTCCCCTGGTGCAACTTGAGGCCATTTCCTCTCAACTTGTCATTTGTTACCTGGGAAAAGAGACTGAAACCCACTTGGCTGCAACCTCCTTTCAGCCCACTCTGTGCCCAGGTACCCTGGATCCTGCTGGCATAACTGGGTACCCTGAATCCTGCTGGCACAGCTGGCTACCCTGGATCCTGCTGGCACAGCCTGAATCCACCCAGCAAGGAGCAGACATCCCCTCTCAGCCTGCGAGTGCCACCTCAGCTCCTCACAGGGCTCATCCCAGCCAGCCCTGCAGCGCTGAGGGGACACAAAAGGTGGCCCGGAGCTGGGACAAGGGACACAAACCTGCCCAGCCTTCCAGAGGGCGAGGTCTTTGTTCACCGTGCTCCCAGAAGAGTTTCACACCCAATTCCCCCCCCTTTCCCTGGCATCCCTCCCGCATTCCCCCCTCCGCGCCAACCCAGAGGTGTCACCTGCGGGCAGCCCCCGAGGCCACATTGCTGGTGACGAGCGAGGTGGATTTGCGCAAGCTCTTGCTGAGCTCCTCGTGGCTGCGGGGCACGGAGCTGGCCCGGGTGGACACCAGCAGCCGCTCCTGGTGGTCCTCGCTGCGGCTGCGGCGCAGGCGGTTGCTGTGCTCGCTCTTGGAGCGGCACAGCTTGCTGATGAGGCTCTGCGACACCACCTCGTCAAAGCGCTGCCGGTGCTTCTTGGGGATGAAAATCCTGGGGAAAGGGGGCGAGGGAGCAGAGTGAGGGGCAGGGCTAAGGCAGCTGTGGCACAGAGCCCCGGAGCTGGGAATCCCTGGAAAGGAAAGGTCAGAGTCCCTCGTGTGCGCTTGGCTCAGTCCTCCCAGAGCTGCGAATGCCAGCGCTGGGGACACAGCCTGCTGGGGACACCGGGGATGGTGGGGACACCGGGGGACATCATCTGCACCTCTTCCCCCATCTCACGCAGAGCTGCACTGGAGCAATGGTGTCAAACTCCTCCTCCAGAGCCGCTTTTCCCCAGCACATTCTGGGACCCCCAAACGTTGCTCCGCATCTCCTGCCCTGGGCTCCAGCCTGGAATATTCCCACATTGCAGCTCCCTCCACAGCCAGGCCGGAGCCTCGTACCCCCCGGGAGATGAAGGTGCCGCAGGGACAGGCACGGTGGTGTCGCAGGCAAGGGGACATCATCGGGAACTCGCTCTGCTTCAGGTCACCTCCCCTCTGCCTAGGGGACCCGCCAAGTGGCCTTTGTGCCCCTGCAAGGACCTGCAGGACCCTCAGGGGATGCACGGGGAGGCACAGCGGGATCCCAGGAGGGAGGGAAGAGGCACCGCTCCCACCGGGACCGGGTGAATCCCATAACCCCGGGAGACACTCCATCCTTTCCTTCCGCCGTCACAACAGCCAGACCCCGACAGCTGATCACCTCCCCCTGCCCTCCGCGGGCACATTTGGGGGCTTCTGGAGGAGCCCTGATCTCCGAGTGTTTCTATAGCAACTCCTCCAGCTGCAGCCGCTGCTAGACAGAAGCATCTCGTGAGGTTCATCAGCGCGGCTTCGTTAGCGCTTTGGCACCTCGAGCTGCGAGATCCTCCCGGTGCCACCACAGCCTCGCGGGGGTGTGAGCACAGCCCGGGCTGCCTGGGGACCGCGTGTCCCACCGGAGCACCGACTGGGCCAAACTGGTGCCACAGGCAGCTGCTTCGAGGGGCTGCACCAGCGGGACACAGCTGGGGATCCCACAGGGCTCCCTCGGGCAGCTTCACCGGGGGAACGCAAAAGCTGCGGGAAGGCAGAGGAGAAGGAAGGGGAGGCTTCAAATACCAAGTCAACCGGGATCAGGACATCTCTATTTCCCCCAGCCAAAGGCAGAACTCGAAACAAGTGCTGGTGCAGGAGGACAAGACAGATCACAAGCCACCCGAGGCTGGCAGATGTTCACACAGTGCATTTGGTGAAAAATTAAAATAAGTAACACTTTGGTGCAATTCACAGGCGATTTGTAATTAAGCAGCAACTAGAGAAGAGTAAAACTGTGCTAATAAATAGTTTGCCCTGTGGGACAGGGCAGCCACAGCCCTGGGGCAGGGGAGGATGCAGGTACCCCATACCTCTGCCCTTGGCCCCCAACAAGGAAAAGTCCAGGCTCCTCACAGGCAGAATGAGCACAATCCTATTTAATTGGCCAAATTAAATCGGCCCTGCTCATTCCAGCAGAGCTGTCCCACTTTGCATCAGCCACTGCTTCACCACTGGGCTGCGGAGCACAGCTCCAGACCCTGCACAGGACAGGACACTGGCATTGCTCTGGGCACTAAATCCGTGCTGGAAGCACAGCGGTGCCTCAGCAAGGAGATATCTGACTTTGTGCTACAAACAATCCCACTAAAGCAGACAGAGCAGTTTCCGTGGCTATTTCTGCAGTGTCCTGCCATCCCACAGGATAAACCTGGCTTTCCCATTGGTGTGGCACCAAACAGCAGCACCCAGCTGGGGTTTTCCTCTCCCAGCAAATCCCACCGGGCTTCACAGCGATGGATGTTCCCACCCCATTTGCAGAGGGCAGCCTGGCTGACCTCGTGCCTTCAGCTTCCTCCTCCTCCTCCTCCTCGGGTGCTCCGGGTCAGCCCCAGCTCTGTTTCCTGCTGGAGAGGGGATGGGAAAGGCACCCCATCCCTGAGCCCTGTGCCCGCTCCATGCCCGGTGCCGCTGAGCCCCAGGGCACCAGCCCTCCTCTGCTGCAGCTTCTGCACTCATTCAGGGGAACTCGCTCTGCTCAAACACCTGCATGTGAATCCAGGGCATTTTCCAGGCCGGGAAAGGTCCCAGGTGCTCCAGGCTGCTTTACCTTCATCCCATCCCCAGAGCAGCCTGCCGGGATGGTGGCAGTGTCACCGTGCATGTCCCCTGTGCTTGGCTCCTGCTCGGGGCTCCCTTTGGCGTGTTCAGTACATCCCAGCCTGTGTCCCACTCCCATCTCACAGCTCCCAGCTGGGTCGCTGGCCTCCCACCTCTGGGCAGACAGTCCCATTCCTGCAGCCCACCCTGGCTGGGAGCTGTCTCCCCCATTTCACAGCCAGCGACCTGAAAGTCCCCTGTCCCACATGTCCTGCGAGGGGCACTGAGCTCCCCGGACGGTCCCACCCAGGGATGCCACATGCTGGGGCTCAGTGGGCAGGATGTGTCCCCTCGGGAGGGCAGCAGGGGTGGCTCCAGCCTGGCCGGGGCACCTGAAGCTGCCACAAGTTCGCTCAGCCAGGGGAGCGAGATGTCACCAGGCCTCGCTCCATCACACCCCCAGGCCCAAGCAGCACCCCCAGCCCCACATCCTCACCCCCCTTGCCGGGCCCTACAGTCCTGGGGACAAAGCAGACCCAGACGGGCTCATCCCACCCCAATTCCCCACCTGAGTTCCACTCCACTCCCCAGCCGCCGGTGCCGCCTGTGCTGCGGTGGGCACGGGGCAGTGGCAGGGCTGTCCCGGGCACAGAGCGGCATCCCCACAGCCCCCAGGGGCGGCAGAGCCATCCCAGGGACACCCGTGGGGCGCCAGGCTCTCCCAGCACCCCCACGGGCGAACAGCCGCGGGGCAGCGGAGCAGCGACACGTACCGAAAATGCCGAGAGAAACTCCGGTCCTTCCCCATTTGTCAGGGTGCGGCGGGAACAAAAGGGAGACGCTTCAGATGCTCATGCAGCTGAGCCTCAGGCTCGGCTCACGCCCACGCCGCGGCCGCTCCAACAAGCCGAGCGCCAGCCGGTGCCGCCCCGGTGTGGCACCCGCGCCGTGCCCGGGCACCGCGGCCGCACCGACGGCCACTCCTGCTGCCCCTCGCCCGGCCTCCGCCACGCTGCCAGCCCCAGCTGCGCCTTCACCATCGGCCGAGAGCCTCCGCCGGGCTTCAGCGGCAGTTCTGCCCTCCCTGCCCGGCTCTGCCCCGGCTGGCAGCCACCAACCCTCCCTCTTCCCCTGAAAACTGCAGGCGCTGTGATTTCCAGCTGGAACGATCTCGTAACAGAAAGGAGGGCACGGCTCGGCGCCGAACTCCGGGGGGATGCCTCCCTGGTGCTAATTAGTTGACTTCTAAAGTGCTTGTGTTTAAATTACGTGCTGCGGTAAGGGGTGAAAAACCTTAAAGGCGAACGGCATCGGGGGTGCGGATTTTGGGCGAGGAGGTGGAGCTGCCAGGCTGGACCAGGAGCAGGAGCAGAGCTGTGGGCCCAAACCCCCTCACGGAGCATCCTTTAGCCCCCAGGGTAGCACAGCAGCCCTTTTCAGTAGGAATAAAAGAGAAAACCCTACTTTAATTTAAATAACGCCATTTTTAAGCACATCACTGGCGTTTGATGAAGAGGATGTGAAGATTCCCAGAGCTGCCAACATCACACACAATCTCCAGGTAGTAGCAAAGGAAGGAGAAATGAAAAATGTGTGGTTTGGCCCCAAAACGACTAGCAAAGACCTGACCTTGAGTCTGTCGGTTGTGCAAAACCACACGTCCCAGGGTGGATTAAAACACCGATTTTGGATTATGTCTGAACTGTGCTGTGGAAACAGCTACCAGTCCCGAAAAGCCCTGCTGGTCCAGCTAAATGCTAAAATCTGGGAGAGCAAACTCTTGCAGGCTTTACCCCCAGAACAGGAATTCTGCTTTTGAACCCCAAATTCTGGAATTTCATCTACCCGTGCGAGTGGGAGGAGGGTCAGAGCCCCGGCAGCTCCCACAGCTCCGGGGGATGCTGCTCTCCGGACCCTCGGGCAGAGGCAGCGCGGAGCTCTGGTTGCCATCGGCGCTCTCCCCGCGCCGGGAGGCTCCGCAGGCGCTCAGCCTGCAGATGTTTTGCAGATGTGACCACTGTCATCAATCACCAGGAGTGAAGGTGTTTTTCCGCCCGGGACTGCAGGCGGGCTGGGATGCAGTGGGTGAGCAGCGGGGCTGGGAGCCTCTCGCAGCCCTTCGTGGCCACCCCGCTGGCCCCGGGGCAACCCAAAACCCCCCGAGAGCCTTTGGAGAGGTCACCCCCTCCTGACACAGCCCTGCTCCGGCTCCAGGAACGATTGATCAAAGAGCCCCCCGGAGCAGATCCACACCCCGGGCCTGCCTGTCCCCCTGTCAGCACCCCCGGGTGCCCTCAGCTGTCCCCAACCTGCTGTCCCCAACCTGCTGTCCCCAACCTGCTGTCCCTGCGCCCAAACCACGCTGTGCACCAAGAGCTGGTGGCTCTGTCCTTGCCCTGGCAGGGACAGGCAGCCCCACAGCTCCGAGGACATGGAGACCTTCAAAGAAACCCCCAGAAAGGCTTTTCCTGCAGCTCCACTCTGCTTTCCCTGTTTCCTTTAAGACACTGGAAAACTCATCCTAAGTAACCACTTCCCAAAATAAAAGTTGTGACTCCAGCAGGGTGCAGGCGGGCCGGGCTGATCCCACCTTCATCCCAGCCGGAGTTTGATTTGCCAAAGGAATTTAATCTCCTATCAGGAGATTTCGCACCGAGGCATTTTGGTCATGACCTATTTGAACTCCGCCAATAAAAAAGGAACTCGCTCCCAATTGTCACACCGGTGACATGTTTTGTTCCCTGCTGCCCTAATTCCCTTCTTTTTTGGGCAGTTGAGCATATGCTGGGCCATCAGATTAGGGATTTTTTTTTAATGGAAGCAAACAAGAGCTGCTTTTCCTCCATTACCGTCCTGTGATCCATGTGGTTTTCCAATGGGAATGCCAGGACCATGGACAGGAGGACACTGTCCATGTCACCATCAGGGACTCGGGGGGTCTCTCCTTCTCCATCCACTTCCAAGAGAGCTGGGAAGCTCCCCCCAGCACCGCAATCCATAATATATAAATCCCGATGGCTAAAATGAAATTTCTGATCCAGGGCCGGTCACAGATGGCTGGAGCAGTTTAATTCGGGAACACGCCAAGCAGTTTCATTGCCGTGAAAAACAAGCCGAGACAAATAGATTGTGTTGGGAGCGTTATTAACACGGACCCGGTGGAATTTCTCGCATAATAAGGGAGCCCCTGATGGGCGGCGATTTCAGCTGTGTCAGGAATCAAAGCGATGTGGGCTCAGCTCAGCTCAGCCCAGCACGGCACCCCTCGGCTTTTCCCCGGGAGAAAACGGAGCCAAACCAAAGCAGTGAAGAACAAACTGCCCCAAACTGTCCTCCCTGCAGCACCGAAGCACAGCACGACTTAGGGAGACCCAAGACAGCATCTCACGGTCTAAACAGAGCCAGAGTTATCCCCTAGGGATGCAGCCGGGCTGAGGGGCTGGATGTCACACACATCCCCGTTCCCAGCCAGGTTAACAGGACATTGTCTGTGTAACCATCAGAGCCAGTTTTTGCTCACCAGCACCGCGGGGAGGAGGGGAGGAGGGGATCTGCTTCCCACCAATTCTGCCACAAACAGATGTTTTTAACCCAAACAGTGCTGCCAGGAGCATCCCTGGCTCGGCACCACGGGGAAAAGGCGCTCTGCAAAAGGAGACAGTGCCACAGCCCTGGGTGACACCGGGGAGGATCCCCCCTGTCCCGCTGGGCTCCGAGGGTGACTCCTGTCCCCAGAGCCCGGGGGTGGCGGCGGCAGCACTGCAGAGCACTGGGTGCAGAGCAGGCGCCGCCGGAACCGCAGCTCTGCCCTGGTTTGAAAGCAGCTCAGAAATCAGAGCAGCTCCAAGGGATGTGACCCCCTGAGACCCCGAGCGGCCCAAAATAACCCATCGCCTCCCAGCCCGCGCGGGGCACAGCCAGCCCCGGCACGGGGAGCAGAAGGGACAAACCCCGCGGTGCCCCGGGGCCAAACCCGAGCTCTGGTGATGGAATAACCCAAATTATAGCCTCCCCTCCTGGCGGAGTCCGTGAGCGGAGCAGCTCCGAGGCAATACGGATGCTAAGAGTTAATTAACTTCTAGCACACCTTGTTTTTGCAGTGCCAGGGGCTGCTACACTCCGGAATTAACCTGATTTAAACCCATTTCCCAGGAAAGGTGCGTTCATTACTCACCCGAGACAGCTCATCTTGCCCCCCGGCAGCCGAATTTCAGCATCCTTGGGCAGAACTACAACTGTGCACTTTGCCTACACACATCAGCCATATGGGCAGGGGATGGGAGCGGGGAGGACCCGGCACAGCACGTGCATTATCCCCGCTATCCACAACCGAGCAGATGAAAAAAATGTCAGCAAATTAAAATCTGCGGGAGCTTAATTCTGGGCAAATGGGATGAAATCCATTTGAGATAAAAAGAAAGGGGGGAAAAAAAAATCCAATACTGGAAAAGCCCGGCTCGAGGACAGAGGAGACGTGTCTGCAGCCCCGGGTGGATCCGTGTGCTGAGTCGGGGGGTCTTGGGTTACGCTGAGGAGCAGCACTTTGCAGGGAGCACGGCAAAGCCCGGGGGGAGCCCAGGGAGGGGACAGCAGGGGAGGGGACAGCAGAGGACAGCCGGCAGCAGCAACAGCACAAAAATAAATACAGCTGGTGCAGAGGGAAGATCCAATCAGGCCAGCGCGAGGGTCAGTGGGAGACGGGGACGTGGCGGCGCCTGGCCCTGCGTGACAGGGGACACACGGGCACACAGAGCCAGCCACCGCCGGGTGCCATGCCAGGGCTCAGCCACCTGCCCGGGGCCTGGAACAGCGGCGGGCACCCTTGTTGGCATCACCCCAGCAGCCGTGCCAGTCCCTGGCCGGTGGCACTGCCATCCTGGAGGGAAGTGGCTCATCCCAGCCCTCCGAGGGCTCCTCTCCTTCAGAACCCGCAGGACGAGGGGCAAGGATGAGATCCCAGGGTGTGCAGGACTGCCCCAGTCTCAGGAGGAAACAGTCCCTGGAGAGCTGGGCACAGGGATGCCCAGGCTACCCCATGGGTACTCCCAAGGTCCCAAATCCTCCCCGGGGTGATCCCACAGGACAGGCCCCAGGATACTCGCTGGGGCAGGTCTGCTGGGCTCTTCTGCCCAAACTGCAGCCACATCACTGCCCGGGGTGGCTCCCTGTGCCCCAGGACAGCACAGCAGCCACACCAGCAGCCCCACAGCCAGTGCTGGAACCGAGACACCCCCTGCATGAACCCCCTAAGGCCCTTCCCCGGCCCCGGTGCTGCCTCAGGGCACAGACCCCAAAGCCCTCCTCAGCCTGCAACAATAAACCGGCTGGAATCACCCAAGGAATTCACAGCACCCTAAATGCAGAGCACCCTGGAGCTGCTCGCCACCTTCAGGGAGAGGAAAAGCAGGGACAGCTCTTGCTCAGCAGCAAAGCTGTGAGATGGGAGACACAAGGCACTGCCCCCAGCACCCGCAGCTGGGAAACCTGCTCTCCAAGGCACCTTTTTTATTTATTTTCTTGCCTTCATTTCATTGAGATTAGATGGTAAATCTTTTCCCTGAGCTCAATATTTCATTTCCATTAAACCCAGATTAGCTGCCAGATCCACAGCACTCCTTGCCCCAGCCCTGGCATTGACCTTTCACACAGGGGCAGGGGGCAATCAGGGGGTTGGATCCTGGTTTGGGGGGGCCAGGGGGCAATCAGGGGGTTGGATCCTGGTTTGGGGGGGCAGGGGCCAATCAGGGGGTTGGATCCTGGTTTTGGGAGCCATAAGGTGGTGCTGCCCCTGGCATCACAGGCTGGGCACAGGGTGAGCTCCGGACAGCAGCACCAGGTCCAGCCATGCTCTCCTCACTGACACAGGGATTGCTGGCATGGGGACACCCTGGGGGGAACCTGCTGTGCCCCCCACAGAGGGGCTTGGGTCCGGAAGAAGATTTGGACACTTATTCAAATCCCCTCTGTGGTGGGAAGTAATCCAGTATAATTCCCCAGGGATGATGACAAAGGGGATATCCGTGGCATTGAAGGTATTTTCTTGGATCTTGCTGGGGAAAAGAATTTTCCTGAATTGTGAGCGGTGGGGGTTTATTTTTTGATTTAGTTGGAGGTGATGGCTCAGGCCTGGCTCGGTGCCATCCATCCCTGCCCCCAGCGCCAGCTGTTGGCAGGTTGGGTCTCTCCAGGATGCTCAGTGGGTACAGGACAGGCTGGACAAGGTGACTGTGGGGAGCTGATTGTCCCCTCTGCACCCTGGCCCTGCAGGGCTCTGTGCCATCGCCCCCAGGTGTGGGGGGCTCTGGGGGACCCACATGCTGTCACAGCAGAGCAAGGGGACATTGCAAGGCCCCTGACCCACTCCTCCCACCCTCCCCACTGCCGGGTTGTGGCAGAGACCCCACACGGGGACGTTGTTATGGAAACTGTAATATCTTGCAATTCCTCTGATTAAAGCAGGAATTGGAAAGCTGGGCCCGGAGTGAGGCCAGATGGAGACCTGATTCCCTAATGGCCATCGTCTGAGGCTGGCCCTAATCCCACCACATGTCCCTGTGCCAGCACCAGCTCCAGCCCCAGCGCTGGCCACGCTGCCCAGGAACGACACATCGGCTGCACCGGCGACACCCCCGCAGCACAGGGGACTCCAGAGAGCCCCAGGGGAGCACTGCAGAGCATCCCGGGATGTGTGACCTCTCCCTGGCACCCCGGGCACCCCACAGCCCCAGCAGAGACCCCTCAGCCTCCCCCACTGCCAGAGCTGCTGGCAGCCCTGGCCAAGCCCTCACCCGCTGCCAGCTCTCGCCCTGCAGAACTCAGATTATTCTCTGGCCAGGCTTTTGGAGAATCACCAGTGGCTCTGCAGCTAATCCTATCTCACTTCAAATCGTGGCCAGGAACGGGAATGGCCAGGCAGAGGCAGTGGGGTGCAGGTCCCTCACCCACCCTGGCCAGGAGGGCACAGAGATGCTGGGCTAAGATGCCACCAAGCTTGGCTCAGCTGTCCCTTGGAAAGCGGGTTGGCATTTTCCCTGCAGGATCCTCCCAACCCCTTCCCTGCAGGATCCTCCCAGCCTGCACTGCCCAGCCCTGCTCTCCCGTCGGCAGCAGGCACAGGGAAGCAGTGGTTTGATGGCACCAGGGCAGCGGGAAGGTGGCCCCTCGTACCTGATGTTGTCGATCAGGTGCTGGTGGGACTCCTGGGTGAGCACCATGCACAGGGCGTAGGCCAGGCACTCCACCCTCCTCTCGGCCGCGTATTGCTTCAGCACAGTGAACAGCTTCTCCTTCAGCTCCGGCTGGTCCCCGAGGATGGCATCCACCTGCAGTGGGAGCCGCGAGAGGAGAGGGAAGGGGCACTGAGCAGGAGAGCAGGAACCATGGGCAGGGGGCACATGGAAAATGTGTCCAATTCCCTGCTCAGCCAAGGAGGAGGGAAGCACCCAGGGAGGAGAGGAACACTTCAGACATCAGCCCATCACACTGCACTGCTCTGATCTCACACATGGCTGTGGAATTGCTGTTCCAAACGTTCTATCAGAACAGTGGTGTGACCCCAAACCCCCAAACCCTGCTGGGTCACTAGTGGACCTGCAGGAGTGGCTCTGGCACAGCTGGGATGGGGTCAGTCTGGAGTCTGCCTGGCAGAGGACACTGCAATGGGCTTTTGGAGCTATTTAAGCTTCATGCTTCATGCATTGCTCCCGATTCCTCCAGGCAGCTCTGTCCTGCCCTTAGTGCTGGGAAGCTGCTGGGAATGGGGAGGCAGAACACGAAGGTGAGTGCCAGCCCCAGAAACAACACTGACAGCTCCCAGCCACTGTCCCATCCTCTCCACCTGGGACAGGCAGAGTAATTAGCTAATTATCATCGAGCCAATTACCCTGCTGAGACCCTCCTTATTCCCCTCCCCAGACTGGTGATTGGCCCTTGTCCTTGGGCAGTGGGAGCTCATCCTTCACCTGGAGCGCTGGTGACCTCCTCACCGTACCTGTTCACGTTGGGTTTTCCTGAAAGGTGATGTTTTTGCACTGACAGCAGGTCTGACTGCAGGGTTTAGCTGCAGGAAGGGGAGAGGAGCCCCTCACCCTTCCCTGGGGCACTGGGGGTGTGTGCAGAGCTGTGTGCACCCCTGGGTGGCACTGCCAGGGAGCCAGCAGGCAGCACCTGCCTGGGGAACGGGAAGAGCCATTTCTTCCAGGTGCCTGTCCCACTTGGCAGCTCCCCAGGGAGGCCAACAGCAGCATCAGGACCCTGGCACAGCTCCCTGGTGCCGCTGGCTCTGTGCAGGCTCTGCAGGGCTCCCAGCAGCGGCAGCACTTCAAGGTTACCAAATCTGGGGCAGCCACGGCAGCAGTGTCCCCTGGGCTGGCTCGTGAGCACTGTCCCCAGGTCCAGCACAGGCCTGACAGACTGTGGTGTTCCTGCTGGGATGGATCCCAGAGGGCTGCTGTGAAATTTGTGCCTGAGCTGAAATTGCAGGCCTTGGCGGGTGGGAATGGCAGATTCACAGAATGATTTTGGTTGGAAGAGAACTCCCAGATCATCCAGTTCGACTTGCAACTGATCCCCACCTCCTCAGCCTGACCAGAGAGCACTGAGTGCCACACCCAGTCATTCCTTGGACACCTCCAGGGATGGGGACTCCAACACCACAGGGGTGCTGCCACCCGTCATGCAGTCCCCAGGGCACACAGGGGACGAGAGAAGACATCAACCTGGAACTGAGGCCATGAGCATCTCCATGGCTTCCTGGTGATGTCCCCACAGGATGCCAGGACAGTCGCACAGCCCAGCTCCAGCCCTGCTCCGACACCACGGATGTGGGCAGCGCTGTCTGCCAGGCAGGTGATTCAACCTGGGGCTCTACCAAACGAAGGAGGCTGGGAAAAAGTGACCTGTGGGCAGCGCAGGTGTGAAATACAAGCCACCAGCACCCTCCGACCTTCCAGCCCCGAGGCGGGCGGGGAGGAGCAGCTGGATGCTTGCAGCACCAGCAGCACCTAGCAGAGCTCAGGTAAACGAGGGGGTAAAACATCCCACCGGGTTTAGCATTTTCTACATCATACAAAAACTGAAGCCACTTCAAACATCTGCGCTGTGAATTCCCTCTGGAGAGGCATCTGTCAGCTGAGCTGTGCTCTGCTCCAGCAGCCAGGAGCCAGCAACACGTGTGTTCTGCTTTCCTGCTTCTGCCCACGCTGGTCGGGGCTGTCCCGGGTGTCTTTGTTGGGCTGGGAAGGGAGGGAATGGAAGTGCTGATGGGGGTGAAGGGAGGGGATAAAAGTGCTGATGGGGGTGCTCACAGCACCACAAAAATCTTGCTCTCCTGTGATCATCCAGGAATCTTTTACTTGGCTTAATGCGACTTCAGGAGATGGAGGCGGCATGGAACAACAGCCCCTCCTCATTAATCTCCCGTAATCAGCAGGTATCTGTTTCCCACGCCCATGAATCCAAACCTCAGTGTGCATTTGTGAATCTTTAATGGAGAAGCTGACTGAGGGGATTCGCCTGATACCCACAAATCTCTTTATGGATGTCTTGTTCCTTTATTAACTAGGGATCAAAAAAAACAAACCCTACCAGCCCGGTTATTTTCATAACAGCATTTTAAAAGGCTACTTTGAAATGGAAATTAGAAAGATTGAAAAAAACCAACTGTGATCAATTTTATAATTAGCACAGGGCGAAGTGTTTGGTAAAATACCCGGTAGGAAGCTTTCAGGAGCACAATGAAGATGTAATTACACCGATGTTTTCCCTTTTGCAACAAAATAAGAACTAGAATGTCTGCGGGGTGACAGGCTCAGACTTTGAATGGACATCCAGGCACGCAGCGGAGCAGAATCTGCCCTGTGGATTTCTCCATGCTGTTGTAGTGCAAGGGAGTAACTCCCTGGGGCCATTCCCAGGGGATCTCCAAGCCCTTTGCAGCATCCATCTGTTCTGCCAGGTAATCACCAGACCCTTCTCTCGGGTGCTCAGCCCCAAAGCTACACCCAAGCCAGGAGCATTCCCCATCCGCTGCCAGCGCTGAAGGTGACAATCTCCAACCCTCCCGGCGCAGGAGCCACCCAGCGCCCCTGCCTCATCCCCCAGCCCGGCCTCACCTTCCTGCTGAACTCCTGCGCTTTCTGCCTCCTGTCCGTCCGCACCGTGCCGGCTCTGGTGCAGGTGTCCCCGGCTGTGTCCCCTGCTGTGTCCCTCATGGTGTCCCCGGCGGTGTCCCCGCGCTGTGGCCGCAGCAGTGCCAGGCGCAGGGATCGCCCGCGGCACGACCCCACCAGCTCGGCCGCCACCTCCGGCAGCACCACCGGTGTCCCGTCCACCTCCAGCACGTAGTCCCCTGGCTCGATCCCGCAGGCCGCCGCGGGCGACTCGGGGCTGACGCTGGCCACTCGCGGGGGGCTCCCGCTCGCCAGCTCGAAGCCGAAGCAGCCCCGCGGCCCGGGGGGGATGCTGGCGTGCTGCAGCCGGGACACCACGCCGATGCTCGGCGGCACGTTGTCGCAGCGCCGGGCCAGCCCCAGCAGCGCCTCGCAGCCCAGGGAGGACACGGCTTGTCCCTCGATCTCCAGCACTTCGTCCCCCGGGCGCAGCCCCGCCAGCGCCGCGCTGCTGCCCTCCTGCACCCAGAGGATGTAGCACGGCCCGGAGCCGCTTATCCGGAACCCGAACGACTCGGGCCAGCCTTGGTTGGTTGCCGGCATGGCTGCGACTGGAAGAGAAGGAGGGAAAGAAAGGAGTTGTGATGGCTTTTCCATCCTTGCGGGCAGTTTCTGTCGATGCCATGAGGAGCCCAGCTGGTGGAGGGTTCCAGTCTGTGCTGTGTCCTCTCACCGTGGGAAGAAGCACCCCAAGATCCTGTATTTCCTCTAGATTTCCTTAAAATAACGACTTTTATTCTCTCTTTGGCTGCTGGCAGTGCCATTGAGGAGGCCACGTTGGCTGGAAAGGCTGGGGCTACTGGTGGCATCCAACCTTGACCTGGCACAGCCCTGTGTCACCTCTGGCACAGCCCTGGTCTCACCTGTCTGTGGCACCCACCTACCCACCTACCAGGACATGCATGTAGGTGTCTTCTTGTATTTATTTGTGTGTGGAAATTATTATTTCATTTCTCTGACATGTCACACTAATGAATAGATGATGCAAGGACTTAAACCAGCTTGCTTTTAACGAGCTCTTTTTAACACTCAATATTTTAGCTGTTCGCAACTACAAAATTACTGTAAATTCATTAGAATTTGCCAGATCCTCTCAGCTTAGAATTTTCCAGGTCCTCTCAGCTCTCCCAGGATAATGTCTCTGTGCTCTCCTTGTGCTGTGTATGGATTGTCCTGATAGCAGCATGCTGCAGCGGCAGGATGATGGTTCCTAACAGGACTTATTTGTGATTCACGTGAAGGGCTCGGATCGGCTCCAGGGATGCTCAAGGACAAATCGGGCACAGCAGCCCTGAACATCTGCGGGAGCTGTCTTTGCCCAAGGTAAACCCGGCCAGCTGATGTGCACAGTGCACTTGGATGTCCTTTCCGTGCTGCGCTGCCCAGCTGACCTGCTGTGGTCCTTCCCAACCTCCCATTCCGTGATTCTGTGACGTGTCAGTGCCTGCACCATCCACCGACACTCGCTAAGGTAATTCACATGTGGCTTTCCTCTGCATTTGATCTCAGCTGCCTGTGAAGATGCTTTTTATCCCGTGTTTATTCCGTCTGTGTTACTGAACGCACATTAAGCACTTACAAAAACGAAACTCAGACAATTTTATCTGGGCAAATTATCTTACAGAGACTATGAGGACTCAGAGGGGAAGAGCTGGGGGTGAAGCACCGGGCAAGTCTGGCAGCAGTGGGGTGAAACCCATCCGTGACCAAACACCATCCCCAGGGCTGCTGAGCACAAGTTCTGACAGCTTCAGCAAGAGCCCAGCAAGCACTGGGATGGTCCCAGTGAGTGCTGCTGCTCTGGGCTGTGCTCCAGGGAAAAGCCCGGCAGATCAGCGGGGAGCTGCATCCCTTCCACCTCTCCGCCCCTCGGCTCGAGCACTTACAGAAGTCCGCAGCCATCCCAGCGAGCCGGCGGCTCTCACCGGCGGCAGGTTTGTCCCACCAAGGGCTCGAAGCTTTCTTGGCTCTCCTCCATCACCCCCGGAAGCGCTTCCCATGGACCCGCAGGGCTCCTGGGAGCATCTTCCCGGCTCCCCCGTCCTCGCTGCAGCCCCCGGGCTTGGGGGCCGGTCCGGGGCGGGTGACACTGCCGTGGCACCTGGACAGAGCCTGGCAGAGGGTGACTGCCCCTTCTCGGGCTTCTTACTGGAGCCGTGCGCCCTTCCAGCTGCTCCAGCTCAGCGCCAGACACGCACAAAGGTCTTTCTGGCCTTTTCCTTTCCTAATTAACTTTATTTCCATCGCAAAGAGGAGCGCGGACAGACTAATTGCCGTGCTCGTCCTGGCTGAGCCTGGTGCTGACCTGAGCCTGCAGATCTGGGGGGAATTAGGAGCTGGAAGGAGGGAAAACAGATTAGTGCCCGTGCAGGGAAATCCTTCACCCACAGGGCAAATCTGAAGCGACAGCACTGTGCAGAGCAGCAGGGACAGCGCCGGGGGGACCTGGCCGTGCCGGGACCTCGCTGGCTCCGCCGGCAAAGGTGAGTGGGACACCGAGATTTTGGGAGCTCGACCAGCACGTGGTTTGCTGCAGGGATTAGGGGTGGAGGGCTTCGGGGCTCACCAGGAGAACTGTCCCCAGCCAGGCTGCGCCGTGCGGGACAGCGCGGGGTCCTCGCAGCGGGGAACAGCCGAGTGTTTGGCCACAGAGCCCCCCGTGCTGGCACCGACTGTCCCTTAAGCTGCTATTTCTGATTTTTTCCTCGGCTTCCTCGGCACTGAGGGATCCCAGGGCTTAGCACGCTAAGAGGTTTTAGGGAATTACACGTCCTGCTGCGGCACCAGCGGGAGGGGGGTCTGCATCTCTGCACGGACCGCGCAGTGATCCAGCCTCCCCACGGCTCCGGCTCGGGCTGTGCTGTCGGCAGCGATGGGAAACAACCTCCCCGGAAAGCTGGGAGAGCTGGCATGGGCTTGGGCACAGCTTTAGGAAGGAGAGCTGTGGAGACCTGCTCTGAACAGCCTGAGGGTGAGCACGATGTGCTGGAGGGTCTTCCTCCTGCTCGGGACCGCTGTGGTCATACATGTCACTGCTTCGGGGGATTGAAACCCACTTCCTCCTGCTGCTGTCCTCTCCAGCTCCTTTCTGGCAGATTCCTCTGCACAAATCTCTTTCTGAGCAGCAATCCCCGGGCTTTGGGACATCTGTCTTCCCGCGCACACGCACCTCCTACAAACCTCGTGCATCTCTGTCACCATTCCCTGCCCAGACAGACAAAACTGCAATGAATTCCCCTTTTTGTCAGCCAGTGAGGTAATTGCTTCTTTTCCCTCCGTTTTTAAGTGACTTGAGCACTTTGAACACTGACCGTGAATTTTAGTCCTTGCAAGAACTGAATTCTGGGATCCCAAGTGAATGGAGGTGGTTTCCATTAAGACCTTCTGCCAGGCTTTGACCAGATTAGATTTCTTAACTGATTTTCACAGTGTTTGCACTGAATGAGCTTCATCCCTCCGAGTCTCAGCCTCTGCTCAGGTATTTGCTGGCTGGCTTGTCCTTGAGCACAGCCGGTAAAAGGGCACCGAGTGGATGAGCTCCACGGCAGTGCCAGTGCTGGTGTGGTGGCACTTGCTGCAGCTCCTGTCCTGGCTGTGCCCACGGGCCGTGGCACACAGACCCTGCCTGTCCCCCACAAACAAATCACCTCGTGTCCACCCCCAGCCTCTTCTGTGCTGCCAGACTTGCCAGGTGACATCCAGTGACCCAAACCAAGCTATTTCTGCACCTGCAGAAATTCTGCTGTCTCAGTAGGCTGGGGGAAAGTGGCTTTTCTCCTCCATCCTCCATCAGGAGCCAAGTGTCCTGGGCTGCACTCCAGGACAGCTGTGCCACAGGAATATTTTGGCTGCATTTCTCCCTCTCATGTCCTATTCGGTTCACTGAGGGCCCAAATGGGAGCACTGGACTTACCAAGCGAAAAAAGAGACTCTTGCTGAAACTCAACCTCCTCTCCTGCCTCCCACCGAGCCGATTCATCCCCTCTCGGTGCCAAAGCCTCTGGAGCACCCGTGGGACTCTTACCTGTGCTGTCCGAGCTCCGGCCAGGGGCACAGCGGGACCCAGAGCTGGGAAAACCATCCCAGCAGCTTGGGAACCTTCGGATCGGTGACGCGGCGGCCGCGACTGGACGAGCTGCTCTGGCAAATTCCAGCCAAGTAACCCAATCGGCCCTGGGCGGCAGGGCAGGGCGGTTTCAGTTGTCAGACACACGGAGGGATGAGCACAGCTCATCAGTTCATCCAGTTCCCAGCTCATCCCGGCCCAGGGGATGGGGAGAGTGCAGGTGCTGCAGAGAACCCTCACCTGGGACAGGGGGGATCCGCCTTACAGGGGAATATGGTGCTCAGAGCTCTGGGAAGACACGAGGATTTTGCTTTAGAGCCTTCACAAAAGGCCGCGACACCGAAGGAATCTTTGGCGATTCCTGAGGAGTGACACAGGAAGGGTAAGGGCGCTCGGCGGCGACGCTGCGGGAAGACGGAAGCAGCGCTCCAGCCGCACGGTAACGAGCCGCCCGGGACTGCGGGAACGCCACGCTCAGCTCCGGCATTTATTGACTGATTTAATTCGCGTTTTTACGGCTCTATCCCTCCTCCGGCGCCGCGGAGGGTGGCTCTGAGCCGCCGGCGGTGTGTCCGGGCCGGCCGGGCCCGCCGCGGCGCCTGAGGGCGCTGGCAGCGCTGGGAGCGCTGAGGCGCTGCTTCCGCAGGCCGCGCCGGCTCCGGGCCTTGTCCCCTTGTCCCCTTGTCCCCTTGTCCCTCCGTGTCCCTCCGTGTCCCCCTGTGACCCCCGGGGCTGGAGTGTCCCCAGGGAAGGGGCTGGAGCTCCAGGAGCGGCTGAGGGAGCTGGGAAAGGGCTCAGCCTGGAGCAAAGGAGGCTCAGGGGGACCTTGTGGCTCTGCACAGCTGCTGACAGGAGGGGACAGCCAGGGGGGTCAGGCTGTGCTCCAGGGAACAGGGACAGCAGGAGAGGGAACAGCCTCAGGCTGGGCAGGGGAGGCTCAGGGTGGACAGCAGCAGGAATTTCTTCCTGGAAAGGGTGATCAGGCCTCGGCAGGGGCTTCCAGGGCAGTTTGGATTCACCATCCCTGGAGGTGGCACTGAGTGCTCTGGGCTGGGGACAAGGTGGGCATCGGGCACAGCTTGGACTCGATGGGTTTGGAGATCTTTTCCAGCCTAAAGGATTTTATATTTTTGCGTTGTCCCTCACAGAAATACACAAAGCATTGACCTCAGTGCTGGGTGCTGCTGGAGGGGCTCAGAGACTGTGCCTGGGCTGGGCTGCTCAGTTCCTGAATCCCACACCCTGCTGCAGTGACCTGGCATCTAACAGCTGCTTCTGCTCCATTCCAGGCTCGGCATGGACTTCCTGACACTCTTCCTGATTTACCTGTGCTTTGTGCTCGCTGTCACTGCCCTGCTCTGCCTCTGCTCGGGAAGGAAGGAGAGTTTTCTCACAAGGAGTGTCGACAGGGCAAGCCAGGTAAAGCACTGAGCTTCCAGGTAAAGAATGAACTTTCAGAGGAATGATCGTCTCCTCTTCTGGTAATCTGCCCTGCTTTGTTGTGCTAAAATTAGTGCAACTGCTATATTTGTTCTCAAAAAAAAAAAAAAAAGCCAGTGTGTGTGGTTGGTGATAATGTATTTCATCCTGTTTTAATGTCTGCTCTCAAGGAAGTGGGATAGGAAGTACAAATACACTTCCTTTGAGATGATTAAATCCTGCCCAAGCAGGTAATAAAAACCATTTGGGTCTCCCAGCTCCTGTCCCTGCCTGTGCCTGTCTGGAGTGAGGATGGAGCTCCTCACGATGCCAAAAGCACCTTGTTCAGTGACACCACAACATGTCAGCTGTGAGAATTTAAACAGGAATCAGGCAGGCCCCAGGAATTTGCAGTTTTGTGGTATTGGCTGCTGTCATTGAGAGGGAAAAGGTGTGGGAGGTTTGAGGATTAAAATAGGGAGAGAATTATAAGTGGTGGCAGATATTTTAGGGGAAGCTCTTTAATGTGTGTACTAATGCTGCAGGCTCTTGTTTGCTAAGAAAGAGGGAGGAACGAAAAGCTTTAAAAGAGGATTAAGAATTGGCATTTTATTGTAAAAATGGGGGATTGGAAAAGTACCAGTTCATTTTTCTCTCTGTTGGGCTGTGTCTGAATGAAAAGGGGAAAAAAAGCTGTAAAATTCCTGAAGGGAAAGGATGAGAGAATTATCACTTAAATTGTAAATTATATTTAATGCTCTTCACAGGAGCTCAGACTTTTTTATTACTTATATTGTACTTCCTTTTGGTTTATAGACACCCTGTGCAGAGAAATTGATTCTTTTCCCCCATTTCTTAATAGCTGCTGCTATGAAGGGTTTAAGAAGCAGCAATTAAATTACTGCTGTGGTGTGAAGCCACTGTCTGGAGGAAACCAATCAATACTAGTGCCTGGGAAATAAATACATGTGAAAGTAATCAATACTTTACCTGGGCTATAAATACAGATAATGCTCAATAGAAGGTCACAATAGATGTGAACCAATGCAGTACAAACCACACAATATCAGAAGGATCTGAAGCTCTTAGTGTCCAAAGGAGGGACACAAGGGTGGTGAAGGGCCTGGAAAAGCCATGGAGGAGCAGCTGAGGGCACTTGGCATAAGCCTGGCAGTGTGTTGAGGTTTCCTGCAAGCTCCTTTCTGTTGGGTTATGTTTCCTCTTGCAGCAAACTTGAAAAAAGCCTCTTTTCACAAACACTCGTCCCTCGAACCGCCGAGATGAGACGTACCAGTTCACACAAAAAAATATTTAGCATCTTCTCAGCTCCACATATGCTTTTTGCCTCCTGGTCTTTCACATCTGAGGCAAGAAGCTCTCACTGCATATTTTCTTTCCATGTCAGCTAGAAATAGGCTCAGCTGCTCTAATTCCTGCACCGTGTTGCTATAGAGATCTGTCAGCTCGGAGCAGCCGAGTCAGACAATTCCACAGGCACATCCCTGGCTGAGGCATTCACTGAATGAACACAGGCAGGTTCCTTCTTCAGCACATCGAGCTCTGCTTGAAAGGGCAATTAGACATGGAGCCTTCAGGATGGATCAGACCTGGGGCTGAAGAAACTGGATTTTTTTGGGTTTGGTTGGGTGATGGATTTTTTTCCTCTCTTTTCTGGAGGCCACAGGCTTTATCCCTTTGCTTATCTCCCCTTGATCTGTCAGATGGCCTGATGGAGCATATTGTAGCTGGGGAATTGCTCAGTTCTATCCCCTGCTTAACCCATCCCCATCCTACACCCACCCTAAGCTCCTTAGAACTTTCACACATTAACCCAGATATGTTTGTTTGGGCCTGGTGGGCCCCCAGGAATATAGAACCTTAACTCCCATGTAGAAAACCCCAGCAGCATCCCTGCCTCTGTTCTTTCTTCATGCAAAAGGGTGGTCAGGCAGTGGAACTGCCCAGGGACATTTGGAGTCCCCATCCCCAAAACCTCATCCCCGTCCAGGGAGGGACTGGATGTGGCACTGAGTGCTCTGGGTGGTGGCAGGGTGGGGATTGAGCACAGGTTGGACTCGAGGATCTTGGAGGGCTTGTCCAACACTAGTGATTCCAAGATTCTGTGGTTCTGTGTGTTATGGTTGGACTGGATGATCTTGAAAGTCTCTTCCATCCTCGATTCTGTGGTGAGAAGCTCAGATGGCCCTGCAGAGGAGCCTCCTCCCCAGCATTGTGGCTGTGCAGATCCAGAGCTGAGGGACAGGGACTTGTCCTTCAATCTGAACTTGCCCCAAGGCAGCAGTGATGTGCAGTTCAGGTAACAGTGCTTTATTTCCCTCAGGTGGTGTCACTGGTGATCCCAACCCAGCTCCAGAGGGTGACACACCGGGCACTGCACAGGCTCTTCCACACAAGGTACTGCACTTTTATGCTTTTGACATTATTTTTTACTGCTATTTCTGGTTAGTGTTGGCATCTCCTGCCTTTATCAGAGCTCTCAGTATTATCCTTAGATATTCAGTCTCCATTTGGGATGCCTGTCAGGGATTACAGATTCCCTTTGAGGTTTGCCATGCTGCTGTCTCTCCCTTCCTTGTTCATTGTTTAGAAGGTGGAACCCTGTAATGTTTGAACATATTGACAAATTAGGATAATGTGGCTCGGTAACAGATGTTGGTCACACTGGTGGGATCCTGCATCCCCACAGGAATTACCACAGCCTCTCTGGCAGCTGCAGATGGAGTCAGACAGACTCTCAGTCTCCATCCTCTCCCTCAAATCCCATTAGTCTCAGCCCAGAAGCCTGGATGTCCAGGTGGCTCAGGGGGAAGCTGCACAGCTGCCATCGTGTAGCCTGCTGGTTTCAGGTGGATTTTGTAGTGTTTGTAAACTCTGGTGTCTCAGGAATGATTTAAATACCTTTTCTCTGGGGACAGCAGCTCAGTGGGACAGTGACATCAGGGCAGTAAATCTACAGCTCTGCCATGAGTCCTGGGGTTGTTTTGTGCCTGTTCTGCTGATCCTCTGCTCTAATCCAGCCTGAGACAGAGAGGTGACATTGTCAGGTGTGCTGGGGGCACTGGGACCTTCCACATACTCTGGAACTTGTGTTCACCACTGCCCAACTCCTGCCACACTTATTTTTTAACAGCTGGTTATATTTAAAGTGTTTTTAAAATTCTTTTTTGGGGTTTTCTTTGCTTTCAGAGTAGCAAATGCCTTCTGGCAGAATGTTTTGTGGCCTATTGCTGTGGCATATTTTGTCAGTAGCAAGTGATTATAAGACTTTGTACTGACAGGGAAAAAAGATCCAAAGGACATGTGAACAAAGCAGGGAATTTAGCTGACATATTTAAAGGAGTGCATGTGGGAAGAAGAGAAGGAGAAGCCAGTGGATGGAGAAAACACTATTAATACGCAATCCAAGCTGGCCTGAAAACCTAAAAGATGTGTCTCCTTGCATTTGGAAAGTCTTTGATCACCTCTGAGTGTACTTGACCTGTTAATCAGGATGCTGAGTATTAAATAGACTGTCCCCTTTCCTTCCCAGGAGCTGTTTGTTTGTGGTCCTGCACGTAGCCCTGCAGGCTGCAGTGTTTGGGGAATACACCTGGGAAGTGTTTGTGTACTGCTGGGAGCTGCAGTTCCACCTCCTCCTGCTCCTGCTGCCCTACGTGCTGCTGGCTGGGAACATGGGCTGCTTCCTGCTCTGCTCCAGGGCCAATCCTGGTAAGATCATGCTCATGCTCTTTGAAAACAGAAAGAATGCTGTAAATCCCATTTCTGAGCTGTTTTTCTTGTCTCTTTCCCAGGTATAATAACAAAATCCAATGCTGCATCCCTGGTTAAGGTTTATGCCTATGATGGGGTGCTGTTTCAGAGAGGCCTCGTGTGTCCCACGTGTGGTGTGGAGAAACCAGCCAGGTCCAAGCACTGCAGTAAGCATCTGAAATTCCTCGATAAGCATGGCAGAAACACTTTCCCAAAGGAATTCTCCCCCAGGAGCTGCAGTTCCCACTGCAGCTGTTCTGTTACCAGCTCAGTGCACACAGGGCTGTGTTTGTTTTTCTGGGGTCCCAGCTCACAGCTGCTTTTGCCCGTCTGTGGAGCTGGTTGGGTGCTGTTTCTTCTCACAGTTCTGAGGGGATAATTCAGGGTCAGGAACAGCCAAACCTTTGAGCAGCTGGAAGTTAAATGAGAAATTACCACCTGTCAAGACCTGAGTTCAGGATTTTGTGTTTCACAGAGTCACAGAATCCTGGAATGGTTTGGGTTGGGAGGGACCTTTAAAGCCCATCTCACCTCACCCCTGCCATGGGCAGGGACACCTTCCACTATCCCAGGTTGCTCCAAGCCCTGTCCAGCCTGACCTGGAACACTTCCAGGGATAAGAAGTCCACCACCTCTTTTTATAATCCAAAATAAAGGTGGGAGCTACAATCTCTACCTTCCAGGTGCTTTGCCAGGCAGTACTGTCAGAGAAACCAAAGTCTCGGAGCTGCAGTCTTGGTGCATAAAAGAGGAAATGAGATACATTGTTTTTCTTATGATACACAATTGAAATTAATTTATTCGCTTCAAAAGCTGCCAGCTAAACCCTGACTGTAACTCCCACATATTTTCAGCTTAAAAAACATGTAAAGATCAAACAGATTGCTTAAAAACCAAGTGCCAAGACACCTGTTTTGCCCCTGCCTCCTCGAGGTGTCTGCAGGACCTGTGTGCATCGCTTCGACCACCACTGTGTGTGGGTCAACAACTGCATTGGAGCCTCCAACGCTGGGCTCTTCCTGCTCTACCTGCTCTCCCTGACAGCCACAGCTGCAGCCATCGCTGCTGTCACAGCTGCATTCCTCATCCAGGTGCTGCTGCTCTCCAACATCATGCACAGCACCTACCTGGATGCCCAGGGACAGGAGCACGCCGTGGAGATTGCCTTCCTCGTTCAGGTTAGCTCATGCTACAAAATGTTCTCACACTTTGCTGTCAGGAATGTTGCCCTGTTCTCCCAGGATGGGGACAAACTGCAGGTTTTTAGCTGCTTTACACAGGTAACTACATTTAGAAAGCTGCCATTGCAGAATACTTTAAAAATGAGGGATTTTCCTCACAGCACTTCCCATCCTGTCTCCAGGATCTGTCACACAGAGAAGGAATTTACATTCCAATGATCAGCTGATGCAGTAAAGCTTAGAAAACAGCTGAGAGTCCCTGAGGTATCTTTGTGGAGATTTTAAAGCAGGACACACCACCCTGGAATGTAGAGAGTTCCACGTGCACATGGATGTGCATTCCAGCTGGGGCTGTGCAGTGGTCATGGCATCCAACCCTCCCATTTTTTAACTTATTTTTCTTTTTCTCTGCAGCACCTTTTCTTGACTTTCCCCAGGGTTGTCTTCATGCTGGGGTTTGTCATCCTGCTCACACTCGTCCTGGGTGGATATTGCTCCTTCAGTCTGTATTTGGCCCTCAGCAACCAAACCACCAATGAATGGTGCAAATCCCGAAGATTTGGGGGTTCCTCCCATCTCCCATCACAGCCTCATGACAGACCACTTGTCTACAAAAACATCTATTCTAAAGGGATCTGGAGGAATTTAAAGGAAATCTTTAAGCCTCCTACAGTGTCGGAAAGGAAGAAGAAAACATGAAGATATTGTCATTTCTCTGGGCATTTTTAAATGTTTTTTAAGACTTAACTTCAGCAGTGGGCTTGGCTGCCCCAGAAGGATTTTGTAACGAGATTACTCAAGAATTCACATCTTGGTGCTTCAGCAGAGCATCATTTGAGATGCCTCACTCAGTGAGACTCAGGTTCAGCTCAGTCCTGGCCCCTGATTCAAGGGATTTTACCATCTTCCCAAAGCGAATCTTTCTCTCTGGGAAAGGCTAACACAGAGCTGTGAATTTTGAGGAAGCAGTATCTTTCTTTGGGAAACAATTAACCCATTACTGTTAACAATGATTACAACAGGTTGTGTGTATTTAGCTGAAAAAATTATTTCTGCCAGGATCTTACCTGCAGGAACCACATCCTAATGCAGATTTGGAGCTTTAATTTCCTTCCTAAAGTTAAAGTGTCCCTGTTATCTTCTCCCTCCAGAAATAATTCTGAGTACAATAGAAGAAAAAAAAAACATAGTAAGAACTTTAAATAATTTTATTTTTAAAAATGTATTTATTTACATGCCAAATCTGTACAATATGCAATTAAAAATCCATATATGGTTTAAAAAAACCAAATTCCTATACAATATGGCTTTCCAGCCCCCAGGCTGGCTCTCAGAGCAGCCTGGCTGGCATTGCAGGGTACAATGATGCATTCATAGACCAGTACATAAGGCTACTTGTCCAGGATATTAAAGAGAAATACTGCAGTACCATGCCTTGGGAGGCCTGAAGGAGTGAGGTTAAAGGCATGAGAGTGTTTCAGTGGTGCTCAACACACACCACAACTCCTTAGGTTTGGTTTTCTCAACTTGTTTTAAATGCATATATTTAAATAATCCCTCGTGAGACCCCACAGATTTGCTACACTTTCTGAATCCTTTTAAAAACCAGACCACTGCTGTCCCACGGGCACAGCAAACTGATTCCCAACTGACCTTCCTTAATTCGAGGCTGCTGTACAGAATACTGAGTGTCACTTCTGGCCTGTCAGTCTCCTCAGTGTGACCAAGCCAAGGGTTTAACTCCTGGGCTTGGTTTTAGACTGAGAACACATCGGGCCTGTCCTGTCCTGTTCTAGTCTTGCACTATCCCTGCAGAACATCCGCCCTTGCTCTCTGAGCAGCTCCATTGCCCAGCTGAGCCTGATGCAATCCCCAGGCAGGAGAAGGCAGGCAGAGTGCAGCTGCTCCACCCTCACACGATCACCGTCTGCACCTCCACGTCACCCTCCTGGGAGGCGGCGATGACGAACTCCCCGGCGTGCTCCATGATCTCGATGTCCTCGGATGCCACCATGGTGACGGTGGCCTCCTGCGCGGCCAGGCTGCCGTCGGTGGCCAGCACGGCGCCGTCGCCGATGGCCGAGGCCAGGGTCATGGCCACCTGCTCGGTGAGGCTCTCGGGCGTGGCGATGGTGATGGTGTCGGCAGCGTCGGCGGCCGCGGCGCCCTCGGCCACGGTGACGTTCTGCACGATGATCTGGTGGCCCGAGTTGGCCTGGTTCACGATCTGCTGCACCACCTTCATGATGTGGCTGTCGACCTGAGGGGAGAGGGGGCTGCACTGATGGTTGGTGCATTTACTGCGAGAATTAACGGCAGTTATCACTGATGACCACGGGGCAGTGACAGGAGCAGCTCTGCATTCCAGGCTCCTCCAGCTGTCACCCCTTGTGTCACTGACTGACTGCTTTACCTCATGTCTTGTTCCCTCTATAATTTCAGTAGCTTCACTGGTCTCCATGTCTTCAGTAGAAGTCTGAAAGACAAGATTATTCCCTTTTTAGGCTCTTCCAAAAAAAATTTAAAAATCACCAAGATATAATTCACTAAGATGTTTTACACAAGTCTTTCTCTTCCTGACACAGGCAGTAGCTACTCCAAAAACAACTCCTTGACATTCCCTCCCAATCCTGTTATCAGGAGCTGCTTAAAATGAATGCAGAATGTTCACTAATAACTGTAAGAGAATGTCCTCCCTCAGCAGGACTTCGCCAAGCAGAAGATTTTTCTCCTACTGGAGAAAAGCTACAGCAGCACTCAATAATGGAGCTGTTACCCTGCTTGGATGAGACCTGGCTCTGTGTCATGGAGAGGAGAAAGTGAAATACAGAATTCATTGCTCTTGGCAGCCTCTGTTAAAAACAACTAAGATTATCTGGGACAAACTAAGATAAATAGAAATGGGAGAAGATAGTAGGGAAAGCTGAAACAAGTTTGTGAGGACCTAGAATCTGCTGTGGTCAGAAGTGCTCAGGCTCAGCCTCTTGCTGAGCCACTGCCAGTCTTCTCTTCTCCTTCTGCTGCCAACACACAGCACTTTGGGAGGGTGGGGAAGCTCCAAGTGCTTTCCTTCCAAACAAGGCTAATCCTACTGACTCCTGGGGCCATACAGGCAGGGTGGAGCCTGTTTTACCATCTCCCAAAAGCCTGGAGCAGGAACATGTACAACTGCAGCTTTTCCAGACCAAATCTTGTGCTAAATTCCCAATGAGCAAGCTGGCTGCCCCTTCTCACCTCAATGATGTATTCCTGGGTGTCTGCCACCACTGAGGAGAACTCCACCAGAACCGTGTGAGGATCTTCCGAAAGGACCGTGGCTGCTAAGTTGTCAGCAGACTGACTCTCCTCTGACACTATCACTTCTTCCACCTCTTTCATAGCAAGGAGGCAGCCACCTGCATGGAATTCCAGAAAAACATCATCTTTTGAGGCCATCTCCAAGAGCAGCTGGAAGGTGCTACACAGCACCAGTGAGGCTTCTTAAGGGGATGCCATGGACAAGTGACCAATATCACAAGAGAGGCTCTTGACCCACCAGGACAGACCAAAGACCAGCCCAGAAGAGCCCTGGGAACTAAGCCTTGAGCAGAACAGCTCTCCAGTGCAATTCCAAACACCACATGGGTAAATTGAGGTGGTAAAACCACACAGAATTTCCAGAGCCATGTGTGAAGAACATACAGGAAGAGTTTGGGTATATTATAAGTCCCTAATCTTTTCTGCTGATACATTTCAGTACGTCCGAGGAAACTCTTTTTTTCTTCCAATAAATTTGTATTATTCCTTGAAATAACACCATAAGCACTACCTGAAGAAGTCTGAAAATCCCTGCTTAGGAGCTGAAGGAGCAGCAAGTCCAGTGTTACTAATCCCATCAAACCAGATTAATTGGTGAGAACTTTGCTCAGGACATTTTCCTCACAGAACATCCCCACTTCCACGCAGGCCGTTAGATCCACCCTCACCACCATTCCCAGGGCAATGGGAATTCTCAGCCCCAGGGCAGCCCTGCTCACCTTTGGTTTTGAGGTGCCTGTTGAGGGTGCCGTGCTCAGCGAAGCCACGGCCACACTTGTAGCACTTGAAGGGTTTCTCGCCGGTGTGGTGGCGGATGTGGCGCACCAGGGAGCCTTTCTCCCGGAAGCCCCGGCTGCAGAACTGGCACACGTAGGGCTTGTCCTCCAGGTGGGTACGGAAATGCACCTGCTGGGCGTTCTGCACACACAGAGGGGCAAGGGAGGGGTCAGAGAGGACATGGCAACTCAGGGATGCAGGGTTTAGCTTCCGGGATGCAGCTCGATGTTTTTTATAGGATACAAGGACGTTATTAGGAATGGTACTCCCCAGGTTAGTGCTTCCATGGAGACTCTCCAAACTATGACCCACTTGCTTGGTCCCCCTCCCCTTGCAGTGGACTGGAGGGGAGAATTGGGAGGCACAAGAGGTGAAGATCATGGGCTGAGATAACAATTTACTGGAAACAGCAATGAGATATGAAAGCAAAGAACAGTAACAATACTGATGATCAAGAGTATGAGAAAGAGGTGAGCAATTCACATGGAAACATCCCTGGCAACAGATAGAAGGAATCCCTTTTCCCCACCCCAGAATGTCCTGGCCATGCTCCCTCCTGGCTACTACAAAAATTAACCCAGTCCTGGCCAGAACCAGCACACTGTTATTATATATTTGTTCCACACATGAAGGAATACTTTCTTCAGAAAACTTAAGGTTTTACAAAGACTGTCCTACTTTTTCCCACTTAACCAAAACCTCTTTCTGTGACTTCAGCTCACAGAATCACTGAATGGTTGGAAAGGACCCTAAGGAACATCTTGTTCCACCACCCTGCCATGGGCAGGTACACCTTTCATTATGCCAGGTTGCTCCAAGCCCTGTCCAGCCTGGCCTTGGACACTGCCAGGGATGGAGCAGCCACAGCTTCTCTGGGCATTGTACAAGAGGCAGGAGGAAAAGCTTCCTATCCTCTGGGAAGGCTGGTGTGAGGGGCTCACCTTTGTCTTGTAGCGCTTGCCGCACTTGGGGCAGGCGTAGGGCCGCTCGTCCGAGTGCACCCTGCGGTGTCCCTTCACGTGCGCGATGGTCTTGTAGAGCTTCCCGCACTCCCCGCAGCGGAACCGCCGCTCGTTCACGTGCACCTCCTGGTGCTTCTTCAGCAGGTAGCCCTTGGTGAACTCCTTGCCACACTCCTCACACTTGAAAGGTTTGTACTCTAGAGACAGAGAGAAAATGTGTGGGTGATCCAAGATAACCCGCAGCGCAAGGATTTGGTACAGGTGTAACTGAATTCTTACAAAAAATAACCTGGAGAAAGTGAGGAATTGTATTTCCAACCACTGGTGTGGGCTTTCACAGAACCCCAGGATAGCTGGGCTTGGAAGGGACCTCTGGAGATCATCCAGTCCAACCCCCTGCCCAGGCAGGGTCACCTGGAGCAGTGACACAGAAATGTGTCCAGGTGGGTTTGGGATGTCTCCAGAGAGAGACTCCAGGCCTTCCTTGGGCAGCTGTTCCAGGGCTCTGCCACCATCATGGAAAGAAGTTTTTCCTTAGGTTGAGGCAGAACTTGTGGTGTTTTAGTTTCTGGCCATGGCTCCTCATCCTGTCACTGAACAGAGTCTGGCACCATCCTCTGACAGCCCTTGGAGATATTTGTATGGATTGATGGATTCCTCTCAGCCTTCCCTTCTCCAGACTGACCAGATCCAGCTCCTGCAGTCTCTCCTCATCAGAGGAGCTGTACCATGGCTGAGGTCACTGAGCCACAGCTCGTGTCAGACAGCAGCCCCAGCAGCACTTTACCTGTGTGACTCTTGCTGTGTGTCTCCAGGGCAGCAGCTTCACTGAAGGCTTCATTACAGTGAGAGCAAACGTAGCGTTTGTACCCATTGGTTCTTTCTGCAGGTGTCTGTTGGAGAGAAAATGGGAAAGCTGCTTTCTTTTGTACTAGTGTGTCCAGTTAGGATTGCTACCCAAATTCCCAGTTAAACACTCCAGCTTTGACAGGAAAGAGATCTCTGCTGTTCAAAGAGACAGCACATGTGTGAAGTAACATCTCCCTGAAGTCACACGTGCACAATTGAACTCTAAAAACTGACACAAAGCCACAGGCATGGCAGAGACACGTGAGGAACACAGTGCTGCCCACAACCAAATACAGACAAGGAAGGTTAAAAAATTAATCTATTGCTGGAATACAAACATACAGACTCTGCTTGCTCCAGTTTAACACACTGCTCTTCACACGGCTCCTCTTCTACTTCCACCCCTTTGTTTTCCAGCTCTTCTGGAGCAGCAGCTGCAGGTTCATCTGGCTTCTGCACTTCTTCCACAGCAACTCTCTCAATGACAATTCCCGAATTCCTCATGGCCTGCCTCAGCAGGTTCTCACTGTTCACTTCCCCCTCACATGGCAGCTCCTCGGGATGCGACTGCTGATGGAACAAAAGGAAGTTTGGCACAGCAAATCCACAGTTTGTCCTTTTTTACAGCAACACTGCTGCTAGGGTCGCTCTCTCTGGGGTGTCCAATGCTGTGCTATGGGGTTGAAAGATCAACATGGGAGTATCTTTGGCTGGGGAGGAAAATGAGGTGGATCTGTACTCTGACACACAAGGGATGACAAGCCTTTGCTCCTACCACAGAGTCACAGCAGGGAATGGTCAACAAAAACATCCCCTCATTTGGTGGTGGTGAAGCCCCAGCCCCTGTAAGCTACACACAGCACTCAGCTTAGCAGCAGAGGGGCCAAGGTCAGAGCACAGCAACAGCCCACATGGAGAACAACCAAATGAAACACTCATTCCTCCACTAAGATTTACTGTCAGTACTCTAGATTGCTCATGAGGTGAAATTCTCTTTGCATAAAACACATGGAAGGTGTTTGAGACAAACAACACTCACATCTGGCTCCAGGGGTTTTGCATCCACCACGGGAAGCTCCTGCATCTGCACATGGACTTCGTGGAGAACGTTGCCTTTTGCATCTGTCACGAGGTGGATGACAGGGGAGGCCTCGATGGATTCGCTCGCTATCGAGGACACAGTGTCTGTGTTGGAGCTGCAGGATCCTGCAAGGGATGAACCATGTGGGGAAATTCCACCCCTCAGCAACTCCCTGTGCCTTAGAGCAGGAGGTGCCTGTTAGAGCCACCTTTGTAACACATTCTCAAACATTCCTGAGTTCACACCCAGCTTCAGGGTAATAGCTGTGCCTTATAAATTACCTTTTCCTTGTATGACAAATACAAACTCAATACCACAGAAATACTTTTTTTTCATAAATGAGAATCATGGAATGGTCTGGGTTGAAAGGGACTTAAAGTTCATCCAGTCCCACCCCTGCCATGCCAGGGACACCTTCCACTGTCCCAGGCTGCTCCAAGCCCTGTCCAAACTGGCCTTGGACACTTCCAAGGCTGCAGCAGCCACAGCTTCTCTGGGCAAGCTGTGCCAGAAGGAATTTATATTCCCAGTGCTGAGGGTTTGCCTTTATCAGACATGAGGCAGGTCCTGACAGCATCACTGACCTGATGGCAGGTCATCTTTGTTGACAACTATTTCTTTGGTCACGTTGAAGCGGATTTTTTCAGTGCAAGGTGTCAGAGATTTAAGGTGCCGAGTCAAAGCTCCTGATTCCCGGAAGCTTTTCCCACATTTCTTGCATTTATAAGGTCTTTCATCTGGAAATGACAAGAATCAAAACAACCATTTAAAAACCAGCACTGCCAGGATGTGTGACAGGCTGAAGAACATGTTCAGCTTTCTACAGCACATGACTATGTCTAGCCCAGAACCTTCCACTGCCTCTCAGCACCCCAAATACTGCAGAGCCCAACAGTTTTAGCTCAGCAAAACATGGAAAGCAGCAAGAAATTCCACTGCAAGGCAAATGGATAACCACAGAGAGTCCCAGTAACAAGGAACCCTTATTTTGGAGAACTCTTACCCGTGTGCCGCCGGTGGTGTCGGATCAGAGACCCCTTTGTCCTAAAGGAAGTTCCACACAGTTTACACTCATAGTCCTTCCTGCTGCTGTGAGTGATCATGTGAGCTTTGAGGATGCTGGCCTGGGGAAAGAACTTCCTTTAAGAGACATTTCAAACAGTTTAAAGATTTTACACTTCAGCTGTAAAGCACAACAAGGCTCCTTGTGAAAGCAGAATTTCCCTTTAGGAGGTGTGACAGGCACTCAGCACTGTTACTGGGTCTTGGGATCTCTTAGTTTACAACCAGCCTAAATACCTCCTCAACCCACACCAGCAGAGGGGATACTCACAGTTTTAAATGTCTTCTGGCAGAGCTCACACACGTATCGGCCCTCCTTGTTCACCTGCAGCTTCACCTTGATCAGCTCGCTGGAAATGTCCTGCTCCTGCTCCTCAGGGCTGCCCTGCTCCTCACTGACCTCTCCATCCACGTGGCCATTGGGGTTCTCAAACACATGGTCTCCTGCTACAATGACTTCTTTGATGTGCCCACTGCCTGGGAAAAGGTGAGGAGACAGTTGGGTTCTTTACAGGACAGAGCTTTTACCCAACAAGAGTATTTTACTGTCTCAGCATTTCATGCAGAAAGCAGAAAAGGGACTTTAAACCTACAACTTGAGTCTTTGCAACCTTCTCATTATGGCAGCATAAAACAGGCATTTCCAGAATGGAGCTTATTGTCTAATTTGTATTAATTATTTGTATTAATTAAGCTGAAGGAGGGTAGATTTAGAATAGATATTACAAAGGAATTGTTCCCCATGAGGGTGGGCAGGCCCTGGCACAGGGTGCCCAGAGAAGCTGTGCTGCCCCTGGATCCCTGGAAGTGTCCAAGGCCAGGTTGGACAGGGCTTGGAGCAGCCTGGGACAGTGGAAGGTGTCCCTGCCATGGCAGGGGTGGGAGTGGTTTGGCTCTAAGGTCCCTCCCAACCCAAACCATTCCATGACTACTCCATGATCCTACCCTGAGGAGGATTGCAGAGCTGACCTAGGGCTGCCTCTCCCAGCTCTGGGGGAACACTCAGCCCCAAATCCCAGTGACACAGAGCTGTCATGCACCCAACCACAACCCAAAGCCATCAGAAGACAGAGATGAGGGAAGAGGTTCCAAACCCACCGGGGTGCCAAGGCAGCACCTCAGAGCTCACCTACGATGGCTGAGGCGTTGCTGATCTCCTCTGCTATGGAAGATGCTTCAACAACAATGTGAGCAACAGTTATGGACTCCTCGACAGCAGGAACCACCTGCTGGCACAGAGCACGTTTCAGCAGGCAGGTTCTGCTTGTTTAAACACACTGCTCCCTCCCCTCCAACCCCACAGACCGTTGCATCCTAATTATTTCCAGCCCCGGCTCGGAGAAGCCGCTGTCACCTTTTGTCCTTCCTGGCCGAGGAGCCCGGCGAGCGCGTCGGGAGGGCGCTGGCAACCCTTCTGGAGCTTATGCTGCACGAACTCCTGCAGGGAGCTGAACTCGGACTGGCAGCGCCCGCACTTGTGCACGTCATCCTCGTCTGCGGGGGAGAACGCGGTCAGCGGGGCCGGGACACGGCAGCTCGGGTCCCGGGATGGGCTCAGGCTGAAGGGAGCACGCTGGAGCACCGATTGATTCCCCGCTGCAGCAGGGCCAGCGCAGAGCACGGCGCTGTGTCCGGCCGGGCTGGAGCAGCTCCCGTGATGAGACACCCAGCAGTGCCACACACCCAGCCCCGCCGCCCTCCCGGCCCGCTCAGCCGCCAGGCAGCGCCGAAAGGGAGCGGGGCGATCCCGGCCGAGGGACACGGAGCGACACGGAGGGACACGGAGAGCCCCCCGCCTCCCGCCCCGCTGTGGCAGCACCGGCCCGGCCCCCTCACCCAGCGGGCCTCCCGGGCCGCGCCGCCCCCAGGCCTGGCAGTGCCGGCCGCAGCCCTGCAGGGCGGTACCTTGCTCGCCGAAGGGCGGCGGGAGGCCGATGAGGGCGGCGGGGGGCGCGGCGGGCGCGTGAGGCGCGGAGCTCTCGGCCGCCGCTCCCCGGCCCGGCCCGGCCGCTCCTGCCGTAAGCGCCGCCGGCCCCGCGCCCGTTGCCATCGCGGCCCCCGTGTCGCAACGCGCCGCAAGATGGCGGCTTTACGGCCGTGTCGTCATAACAACGGGACGGGGCTCGGCGGGGAAGGCGCCCGCCCCGTGGGGGTGCCGGGTACCGGTGGGCGGTGCGGAGCACGGTCCCTCCGCTGCCCCCGGTGACCCCTGAGCCCCGGCGGAGCGCAGCCTGAGCAGTTCCCACCGAGTTACCGCCGAGTTGCCCAACGCGTTACCTAACGAGCCCCGGGGCACCCTGGCCAATAGCAGCGCGCGGGGGGCGGGCCCTCAGGCGGAGCGGCCAATGAGAGCGCAGCGCGCCGGGCGCCATCGGCGGCGACGTGCGGGAGGACGGGCGGGGACAGTGGGCGGGGCTCCGACGGGGTGGGCGTGGCCGCGGCTGCGCCGCCCAATGGGGACGCGGTCCGTGCGGAGCGCGGCCAATGGGGAGCGGCGCGGAGCGGGCGCCGGGAGCGGCGCGGCCGAGGGGCATCGCGGGCGCGGCGGGGCGGCCATGGCGGACGGGATGGCGGCGGGCGGCCCGCGGCGCTGCCGCCGGCTGGAGGGCGAGGTGGCGCGGGCCGTGCTCGCCAACGCCGACACGCTGCTCTTCGACTGCGACGGCGTCCTGTGGCGGGGCGAGGCGGCCGTGAGCGGCGCGGCGGCGGCGCTGGGCCGGCTGGCGGCGGCGGGCAAGCGGCTGTGCTACGTGACCAACAACAGCGGGCGGACGCGCGCGGCCTACACCGAGAAGCTGCGGCGCCTGGGCTTCCCGCCCGCCGAGCAGCGGCACATCTTCGGCTCGGCCTTCTGCGCCGCCCGCTACCTGCGCCAGGCGCTGCCGCCGGGCGCCGCCGCCTACGTGCTGGGCAGCCCCGCGCTGGCCGCCGAGCTGCAGGCCGTGGGCATCCCGCACCTCGGCACCGGGCCCGCCGCCCTGCCCGGCGCCTCGCCCGCCGACTGGGTGCAGGCGCCGCTGGACCCCGCCGTGCGCGCCGTGCTCGTGGGCTTCGACGAGCACTTCAGCTACGCCAAGCTGTGCCAGGCGCTGCGCTACCTGCTGCGCGGCGGCCCCGACTGCCTGCTCGTCGGCACCAACCGCGACCACCGGCTGCCGCTCGAGGGCGGCGCCGCCATCCCCGGTGCGCGGGGCGGGGGATGGAGGGGGTGCTCCCGGGCCCGGGGGGGTCTCCGTGCTCAGCTCTGTCTCATTACACCGCGGGGTTGTGTTGGTAAAACACGAGGAGTTCCACCTCAGCCTAAGGAAGAGCTTCTTCCCGCGGGGAGTGGCAGAGCCCTGGAACAGCTGCCCAGCGAGGTCATGGAGTCTCCGTCTCTGGAGACGTTCCAAACTCGCCTGCACACGTCCCTGTGTCACCTGCTAGGTGACCCTGCCATGTAGGGGGGTTGGACTGGATGATCTCCAGAGGTTCCCTCCCATCCCAGCTATCCTGGGATTCTTTGAGGCAGCCCGGGCGTCCCAGAGCCTTTCCTCCACAGCACCCCTGAAAGAGAGAATCCTTATTGATCCTTTGCTTGCAAATAGGAGTTCCTCTTTGCCTCTGTGGGTGGAATTCCAGCCTTCTGGCAGGCTTTTATGCACCACTTCTCCTGGGACTGACCTGTCCCTCTGCCCGTAAAGCTGAGCCGTCACCTTCCCAATGCCCTGAGCAGGTTTGTACTGGCTTGTATGGATGCCAAGGGCCCTCTGCCCCTAATCCCTGCTCGCTGTTCCTGCAGGGACAGGATGCCTGGTGAAGGCCGTGGAGACGGCAGCACAGCGCGAGGCTTTCATCGTGGGCAAACCCAACCGCTTCATGTTCGACTGTGTGGCCAGCGAGTTCGATGTGGACCCGGCGCGCACCATCATGGTGGGGGACCGGCTGGACACGGACATCCTGATGGGCAACAACTGCGGCCTCACCACGCTGCTCACCCTCACCGGCGTCACGGCGCTGGACGAGGTGCAAAGCCACCAGGACAGCGACTGTCCTGCCAGGCACAGCCTGGTCCCTGATTACTACGTCGACAGCATTGCCGACCTGCTCCCGGCGCTGGGGGAGTAACGGGGTGATCACCCTGTGACAGTAATGTACTCACTAGATACTCCCCGGAGCTAGAACCCTTCGCTTTTCACCTCTCTGTCCTCTCGGTATGATTCTGTTTACATCTCAGTCTGAAATGCACTTTGGAACAAAGGGGGCAATACAGTGGCACCCGGGGCTGGGGCTTGGGGCTGGGTTTGATTATGAACGCATTGATCCAGTGTTTGTGGTGCTCCACGGCACAGGCGCCTCTGGGCTGGGCTGGGGAAGTGGAGCTGGTTGATCTGAGGAGAAGGACCATGTCCTGGCCAGGCTGGGCCATGGCTCAGCCTGGCTTGTTCAGGGTAACGGCTCTTGGGATGTGCAGTAACTCTGGTGATGTTTGGAGATGCTTGTGGAGCTGGTGTTTGCCCCTGGGGTGATTCTTTTTCCCGCCTGGGGCCCTGTTCAGGGGCACAGCCCCACAGCCGGTGACACAAATTCATCCCCTTCGTTTGACCACTGCACATTGCACTTGTGATGTAGATTGGGATGATCCCACCCAGCTCCAAACGACGGCTGCTGCACACTGTGTCTTCCAAGGTCGAGTGTGTGTAAAGCACATGTACACACAGACACTCCCTGAGCATAAAAATAGAGCAGAATATATTTAAATTATAAATAGAGTTTATGGTAATATATCTTATTTCCTAGGAGGGAAGATGAGAGGAATGTTTCTTCACTGATGGCAGTAGATTTAATTCTCCTAAATTGTTGCATTTGGTAATGCAGAGTCTGTAATCACACAGGACTGTCCTTCACTCCTGCTGCTTCCCCAAAATCCCTGGATTGATCCATACCGAGCTCCTGCACTTCCCTCAGCATTAATGAGCCACTTGCCTTGGCTTTAGCTGTACAATCCCAAATCCTGCTCAGTCCGTAGATGGATGTAGTGCCCAGGACAGCTCTCCACAAGGAGCCCTGTGGGTCCTGGCCATGTGTGACAATAGCACGTGCTTCCTTCCCATCCCTGAGCTTCAGATCTTCCACGTGTGCCAGCATGGGCTGGGCACGGTGGGTAGTGAGGAGGAATGCTGGATTGCTCAGGGATGATTCCATTTGATCTCCAGGTGGGATTGTGCATTGAGAGTCTCAGCCATGGAGTGGTTTTTGTGCTGCCCAAATCCCACAGTGAAAGCTTTTGCTTTACAGAATTAATTGAAAATTATATATGCAAATAACATGCTTTTATTCCATAGATTCCAGTATCTACTGTTCAATTTAAGCACTGGTTTTCCTTCCTGTCCAGCGGAGGAGCTCGGGCAGTGCTGATATCATGTCCTGCCTGGTAACTTGTCACCTTGTTTGTACAGCAATAACTCTGCAGTCCAGAGGGTCTCAGTGTTCCCAGAGCATTGGCTGAACCTCTAAAAGGCTGTTTGTAATTTGGAGTTGTGGAAGGAAGTGTAGATAATCCCTTCCCTACTCCTGTCTGCAGATGAAGGACTGTGCAAAGTCACAGAGGCAGAGCTTGCCCTTGGTCTGGGTAACATGGAAATGGACATTATGGACTCACTGCAGGTCGTGTCTGATGTAACGGTGTGGGTTGGGATTCAGTCCCTGTATCTGGTGCTTTTTGTGTCAGGAAAAGGCCAGGAGAAGTGTCCAGTGTCCCTCAGGCAGCTCTGTCCCTGCCGAGGGCTCTCGCTGGCCAAGGGAGCCATTGCCTGGACTCAGGGATGCTGGAATGTGCTGGTGGTGGTGTCAGTCGTGCTTCAAAATCCTGTTCTGACTTCCAAACGGTTCTTAATCCTCTACTTGAATTCCCATTAAACTCTCAAACCTGCTCTCCCCAGCGTTGTCTCATTTTGTGGTCTCATCTCTGTGCGCTTCAGTGCAGCTGTGCAATGGGAATCCTGGGAGTTAGGGATGCAGTTTGGAAGGGACCTTGAAACTCATCCAGTGCCACCCCCTGCCGCAGGCAGGGACACCTTCCACTGTCCCAGGCTGCTCTGAGACCATCCAGCCTGGCCTTGGAGACTTCCAGGGACCCAGGGGCAGCCACAGCTTTTCTCTGTGCCTGTGCCTCCCCACCCTCACAGGGAAGAGTTTCTTTCCAGCATCTAATCTAAACCTTTGACAGTGGGAAGCCATTCCCCTTTGTCCTGGCCATGCCCTTGTCCAAAGTCCCTCTCCAACTTTATTGTGGGCTCCCTTCTCCCAGTTTGATCAACCATAGGCTGTGTTTGATAGGAAAATGTCCAAAACCTGCATTTTCCCTGGATAGGCATCGCATAAAGGAATTCTGAGCTTTTCCTTGCCTCCACAACTGGGTTGTGTCTGGCTGGCAGGTCTTAAGCATTTTGGGTGCTCCTGGACTGCTCAGGATCTGGCGATCTGGGAACGCTGTTCCCACCGGGAGTTTCTCAGGAAGGAACACAGGTGACTTTGTGGCAGATCCCCTTTTCCTTTCCCTTTTCCTCCAAGGGTGACACAGGTATGTCTGTGCAGCCCAGGCTCAGGACAGCAGGATCAACACTTGGCTCCAGCCCATGGAGCTCCGGCAGCACAGAGTTCCTGTTGAAAGATGGGAATTGCCACTGCCACAAGGGCAGGCTGCCACTGTCCTCTGGTCATTTGATCTCTCAATGAGCCTCACCTGGGCCCGTGCTTGGCCCTGCCAGCCCCGAGGGCACACAAAGGCCCTGACTGTGGCTCCTGCCCCTCCCGGGGGTGAGCAGGAAGAGCTGCACTGGGCACTGACAGCAGCGCTCAGCTCCCACTCCGGCCTCAAGTTTCCCCTCCCGTGGAGCCCTTGGGCTGCGAGGGACAGGTATTTATGTGCCATGGACACAAGTTGAGGTTTCCCAGGTGTGCCTGGAGCCGGGACCATGCCCAGTCTGTGCGTGGGCAGGAGGCAGAGCGGCAGCAGCCAGGTCGTCGTCTGAACTGGAGGATGGAGGGAGGGGAGAACGCCAGCCGTGCTGCCCCTGCAGTGAGTATTCCCTTGTCCCTGCAGTGGGTATTCCCTGTCCCTGCAGTGAGTATTCCCTGTCCCTGCAGCTCCTGGGCAAAGGCTGGCTCTGTCCTTCCTCTGGGACTTGACTTAGGACAAGGGTGTGACAGGACAAGGGGCACTGGCTTCCCAGTGCTGCTCGGGGTGGGTGTGAGCTGTGACCTACTGAATGCTGGGAGCTGCTGGATTTCTCTATTTGCACCTTTCCCACCAGAGAGAATTCCATTGGCTATTGAAAACCTGCCTGTTACTGCAGGGCTGGGGCTCTGCTCTGTAGGAATTGATAGGATTTCAGATCCATGCAGTTCTAACTCGCTGCTTTTCTGGGGGAATAATCTGGAAGTTCCCTGTTTCCTGTAAAGATCTGTAACTGTCCCAAGGCTGGATGAGCCCATCCTCGTGCAGCTGGAGCAGATGGAATCCTGGGCATGGATTGAATTCCTCTGTCTTTCAAAGGACTGAGAAACAGGTTATTTTTTAAATGTGGCCTGTGTT
Source organism: Lichenostomus cassidix (assembly GCF_008360975.1). Classification (NCBI taxonomy): domain Eukaryota; kingdom Metazoa; phylum Chordata; class Aves; order Passeriformes; family Meliphagidae; genus Lichenostomus; species Lichenostomus cassidix. Next base: position 1,009,012 of record NC_139495.1, read on the forward strand.
TGAGATTATTGAAAGCACATTTTCTGCTTTGTAAAAATCCCATTACGTGCCATGAAGTTAAATTTAATTGCTTCAATATAAGAATTAAAGTAAATTAATAGAGCCAATAGAAATGTCACAGCACTGCCAAGCTCTTTTCCTTGGTCTCATGAAGAACAACTTAGCAAGAAAATCCAACACAGCCCAGCACAGGGAGGGGAACAGAAGCAGGATCACTCCACTCGGGATATGATTCCAACGCTGATGGTTCCACTGGGGATCTCCGCTGTAAACCAAAATAATTTAATTTGTTGTTCCCTTGTGTCTGGAAAGCTGCTGCTCCAGCCTGCCCTGGGGGTTTTGCAGCTTCCCTGGCTGTGGCAGTGCTGGTTAACAGGATCCTGGATCTGTAATTCCGTGCTGTGGGATAGAGGCTCCATTATTCCAGGTGCTGCAATGGTTTGGCAGCTCTGCACTCCAACTTGTTTGCACAAGGATTTGTGTCATGAGCTGGAAACATGTTTGATGAAGAAGAATTGGCAGAAGGGTCAATTTTAACTGCTGTTCCTGTTCTTTTGCCCTGGCTCCCAGGACAGGAGGCCCACAGCACACTTCCCAGCTCCCTCCAGGACCTTCTGGATCATCTTGTCCATAACCTTGTTTTTTGCAGTTGTTGGCATCACTGTCGTGGGGGTTCTCAGCTTCTCCCCCAGCTCTGCCCAGGTAAGGGATCCCCATCCAGGCAGGAAGCCTCCATCTGCCTGCAGCCCTGAGTTGTGTGGGAAGCACTTCCCAGGAGGGATGAGTGGGCTGAGATCTGGGCTGGGTTGGGCTGGACAATGCAGGGAGGTGCAGGCAGGCAGGGAGTGCCCTGGCCCTTTCCTCCAGCACCTGGTGCCTCTCCCAGCCCTGATGATGCAGTCATGGATGATCATTTCTGTGGGTCAGAGCCTCCTTCTCTCACTAAATCACTCAGACAGGGAACAGGGCAGCCCAGGGCCCAGCTGGGGGTGTTGGTGGGAGATGCTGCACACAAGCACTGAGCAGCTGATGGTGGCTGCTGCCCTCCCACTCCTCGTGCCCAGGCTGGCTCCCAGCTCCTCAGAGTGACACTCCAGGGCCAGCAGGACCCGCTGAGGAACCAGACAGCCGTGGTGGACAAGGCCAGGAGCACCGTCACCTACTACATCACCTCGCAGAGCAACCTGAGCGCCGTGGTGCTGTACGACAGCAGGAACGTGAGTGCTGGGGCAGCCCTGCCTCCTCAGCTCCCAGGGGATCAGAGGGGCTGTGCTGGGAGCTGGGGGGAGAGACCAGGAAAAATATCAGCTCCTGTTTGCTGCCCTTCTCTGCATCTTTAGTCGGGAAGCCCAGAGCAGGGGAAAGGAGAATGTTGGTTTTAGGGGCTGCTGGGCTGGGGTGGTGCCTGTGCTGCCTGCTGCAAGGGGCACCTCTGTCTGGCAGGGCTACGTGTGCTACAAGCCTCTGGAGCAGCAAACCTGCTACCTGAGGAGGATGGACCCCTGGGACCTGCAGACCCTGCAGACAGCTCTCAACACCTCTGAGCACAGCGTGAGCAGCTGTTCCTGGGACATCTGGGACATCTGGGGCTGGGGGATGGATTGAGCTTTGCACAGAGTCGCTAAACATTCTTCCCTGTGTGGGTTTGCAGGGGTGACTCCACCCCCAAGGATCCAGAGCAGGGCTCTCCCAGCCCCTGTTCTGACGGATTCAGTGCTCTGAGCCAGCTCTGTATACCCTGATTCCTGTGAGAAGCAGCCGAGCTGCAGGCTGGGGCAGGGGCATGTGTCCCATGGAGGTGAAGAGCAGGGCTCCCGCAGGACCCACTCTGGATTCTGTTACCTGCTGAAAAATCTGGGGAAGGAAAAACAAAGAGGGTTTGTTGCTAACTCACAGGGAAGAAAGTTGGAGGAAATAATGTATACAGACCCTCAGTGTGGATGCCCGGGCAGGGGCAGATTCCATTTCCAGAAGACACAAAGCCCCATTTTTTTGTGCCCTGCCATCTGCTCTCCATTTCCTCAGGGGCTCCTGGGGGCTCCTTGGTCACCTTACTCCCAGAGGGAAGTAGGAACTCAGGCTCCCAAAGGGGATGCAAGGAGAAGAAAGCACCTGCCCAGCCCTGAGGCTCCTGAATGGAAGTAAAATTTGATGGTGCCAGGGCTGCCAGCAGCCCACAGACAGACAAGAGCTGGCAGGCTCACCCTGGGACAGGGCAGCTGGCAGGAGAAACCTGCCAGGGGTTCAGAGCACTCCTGGGGTGCCAGAGCAGGGCTGTGGGGCTGGAGGGACAAAGTGCCTCGGGAGGAAATAACGGGGATGTTTCTTTCAGGCCGAGCAGCTGGTACACCCCAACAACCAGACCAAGTTCTACCGGGAGTTCCTGGGAATCATGGCAGGGGAGCAGGTGGAGCCCAGGGGCCTGGGGGAGGCTGTGCAGACCCTGTGTGAGCAGACATCCATCTTCTGGGTGCGGAGAGGGCAGGGTAAGTGGGACACTCCTCTTGGCAGGGGAAGCAAGAGCTTTTCCAGCACCTCTAAGAGGATCAGGCTTTGCCACACAACAGCTGATGCATCCCAGGACAGGCTGCCAAGGCCCAGGTGACCTCTAGTGCAAAATCAGACCATTGTTCGCCATCCCTGAGCGCTGGCCACCCCCTGTACCCACCTGCTGTGGCACTGGGATGGCACTGAGCCCCTGCCCCAGCAGCACAGCACAGCCAGCACACAGAGCTGTCCCGAGACACCACTGGTTAATCCCTGTCACCTTCATCCTCAGCCAAAGCAGCCTGCTGAGCTGTCAGCCTGCTGTGTCTCACTCCAGCTTTAGTAAGAAAGGTCATCCCCTGAGGCTCTCCCTTTGCTTGGCTCCCCAGGGACTCCTGTAGCTGCAGGACCAAAGCATCCCTGGGGACTCACAGCTGCAGGACCAAAGCATCCCTGGGGACTCACAGCTGCAGGACCAAAGCATTGCTCTCACTGCTCTGTCCTTGCTCATTGGCAGGGCCGGGAAGGCAGCGCCTCATCTACCTGTGCATCGACATTTGCTTCCCCAGCAACATCTGTGTCTCCATCTGCTTCTATTACCTGCCTGAGTAAGTGCTGCAGCCACAGCCACCCTCTCTGCCCTCATACTTGAACTGGATTCCTGAAAAGCCTCTGACTTCCACAAGGAAGGGAACACCTCCAGCATCCCCAGAGCTTCCTGCTGATTCCATGCTGCAGGTCAGGAGAGTTTAGAGAAACAAGAGGCCTCTGCTCAGCACTGTCAGCACAGCCACCCTGCAGCTCTGCTCCAGGGATGTGCAGAGTCCATAGGAATTAGGAGCCCCAGGCCTAGAGGAATCCCAGGGGTAGCTGGAGTTCTGGGGCTCCAGGCCCTGTTCAGCACAAGGTGGTTGTTATATTTGGGTGTGGTTGGCTTTAGGAGAGCAGCTCTCCAAGTCACTCTGTGAAACATTTCAAATAAAGGGATTGCAAACTGAGACAAGAGCTGCTTCTCCTCTTTGCTCAGCCTCTCCCATCACTTGGAAAGGCCGACTTTTATTTTTTTCCCACTTTGGGGTACAAAAACATCCGAAGCTGTCACCAGCAGATGTCCCAGGGCTTTCTCCAGCTGAACTGTACCCGTGTCCCTGCAGTGGGATTGTGCCTGCCTCTCCCACTCCCTCCCTCAGAGGCCACACACTTCAGCAATGTCCTGCCTGGAGCTGCAGCCTGGTCTCACCCCAGGCAGCTGCAGCTGCTCCTGTCAGAGCCCCAGCCCTCTCCATGAGGGAGGGGATAGGTACAGTGCGTGTCCCAGGCTCTGGAGAGGTCTGGCAAGGCAAGGGGAAACAAGCAGAGGTCCTGTCCTTGCCACACGTGGCTGTTATCCCAACACACTGTCATTGAAGGCCAGGCAGACCACGGCTTTCTGGTGGCCACTGTATTCCCTCTTGATCTCTCCTGTCTCCACACACCACAGTCTGGCCAGGTTATCAGAGGAGGCTGGAACAGAGAGTGAAAAGAGCAGTGGGATAAATGGCATTATCTTTCAAATTTCGTTTCTACTATTATTGCAAGAATTACTTTCCTCTTGCTTCATTCAGCCATCCTTAGGGCTGGTGATGACCAGCAAGGCAGAGCAGCTCAGTGCCTTTCTCTTTTATGTGGGGTTGAACTATTTTGGAGAGCAGTGACTGTGGAAATTACCACAGGTCCGTTTAAAGGACTAACATGCTGTGAACTGTGAGATGAACAGCAGAGCTGGAGATCTTCTCTCCGGTTTAAACAGCACAGACAAAATGTTCCAGTCAGCAGAATGTGTTGGGGCTCTGGGGCTGGGTGCTCCCACCTACATCCCCTGTGCCCCAGGCCTGGCAATGTCCCAGCCAGAACTGGTCAGGCCTGGCTGCTGCAGGGCCCTGGCACAGTCCAGGCAGTGCCTCACCTGTGACGATGTACTGGGAGTCCCCAGAGAAGGCACAGTCCCACATCCAGCCCCGGGATGTCTCCCCAGGGTTGTTGCTCTTAATGCTCAGCTCTGTCATCAGGGAGAAGTTTGAAGTCCTCCAGATCTTGCATGTCTGATCTGCAGAACAGGTGGCCAAGAGCCTGCAAGAAGGAGACATGTGAGGGCAACCTCATTAGTCACTGTCCCCCTGAGGGGCTCTTATCACCATGGGCCTGGGCCAGAGCCAGTGAAAGCCTGGAGACCTGCCCCCATTGCAATCAGATCTCCTTACACCTGCACTGTCTGATTGAGGAGAATCCAGCTGAACAGACTCCACGAAGGAGCTCACACTTGGTGGCAGTTGGATCCCAGCTGTAGAACAGCTCAGGGCTGCAAACCTCGCTGAGCTCAGGGAGCACGAGTAGGACACCACTGACAGTGACCCTGTGGTGGCACATCCCCTGCCTCCTGTCCCACTCCTCCCTGGGGACCTGCAGTGTGGAGCCAGCAGCAACCACAGCTGGAGGCACAGCTGGCCCCTGCCAGCCTGGAAAGGCCCACGTTTGCCCTGGGAGGGAGGTGAGGGGCTAAACACCCACGTGGAGTCAGGGCTGAACTTGCACTGCAGGGCGTAGCGGTTGTGCGCTGGGATCTTGGTCTTGGGGATCAGCTGCGTCACCTCCTCGCCGATGCCACCCGTCAGGTTCCACACGTAGCAGTTTCCCTGTGGATACACAGCAGGATCTGTGTTGGGCTGGTGGATCCCAACAGTTCCCCATCCCAGCACACCCCAGCAGAGCTCACCGAGCTGTTCACAGCCGCCATGTAACTGGCATCAGGGTCGATGTGCACCGAATTGACCGACACCTCGGGCTCGGGGATGAGCTGCTCGTTGTGGTCAGTCTTCAGGTCCCAGATGTGGATGGCACCGCTCTGGTCACCCACGATCAGCTCTGCCTGCAGGGACACAGCAGCCACGTCTCTCCTGTGAGCAGCAGCCTGGAGCTGATGCCCACATCGTGCCCCTGCAGCACCACCCTGCTCTGGGGTTGAGCAGCAGGGTCCTGTCCTGCCTCCTCTGTCCCCAGCTCAGGGCTGTTCCACACCCTGGCTGTCCCAGCCGAGTACTGACTCCTGTGACATTCTGCAAAAGGGTGTTTCCCTCCCCAGAAGTGTTTGCTGATTTTCTGAACCCCGGAGCAAACAGCAGGTGCCCCAATTCCGTTTGGCACAGCCACAGCTCCAAACGACATCCACAGTAGCCAAGTGGTTTTCAGCACGTCTGAGAGGCAGCATTAAGGGGCAGCTTGGCCACTGAACAACTGAAGCACTCAAGGGTGCAGAGACACCTGAAAAACACAACCTGAAGTGGGTTTTTCTCTCTCCCCCCTTCTCAGGGGAAGGACAAGAGCCAAGGGCAGGAGTCCTGGCTCTGATCCCGTGCTCAGAGCAGAAGACAATGCTGGCATGTCTCCACTCAAACCAGGGCTTTATCGACAGCCCTGCGCTGTCCATAATTTTAGCAGAATCCCTAGAGGAGATCAGGTCATCAGGCCCAGCTAATCCTGTCCCTGGGAGCAGAGGCTGGCTCTGAGGAGACAACCACCACTCAGTATATTTATCTGACTACACAAAAGCCTCTTCTGGGCTCCTCAATCCTCAGCCCCCTCTCAGCAGGTGTAAATGCTGAGTCTGAAGCTTTCATGGCTTTACCTAGGCAGTGAGGAATCTCTGGATAATTGGATCAGCATTTCTGCAGAGGGAATTGCAGAGCCACGGAACTATCCGAACAAATGCTGCCACCTTTGGACTAATTAACCACCTTCTGCTCACAAACCAACACTCTGCACCTCAGCAGCATCTTGGTCAGGGATAAATTCTCATCTAACACCTATGTGCAGCAATATTTATTTTCTATAACACATTGTCACAGCACTGACACTACAAGAGCATTTGGGTAAAGTCTGATCTCAAATTTAGTCTGAAATCCCAGATTTGCAAAATTAAGCCTTTGTGAAATGAAATGCAAGGGAACATTTCCATTACTCAGCGTTTTACAGGTTTGCACTGCCCTGTCTGCAGGCAAAACCACAGTCCTGCAAGCCCAGCCCAGTCCAGCCAGACCATTAGCAGTGATTGATCCCTATTGATTTCCCTCCTGCTGCTCACTTCAGCCTCCCTTCAAGAGCATCCACTCTCCCTCTGCTCAGCTACAGCTGCTGAACCCACTGGTGAACCTCAGCCAAAGCCAGCCTGAAGGGAATTGTGGCCAAAGGCCCAGGGATGCTTTTTCTTGGCAATGTTGTCACCCTCAAGCTTCCCAGCTCACCCCACACTTCCAGCTCCACTCCCATCACATCTCCAGTGATGTTCAGGGGCACAGCAGCTCCAACAGCATGTTCCTTCCCATGTGATGAGCCCAGCACAGCCCCTGTGCTGTCCCTTTGCAACAGCCACCAGGCTATTAGCACACACACAGCGTGTGAAGCCCCCAGGCCATCTTCTGTTGTATCCCATCTTGTGCTGGGACACACCTCTGCAACCCCTCACGTTTACCCAGAGGAGCCACAGGTTACCCAGAGAAGCTGTGGCTGCCTCTGGATCCCTGGCAGTGTCCAAGGCCAGGCTGGACAGGGCTTGGAGCAGCCTGGGATAGTGGAAGGTGTCCCTGCCCATGGCACGTGGATGAGCTTTAAGGTCCCTTTCACAGGACTCTCTAGGCAGGGAAAGCCCAGAGGAGGCAGTTTCCTCACCTGGTTGGGGTGCAGGCACACACAGTTGATGGGAGCGTTCACCTGGAAAATGCGCTGGCACTGCAGGTTCCGGGACCTGTGACAGACAGCGAGGGAGGAGTGTTCATGGCTGTGAGCTCAGCCCCACAGCCCGGGGGTGCTGCCGGAGGGAGGGAACCCGCCGTGCCCACCTGAGATCCCAGATGCGGGCCATGCAGTCCTCCCCGCCCGTGTACATCCAGCGCCCGTCCTCATGGAAGCCCACCGAGGTGATGTTCTTGCTCACGCCGTCGTAGTTGATGACGGGGTTGGGGTTGTTGGAGTTGAGGTCGTACATGCGGATGTGCTGGTACCCTGCAAGCAGCGCGCAGCGGCTGAGCACCGGCCCGGCTCCCGGCGCGCCCGGCGGGACAGCAGCGCTCACCTGCGGCTGCGATCATGCTCCGGTCCGGCGTGATCTCCAGCGCGTTCACCTGCTGCGGGCGCCGTTAAGGTCGGTACGGAGCACCAGCCGGGCCCACCCGGGGGCCGACCGCGGGACAAGCCCCGAGCTGCCGGGGCAGGAAGGATACGGAGTCCTGGTGCTGCACCGTGCGGGTGCAGATGCCGCTGTGCGCCTGCCAGAAGCGCACCGTGTGGTCGTAGCCGGCCGTGGCCAGGATGACCGGGTCGCTGCCCACCGTGCCCTGCGCCGCGTTCATGCTGCCGCCGCTCCCGGAGCCGCCGCGCCCCGCCCGCGCTCGGAGGAGTCCCTAAAGCCTGTGGGGTGTCTCTCAGCCCGGGGTGTCCCTGCCCCCGCGGGGTCTCGGCCCGGCCCGGCCCGCGGCTCTCTCTCACCCCGCTCCCCCCGGTCCCGCTCCCGATCCCCTCACGGCTCCCAGCTCTGCGCGTGCGCACAGCGCTCTCCTGGCCCGCCGCCACCGCCCCGGGCCGCGTCCGGCGGGAGTGCGCATGCGGAGGGACGTACCATGGGCGCGGCGCGGGGGGAGGGAGAGGCGAGACCACTGCAAACGGGGTGGGGGAGAGGGCGTTCGCAGCGGTACCGCCAGGGGGCGCAGTGCTGAAAACCGGATGCGCGATTTGGGACATGGGGTGTGGGGTGTGGGGTGTGGGATATGGGATATGGGATATGGGATATGGGATATGGGATATGGGGTGTGGGATATGGGATATGGGATATGGGATATGGGATATGGGATATGGGATATGGGGTGTGGGATATGGGGTATGGGATATGGGATATGGGATATGGGACATGGGATATGGGATATGGGGTGTGGGATATGGGGTGTGGAATACGGGATATGGGATATGGGATATGGGATATGGGATATGGGACATGGGACATGGGACATGGGATATGGGATATGGGGTGTGGGATATGGGGTGTGGAATACGGGATATGGGATATGGGATATGGGATATGGGATATGGGATATGGGATATGGGATATGGGATATGGGGTGTGGGATATGGGATATGGGATATGGGATATGGGATATGGGATATGGGATATGGGATGTGATGTATGGGGTATGGGACACGCGACATCGGACATGGCACACGGGATATGCGCTGGGCACAGGATACACACCGAGCGCCAAGTATGAGACAGGAAACATGGGACGTGTGACACAAAGCATGGGACACACTCCATGCACACACCAGGCACGGGACACGGGACACTGGACAGGGGACACACGCTGGGCACACACTGGGCACGGGATATTGGACGTGAGACACAGGACATGGGACACACACCGGGCACCAGGCACACTGGGCATCGCTGGGCGGGGGCGGGCACTGGGCACACACAGCGCCCGAACGGGCATCGGGAAAGGACACCGGGCACGCACCGGGCACCGCGGCGCCGCCCCAGGGCCACCCCGTGTGCCGGTGCCGCCCGGGGCAGGGTGGGCGCTGTGCCGGTGTTCCCCCCCGTGCGGGTGTCGCACCGTGGCGCTGGGCACGGTCCCCGCTGTGCGCGGCGGGTGGCGGCGCCCGGTGCATCTCTCCCCACTTGCCGCACCGGCAGGCACCGGGCCCTTTAAGAGCGGCGGCTGCTGCGGCCGTGCCCGCGTCCGTGCCCGCGCCCGCGCCCGCTCCCGCTCCCGGCGGTGCCCGCGGCCGCCCCGCACCTGCCGGTAAGGGCCGGGCGAGCGGGGGATGCTCTGGGCCGGGGGGATGCCGGCGGCATGCAGGGATGCCCGGCGGCTCGGTGGGGACCGGAGCTGGGAGGATGCGGGGATGCTCGGAGGGGTGCAGGGCTCCGGTGCCGCAGGGATGCTCGGGGAGGATGCAGGGATGCTGGAGGGATGCAGGGCCCCGGTGCCGCAGGGATGCTCGGGGAGGATGCGGGGATGCTGGAGGGATGCAGGGCCCCGGTGCCGCAGGGATGCTCGGGGAGGATGCAGGGATGCTGGAGGGATGCAGGGCCCCGGTGCCGCAGGGATGCTCGGGGAGGATGCAGGGATGCCTGGGAGGATGCAGAGATGCCCGCGGAGGATGCAGCTGTGCCGGGGCGCCGAGCAGAGCCTGGAGGGTGCCGTGGGGCGCGGGAATGCCCAAGGGGTGTCCCTGGTATGGGGCGTTGTGGGGTGTGCCATGTTTGCGGGGTGTGGGTGGTGCCCCGCAGCACAGAGGGAGGAGTGGGGTGGGGAACGGGTCCCCTGTGCCCAGAGGCTGCTCCGTGTGTGCCCCAGCGTCCTGGGAGGGAATGGGATGGGACAGGGACCAGATCTGCCCAGGGATGGGGAACAGCTCCCTCCTGCTGCTGTGGGGCTGTAAACCCCACGGGGGCTCTGCAGCCTCCCCACGCAGGAGTCCCCAGCTGTGAGGCTGCTGCACAGTGGCCTCTGGCAAGGGGCAGCTCATCCTGTGTGCTGGCACAGGCTGGGAGCACGGAACGGCCTCAGCCAGGCTGGCCATGGAATGCTCTGGAAGCACGTGAGTGTGAGTGTGCACTTGTGTACAAGGAACAGCATCGCTCTTCCCATGGCTGCACGGTCCTGTGGGCTGAGGGAGAGAGGGTTTGGCATGGAGGTGGTGGGGAGCACCGGAGCAGAGCCGGGTGGCACCCGAAACCCTTACTGCCAGTCCGTGGAACGCAGTGGCACCTGCCACCCTGGGGACACTCCATCCTCCCCACGGCCCTGCCACCTCCAGGCTCAGGTTTGGGTTTGTTTCCATCCTCCTCTCCTCGGGGCTCAGGAAGGTAAGTGGGGAGCTGGGCTGGATTCAGGAGCATGGCAGCAAAACCCCCATGGGCAGCGTGGATGCAGAGAGGGCGCCGAGGGTCCAACCCCTCCTCACCCCGCTGCCGGTGAGAGGCCGGTTGTGAGGAGCCGCGGGCTCTTCCGAGCCTCTCGGGTCCTGTGCCAGCGCCGTGCCCACAGCGCTGGCAGCCGAAGATGTGACGTTAATAAATGTAGCGGGTGCTCGCGGCGAGATGCCGGGTCAGAGGGGCAGCATCCAGCCATCAGCTGAGCCCTCGCTGCCAAGGGATCTCCCGGTGGCACAGGGATGAGGCACCCTGGCTGCCCCCTGCACCCCTCGGTGCTGACCCCGCTCCGGCCAGCACCCATCCCACCTGCCCTGGCTGTGCCAGGGAGCTCCAGCCCTGGGAACCTGCTCTATTTAAATAAGATAACGTACATTAAAAACACTGAACCCTGGCGAGCTGACAGCGTCTGTCTAAATATTTATCCCTGTTCCGATCAGGCGCTGTGTTCCCATGACAGCGCCATTAGCACTTGGCATATTTATGGCCTTCCTAGGTGCTGGGCTCCCCATGCCGCGTGCCCAGGGGCCACTGACCCCCCTCCTGTGTCCCCTCTGTGCCTTCCTGTGCACCCAGCAGTGACCCCTGGGCTGGCAGCCATCGCCAGCCTGGCACATCCCTGCTGGGCTGTGCTGGAGCTGCCAGGAGCATCCCGGGCTGGGTATGGCAGGGACTGGGCAACACGTTTGTCCCCGGCAGCACAGGGGGTGCAGTGCCACGAGGTACCTTGTCCATGCAGGAAAGAGAGCGCGGGAAACAGCCTGCTCCCCAAAAAGCGGCCCCTGCCCCTCCTGCTGCACATGGGCACCGAGGGACTGGGTACCCGCGGGCACAGGGCGATGGGGACGGAGCAGGGATGCTCCAGCTCGCCCCTGCACATCGCTGTCCTGCCCTGTGAGGTGGCCTTGTTGGGGCCTCGTGCTCTGGGGACAGCACGTCCTGCTCTCCGGGGGTGTCCCGGGCGCTGCACCCCTGGCAGAGGGCGGAGGAGCGTGTCGGGAGGGATTTGGGCTCTGTCTGGAAAAGGACTCATTGCGAGGCGGCCCGGGGCCACCGCTCCGGCAGCACAAACAAAACCCTCGCCATCAGCCGAGCCGCTTGGGCACCCGCAGCTGCCAAAATCTGCTTTTCACTTCCCAAATCTGCCGGCGCTGAATTGAAGCCTGAGCTGGGGTGTGTTTGGGTGGCAGCTCCCCAGCAGGGCTGCCCTGTCCCTGCCTCACCGAACGCACCGAGAAACAGGAGCAAGAAAGGGCAGAAGGGATGCCTGGCGTGTGGCGCCCAGGAGGATCCGTGCTGCCTCTCGCATGGTCCCTGCGGGTGCCAAGGGGGTCCGGGCTGCCACCCTCACCCGCCAGTGCCCGTGGCTGCGCCGGTGCCATCCCCGGAGCGGCCCAGCGCTGGCATGTGCCTGGGTGGCTCCCAATCACCTCTTCTTCTACCCGCAGGGCATCACCGTGCCCACCCCGGGATGCCACCCGATCCAGCCGCCCTGTGACACGGCCCCTGGCTCGGGGGTGACCCGGCAGTCGGAGGACATCCCCGCTGGGCACTTGCCCTGAAGCCACCGCCCTGTTTGCTCCTGCGCTGGCCTCACCGCTGCGGGCAGAGGGAGAGGCGGAGCTGGCCGCTGGCCCCGCGCTGGGGCACACGAGGTAGGAGGGACACGGGGCACTGCTAGACACGTCCCCATGGGGACCAGCCTGGCCAGAGGGGTTGCCACCATGTCTCCTTTCTCTGGGTCTGGCGCTGCCCTGGGCAGGGGCGCAGGGCACGGTACGTGGGGCTGTGTGGGCTCACCTGTGCTTGGGGTCCCTCTGGCTGCTGCTGGCCGAGAGTTGCTGGACGCCCGTGTGTGTCCCCAGAGACCCCAGAGATGGCCTTCCAGAGGAGCCACCGGCTGAACCTGCTGCGCCTCGTTGTGCTGCTCCTTGTCGCCTTGGCTGGCATCAAGTTCCTCTTCCGTGACAGGTGAGGTGACAGCAGGACCCCAGGGGGTTCGGGGTCTGTGGGAACCCCTGGGCTGAGCCCGTGTGGATGCCTGGTGCTGGGGGACAGCTGGTGCCCCCATAACCCCATGGACACCCCCATCCCTGCTCCATTCCCTGCAGCTTTACCCTGGAGCTGCACAAGCCCGTCAGCAAGGACAGCGGGTTCTGGGGGGACACAGGTGACATCGTCCAGGACATCATCCCCCAGAGCCAGGTTCTGGAGGTCCCTGCAGCAAAGATAACAGCCCTGAGGCAAAAGCAGCAGGTCCCCAGGGATGTCAGTGCCACCGAGATGAGGTTGGTCCACCTGGACCTCAAGGGAGCTGCGCCCAGACTTTCCTACCTGGAGCAGGTGAGGATGCCCAGGGGCAGGGAGAAGGTCAGGGAGAGATGCACAGACGGGGCTCGGCCTGGTGGCTGTCCCTGCTGATGCCTGGACTGTGCCATCCCCACTGCTGAACCCACCCTGCCCACCCCACAGGTGTTCCCCCTCCTGTCCCAGCTGGGAGCCAACGGCGTCCTCATCGAGTACGAGGACATGTTCCCCTTCAAGGGGGAGCTGGAAATCCTCAGGTCCCCATATGCCTACAGGTGAGCAGGGCTCACACAGGGCTGTGTGCCGAGCTGGCCATGGGGCTTGTGGCCTCGGCAGGTCCCAGTGTGCCAGGGGCTGGGTGTGACCCACCTGGCCCTGTGCCCTCAATAACCATGGTCAGAGTGCCAGGCTGTGCTGCTGGGCAGACCAGCTTCCTGCCCTGACTGGTCAATATTTGTGCCCCTCAGTAAAATGCACGCTTGTGTGGGGCAGCCAGGGCCATGTGGGCAGGGTGCCAGCGGAGGGGGAGGAGGGGGAAGTGCCCCACGCTCTGCCCTCCACCCTGGCATCCCCTGCTGAGCCTGTCCCTGCCCCCAGTGAGGAGGACATCGAGCGGATCCAGCAGCTGGCAGAGCAACACAAGCTGGAGGTGGTTCCCCTGGTGCAGACCTTTGGCCATGTGGAGGTAGAGGGTCCCAGTCCCACTCCCCATCCCAAATCACAGGGGTTCCCCCTGGAAGCCCCCCTGATGGCTCCTCCCCGCAGTTCATCCTCAAGCATGAGAAGTACCAGCACCTGCGGGAGGTGGAGCGCTTCCCCAACAGCTTCAACCCCCACATCCCTGAAACCCTGGCCCTGCTCAAGAGCATCCTGTCCCAGGTGATCGAGAAGCACCGGCGCTCCACCTGGATCCACATCGGCGCCGATGAGGTGGGCAGGGGCTGTGCAGGGACCCCAACCCTCACCCCAGGCACCAGGGTGCTCCCAGGGCTGCTGAGCATCTCCCTTTCCCCAAGTCCAGGTTTTCCATCTTGGGGAGGGGATGGACTCCAAGAACTGGATGAGCCACAACAAGGGCGATGTGGGGACCATGTTCCTGAAGCACATCAAGGAGGTTCTGGGCTTCCTCACGGCACAGTACTGGGGGCTGCGGGTGCTCATGTGGGACGACATGCTGAGGAAGATCAGCGTGGGAGCCCTGCGGGGTGAGGGGACAGGGACAGCAGTGGTGGCACCTGGGCCAGGCTCCTCAGCAGCACCCACTCTTGTCCACCCATTGCCGGAAGGAGCTCATGCCTTGCCCTGTGGGAATGTGGGTTTTGGGGAAGTGTGACAAGCCTGAGCTCCCTCCTGCTGCTGGCACCAATGTCCCCTCTCTGCTCTCCTGCAGAGTCCGGGATAGCGAAGCACGTCTCGCCCGTGGTGTGGTTCTACGCACCCGACTTCGAGGCCGAGCAGATCGGTAAGGTGACGTGCCAGGCTCCTGGGGATGGTGGGGGGATCCCCCCCGAGCCCCCCACAGCCCCCCGGGGACAGTGGCACTGGTGGCTCGCGCCTGTCCCGCTGCAGTGCCGTTCCTCACCAAGTACGTGGAGAGCGGCTTCGAGGCGGTTTGGTTTGCCAGCGCCTTCAAGGGCACCACGGGGCCAGCGCAGGCCTGGACCCCCCTGAGCTACCACCTGAAAAACCACCTGAGCTGGCTGAAGGTGATGCAGGCCGTGCCACGGCTGGCCCCGCTGCGCCTGCAGGGCATCGTGCTCACCGGCTGGCAGAGGTAAGGGCTGGTGGGACCCTCTGCCCTCCCGGTGCCCCCACAGCCGTGCTGGCACAGTGCAGAGGTGACAGCTGTCCCCACCCCACAGGTATGATCACTACTCGGTGCTCTGTGAGCTGCTGCCTGTCAGCATCCCCTCGCTGGCCATCTGCCTGCAGACCCTGGTGAACGGTGAGCCCCTCGGCCCTGCTGGCATGGCCGGGCTCACCCCCACCTCCCACTGCCTGCCAGACCCCATCCTGCTGGGCAGGGTGCTGGGGGGACGTGGGAGGCAGAGGAGGAAGAGTTTCACCTCCCCCAGTTTTGGGGGTGCAGTGAAACTGGGACAAGCTTGATGGGGAGGTGGCCCTAGCTCTTCTGTCCCTTCCCAGGGGGCTTCACAGAGGAGGCAAAGAGGAAAGTCCTGGATGTGCTGGGCTTGGAGAGCGTGCAGCTGGAGCAGAGCACCTGGTGCGTGGCACGTGGTTGTGGCATTTGCTTCAGGAGGGATGCACTGCAGGGAAGCAGGGGCTTGGTCACCCAAATGCCCTGCTCCCAGATACACCAGGTTGCTGGGGTTCACCCAGCACGGCACACCACACGTGCTGGGCCCTCACCTTTCTCTCTCGCTCCCCAGTGAGGGCAGGGGAGCGTTCCCTGGTGTGGAGATCTACCACATGGTAGAGCAGGTTAACGGCCACCTGAAGGAGAGCATCCTCAAGGCCCTGGAGGAGGAGAGGTAACAGACAGCAAGAGGCAGTGGCATCGGTGGCTCTGGCCAAGTTTTTCCACGGGAGGGGACCTGCCTGATGTGCAGCTCCCCATCCGTGGTGGCCCCTGTGCCCCCAACCCCTTGGTGCCTCTCCAGTGCCATCAAGGGCTGGTTCAGCCCCTACCACCGGAAACACCAGTTTGGGAATCCCCGAAACATGGAGAGCTTTGGCAGCAAGGTCCTGAAGTATGTGGTGCTGGGGGCTGGGAGGAGTCTGCATGGGGCTGGGAGGGTCCCAGGCTCGGCCCTGGGGTCCCTCGCAGGAGGGAGCTGGATCCCTGCCCTCCCCTCTCCAGGCTCCATGAGGACTGGGAGAGCTTTGTCCGTGACCTGCGTGCCCAGCTGGAGAGGATCTACTTCCCTGACACAGTGGAGGAGTGGATGGAGGAGAACGTCAACCCCTACCTGGACCAGCTGCGGGACCTGGTGCGGGACTACCGGGCCATCATCCGCCTCAACGGCCGCCCCAAGGCCACGTAGGGGCTGCAGCCCCCCAGCTGCTGCTGCTCCCCTGGCTGGGCTTTGGGGGCCACCGTCGCGTGTCTGTTCGCTGGTGACGGCGCTGCTGCCGTCTGTTTGCACTGTACAGAGCCCCTGCACATCCCCCTCCACAATAAAGTATTTTCGTAGAAGCTGCTGGGTGCTGGGGGGGCCACAGCTCTGCCCCACAGAGCAGGGAGAGTGAGCTTGGGCTGACGTGGAGGGCTGGAATCTGTCCTGTGACACCTCCTGGGCCCCTGCTCGGGCTGTGGTGGAGCTGGAGGGGTTGGCAGCTACAGGGCAGAGTGTGACAGAGCTCATGGGGACACCAGTGCGCCTCGTGCTGGCCTCGAGGGTGGCTGTGCCCTCCCTGGATGGGATCCAGCTTGGTGCAGGGACCCTGCCAGGCTCTCACCAGCACCCACTCCCCAGCCCCGTGTCTGCTTTCAGTCTCTCTTAATCCCGGTTGCTGGTAAGAGTGGGAGCATGCTGATGGCTTCTTCAGCCTCCAAACTCTGCCTTCATCCCTTCCTTCTTCTCTGTTATTCCAGCATCCAGGCCCCGTGTGCTCCCAGACCCCTCCTGCCTCCTGAGTCCAGGCAGAGGCCTCTGCTGTGCTCCTTTCCAATCGGAAAGGCAGCTGTGCTGGGGGGACGCGTGGGGATCTCTGCGTGGGATGAGCCCTCCTGCCGCGGCTGGTGCCTCCAGTTCCCACAGTTGGGTTTCCACGTGCCTGCTCCCCGCAGTGCCCATCCCAAACCCCCCGTGCCCGAGGCTCTGCCCGTTCCGGGCGCTGGTTTCACTCGGCGTGTGCAGGGCAGGAACGGGGACATTTCACTGCACATTCTTCTGCTCTGCAAAGACCAACCCGACTTGGCAAGAGCCCGAGGGAGCCGCAGGAACGCCGGGCTGGAGCTCCTCCTGCAAAGCCTGGCTCAGGCGGGGAGGAGGGGCAGCGCTGGTGAACCCCACCGGCCCCACACAGTGGCCCTGCTGCCCCGTGTCGTGCCCTGGTCACAGAAGTGACCCGGGTGCCCGGCGAGGCCATCGGCGCAGGAGCTGCCCCGTCCCTTGCCTGTGCTGGGTGACGGGGTGTGGGGGCCCGGCAGGAGGGAGCCGTGGGGCACAAAGGGACCTTTGTTGAGGAGCTGCGTTTGTTATCAGGTGGTGGCAGATGTGAAGGAAGCCCCTGACCCGCCTGGGCCCCCGGGCGAGCCCCAGCCCCAGCCCCCAGCCCCGGGAGCCCGGCCGCGGCTCAGGGCCCCGTGCAGCCGCCCGGCTGCGGGATTAGAGGGCAGATTAGACGGCGTTCCGTGCTGGCAACCCAAATGTCCTGGATTGGAAAGTAGGGGTGGGGAGAGGAGACGGACCCCGCCATCGCTGAGGGGGGGTCAGCCCGGAGATGGGAGCTGGGAGGGAGCTGGGGTCTGTGCGGGGACCCTTGGGCTGCAGCTCGGGGGGCACGGGCCAGCGCGGGGCGGGCAGGGGACATCAGGGGACAGCTTGGCTCCCTCCTGTTCCCTCCTCCATCTTTCCCTCTGCCGCGGGAGCTAAAGATTCCTGTCCTCATGCACTGCACCCACCTGTGACTGCACCCCTCAGTGCCCAGCGTTTTGGTGGCCAGTTGGCTATCAGCCTTCTGGCCCCACGTGCCCCAAGGCCGGTTTGCTGGAGCCGGGACTCCACGAGGCTTTTATCTAGGAGATTGTCAGGGAGGGCAGAAACTGGGGCTGATTTCGTGCGAGTGATGCCCTGATGGCACCTGGGGACGTTAACGCCTCGTCCATCACTGGCCCCATTTCCCGTCGGGTTCCAGAGCCTCCTCAGCCCTCGGCACAGCCGGGAACCCTCCGCAACTGTAATGTCTCGGTCATTTCAGCCTTAAGAGTGAAAGGGACGGATGTCACCGGCCATTGTGTCAACAGAAGTGGAAAATGACGCTGTAATGAGCGCTTTATTTACAGAAATGGAAAGGCTGCTCCTGCCCGATTCCCGTTATCGGCACCGCAGGCTGCTGCGATGGCCAGGCGGGACGGGGACGGGCAAAGGGCACGGCGGAGCAGGGCTGGGGAGCACGGGGTGCCCCGGGAGAGGGTGCGCTGGACCCCCCGGGATCTTCCCCGAGAAGGAAGAGGCCCCGAGCAGCCGTGTTGCCCCCGTGCCCCCCGGCCGCTGAGACCCGCCAGCTCGTTACACGCCACGGCTGCGCGGCGGCGGCGGCTCCCACCGGGGCGTCCCCCGGGCCCGGCACCGGGGAGGGGGATCCCCGCGCTCCGCCCGCAGCACCGGGCGGCCCCCGCCCTCTCCTCCTTCTCCTCCTCCTGCTCGTCCTCCTCCTCCTCTTCCTCCTCTCCCGCGCTGCCCCCCGCTCTCCCGGTGCGGCCCCCCCGCCCCGCCGCGCCCCGCCCCGGGCGCCCGCCGCCGCCGCCGCCCCCGCCCCCGCCTCCGGAGCGGGCGGGCTGGGCGGGGGGGCTGCACCGTGCCGAGCCGAGCCGTGCCGAGCCGCGCCGAGCCGCCCCCCGCCGCCCCCCGCCCCTCGCCGCGCCGCGCCGCGCCGCGGAGGATGCTCGGGCCGTGAGCCCGCAGCCGGCAGCCCCGGCGCGGCGCAGCCATGGGCAAGGACCAGGAGCTGGTGCAGGCGGTGAAGGCGGAGGACATCGCGGCCGTGCAGAAGCTGCTGCAGAGGCCCAAGCCCGGCAAAGCCAGTGAGTGCGGCGGCGGCGGGGCCGGGCCGGGGGCGGCGGTGCGGGGGGACACGGAGGGGGGGCACACATGGGCACCGGCGTCGCAGCAGCGGGCGCGGCGGCTCGGGGCCGCATCCCGGCGCTGTTCCCGGGGCCCGGCCGCGATGCCGCCCTGCCCGCCCAGGAGCATCCCTGGCCCTTCCCTGCCTGCGGCTCGTCGCAGGCGGGCGGGGACCGTAGACGTGCTGGAGACCCCCGGCAGCGTCCCGGGAGGGGCTGAGGGGGAGCTGCCCGGAGCGGGTCTGAGCGTCCCGGCGGGGCTCGGAGCATCCCCGGGCGCTGCGCGGGTGCGGAGCGCTGCAAAGGGTCGCCCCGCCGGTCCCGGGGCACTCCCGACTCGATCGGGCTCCGGCCGGGCTGCCCCTGCCCTGCACCCGGGAGCAACTCCCGACCCGCCGGGAGCCGGGCCCGGTGCCCCCGGGGGTTTGGGCAGGGTCTGCGGCCGGGCAGCGCCGGGCGCATCTGCGTGTGCGTGCAGCGAGTGTGCCTGGCCCGGGTGAGCGCCGGGGCTCGCTGCCCGCACACCTCTGCGTGTGTCCGCGCTGCCGCGGGTGCGTGTGCGGCTGTGTTTGGGTGCGTGGGGTGTTTGCGTGGCGGTGTGTACCCTGGCATCTGTGTTTGGCTGGGCTGTTGGTGTTTCTCGCTGTGGGGGTGTTTGGATGTCGCTCCGCGGGTATCTCCCGGTGCATCCCTGCGGCTGGCTGTGCACGGCTCCGCGTGTGCGCCGCGGGTGCGTGGCCAGGTGTGAGGCTGCGGGGGCGTGCGTGTGGCTGTGCGTGTGTGTCTCCGGCTGTACGTGTGTGTAGCTCCATGAGTATCTACTCGCTGTAGGATGTAACTGCTCCGTCGAGGCGTTCCGCCCGGGACTGAATAATTCATGGTGCTGATGCAGCCGCAGGTTTCAGGCCTGGTGTGTGGGGAAAAACTGGGGGGCTGAGGACCGTCCTGGGTATGGACAGTGACCACGGGGAGCACTCATGTGACACCGGGTCGCTGGACACACAGTCCCTTCATTGCTGTCCCCACTGTCCCTCTGTCCAGGGCCAGCACTCCCCTAATGCAGGCTCCCCCCTTGCCCTGGAGCTGTGCAGGACCGCGGAGGTGTTCCCTGGCCCTGGTCATGCAGGGCTGTTTCTGGCCATGTAGGGCCAGCGTGGTGTCCCATGTCCTGGTGCTGAGCAGAATTGGTGTGGCATCCCCCATGTCCCTGCTCTGGTGTGGCATCCACCATGTCCACGGTGCCACATGGGGCCAGCACGTGTTTCCTCGTGCCATGCAGGGCTGTTGTGGTGTCCCCCATGTCCCCAGTGCCATTGCTGTTGTCACTGCTGAGGGACTGTGCAGGGCAAGGAGAACCTCCAACTCAGAGCCCACTTCATCCCAACCCACTCCAGGTGCTACTGCTGCTGTGGCCTCTCGGGGCAGCCTGTGGGTATGGGGACAACACCTGGCCTGTGCCCAGCAGTGTCCCCATGCACCCCTCTCCAGTCCCTGCTGGCCTGGGCACGCAGCTGGTGTTGCTGTGGCAACGGCCAGAGGTGCCTGAGTGCCACCACCTTCTCCTGCATCCCTGTCCTCCCCAGTGCCCTGCTGAGCCCCCAGATAGCAGGCAGGATGGCCACAGTGGCCAGCAGTGCTCTTGTGCCAGGATCACAGGTTAGGGACAACTCAGTGGGGCTGAGCCTGGTGTTGGGGAGATTCCTGCTGTAGGCCTGGGTGCTCACCCCATTCCCTTGCTGGGCTCCCATGTCCAGCTCTGCTGGACCCCCTGGTGCCAGTGCTGGACTCCTCGGTGGTCATTTCCCCACCTGACCTGCCTCTCCCCCGCAGCAGTGGGTGCCATGTGTGCAGCAGTGCTCCCAACCTGGGGTGCACAGACACCTCTGGCCATGGCAGTGGGGCTGGAGCAGTGCACGGAGCGGGGGAGCACCGAGCAGCACTGTCCCCACGCCGTGGTGTCCCCACGTCCCCTCCAAGTTCCGGTCCCACGCATGCCTGCGGCGCTCCCCGCGCTGCACGGCACCAGGAAGATTTGTAACTTAGCTCTGTTATCTGGATAATATCCTATTCATGTGGGGTTTAATAAATGAGATTTTAAAAATCCTTGCGTGAATTAGCGCGGGTTGCCATGGCGACATGGGGCCCGGGTTGGTGTGAGTGCGGGTTCGGGCCCCGGGCCGGCCGCAGCGCACCGCGCCTGCTTCCCGGGCATCCATAATTGATGAGGTTGTCTGAAAGTTGCGCAAATCAGATGCAGGGATTTGGCAGCAAACTGTTTCCCTCCCTGTCCCCTCCTTCCTGGTGCTACCTCGAAGAAATGTAGTGACTTGGCGTTTTCCCCTTGGCTCCAGCGCCGTGGGATGGGATGGGACAGTGGGATGTCCCCAGGAGCACCCGTGCCCACTGTGCCATCCCTGTCCTGGGCTCTCAGGCCTTCGGGCAGTGGGAGATGAGCTGTTCTGTGCTGTGCAGAGGATCCTTGGCCGTGGAGTGTTGGGACGAGCTGGCTCCTGCCCTGTGAGGCCAGTGCTGCCCATGGCTCATCCATGTTGGAAATGGCTCCTGTGTGGTGCTGCCGGTGCTGAGTGAGGGACCTCCAGCCGAGGGTTGGATCCTCCACTCCAGTTTCTCCCCGTGCCGGGCTGGGGGGCTCTGTGAAGCACTTCCACACGTGGCAGCTTCATGTGGCCAAGGAGATGTCCCAGCACGTGGCCCCGCGGCGCCAGGATGAGCATCCAGCATGGCATGGGCTGTGAAGGTGGAACCCAGGGCTGTCCTGTGGGATTGTGCTACCCACCCTACTCCTGGTCCCCAGTGCCATCTTGGTTGCCCAGGTTGCCATCAGGACTCGTGTCCTGGTGTGCTGTTGGAGCCCTGGGTGCCTCACTCCGGGACAGCCAGGGGTGGGTTAGCCATGCTGCCTGGCTGGGATCAGGAGCTGGACATGGAGCCCTGCACCCCCTGTGTCCTGCCACGTGGGGGTAATCCAGCCCAGCCTGACCCCACTGCCCACAGTGCTGAGACCTGGGCAGCTCTTGGGGTGCCCCTGCTCTGGGCAGGAGAGCCCCATTCCCACACTGCCACCTGTGCAGGGCTCTGCATCCTGCCCTGCGTGTCACTGGCAGCACCTTTGGCATCTCAGAGCTTGTCCCATCACTCCTGGCCCTGCTGCCATGTGCAGAGAGCAAGTCCTGCCCTGCCTAGGGAGGGACCTCAAAGCTCAGTGAGACCCCCCAGGGTCCTGCTGTCCCATGGGGAGCCATCCTGGGATGTGAGTGGGATTGTTCCTTCCCCAGTGCTCCAGGATTCAGGGACAGCAGGAAGCACAGCCAGATCACTTGGGGACATGGGCTTTGGGCAGGGCCTCACCACCTTCCTCCTGCCCTCCGGTGTGTCCTCCTGCACGGTGGCTAGTTAATTCTGGGTTTTCTTGCCTGCATTTGATTGCATTAATAATCTGCTCTGATAACAGTATTTAATAAAACCGGGCTAATATGGCGCAGTTAGGAAATGTCTTTGACATTTTACAATTCAATTTCCATGCAGTAAAAGGCAGGGCAGCTGCAAATCCAATTGTGGTGCAATGCCCAGGGCACACGTGGCCGACAGCCGCCGGAGCTGCCCAGTTCCCCCTGGCCCTCTGGGAAAGCAGGAGCCTTCCCTGGGAGGCAGCCACCCCCGATGGCTCCTGCTGCTGCTCCCTGGACTCAGCACTGGGCAGAACTTCCTTGCTGACAGAGAAAGCCAGGCAGAGAGGAGCAGATGATGCTCACTGGAATGCTGGAGCCATCAGGTGCTGCTGGCCTCTGGAGCCATCGGTGCTGGACAGGACATCTGGAGTGGGAGGAAGGGGCTGTGGGACCAGATCCTGGGGCAGCTCGGCCAGAGAGGTGCTGGGCGCCCGTGGATCCCCATCCCATGGCCAGGCACTGCTCCCATGGCTCCCCCGGTCCCCTTGGCAGGGATGGAAGGGCAGAATGCCAAGGGGGCGGGCTGGGACACACCGATGATGTCAGCAAAGGGAGATGCTCGTGCATCCCAGCCGTGTCCCAGGCACGGGCCGTGCTTCGTGCTCTGCTGACAGGCAGGTTCCTGTCAGGGCCGAGCAGCTCCGGCTGCTGCCCGATTCATCCACGTGTCAGCGGGTCCCTCATCAACTTCTTGGGGTTTCCAGCCCGCGTGTGAAGCCTCACTCCCAGCAGGACTTGGCAGGCGGGCACAGGCTGGCTTGTGCCAAGTTTCCTTCCAGGGGGGCACGATTGCTCAGCCTGGGGTGACTTCTCATTATTTTCCATTTCTTGCCTCTGTGGCTGGGCTGAGCTGTGCGTGCAAACCCTCCCCTGCCCCCAGCACAGCCCCCGTGTCCGGGCTGGCCGTGGGGTCCCTGCCCGCCAGGAATGCTGTGGGGACCCGGGACTGCTGGCCATTGCCACCGAGGAGCAGCGGGGCTGCGGGCCGGCGGCTCCGTTCCCAGCTCCCTCACTGGCCTGGATTTTCTCTCAGCAGTCCCAAATTCACCTGGCTTGACACCAAGCAGCCCTTTGCCAGCCCCTCGTGCAGGGCTCTCCCACGCTGTTTGCCGCACGAGGACCTTGCTGCCCCTCTGCTGGGGCCGTGACACCGTGGGGGACGTGGCAGGGCCAGGCTGCACCCAAGGGTGACAGGGCTGGCGGTGAGCAGGGCTGAGTGCTGTGGGTGCCCTGAGCAGCTTCTCTCCACAGCTGTCCCGGTCGCTGCCAGCCCATCGTGGTTTCCAGTAGCCAGGCTGGCGTCTGGCTCCTCTCCTCCTCTCTGGACTTCATTTAACCCTTCCTTCCCTTCCCAGCTGCTGGGAATGGCTGCAATCAGCCCCCTCCTCATCTCCGTGTGCCTGGCTGCCCCCAGCCCCTTTCCCCTCCCCACATCTGCAGCAGCTGCAGCAGCAGTGCCCGGGGATGGTGGCTCTGTGGGACTGTGCCAGGGGCTTGGTGGGTCCCAAAGCAGTGGTGGGTGCTCAGTGAACACATTCCTGGGCTCATGGCAGGTGGCAGCTGTGGCATTGCTGGTGGGGTGAGTGGTGGAGGGCAGTGCCCAGCTCTTGGGCCGTATCTGAGGTTGTTTCCCACAGTGCTCTCCGTCCTGGTGCTGGTGCCATGTGGTGTGTGCTGGGAATGGTGCTCAGCACTGTTTGGGAGAGTGTTGGAGAACAAATTTGCCGATATTTAATGACCAGTGCTGGTCCTGCTGGGCCAGGCTTCCATGGGTGAGGGAGAGGTGTTTGGAAGCACAACTCAGGAGTGCCTCAATGGACACTGCTTTTCTGTCACTGCTTTGTGTCCCGTCCCTGGCCAAGCGTGCTGTGAGGGTGGGCCTTGCCCAGCAGGTCACCAAGCCAGAGTGCAGCGCTGATGTCACCTCTGCCCTGGCTCACCATCCTGTCCTGCAGCTGGGGCACATGGGACTTGCCCTCCTGGTTCCCCTCTTCCCGGAGGGACAGGGCCAGTGCAGCCCGCCTGGCACAGCAGCGATGCCACCCGTGGGCCAGCTCATCGTGCCGGGCTGAGAGGGATCTTTAAGCTCTAATGAAATGTTAATAGTATTTTCCAACTCAATACGGGAGTAGAAAATGAGGTGTTTAATGCTGGGCTCTGCAGCGACAGGAGCAATCAGACTGAGAAATGGGAAGCTGGGATGCAGCGCTGGCCTCGGCTCGGCCTGACAGCCCCGTGCTACCGGGACTGCTGCGCTGATGGATGGGTACCGGGGCCGGCACGAGCCGTCCGGTGGGGCAGCACGGTGCCGGGAGGGCGTGGGAGAGCGGCTGGCTGGGAGTGCCAGCTCTGCCTGGGTCTCCTTGGGTGTCCCCACCAAGGTCACTGCCGGCCTCCTGGAGAGCGCCGAGCAGATGGAGGTGGCTGTGGGGCTGGGGTGCCCCGGGGCGCAGCGGGACTGAGGGACCCTAGCGCTGCGCCCTGCCACGGTCTGTGTCAGCTGGAGACGGACCCAGCCGGAGATGGTGCCCAAGCAGCCACCACAGGCTCAGCTTCTCGAAGCTCGGGTGACCAGGCGCTCCGCCCGCGTGCCTGCGTGTGCCCCTCTGCATCCCTGCGCTCCCGCGTGCATCCATCCCTGTGCACGCGTGTGCACGCGTGCATCCATGTGCGTGCAGCCCCCGAGCATCCGTGTGCTGCGTGCCTCTGTGCATCCATGTGGACGCGTGTGCGCCGTGTGCCCGTGTGCCCGTGCGCCGTGCAGCCGGGCCCGTGGCCTCTCCGCTGCCTCCCGCCCGGCCTGCCGTGGGGCTGGGCTCCGGGCACGGCCGGCTCGTGGCGGCAGCAGCCGCTGATCCCTTCCAGATGTGGCTGCCGGAGCCCCGCGCCGCCTCCTCGAGAGGCCCCGCAGGTTGGCGGCCCGCGGGAGCCGCTGGAGCAGAGACAAAGCGGCGGCTGCCCGGCTCCTGCATTGCAGCTGGGCTGTTTACGGCAGGCGCGCTCCTCGCAGCCCTGCAGCTCCGCAGCAGCCCCGCTCCCGCCTGCCTGCGCTCCAGCTCTGCCTGAGTCCCGCTCTGCTCGGTCCTGGGCTGCCCTGCCGGCCGCCTTGTTGCGCCCACCCTACTGGGGACACTGGGGACACTGGGACTGGTCCTGCGAGCCCCGCGCCTCCCCTGCAGCCCTGCCAGCGCACCGCGAGCAGCGTGAGGCCTCCGGCCGCGCTGCCGGTGCTCCCGGATGATGCACGGCATCGCCTGGCCGCACATCCCCGCGCTGCCCACCCGCCCCGGCGGTCACCGGCACACCGCTGAGCTGCCAGGCCCTGTCCCCGCAGAGCTGCCCGTGGCTGTGCCACTCCTGTCCCTCCGTTCCCGCCGCTGCGGAGCAGAGGGTGGGCACACGGCACACGCGGCCCAGGCCGTGCCGTGGATGAGGACGAACGATGGCTCTGAAGGCACCGCGTTTAAAACACACCCTGGGGCCTGTTTTACCGAGCACAGCTGGGAGCTCAGAGCCAGCGCTGCGGCAGTGGCCAGTGCCTCTGATGGATCTGGGCACACACATGTGCACACGCTCAGGACATGCCAGGAGCTGATCTGGGCACACACATGTGCACACGTGTGCACTCAGGGCACGCCCGGAGCTGGAACTGTCTGCACACGCATTGTGCACACATGTGTACATGCCAGGAGCTCCCACCACTCCCCAGCACCACTGCACCGTGCCGGGTTCATGGGAGGCCAGTGATCACCACTGTGTGTTGGTTAATGATGCTTTAAGACGCACAAAGATCCTGGTCTCTCCCTGCAGCCAGTGTGGCCGGGACCCGTCCTCCCAGGGATGTCTAGCCCTGCAGAGGGGGTGAGGAGGGGGAGGAGATGGGGAGGATGAGGATGGGGCTGGGCGGGACAGTCTTTGCACCAGGGTGGAGGTGAGTGGTTTGTGTCCACCTCTCTCTGCTCCCTGTCCCAAGGAGCAGCAGTGCCAGCTGCACTGGGATGGATGGATGGGCAGGCACAGGTGATGGTGGCCCTGAGCAGCCATGTCCCCATCTCTGCCGTGCCAACCTCACTGTGCCAGCAGCAGCCAGGGTGATTACTGAAAATTACCTGTTTGCCACAGGCTGGCAATTAGGGCTCCCTGTAAGCGAGACCAACATTCATTTCCGCGGAGACGAGTGTGGGCGTGCGGCTGGCACCGGGCACGGCGGGAGGCTGCGACGCTCCGGGTTGGTCCCACGGAGCTGAGCACGACACCTCACGTCTCACTCGCGGGGCAGAGCCAGCACATCCCTGCTCTGCCCATGCACCTGCCCGTCCCTGCTGCCGCTTCCCTGCATTCCTGGGCGCTCCAGGCCGAGTCATCCTGACCCTCTGCACAGAGAGCCCCATGTGGCACTGGGGGGCTGGGGGAGCTGGACTGCCCCAAGGGAGCCTGGCTGATGCAGCGTGGCTTGGCTAGGCTCCATGGCACCACACGGCAAAGGTCGGGTGAGGATGTGATTTGGGAATACAGGGAGAAAGCAGGGAACCCCACAGTAGCTGCTGGTGGGCATCGTGGGGTGCTGGCTCCCCTGGAGAGGGCCAGCCCTGGTGTGTCAGCTCTGCCCTGGGAGCACCCGTGTCTCCTGTCCCCGCCTGCCCCGGCAGCCCACAGCGTCAGCCCCTCGCCATCCCATGGGACTGAAAAGTTTCCTTTCTGTAAAAATAAAAGCATCACAGTGGAGTCCCCGCTGCCTCTTGAAAGCTGCATTTAAGCTGCTTCCTGCAGCCCCAGGGGACAGCTCTGCGCGGTGACTCAGGCTGCCAGAGCCCAGCCAGCCTCCAGTGCGGATTTCGCCGCTCCCTGGAGAAGGCTCTGCCAGGGATGGGCATCCGGAGCATCCGTATATGCGCTGGGCACATGGGCAGCATCCCCCAAAAGTTCCTTGGGATTTGGGGAATGGCTGGTGATGGGCAGCGTGGGTGTGCAGCTGTGATGAGCACTTGGGTTGTCCACTAGTGATGGGCAGTTGTTATCCAGCTGTGATGGACACAGGGATGTCCAACTGTGGTGAGAGGTGTATGTCCAGCTGTGATGGGCAGTGGACATCCAGCTGTGATGAGCACCAGGGTGTCCAGCTGTGATGAGAGGTGTATGTCCAGCTGTGGTGGGCAGTAGTAATCCAGCTGTGCTGTGTACTGCTCTGCAACGGCTCCATCCCATCCCAGCCACCTCTTAGCCCCAGGCAATCCCTTTCCCTGTACAACGAGCTTCCCGGTGCATTATTTATACAGTCCAGATCGATCGGAAGATGATAACGGCTTCATTAGCATCAGAGCATCGCGCCGGCCTCAGCGCCTGACACGACCTTGGCTGCAGGAGTACAAGCTTTTCCCTGTCAGGACCAGCTCCCCGATGTCACCATCATCACCAGACCCAGCCAGGGCTGCTGTGGCTGCCTCGGTAGGGTCCCAACGATGGCACATGCCGCGGTGGGAACCTCATCCTCACGGCAAGGAATAAGACACCCCCATGCCAGGGCTCCTCGTGCAGTGCCCGTCGTTTGCGTGGCGCTCGTTAGCAGGGATATAATTAAGAGCAGCTATTTTGGATGCTTCCTTTATCCGGCAGCTCCCAGCGATGCCGCTGCAGGATCCTCCCCCCGTCTCTGAAATAGGCGCTTGCCTTGAATGTCTTCCCTGTGGGTATTCACCGCTTGTGGGGTGCTGCTGTGTTTGGGAGGGGGGGCACACGCAGGGATCCGCCTGCCCACGTGGGCTGGGGAGCGGGAAACAGCAGGGACGGGGCTGGAGGGGAGTGGGATCGCTGCAGAGGGGTGATGGAAGGGGTGGAGAGGAGGATTTGGGGGGGGGGTGGTTCTCCTGGCTCATCTGCTGCCGCCGTGCTGGGAAGGGGGCAGCAATGCTTTCCCCTCATTAAGGAGATGTTGATTTAGTGGAGGCTGGAGCCATCTGCTTGGAGCAGCCGCCTTCTCCCAGCTCCCTGCTGGGGGGAGCTGGGTGAGGATGTGCTTCGTCAGCGGGGGCTTGGCCGGGAGCCCCCACTGCCCGGCCGGGCATCGATCGCTGCCGGCGCTACGCTGGCTGCAGACGCAGGGGCTGGCGCAGGAGCACGTGAGGGGCTGCTGGGAAGGGACAAGAGCCCCCCGAGGAGTCCCACCATGTGGGGCTGCGGCCTTGGACACGTGTGCCGGGAAGGGGCTGGGACAGCCAGGCACGGAGGTTCCCCTGCAACACGCTTTGGGCTGTCCAGAGCTGTGCTTGGCCACAGGGCTCTAGTCACGGCATACACTAGCTGCCTGCAGCAGCAGCTGGGCACAGGCGTCTCCATACAGCGTGTTCTGGGATACCTGGAGCAGTGACTGTGCACAGGGGTCTCCCTGTGGCATGGCTGGCATGCCTGGTTGGGCATGGGGGTCTCCATGTGGCCATGAACCACAGTGTCCAGAGCCGTGGTTGGGCATGGGGGTCTCCATGTGGCCACGAACCACGGCGCTCAGAGCATGGGGATCTCCCCACGGTGTGCTCCGGGATGCCTGGAGCAGCTGCCAGGCCCGGTGCCTTGACCCGGGGGATGCTGGCTGGACGCTGGGGTGGGGCACAGCGGGTCCCCCGTGCCCAGGCCCTGCACGTGCCAGCGGCTCGTGCGTCACCCGTGTCGCGGTGCCCGCCGGGGCCGTGGCTGCCGCGGGAGCCGGGCCGGCGAGGAGCTCGCTGCACGCGGAGAGCCGGGCTCAACCCAAGCGTGCATTTAGCTCCTGCAATCCCTGTGTTTAAGTGAAGGCATTTCTGGGAGTAGTGGCAGGGCTGCTCCCCGCGGCGGTGTTTACTCTGGCAGACGCTGTTCATAGCTGGTGTCGATGGCAGACGCTGCGGCTCCCGGTGCACACAGCGGCCGCGGGCACAGCCGGACCCGGTGGTGCCAGAGTCCTGTGTGCCCCCCTGCCCTGGCGCTGGCGTTGTGGTCTCACCCGAGGGTGTTTGTGGGGTGCAAACTGCTCCGAGAGCCGTGGGGAGCTGGGCCGTGAGATACCCGGTGAGCCCTGTGATCTCACCTGGCACAGCTGTCACCTGAGCAGCCCGTGGGGAGCCAAGAGGGGACGTTGGAGTGTCCCAAGGACAATGGTGGAGCTCACCTGAACAAAGAGGTGCCACAACACTGCCTGATGGCATCTGATTCTGCATGGAGAGGGCAGGATGGCATCTGCAGGTGTTCGGTGGTCCCCATCACCCCATCCAGCGATCCCAGCAGAGAGGACAGCCAGGAGCACACTGGGTGCCCGCTGGCAGCGTGGCTATGCAGGAGCCCTGCTCTTCTCTCCACGGTGCCCATCTCCTTTTGTAGCCAATATTTTTAATTGGAATCGCTCAGCTCTCTTCTCTCCCTCGTTAGTGGAAGAGATTTCCTTGTACTTCCCAGCCATTAATGAGCTCTCCAGGCTCTTGCTGCCCCCAGACAGGCTGCAAATCCCACTGTGGACCTGGTGATATGTCAAGGCACCCATCCTGCTCTCCTGCTCTGGGAACTGGGGTTATTCTGAGACCCCAGTCGGGCTCCATGCTCCAGCTGCCTTCAGCATGCTGGTGGCCACTTCCAGAGCTTTAAGGAAAGTCAAACCACTGCATGGCTGGAAGTCACTGACTAAGCACTTGGCACGGGCAGTGATGGAAGTGCTAAACAGATTTTGGCAGCCACAGCCTCTCCTGCAGGTGCAGGGAGGAAAAATTTGCCGCTACGGTGCGTTGGGGAGGCGTTGGTTTGGTGATGGCGAGGGTGGCACCTGTGCCGTGAGGATTGCCAAGAGCTGCACCCTGCAACCCTGATCCCTGGGCATTGCCCCATGCCAGCCCCTCGCCGGGATGAACCCGTGGGAAAGGCCAGGCACTGCAGACCTGCTGACATCCGTCTGTCCATCTGCAAGGACCCATTAGCCGAGCGGGGCCCGTCTCGGGGCTGGAGATCGGAGCCAGCGCCGGGCACCGTGCCGCTCCTGCGCCCACCGGCTCCTTTTGTCTGCTGGCCCTTTGCATCCCTGGGGGCAGCTCGGCCCCTTCTCCTGGGAGCTGGTTCTTGGCGCGGGGCGGCAGCGGAAGCGGCGCTGGGCTGCTCTCCACCGGGGCTGAATGGCACCTTTGTTGGGGACGCTGGCGGCAGCGCGGGGCTGGCTCGGTCAGCGCCGGTGTCACAGGAGCTCTGCCCACCAGTCATGTCCAGTTCTTCCCAGGGGAACATGGAGGTGTTGTGGCAGGGATGGGATTTGAGACCTTTTGTGGTGTTCCTGTTCCTCCCTACACTCTGGGGACACCATGGTGTCCCCATCACTCCCTGGGCACCCTGCAGTGCCCCTTCTCATCCCACACCAGGCACTGTATCCAGGAGGAGATCAGGGGACCTGGTGGCTGGAGGGTGGTTGCTGTCGCTGACAGAACCCTTCCTCTGCAGTTCTCACCTGTCACACCGTGCTGTGTCAGCATTAGCAGATGTCCTGCAGCTCGGACAGTCAGGCAGCTCTGGAGTGCAGGAGGGAGCACTCCCTGCAGGAGGACAGCGCTGGGTGCCAGAGCCTCTGTCTTGGCCGCTCCTGGGCCCATCTGCACAGCATGGCCTGGGCAGGACTGGCTCAGCCTGGCACCTCTCCCCAGGTCTGAGGGCCAGGGCTGGACATAGCTGCCCTTCCTGCTGCTGGTGCCCTCTGAGCCTCGTTTGTCCATGCAGAGGCTCCTGTATGTGGCACAGGCCTTGTGTCCAGTAATTCACTGAACACAGGAACACTGACAAGGAGACATGGTACAGGGGGAGAGAGCAGGGCCATGGCCAAGGTGCACAGGGAGTCTCTCAAGCCCCACATCCCCTTCCCTGCCTCAAGCAGCCCCTTCCAGCCAGCTTCTCCCATAAAGAGCTTGTCCCCAGCTTTGAGTGACTTTGCCTGCCCATTCTCCCTGCCAGGCCATGCAGCCTTTGACTCCTCTCCTGTGGATTCAGGGCTGTGCCACTGTGGCTGTGTTGGGTTCAGGGGCTGCTGTGTGGGTTCCCCACCGGGGCTCTGCCGTGCTGCCCC
Source organism: Lichenostomus cassidix (assembly GCF_008360975.1). Lineage (NCBI taxonomy): Eukaryota > Metazoa > Chordata > Aves > Passeriformes > Meliphagidae > Lichenostomus > Lichenostomus cassidix. The sequence continues at coordinate 1,040,046 of NC_139495.1, forward strand.
CACCCTCCTCTTCCTTCTCCTGCTGCTCCTGCTGCTCCCGCTGTGGGAAGAGCAGCTCACTGGAAAGCCTGAGTGGCATTTTTCGGGTAAATCTTCTGTAAATCTGGCTCCATCCTTCCTCGTGCTGCTAATTGGATTGCCCCGGCGTGGTTTAATTTCCCAGAAGCGTGGGGAGGGCAGTGCTGGGGGGCTGGGGGTGCAGGGGAATGTGCTGAGCTCTGCCTGGCAGGGGCTGTGCTGGAGCCTCAGCCCGCTGAAGGAGCTGGGGGGGAACCCCAGGTAAATCAGGGGAGAACCTGGTGCCAGGAGGAGCCCCTGGGCTCTGCCACCTTCAGCAGGGACCCTGAGCCACCTGCCTGCAGGTTCAGGCAGCACCTGTGGAGCTGCACTGAGTCCCAGCCTTGGTAGGAAGGGAAACCTGGAGCTGCCACCACGTCACCTCCCTGGTGTGCCTGCCCCAGCCACCTCTAACATCCTGTCCCCTTCCCTCCCTTCCAGAGCTCCTCGGATCGGCAAAGAAAGTCAATGTCAACTTCCAAGACACCGACGGGTGAGTGGGAGCCCCGAGGCTGGTGTGGGTGCTGTGGGTGCCATGGGGGCTGCGAGCAGAGCTGCACATGCTGTGGGGTCTCGTGTGTCCGTGTGGGAATGCCAGGCTCTCCAAACTGCCAGCTCCAGGGCCAGGGCTTTGGCCCCCACTAGCCCACCCGGCTGAACCCTCCCTGCACCCAGGCTGTGGGCACCAGAGGAGGCAGAGGCAGGGCTGTGCCCCACACCTCACCGCCCTTTCCCCAGCGCTGTGGGGCTCTGTGGGAGCTTGCAGGGATCAGCCCTGCGGGGTGCCGGGTGGGAGAGCCGTGACCCCATCGGCACGACGCTGCACAGCCACATCCAATGGGCGGGAGCAGCGGCAGGGGGCCGCAGGATCACCCCCGCTAATCACACTAATGAGGCTGCAGGGGGGCGGCCGGGGCCCCGCGCAGGAGGGGCTGCGGTGGGAGCACTGCTTGTGGGGCTGGGCAGGCAGCTGCTGCCCCTGTGCCCCCCGACTGCCCCTGCCCTGTGATCCCCCTTGGGTGGGGCAGCAGGACGATGCCATTCGGTCGCTGGGATGGCTCTGCTGTGGCCAGAGAAATGCCAGAGAGTGCAGCAGTTGGTCAGGAATGGGAGGCCTTGCCCTGGGGACGTATGGCTAGAGCAGCCCCAGGCTGCAGCCTGAGTGTTCTGCCCTGTGTGAGCTCAGCCAGCCCCGTGCCTCAGTTTCCCCATCCCTGCAGTGCTGTCTCGTTCCCGGCTGGGGGTGCCGTGGGCGAGCGTCGTGCTGGTGTCCCCGCACTCGCCCCGGGGACAGTGCCCTGCTGGCCGAGGTGGCCGGCTGGGCCATGAGGTGCCCGAGGGAAGCCCCCGAGGCAGCCCCGGGGAGGGCTGCGATTTGCACCATCTTGAGCGGATTTGAGCAGGGCGCTGGAGCGGAAAATGTTGACATTTCCCGGGCAGACGTTGGGGATCGGCCTCCTGTGCAAGCTGTCTGCTCACATCGCCGCTCCCCGCCGGGGATCGCAGGCGGCAGCTCCGCGGGGATCGTGGTGGCTTCAGCGTGCTCCCCACGGGGACATGTCCCCCCTCAGCCGGGGGCCTGGGGAAGAGGGACAGAGGGATTGTCACCCCATACCTGCCCCTCGGGCACCGGGCAGCCGCAAAGGCCAGCGTGTCCCGGGGCTCCGCAGCCCGTTCCCGTGCTCCGGTGACACCAGGGTGGCCCCGGGGATGGCACGGGGACGCTGTGCGTGGCGCGGTGGGTGCCAGCGCAGCCGCACGGAGGATGCCACCGCCGGGAGCACAAGTAGGTCAGCTCCTGGCCTGCTTCCCAGGCGGGAGCCTCCGGAGAGCAGAGCGGGTGCGGGGCCGGGGGCTTCCCCCACCCCATGGCCACGCCCGGCAGCGGGCAAGGGCAGCGCTGCCATCTGTGCTCGTGGCCGCGCTGCTGGGGCCAGGCTGGGGAAGTGGGTCAGCGGGGAGGGGGCTCCCCGGCACCCCCATCCTCAGTGCTACACCCCCGTGCCTGCCCTGCCCGCCACCTCCAGCCCAGCGGGGCTCAGCATTGCCAGCTGTGGCAGCACTTGCTCCAAAAGTGGGGGCGACTTTCCTGGGGACACGTGGAGGGCAGAGCAGGTGCCCCGCGGCACTGCAGTGGTGCTGGTTTGGGGCAGTCGTGCTGGGCAGGGCTTGGCAGGGCCGTGGAGGGGACAGAGCCGTGGCCCCTGACACCAGCCCGGTCCCCAGGTTCTCGGCTCTGCACCATGCTGCTCTCAACGGCAACACGGAGCTCATCTCGCTGCTGCTGGAGGCACAGGCTGCCGTGGACATCAAGGACAACAAAGGCGAGTCCCCGGGTCCTGGTCGTGGCCCCTGCCCTGTGCCCCTGCAGGCTGTGCTCGGCGTGCTGGCGCACGGAGGGCTCACAGCGTGCCCATCCTGCCCCTGCAGGCATGCGGCCCCTGCACTACGCGGCCTGGCAGGGCAAGAAGGAGCCCATGAAAATGGTGCTGAAGGCAGGTTCCTCCGTGAACATCCCGTCGGATGAGGGTCAGATCCCCCTGCACCTAGCAGCACAGCACGGCCACTACGACGTGGTATGGAGCGGCACGGGGCTGGGGGTGGGGACGGTGCCACCCCCCTTCCCCTGCCCTCACCAGGTCGGGGTCTCACTCCTCCGCAGTCGGAGATGCTCCTGCAGCACCAGTCCAACCCCTGCATCATGGACAACTCGGGGAAGACGCCCCTGGACCTGGCATGCGAGTTTGGCCGGGTCGGGGTAAGTTCTTGCAGGGCCAGGTCTCCCCAGAGGAGGGCTGGGAGGGGACAGGGGCACTGCGATGTCCCCGGGGGTGCTGGAGCAGCTGAAGGGGCGCAGGGAACCCCCCGGGATGGTCAGTGGTGGGGACGTGAGGTGCCAGCGCTGCAGGGGATCTCTGGCCGCTGGCAGGAGGGGAGGTGGCGGCCGAGCCGCCCTTGCAGCCCTGCTCCGTCTGTGTTTGCTGAGCCAGGTGGTCCAACTGCTCCTGAACAGCAACATGTGCGCCGCACTGCTGGAGCCCAAACCGGGGGACGCCACCGACCCCAACGGCACCAGCCCCCTGCACCTCGCCGCCAAGAACGGCCACATCGACATCATCCGGTGGGTGCCGCGGGCAGGGCTGGCAGCGCCGGTGCCACCGCCGTGCCCCGCTGACCCCGCTGTGTCCCCGCAGGCTCCTCCTGCAGGCTGGCATCGACATCAACCGGCAGACCAAGGCGGGCACGGCGCTGCACGAGGCTGCTCTCTGCGGCAAAACGGATGTGGTGCGGCTGCTGCTGGATGTAAGGGCTCCCCTCGGCACCCCCAGATGCCCCCAGGCGCCCCCAACCCAGCCAGGGGCTGTGGGAAGGGAGTGACCCCACATCTGGGGGTCAGAGCAGCTTGTGCAGCTCTCCCCGGGAGCAGAGCTGAGGGTCCTGGCAGGGACACACCGAAGCACTCAGAGTCCTGGGGGGTGCACACCAAGGGGTGAGGGTCCCAAGCGGGGTACACACACAGAGCTGAGAGCTGTGCCCTCCAGCTGCTGGTGTCCTGGTGGCCTAGGATGTCTCAGGGGTGGCAGGATGGGGACCAGCCTCCTCCCAATCCCTCTCGGTGCCATTGCAGAGCGGGATCAACGCCCACGTCAGGAACACCTACAACCAGACGGCTCTGGACATCGTCAACCAGTTCACCACCAGCCAGGCCAGCAAGGAGATCAAGCAGATGCTGCGGGGTAGGGGGTTGGAGGGCACAGAGCGGCCGTGCTGGCACGGGGGACGCCGGGCTGGGGGTGCCAACTCCCAGGGGGTGAGCGGCTGGTGACATTCCCGTTCCGTCCCGCAGACGCCTCCGCGGCTCTGCAGGTCCGCGCCGTCAAGGACTATTGCAACAACTACGACCTGACCAGCCTCAATGTGAAAGCCGGGGATGTCATCACCGTGAGTGCGGCCGGGGGGGCCGGGGACACCCCGGTGTGGGCACTGGCCCCTGGCCCGGCCCCTGACCCAGCCCCTCCCGCAGGTGCTGGAGCAGCACGCCGATGGGCGCTGGAAGGGCTGCATCCACGACAATCGCACCGGCAACGACCGCGTGGGCTACTTCCCCTCCAGCCTCGTCGAGGCCATAAGCAAACGAACAGGCAAATAATCCCCCCCATCCCCCAGCCCCGGGGAGCCCCGTGTCGGTCTGGCAGGGACCGGGCTGTCGGGGAGAGCAGCAGTGAAGACAAACCAGGGTGATGCCCCTCATGCATGTGGGGTTGATGTCCCCGCCGTGTGCATGGGGTGGTGCCTTCGTGTGTGTGGGGTTGGTGTCCCCATTGTGCCTGTGGGGCTGGTGTTTCCATCGAGTGTGCAGGGTCCGTGCTCCTGTTGTGTCTGTGGGGTCAGTGCTGGCAGCCCTGGGGTTTGAGGTCAGCCCTGGCTGCCCTTGGCTGGGGGAAGCATCTGAGGTGCTGGGAGGTTGGTGCATGGGGAGAGCCAGGGGTGTCACTGCGGTTTGGGGGAACGGACACAGCAGTGGGGCTGCAGGAGCTCGGGGGCTGTGTAGAAGTCTCCGTGTGGCAGCATCAGCTCCCTGTCACATGGAGACATCTTCCCAGCCAGGGGCCATCCCAGGGATTGGCCCCTGCTCCCCTGTCCTGTGGCTGCCTGTCCAGTCCCCATTCCCATTGTCATCCCTTTAGGTTCCTGGTGGGGTGTGCAGCCCCTCGGGATGTCCCCTGGCTGTGCCCTCTGCCAGGAGTGTCCCAATGGGGTCGGTGCTGCTGCAGGCCCCACATCAACCATCTCACCCACCCCAGGGAGTGGATCCTGGGGGCAGCCACAGCATGGGGACACAGGCAGGGAGAGGTGGCACTTGACCAATATCTCAAAGGAGTGGCAGCACGAGTGGCTGCCGGGCAATCCAGGGCAGCCCTGGAGGCACCGGGTGCTGGACAGGCAGGGGCAGAGCCACCTTCCAGGTAGGGCTCGTGCGCCAGTGCCACAAATGCCATCCGTGGCTCCTGGGCTGTGGCCCGTGGCTCCTGGGCTGCAGCTGGCCCGCAGCAGTGTTAGCCAGTTCTGTGGCCACTCTGTTGGCTGTGGTGGGGCAGCAGTGTGGGGTGCAGGCACTGTGTCAGGGCTCGGCCAGCTGGACACAGGGGCGCTGGCACTGCAGCCCCCACCCTGGCCGTGCCTGCAGCCCCTCTCCCCTGGGATGGATCTGTGGGGAGCAGGACCCCCGGCAGCCTGGCTGTGAGAGCCCCAGGAGGTGCCGTGCGGGGCTGTCCCAGTGTCCGTGTCGGATCGGCGGGATGTGTTGTACCCTGCGCTGGGCTGTGTGTGCTGAGCTCCTGCTGCTGCTCCTCGGCTCGGCTCCGCATCGGCTGGGTCTCGGTCCTGGCTTCTCCACGTCCCCTCTGGTTGCTTTTTTTTATTTGCTGCCTTTCCCCCCCCTTTCTTTTACGTTCTTTTTTTTTTTTTCCTTTTTCTTTTCTTTTTTTTTTTTTTCTTATAGTTTTTTCTTTTTGGCGGCGCAGAGCGTGTCTCTATTATTTTGATTCTTTTCATTTTGTCTCTTGTTATGTTTTATTATCAGGTTCATGGGAGACTGTAACAATCCCCCAACACTTCCAAAAGATCCCGCTCCCGGCTTACGGGGCTGCTGTGCTAAACGGTGACGCCTCGTCCCATCCGTTCCATTCCCTGCCTCCACCTCCACCTCCACCACCACATTCCCATCAGACTCTTTTCAGTTCCTTTGGCTATCACAGGCTCTCCCCTAGCAGTGCCGACGAGCCGCGTTACGGACAAGGTAGTTCACCGCTCGCTTCGTGCTCTCCATGGATTTTCCTTTCTTTTCCTTTAAAGCGTGTGTCGAGTCTTTTCTCTCTGCTCGGCCTCTCGCCCTCGCCGGGGGTTGCAGGGTGTGTGTGTGTGTGCATGCAGGGTGTGCATGCGCGTGCATGCGTGCAGGGGGCAGTGGGGCACGCGGGTGGCACACCGGTGCCATCGGTCCCCACCACACCCGCTCAGCGCCGCTGTCACTCCGTGTGCCCACGGCACATCCCATCCTCCCCACCCCGCGCTCTGCCCGCGGTCCCTGCGCTCCTGCCCAGGGGCGTGGTGACTCCCAAAACGCTCAGGGCGCTGTGCCAGGGGCAGGGCTGGCAGCGTGGTGTCACAGCTCTGTGCCGTGGGCACAGGGACACTGCACGGGCCACAGCCTCCCCGCAGGGCCCAGCTCTGAGCAGGGTGGGGCTGAGCACACGGAACTGGAAGGGGCTGCGGCACTGGGGGATTTCCCAGGGAATGCTCTTGGGGCTGGCTCAGCGCAGGCAGAGCCCAGCCGAGCCCTGGGGACCATCCCTGTGACACAGGCAGGTGACAAATGCTGCAGGTCTGTGCGTCGACAGCTCCTGGGAGCAGGGGGGTTGCAGTCCTTGATGGCTGGGGACAGGGGTCTTTGCATGTGCCCTGGTGGCAATGGACAAGGAGGCTGTGTTGGGGAGCACCAGGTGGCCGTGCTGGCACTGGGGACAAGGGAGCACTTCCTTTCCCCGGGGCTTTCTCTCCCGATGGGGTTGCATTGGTGCTGCACCAGCCCAGGCTCCTCTCGGTGTGACTGTGGCATGTGCAGCTCGGGGATGTCCCAGCCGGGTTTGGTGTGGCCATTTGTCCCACGCCATTTGTGTTCCTTCAGTGACTCTATCACCCTGTGCCACCTGTCCCCTGCTGCGGTTGGTGCCGACAGGGTGAGCAGCTCCATGAACAGAACTGGTTGGCAGTGGGGTGACAATGTCCCACAGCTGGTGGCGGGGTGGCAGTGCCCTGTGGCTGGCAGAGCACTGGCTGAGCTGTGGTGGGGCTGTGGCAGCACTGGCCTCGAAGGGCTGTTGTCCATCTCATCTGATGCTGTTTTACCCCCTGGGCTCTGAGTCGGGTGTCCCTGGAGCAAGTGGGACCTGGCAGAGGTGGCCAGCATGGTGAGCTGGTGAGGAGCTGTGCCCAGGGGTGACGTTCAAGCTGTGCCCCAGAGGAGGGTCAGGTCCTCTCATCCACTGCTGTGTCCCCTGTGTGTCACCAGGGTTTCACACCCAGTGCCTGGTCCCACATGGCCCTGGTGTCCCCCAGATGGATGCAGGCAGCTGCAGGGACATGGCCAGCACTGCCTGGGATGGGGGACAGTGGGGAGGGCACCTGGGTCCCCACTGCTCGAGTTTCCCTTGCTGCCTGCACTGGGTCATCTCCCTGTCCTGTTCTGTGAAGGGATGACACAGTCCCTGTCCCTTGTCCAGGCTCAGCCAGGGCAGTGGAGCACCCCACTGCGGGTCTGTCCCTACCTGGCAGTGGGGAGAGGACGCTCTGCACGACGGGGGCCCCAGGCTGGTCACTGTCACCTGTGCCAGCATGGGATGAGACAGAGCCCTAGGACAGCTCTGGCATCCCTGGGCACAGACACAGCTGGGGTTCCCACACCTTCCCTACGGAGTTGTCCCCGAGGGCAGCAGCGCCGGTCCCGGGCCGTGGGTCACCTGCCCTGTGCCACACCCGAGCGAGCCTGAGAGCAGAGCCACACGCCTGACGGCCACTCTCTCTGCTCTGCCACCAAGGGTCCCGCGGGGCCGACATGAGCCCGTCCCACCTGTCGCCGTCGCAGGGCGGATCGGCCGCGCCAGCCCCCACCGAGGAGATCTGGGTGCTGCGGAAACCCTTCGCAGGTACGGCGACCGCGCGGCTGGGACGGGCTGGGACGGGGGGGCATGTGACGGGGGGCACATGGCGGTGGCACCGTGGTGTCCCCTGACAGCGGGGCACAGCGCCCTGACGGCCTCTCCTCTCTCTGTGCAGGTGGTGACCGCAGCAGCCTGGGCAGCACGGGCAGCGTGGCCTCGGCGCGCAGCTCGGGGAGCGGGCAGAGCGCGGGCAGCGGGGCACACGCCCTGCACGCCGGCTCCGAGGGCGTCAAGGTAAGGCGAGCCCCGGGGTGGCCGTGCCAGCTGCCGTGCCGCTTGGCTCCAGTCCTGCAGCGTCTGCTGCCTGCCCTGACCTCAGCTGGGATTGAGGCTTGACCGAGTGCTGTGCAGTCCCATCGATACCCAGTGTGCCACCAGCGGCACTGTCACCAACAGTGGCCACAACTCTGTCCTCTCCACCTAGCCCCTGACTGCTGCCTGGGCTAAGCCCCCGGCACAACATTCCAGAGCTCCATCCGGGGCTGCTGTGCCGTGTCTGTGCTGCTGCTCGCAGGGCCTCTGCACACGCTGCTGTCATCGGCACGGCACACTGCCACCAGCGCCATGCACTGCTGCCACCAGCACAGCACACTGTCACCAGGCACTGCTGCCACCGGCACGGCACACTGCCACCAGCGCCATGCACTGCTGCCACCAGCACAGCACACTGTCACCAGGGCACTGCTGCCACCGGCACGGCACACTGCCACCAGCGCCATGCACTGCTGCCACCAGCACAGCACATTGCCACCAGCGCCATGCACTGCTGCCACCAGCAGAGCATGCTGCCACCAGCACCATGCCACTGGCACACAGCACTGCACAGTGCACCGAACGCTGCCCTGACACCGCTGGCACACAGCCGCTGGCACACAGCCCCCTGCACTGTGGGCACTGCCCCTGGGCTGTCCCATTCCCCGGCGATGGCACCCGCCAGCCCACCGACCCTGGCACCCTGCCTGCCATGCCCACGAGCCCCTGAGCCACACCATGCTGCCGGCCAGGGCGCTCTGTCCTGTGGGCACAGGGGACCCCTCAGCCCGTGCCGGCAGCTTGGGCTGGGCATGTGCCAGGCTGGATTTGGGGTGCGGCGGTGCCGTGGGCTCCTGCTGCCGGCAAAGCACCATCTGCTGCTCCCGCGGCTGCCGCTCTCCCCGCCGCAGCCGAAATCTGCTGCAACCCTCCCTGCCCACCCTCGCCCGAGCTGGCAGCACCCGCAGCACCCGCAGCACCCACGGCACCCACAGCACCCGCGACATTCGCGGCACCCGCGACACGCACCCCCCGGCCCGCCGACCCCCTCCGCTCGCCTCACTCCTGCCTGCTCTCCCCCCTTCCTGGGGTGTTTTTCAGCTGCTGGCAACGGTCCTTTCCCAGAAGGCTTCTGCGCAAGAGTCTGCCGTGGGCGATGGGCCGGCCAAGGCGCAGGACATCCCCGCAGGTGCGTGCTGCGGCCGCCCGGCTGCCGGAGCAGGAGGAGCCCTGGCCGTGCCGTGGATCCAGGGATTTGTCTTTTTTTTTATTGCCACGGCACCCGTCGCCAGAAGAAAAACGTGTGGGTAAAAAATGACTCTCTCGCCTTTCGGCTGCTGCCAGGCCTTCTCCTGCCTCGGTTAGTGGGGGCCCGTGGGGGGCGGGGGGCGGCATGGGGCGGGCAGGGGGGGCACCGCTGCTCCCCAGCCCCTTCCCTTCCCTGGCCCCCCGCCAGCCCTGCTGGAGCCCGAGCCGGGATGTCCCCCCGTCACGCCGTCTGGGGGGCTGCGGGGAGCATGGCCGCGCCGCGGGGGTGCCCACGCCACGGGGGTGGCACGTGCCTGGGAAACGGGGGGACAGACGGGAGATGCACACGTGTGGGTGGGCGTGGGGGGATGCCCAGAGCTGCCCGGGCTGTGGGGAGGGAGGAGGCTGCGGGCAGAGGAACCTGGGGAGGGGGTGCGCACAGGGGAGAGGGTGCAGGCGTTGCCAGGGAGAGGGGAAACATGCCGGAGCGATGCAGACGCAAGTGGGATGCAGACGTGAGGGAGATGCACACGGCAGAGGCAGGCACATGTGAGGAGGATGCCCACGCGAGTGGGATGCAGATGCCCGAAGGATGCACACACCCGGAGGATGCACACACACATACACACACACAAACACACACATACACACACACATGGAAGATGCAGTCTCTGGTGGGAGGGAAGGGGCTTCTCTTGCTCATCCTGATCAAAAATATGAGGCAAAAATTTCGGGGCAGCTCTCCTCACCCTGAGGGGGGGCACCAAGGGATGTCTGTGGGGTTGGCCCAAGGGATGAACAGCTCGTGCCAGCCTGCCTGGTTGGTGGCAAGGCCAGAGCAGTGGGACCAGAGGGTTTCGGGCAGAAGGATCGGTCCGGCTGCTGCCTGGGCAGCAGGGACACTCACTCTGGAGAGGTCTGGCTGGGTTCCACTGCTCGGGGCAGCGCTGGGTGGAGCAGCTCGCCTGCCCATCCCCGAGGAGCAGCCCCTGCCCAGGGCACCGCAGGGCGCTCCGGGCTGCTGTGCTGGGGTGGGTGTCGCTCTCCTGTGCCTGCCGTGGCCCTGCCAACCTGCTGGTGTGGCTGTGGCATCCCACCCAGGGCAGGGCTCCACTCTCCCTTCCACGTGGCCGGAGCCTGGGAGTGGGCAGCCCCGGCACCGCTGACCGCTGCCCCTCCGGCAGGTTCGTCGCGGTCGCAGAGCGTGGCCAGCTCCCCCTACGCCCCCCAGCCCCCCGCCGAGCCCCAGCTGAAGAAAATGGAGCCGCCGTCGGAGGGGAAGGTGAGCAGGGAGCGCTGGGTGCATGGGGAGTGTGTGGTGGGGACAGCTCGGGGGACATGGGCAGGAGTGGCGGGTCCCCATCCCCAGAGCTGCCCCGATCCATCTGTCCCTCTCACCGCAGAGCTCAGAGGCCGTGTACCAGTGGCTCTGCAAGTTCCAGCTGCAGCTCTACGCGCCCAACTTCATCAACGCCGGCTACGACATCACCACCATCAGCCGGATGACGCCGGAGGTGAGGCCAGGAGTGGTGGGAGGGAGGCACGGCTCGAGCAGGGCGCCACTGACCCCCTCTCTCTGCCCCAGGACCTCACGGCCATCGGTGTCACCAAGCCGGGCCACAGGAAGAAGATTGCCTCGGAAATCAACAGCCTCAACATCCCCGAGTGGCTGCCTGAGTACAAACCGGTGAGGGTCGTGCAGGGCCAGGGGGGCTGAAGCCACATCCGAGGTGGCAACGAGTCCCCTCCTGGTCCCTTCCAGGGAGGGGTGGCACCAGACGAGGGTGGGAGCTGGCTCCACTGTCCCAAAGCTGCCCATGTCCCCTCCTGACAGCTTCCCAGGGACCACCAGGCTGGTGCCAGCCGTCATCATGTGAATGTGACACTGCGTCCCCTGACAGCCCTCCTGCCCCAACGTCTGGGCACCGTGAGAGGCTTCTCATGGGAATAGGGCTGGGAACGGCCCAGGATGCTTGTGGGGCAGAGGGACAGCACACAGACAAGGGGATTTCCCTGGGGCTGTGACCCCCCAGCCAGACGGGATGTCCTGCATGCCGTGGGTGTTGTGGTGCCAGGGGGTGCCAGGGCAGGACCCTGCTGCCAGCCGGTGCTGAGCCGTGCCCCACACACCTCCCCAGGCCAACCTGGCGCTGTGGCTCTCCATGATCGGCCTGTCCCAGTACTACAAGGTGCTGGTGGAGAATGGCTACGAGAACATCGACTTCATCACGGACATCACCTGGGAGGATCTGCAGGAGATCGGCATCACCAAGCTGGGTAAGCCCCGTGCGCGGCGCTGGCTGCGGCGGCCTTGGCGGTGACACTGATGGCGTGTGCCACCCCCAGGCCACCAGAAGAAGCTGATGCTGGCGGTGAAGAAGCTGGCGGAGCTGCAGCGCGCCGAGCTGGGCAAGTACGAGCCAGGCACGCTGAAGAGGAAGGCGTCGGGGCCGTGCCCAGAGGTGCTGGCCATCGAGTCCCCCCCGCCAGAGCCACCCGAGTGCCAGTCGCCCAAGATGACCACCTTCCAGGACAGCGAGCTCAGCAGCGAGCTGCAGGTGGCCATGACGGGCGAAGGCCCCGAGGAACCCCCCGAGAAGGCGGCGAACCCCGCGGCCCCCGGTTACCGCTCCCCGCCGGCGCTGGGCGGCCGTGCCCGGCTGATGAGCAGCTCGCAGGAGCTGCTGGGCGACGGCCCGCGGGGTCCCCCCGCCGCCACCATCTCCAAGAGCCAGGAGTACCTGGCGGAGGGGGCCGGGGAGAGCCCCCCTGCGCCGCCCAAGGAGAGCCGCCCGTCCCGGCACGGCCACCCCGTGAAGCGCGCCAGCGTGCCCCCGGTGCCCGGCAAGCCCCGGCAGCCCTTCCCACCCTCCGCCGGGCAGCTGACGCCGCCGCAGACCCCCGGCAAGGCACGACCCTCGTCACCACAAGGCCCGGCGGCCCCTCACGCCACCGCCAAGGTGAAGCCCACGCCGCAGCTGCTGCCGCCCGGCGAGCGCCCGGCATCGCCCCGCTCCCTGCCCCAGTCGCCCACGCACCGCGGCTTCGCCTATGTCCTGCCGCAGCCCGCCGAGGCCGAGGCGGCGCCGCCGGGGGTGCCCGTGCTGCCCGTCTCGGTGCCCGTGCTGTGCCTGCCGCCGGCGGGCGAGGGCGAGGAGGAGCCGGGCAGGCCGAAGAAGCGGGCGCACAGCCTGAACCGCTACGCCGCCTCGGACAGCGAGCAGGAGCGGGACGAGCTGCTGGTGCCGGACGCGGGGCCATACGCCACCGTCCAGCGCCGCGTGGGCCGCAGCCACTCGGTGCGGGCAGCCGCCGGCGGCGACAAGAACGTCAACCGCAGCCAGTCCTTCGCCGTCCGCCCCAAGAAGAAGGGACCCCCGCCGCCCCCTCCCAAGCGCTCCAGCTCCGCCATCTCCAGCGCCGGCATGGCCGAGGACTTCCCCAAGGAGGGTGAGGGCGAGGCGGCTGTCGGAGCCCCGAGCGCCGAGGGCGAGAGCCGCCGGGAGCAGCGGCGGGCCAGCGACCTGGGCGGCAGCGTGGACACGGGCAGCGCCGGCAGCGTGCGCAGCATCGCGGCCATGCTGGAGATGTCCTCCATCGGCGGCGGGGCCCGAGCGCTGGCGCTGCAGAAGCCACACGTGGCGGCCGGACCGGGGCCGGCGCAGGCCAAGGCGCCCGATGGCTACTACCTGCAGCCGGGGCCACCCCCGGGCAGCCCCGACCGCGCCCGCGTGGCCACCGTCCTGGCCACCGTCAAGCATAAGGAGGCCATCGGGCTGGACGGGGAGGTGGTGAACCGGCGCCGGACCATCAGCGGCCCCGTCACCGGGCTGGTGGCAGCCGCCCGCCGCGAGCGCGCCGACAGCGTGCGGTCGGAGGCGGCCGCCGACGGCCCCGGCGACAGGCTGCGGGTGGAACGCGGCGGCTCCCCCGACGGCATCCCCTTCGCCGAGGACGGCACCCTCACCATCAAGCAGCGGCCGCGGCCCCTGGGGCCGGCCCGGGGGGAGGCGGGCGAGGGGCTGTCCCCGGCGCACCGCCACGGGGACCTGGCCAAGGTGGAGGCCAGCGCCACGCTCAAGCGGCGGATCCGGGCCAGGCAGAGCCAGCAGGACGGCGTCCGCTTCGTGCTCACCGAGTCCGACACCGTCAAGCGCCGGCCCAAAGCCAAGGACAAGGAGCCGGCGCTGGAGCCGGCCACGCTCGCCGTGTACCAGAACGGCACCGGCACCGTGAAGCGGCGGCCGGCCTCGGAGCTGAGCGGGGCTGAGCCGCCGCCCACCCCTCCGCCCGCCGCCCGCCCCGACGGCCCCGAGTACGTCCCGCCGCCCGCCGAGCCCAAGAAGCCCTTCAAGCCGCCGGTGTCCCCCAAGCCTGTGCTGACGCAGCCGCCTCAGAAGGTGCCCGGGCCGCCGGTGCCCGTCCCCAAAAAGGTGCCCATCCCGAGCCCCGGCAGCCCAGGTAGGTGCCCCGCCAGCCCCCCGCGACAGGCGCTCCCCGGGGCGGACGCCGGGGGTCCCAGCCGGCCCCGCCGCCCTCCTGCCCCTCTCCCTTCTCTCCGCAGAGGTGAAGCGGGTCCATGGCACGCCGCCCCCGGTGTCCCCCAAGCCCACGCCGCCCCCCACGGCGCCCAAGCCCCCCAAGCCCCACGCCGCCATCCAGTCGGCGAGCGCCAGCTCCACGCCGGCCCCGTCGCCCGCCCGGCAGCTGAGCCCCGCGGCCAAACCCTCCAGCACGCCGCCCTCGCTCTGCTCCAGCCCCGCCAAGCCCCTCTCGCCCGGCGCGCAGCCCCAGCAGGTGCCGGTGAAGCCGCCGCGCTCCACCATCGCCAGCCCGTCCGTCGACAGTGGCGGCCCCGAGCTGGCGCAGCAGAAGCTGGAGGAGACCAGCGCGTCCCTGGCCGCCGCGCTGCAGGCTGTGGAGGAGAAGATCAAGCAGGAGGACAGTCAGGCGGCAGAGTAAGGGGGTGCAGGGGTGGGTGGTGGTCCCCGGGGAGGGTGTGAGGCCACTCGGTGCCACCGAGCACAGGAGGCCACAAGCGCCGTGGGCGGGGGTCAGGCTGTGACACCGCGGTGGGAGTGGAGTGGTGCTGGGGGTCGCCAGTGGGGCATCAGGGGACCCTGTCTGGAACTGCATTGGGGAGGTGATACTGAAGGACATCTTGCTGGAGCAGCACGGGCAGGGGGTCTTCAGCCTGTGGGTTTGCCGGGGCCTGTCTTGGAGAGGGGACACTGGGGACGTGAAGCCGGAGCACTGTGCCGTGGCGCTGGGCACCGCAGTACAGAGAGGCGGGAGGGCCGTGCCGTGGGGCAGAGGGGGCTGTGCCATGTCCCTGTCCCGTGTGCTGTCCTGACCTGGCTGTGCCATGTCCCTGTCCCGTGTCCTGTCCTGACCTGGCTGTGCCATGTCCCTGTCCCGTGTGCTGTCCTGACCTGGCTGTGCCATGTCCCTGTCCCGTGTGCTGTCCTGACCCGGCTGTGCTATGTCCCTGTCCCGTGTGCTGTCCTGACCTGGCTGTGTCACTCCCCAGCTCGGCCGTGGAGTCGAAGAGCACCGTGAGCATCCTGGACGACATTGGCAGCATGTTCGACGACCTGGCGGACCAGCTGGATGCCATGCTGGAGTGAGGGGCGCCAGGGCCCCGCGAACCTCAGGGCTTACGTGGGCACAAGGGCACAACGATCCACGACCCCCCGGCCCCGCCGCCCTCCCCCGTCCCCTTTGTACAGCCGTCCCCTCCCGGACATCCCGTCCCTCGGGGTTTGCACAAAGAAGAAGATACCTCAGGATTGTGCTCACGGACTCGGCGCCGGCTCCGGCAGGACTCCCTTTTGCAGAAGCAAAAAAACAAAACAAAAACCACAGAAATAAAACCCAACGGAAGAAACAAAGCAACACGCTCCGGACCGGACCGAACCGCTGCCGGGGCTCCGGGGGGCTCCCGACTGACCTGTCCGGCGGTGCCCCCGCCCTGCCAGCCCCGGCGCCGCGGGTCACCGCGACCCGAATGTAGCACAAGCCCTGCCCGGCGCGGTGGCTCCGCCAGCCGCGTGTCACCGACGGCGTTTGCTGGTGGCGGGGCCGGGCGGGCAAATGCACTTGGGTTTCTTTGCTTCGTTTTTAATTTTTGATTTTTAAACTTTGTTTTCTTTCTCGGTCGGCGGTGGCGGCGGTGTCCCCGGGGGCAGCGGGACGTGCCCCTGCCTGGCCCCTCCCCGCCCGGGGACAGGACGGTGATAAGCTATAAAGAAAAAGTATTAATTTATTGGAGGGGAAAAAGAAAAAAAAATAGAAAAAGATATAAAGCAGATTTCCCCCACCCCCAAAATAATAAAAAGAAATAAACTTTAACAAATATATATTTAAAAGATTTAAAAAATATTAGCAATTATATATAAAGCAGTTAAAAAGAAATCAAGAGAAAACTGGATTTTAGCTTGAGAAAAAACTATTAGATTATACTAAGCTGTGTGTCTTGTGGCAAACTCATTCTAAGAGTAGCACAATATTTACCTTTTCTCTGGGTGGAAGGTACGTGCGAGCGGTTCTGGTCGGCTTTTCCGTTGGGATTCAGTGTCGCGTCTTTCTTTTCCCACCGTTACGAACTCAAAGGATGTGCCTTGTTTTATGGAGGTTTTTGTTAATTAATTCTTCCACTGGAGGTGTTTCATTTCTTTTGGAGTGTCTTCGGGGTTCGGTTTGGTTTCTTTTTCCGAGTTGCGTTGTCGGTCTGTGTCTGGGTGAGTGTGGTGTGCGTGGTGTGCACGCGGGGTGCGTGTGCTCGCGGGTGTCCTGCGGGACGCTCCGCTGTATATTCCTGTATAAACTGGAGTTGGAGTCTGGTTCAGTCGCTTGAGTCCTGATGAATGCATTTTTTTGCTTGTGGTTTCCAAACAAAAGTGTTGCTGTTCCTTTCTTTTCTCGAGACGTGGAGTGGTCTCTCCCTCCTTCCCTCTGCCCTCCTTTCCCTCTCTCCCCCATCTCTCCCATTGTGGTCGCTGATCCAGATGTGTTTGGCACAACTTTGAAATTTCTTTTAAAAAAAGAAAAAAAAAACAACGACAAAACACAAAAAAAAAAAGACTTTAAAAAGAATTAAAAAAATAAATAAATCACCCGCCTGAAAATATCTGTTGAAAAGAAAAAAAAAATATGTATCTAAAAAAAAAAAATCCATAAAGTTCTACATGATGGATATATACATATATATATTTTTTATGATTAAGTTATGGACTCTGTATCGTATCCCATCTGTCCAGCTCTGCATCTTGGTGCTGCTCCCTGCTCTTCTGTGCTTAGATTTCACCTCTACTCGTCTTTATTCCTATTCTGAATTGTAGATGGCTCGTGGTGCTGTGAAGACGTTTCCTCCTATACCAAGTCTGGCAACAAATATTTAAACAAAAATAAAAAAATAAAACCCCTGCCGGGCTGCCACCACTGTTTGTGTCCCCAAGCCCTCCCGAGTCCTCGTGGCATGCTGGGTGTTCAGTGTCATGCCAGGTGTTTGTGCTGCACAGTCTGAAGGCACCCTGGGTGCCTCTGTGGGGTGCTGGGGCCTGGCTGACACCTGTCCCCAGTGAGGTCCCACACCCCAATTTTCACCCCATGGGGCCAGTGCTGGCCACTGGCTCCTTGCAATAACTCACACTGGGCAGGAACAACTCTTTCTGCTTTTATTGTCAATGAAGAAATAATCAAATCTATATTACAATCTTAAAAACAGTAGAAAATGTGAGTAAAAATGCAACGGAGGCTTTTTGTCTTTAATGTGGAGACCATTATTACAGGGTGGTGAACAATGGGCTTGTGGAACTTGATTTGAGAACTAGCTGTGGCGTAAAAATCGTACCTGGCTACTCAAGGAAACACCTCTTCCTGGATGGATCGGCCTGGTGCCTTGGCAGTAAAATTAAATACTAGACAGAAAGGGGTCGGGTGCCCACCCAGGGTATGGCCTAAAGCTCAGTCCTGCCACAGACAGGGGACCAGCCTGCCGGTGTCACCACCAGGACACGTGGATCTGTCCGGTCCTGGTGCTGGCCAAGGGCTGTGCTCACTTGGCCCCGAGCCTGGAGGCCCAGTCCCTGTGTCCCTGGGGGGACACAGGCAGAGGAGGGCACTGGCATTGGAGCAGCTCCCTCTTTTCCAATCATCTGGGGCAGATCTGAGGGAACATCTGGAGTGTCCATGGGGCAGAGCCATCTGGAGAGCTGCCAGCCAGGGTCCGGGGGAGCTGGCCAAGGGGCAGCAGCAGCAGGCAGTGGTCGGTGCAGGAGGAGCTGCAGCAGTCGTTTCAGTGGTGTGGTCACCCACAGGCCAATGGAGGGGAGAGTTTTTGGTCTTTCAGTGTGCAGGACTCGTGTGACACTCTGGTTAGCACGTCCAGACCTGCGGAGAGACAACAGGCAGTGACTCCTGAGCAGCCCTGTGGGCTTCGCTTCATCCCCCCATGGAGCTTCCCTTTGGGCTGCCAGCATCCACAACACTGTCAGGAGGGAAACCTCCCACCTTGGAGAGCCATCCCCTTGTTTCACAGAATCCCAGAAGCATTAAGGTTGGAAAAGATCTCCAAGATCATCGAGTCCACCTTGTCACCCAGCCCAGAGCACTGAGTGCCACATCCAGTCATTCCCTGGACACCTCCAGGGATGAGGACTCCACCACCTCCCTGGACTTAGCAACCCTTTCCATGAAGACATTCATCCTCATGTCCAACCTGAACCTCCCCTGGCACCGCTTAGGATTATGTCCTCTTGTCCTTGTCCCTTGTTCCCGGGGAGCAGAGCCTGACCCCCACCTGGCTGCATCTTTCTGCCAGTTTGAAGATGGCTCCTAACTCATTTAGTGCCCTAATTCCAGCACTGCATGAACCCAAACCATCCAGGAGAAGGCTGAGGTAACCCACCTTCACGGTGCTGTCCACGGCGCCGGAGAAGAGGCGGCCGCGGGACACGGCGAGGGCGGTGACACTGCCCTGGTGGCGCAGCAGGGTCTGGGTGCAGATCATGTTGTCCATGCTCCACACCTGCAGGGCACACGGGAAGTGTGAGCTGAGCACAGCCAGACCCCCAGGAGGGACAGGGATGCTGCGTGTCACGGGTGACACAGGTGACACACGGAGGCCCTGTGACACGAAGGGCTGGGGGTTCCTGGGCTGCCCTGCACACATACCCTGAGCGAGCGGTCGTAGGACGCGCTGAAGACTTTGGTTTGATCGGGTGTGGAGATGACAGCGAGGGCATAGACTGTCCCCACGTGGCCGGTCAGCGTGCGGACCTGCTCCTTTGTCTCGATGTCCCAGACCTGCGGGACAGAGCCGGGCTTGGACGCTGAAGCCACCGAGCTCCCCTGTGGGAGGTGTTCCCACCTGCATGCACAGGGGGACAGGCAGAGCCAGGTGCCCACACCCCTGTCCCCCACTCCCACGCCCCTGTCCCCCATGCCAGCCCGTCCTCACGTGGATGAGGTTCTCGTAGGTGCCGCACACGATGTGGTGGTTGGTGACGGCGATGGAGTACACGCTGCCTCCCGACGTCTGCAGCACGTGCACACACTCCAGGTTCCGGATGTCCCAGATCTGAAAGGGACACGGCAAAGGCTGGATGAGACCCTTCTGCAGAGGGGAGATCCCTTGCAACCATTCTGCCACGTACACAGTCAGCCTGGCTCCATGTGTGCCCAGATCACACCTTTAGGGACAAACCAATCCAGCTGGGACTGTTCAGCACTGAAGAGCAAATCCCTGATATCTTACTTAGCTGCTCAGCTTTGAATATCCAGGCTGGAAACTTCACATGCTTTGTATGTGATCACACACATGTGCACACACAGTCCTTGATAGCACTAAAACCTGACACAGCCAAATTAACAGGATTCATTAACACAGAGAAGGGCAACTTCCAACTCTCCTGAGTCCCCCAGATGCTGAGAGGTGAACTATTCATCAAAACCTGAGCCAGCACAGAGGAGGGAGGGCACTGGGAAGCCTCACGCAGATTTATGGTAACTCTGCAGCCAGACAGTGACCTTCCCCCGTTATCAGCAGGAGTGTCAGAGCAGATAAGGCTGCGGCAGCCGCGAGGCGCCATGGCTGAGGCCCCAGTTTATCCCAGGGAGCTTCCCCAGCAGCTCCCAGGGCCTGCCCTGCAGAGATGGAATCAGCAGAGGAAAATCCCGAGTATCACAGCAGTGCTCTCACATCCCAGCAGCTGCCTCTGGCACTGCTGCCCCAGTGCAGAGCAGAGAGGCTCAGGGTGTCAGCAGTGCCAGCAGCTCACCTTGATGGTCTGGTAAGATCCACTGTAGAGATAGTTCTGGGAAGCCACCAGAGCTCGCACCCAGTGATTGAGACCTGTCAGCTCCTTCTTCAGCTTGAGCTCAGTACCCACAATATCCCAGACCTGTGGAAAGCAGGGACACACACACACACAGAGGAACCTCAGTGGGGCTGGGCAGGACATGGCCAGCAGTGCCTGCTCCTGCCCACTCTGCTCGAGGCTCTCACAGTTCCTGTGGAGATCCTTGTCCTGGCTCTCCTGCCTGATGGGAATTGCCTGATCCCACTGACTTGCCAATAAAACCCACTAACTGCTGAGAAAGCACATTCCCTGAGGGAGCCAGCCTGGAGCCTCCATTACTACTGGCTGGGACCCTCCCCTAGTGGAGCCACGGAGCAAAACCTAAACCACAGCTGCAGCAAGGAACTGCCCTGCACTTCCACACAGCTCCTCTCACACCCCCTGGCACACAGGGACTGGCAGATCTCACTTCCCCTGCTCGGCTCACTGGCAGGAAGTGGTCAGGGATGACAAACCCAAAAGGCCCCAAATTCTCCTTGTGCTGTGTGGCTGCTCCAGCCCTGAGCTCTCTCCAGAGCTGCACCACTCCAGGCCCCAGATAAAGAAAAGAGCACAGTCCTCTTACAGATGGACGGGCCCATAAGCTGTCTCACCAGGAGCTGGAAGCAGAACCATGGGAATCCAGCCAAGGCTTTAAAGGGCAGCCTGCAAAGCTGTTCCCTGATTTCTGCATGTTTTCAGTAGGCAATGCAGACTCAAGATCCTTTGGAGGCAGATTCAAAACAGGCAGCCTGAATCTCCAGCCAGTTCTGGAGCACAGACAGAATTCCCAATGGTCTGTGCAGGTCTGTTGGGGGTCTGAGGACACACACACTCAGGAACTGCCAGGATGCTATCCAGCTGCAGCCTCAGGTTTACAGAGTTGGAAGAAATACAGTGTTTTTGCAGCCAGAGAACAGCTTTGCCTTGATCACAGAGCATGGGCTGTACCTCTGCAGTGCTGGCTGCTCTGTGCCTCTGGAGAGCTTAGCAACAAGGTCACCTACAGGTCAAAATGCCACTTCCTTCCTCTTTGGACACTTCTACCTGAGGGTTTGTACTCCCAGTCCCCAACCAGCCCCAGAGGAGCCCCTGAGCTGTACCTTGATGGCTTTGAGGGAGCCACTGAAGAGCATGTTGTGTGAGGAGACCAAAGTGCAAACAGGATTGTCGTGTGCTCGGATCGTGTTCACCTTCTGCAGGTTTTGAATATCCCAGACCTGCAGAGAAGAGCCACAGAGTCATGGAACAGTTCAGGTGGGAAAAGCCCTCCGAGATCAAGCCCAGCACTGTCCAGCCCACCAAAGCAGAGCACCCATGAGGGGCAGGGCAGACCCCTTATGCTGGGGCCCTTCCCCTGCCTCTGGAGGTGGGGAGTGACATGCAGGCAGGACAGGTCACCTGTCTGAGCCACTGCCCTGGCTGATCAGGACTAACCACCCTGCCCCAACTCCACACAGGAGCTGGGAGTGGGAAATCCAGCCCACAGGAAAGCCCCAAACCCAAGGCAGGAGTGCAGGCAGTGCACACAGCACACGAGGGCTCTCAGTGCCACCAGGACACAGTCTTGTGTACTCACAATGATGGTGCAGTCAGCAGAGCCGCTGTACAGCTTGTTCCTGCAATGACACCAGGACACAAATCGGGGTCACCAAGGGACAGTGCTATGTGCAAGGTCCCAGCTTGTCCCCAGGCTCTGGTGGGGGAACAGGAGCTGCAGCCCCACGGCCTCACTGTGCCAAGGCTGCACATACCCACCCCAGAGCAGGCCCAGCTCCTGTGGGAGGCCAGGCTGGACTGGTCCCTGGAGCAGAGAGCCAAGAACCCTGCTGGTGACCAGGGGAGGAAGCCAGGACACGGGGGACACCAGAGAGACATGCTCTTTGTCCATTTTTCCAGAGCAAAGAGGCAAGATGTGCCTCTCATGCATAATTTGGCACATGCAGCACAGAGGATGGGAACTGTCAGGGCATGCTCAGGAGCCCCAGGGCTGTCCCCATTCTCCCCACGGGCAGGTGTCCCTCTCCACTCACCCCTGGATGCAGAGAGCCAGTACAATTCCATCGTGACCCTCCAGGGTCTTTTGGCACTTGTATGTGGTACAGGTATCCCACACCTAACAGGAAACACAAGGCAGCAGCTGGAGCACAGGCAGGATGTCAGCAGCCAGAGGAGGAAACAGGCTGGCTGTCACCTGGGCACTGCCTGCCTGGCCCCCAGGGCTTGGCTAGGAAAGGGAATGTACTGCAGAGGGTCAGGCTGGAGCTAAAGAGACAACAGGGCAGCAGCAGAAATCAGCTTTTCCAGCTCTGTCTCTCTCAGCCCAGGCAAACACAACACACTGAGAAAAAGGAGCAGCTTTCAGGCTCCAGCTTTAGCAATTCCCACCCCATCCCAGGGCTCCAATGGCACAGCACAGCTTCCTCTGCTGCTGCAAAGGCTTTCCCCCCCTGAGCACACACTGCTCTCCCAAGAGGAACATGGCAATGTGGTGCCCAGAGCAGCCAGGGCAGGGGATAAATCTGCTTTCCTTCCCTAAGCACAGCAATAGCCATTTTCTTCTATGTGGCTCTAAAACCAAGGAAACTAAACCCAAGCTCTGCTCCTGGCAGGGCTGGTTGTGGCAGCCCATGGGGGTCCCCAGCCTGGCCAGCAGCCACCAGCAGCCACCACAGTGACACTGGGAAGGGCTGGTGAGGCTGCACCGGGGCAATGCTGTCAGTTTGAGTTACTGAAAACAGGACAAAGGAAAACAAACATGCCATAAAATGGGGAAAGGACACATTGGATCAGGGACAAATGCTTTGTTCAAAGATGACTTTTTAGAACAAAGGAAAATAAAATCAGAAGCTGAAATAGTCCTGAATACCCTAAACACCACATAAAGCAAAACCAGCAGCAGCAGCAGAAATGAGATTCTAATCAGGGCTTTGCAAAGATCTAAGTTTCTCTCAATTTCACTATCACATAATGTTTCCTTGCAGAGAATTTTGTGCAACTATAATGACAAAGAATCATTTGATTCTTTGGAGGAAACTTTAGGAAGTGACATCCCCCACCCCACAAATGAACTCAGCTTCTGTTCCACATGCAAATGCAGAAGGTGCACTGAAGAGGGAAGCTCTTACCTTAATGGTTTTGTCTGAGGAGCCACTGAAGAGCAGGTCTCCTATGGAGTACACACACAAACACCACACAGGGCCCTGGTGGCCCACAAAGGTCCCCTTGCACTTGAAGATCTGCTGAGGATCATAGGCTGCAGAAAGGAGAGGCGGGTGAGGGAGGGAGGGAGAGCAGTGCTGCTGCTCTGCACAGCTGTGGCAGCACCCAGGGGGGCTCCCTGGGCATCCCCCAGACCCAGCCCGAGGGGGTGGGCACCCCAGGGATACTCACAGCCAAGGATGCCCATGTTGAGCCGAGCATTGATGTGGGAGAGCTCGTCCTGAAAAACACAACAGGCTGTGTGAGCTGCAGAGCCATGCAGGCCAGCCTGGCCTGGGCATGGCTTTAGGACTGCTACAAGCCCTCTTGTCTTCCTGACTCCCACAGGGCCCTTAGTAGCCAACTCATCCTCTCACCAGAGGGCTCTCCTCTGTGACTGCCACATCCCTCTGTCACCTCCCTCCAGAGACCACAGGGCTCTGACAGCACCTCAGACCTGCACTGAACTCTTCAGTATTCAGACAGGCCCAGAAATATCTCTCAGAATATATTGTCCTCACTCTGCTATTCACCAGACTGCTTGGATCTGCTCACTTCCCTGCTTTCTGCAGGCAGGGAGAAGGGTACAATGCCCCTGCAAAAGGCCCAGGTTTTGGAGCAGAAGGCTCTCCCCAAAGCCTCCCCCCCACTGCAGGAGAAGCCTAGCTAGGAGCAGAGCCAGCTAACTCCATCCCAGGGTATGAACTCACGTTCAGCATGGAGGCATCCCTGCGGAATTCCATCAGGTCCTCGCTCAGCTTGCTCTGGTTCTCATCCAGCACATCTGTGAGAAAGGGACAGAGCCACAGTCATGCAGAGCCACTGGTGGCATCCCAGGGAACAGGCAGAGGACACCCAGTGCCACCCAACCTCGGAACACACTGCTGCCATCAGCAGGGAAAGCAGCCCTGTAACGCACCACCCAAATAGCTGCTCTGTCCCTACAGCTCTAACCATGGACTCACCAAACTTCAGCTCCAGGTTCTTCTCCAGCTGGTCGATTTTCTCTGAGAGTTTCCCCAGCATGGAGCGCAGGAAGGCGATTTCCTGGTCCTTCTGGGCCATTGCCACCTGCATCTCATGGAAGCGATCATCTGTCTGCTGCAGGAACTCCTTCAGACCTTCAAACTTGCACGTCTCCAGGTGGGTCTCATAGGTGTCCTGGTTTCCTATGAACGTGCACCTGAAGGGAAGGCAGATGCTGGCTGGAGCAGGGCTAACATGGAGATTCCTTGCTCAGCTGGCTCCTCAGTGGAGCTCCAAGGCCTGTGTGGGTCTCCAGTTGTCCTGCTCCTCCTACCAGCAGCAGGGATACTGTGGTTCATGATTCTTCAAAGGGTGGACTTGATGATCTTGGAGGTCTTTTCCAATTTTAATGATTCTGTGATCCTGCTGGGACAGGCAACTGCAGGACAAGAGAGGCCAAGCAGCTCCCCTTTTCCCAGCCAGGGCACTGGCCTCAAACTGGACTGTCTGTCTGGGTAGTTGCAAGGAACAGCAGATCTTGGGCAGGAGACAGAGTGTGGTGTCAGTTTGCTGTGCTCATCAGGAGCCATCAAAACCAGGGGAAGAAATTGCAGCTGACCTCAGCAGGTGCTGACTTGGGCCTGCAGTGTGGCACACAGTCAGGGCTGCTCTGCCAGGACTTGCCTTGCTCTGCCTCTGCCAGGATGTGTCTTAGGATCACACAAACAGAATTGCTGAAGTTGGAAAAGCCCTCTAAGACCATTGAGCCCACTCATTGCCCCAAAGCCACCACTAACCCATGTACCCAAGTGCCACATCGACATGGCATTTGAATCCCTCAGGGATGGGGACTCCACCACTGCCCTGTGCCAGTGCTGGAGAACTTTCTGTGAACCTTCTTCCTGCAACAGTAAACCCAAGCAGGGCTGCCCTGGGGCTCAGGTGACAGGGAAACCTCTGAGGCAGAGCAGCACTTCCCTTGCCTTGGGACAAGGACTGGCTGGCAAGACACTGCCAGGGTGCTCAAATTACTCCTGTCCTCATCACCCTCTCTTCATGCTCTGACTCTCCTCCAGCTGTTCTCCTGCTTGTGCACTCACCCTCCTCCTCCCTGGGCACTGTGACCTGCCTGCTCCCACACAGAGGCTCTGGGGCTGCCTCTGCAATCCCTGTAACCCTGAGCTCAGCCTCAGGCCAATGCACAGCACTGGGGAGAGCTGCTCAGAGGCCTCAGGGACACCCCAAGGCTGCAGCAGCCAAGAAGCAGCTCGGTAATGAGCTCAGTGCATCTTCCCCACCCAAAAGCATCAGCTCCTTACCCGTATTTGGAGTGGGGACACTTGATGTGCTCACACTCTTTCAGGTGAGCCTCCAGGTTCATTTTGAGGAGGGGAGGGCAGCTGGGGTTGTTGGGGCAGCGCACAGGTCTGTAATCACAGCTGCTCTCATGATCCCTGCCCACGGAGAGAAGCAAAGGCAGAGAAAATCAGCAACAAGCAAAAATTAATGGGAAAAACACAGATTGTCAGGAGAGGAGCAAATCAGCCCTAAGCGGCTGTCAGGTGATCCTCCTGCTCTGAGACTGCAACTCCAGCTTTAAATTCTCATTTGGACAGAAAATTGAGAGTAATAATAGGCCACATTTTCACAGGGCACATCTACTTCTGCAGTTGATAGGCTGAGCCTTCACATAGCCACCAACAACAGGCAATTGGGAAAACAGGGAATGCATTTAGGATGGGGAGGGAGATAGATTTCAAATTCATAGGATACAACAAAGATAATTCCTCTTCCAAAAAGCACTCACTTCCTGGCACTGAGCTTGATGGTGAAGGGGCAGCCACGGGGGTCCACCTCGAAGGCAGTGGGCTTGCTGCTGGCTGCAGGCCGACAGCCGTACTTGCAGTGGATGAACAGCTCCCCGATCTGCTCGGCCACCGCGATGTTGTTCACCACCACCGTCAGCTTGGCGTTGTCCACAGGGCACTTCTCTGCCAGGGAGGGAAGGACGACATGGTCAGAGAGGGTTGAGACAGGGTAGGAGAGTTTGCAAGAGTCCCTGAGTGGAAATTTTATTTTTCTGCCTTCCCTGGTCAAGTCAGCCAACTGCCAGGTGAGTGGCCATGGAATGAGCCAGGAATATTCACCCAAGGTCTGCAAGCTACTCTCTTTGGTTTGTCTTGGGGCTTGGGAAAGTTACAGTTTATGTTAATCCGTAATGATTTGAGGGAGCTGCCAGTGAGAGAAGCCCACACTGTTTCACACCACCTTGTGCTGGCTGAGGTGTGAGTGTTCACAGGAATGAGCACAAATCACCAGATGCCCCAGCCATAACCTGTCCCCTCACCCAGGCCTGGGCTCAGCTCCTGCTGCCAGCAACCGCTGAATCCCAGAATCCTTAAGGTTGGAAAAGACCTCCATGATCATTGAGTCCAAACCTTGGATGGATCACCACCACTGAGTGCCACATTCAGTCATTTACTGAATACTGCACAGATGGGAATTGCAATTGCAAAGCCTTTTGCTACAGATCTGTGGGTTGGGGTTGATATAGCAGAGCACAGTGAGGGGATTAACATGCAAAGTGGATGGACCTCTTGCATATGGAACAGAAAAATCTTCAGGCAGAAAGAGCTGCTGCTTTGCAGGACTCCCCAGGGAGCCTCCTCAGGGCCCACTGTTCTGGTAATGCCAATGGCTTGGCTTTGTGCTGAACAACAGCTTGCCAAGAGGGGCACAGGCTCATGCCAAAAAAAGTCTTTTTTTTGCAGCCAGAGCCCAACCCAAGCGGGAGCTGGTTAGCCCAGGCCAGCAGCCAGGGGCTTGGGCTCTCCCAGGGTTCTGGAAGAGCTGGGTGAGCTAAAGCAGCTCAATGGGCTCAGTCAGGGGCCAGAGCCCTGGCACTGAGGGGATGGGGGAGGAGGGCTTGATGGGGCTGATGCCAAACGTGGCCCCTGGTTCTTTATCCAGGCAGCCACAGAAAGCTTTCAGTCTGAAATCAGTGGGTCAACTCTGGGCGAGACATGTATTATCCTGGGATTATCCATTGCATATTCCAGGGTCTGAGAACATCCTGTGCCCAGGAGCAGGGCCCAGCCCTCTGCAGTGCCCATGCTCCAGTGTGCACCATCAGCCTCCAGCCCCAGCCCCTCACTGCTGCAGTGGCACATCCGACTGACAGCTTCTTTTAAGCCCTCTGGACATTTTTTCTGCAGGTTTCTCTTTAGGTGAAAGCAAATAAAGCAGAAAACAACAGTGTTTTGGCTGCATCACACAAGAACAGTTCTGTACTCACCAGATGTTAAGGCACATCTTCTGCAGAACGTGTGCTGTGGAGACAGAGAGGAACAGCAGCGTCAGCGTAAAACGAGAGCAGGTAAATTATTCCCTGTGGCTAACGATGGGAAAGGTGGGAGATACCAAAGCCTGTGGCTCAGGGGCCTCAGCAGCTTTCTGCCTGTTTTAGCTCAGCACCACAGGGCAAACCCCAGCTGCTTGCTCAGGCAGCTCAGGGTGCAGCACAGGTCCTGAGCCTGAGTACTGAATGTACAGTTTGGAGCTTTGATGTTCTCCCCATTCAGGATCAGACCATGACTGAGGTGCAAGCCAAAGCCAGGGGCATGTTCTGCCACACTCTGATATTCATGGGATCACAGAATGCTGGGATGGTTTGGGTTGGAAGGGATCTTAGAGATCATCAAGTTCCAATCCCCTGCCATGGGCAGGGACACCTTCCACTAGACCAAGCTGCTCAGAGCTCCATCTTAGATGTGAACACATCCAAGTCCTTCCTACCCTCCACATCTGCACAGGATTTCTCTACTTCCCCCTGCACTTTAGCCCATGTTATCCCTCTCACTCCCCTGAGAAGCCCTCAAGGGAAGGGGAAGCCTGGCTTCTCCCTGTTCTTACCCAGTCAGCCCACCACATCCATCCTCTAGAGCCCTTCTGAGGTGGCAGAAGCTGCCCTGGCCTGCTGTCAAGCAGATGGAACAGCTGGTTTGTAAGCCCATCAAATGCTCTGTAAATGTGAGCACTTTAAATAGCTCCTCTCTCTGCTCTGACAGTTTAACTTGATCAAGTAGCAAACACAATCTAACACACTAATGAATATAAAGGCTGCAGCATTTCACTGGTCCTGATCTTGCCCTGAACACTCCCTGGAGCCTCCTCTGCCACACTCCCCCTCCACAGGGCCAGCTCTTGGCAGGGGCTGTGAGTCCCCCTCTGGAGCTGTTATCTGCTGCCCTGCTCCCATGGCCTTTTCCTGCCCAGCACAGCTGCACTGAGCTCCCTCCAGAGCTGCCAGACCAGGACTGCAGATGAAGCCAGGCTGCTTCCTGCAGTGGTTTTTTTTTTTTCCACATTAACCAGTAAATCTCAGTGTCTCTGTGCAGAGCTGCTTGCTGGAACGGTGCAGGCAAAGTGCACCAGCTTCCAGCACTTTTGGGGAATAGCACCCTCACTGCAATAAACAATCCTGAGCTCTGCTGCTGCTGCTACAGCCCCATCTTGGTGATCAAAAGCACGTCAGAAGCATTAGAGCCATCTCAGAGCCATCTTTCTTCACAAGTAGCACAGAAGCAGGAATAATATACAGCTTCTATTAAATCCCAGTAAAATGGAATCCAGAATTTTCATAATGCCCTTTCATTAGAGGATCTCAAATCCCTTCGCAATCATTAACTAAATGAAGCTTCAAGCCATTCTTGTTTTATAAGCAACACTTCCTTCACAACTGAAGCACAGCCATTCCTGGGGTGCCCAGGAGCTCCTGCAGAGCCCTTCAGGAGGAGTTTTAGACCCCATGGAAGCCACAGCAAGGAGACTGAACATGGCCAGGACAGCGTGGCTGACAGTACAGCTCTCCTGGGAAAAGCCACCCCATTTAAAGCGAAGCCTAGGTTTGTTTGACAGTCCCCAGAGAGAGACAGTGGGGACAGTCCAGGCTTGGCTCTGGCTCACTGAGGGCATTTGGGAGAGTCCTGCATTACCCCACAGGTTGTGATGACTGGATCCTTAAACACACTGCAGCACAGCTGGCAGCACAGCTTCACGGACGGCTGCTCTGCAAACACCAGGGGCTCCTGCAGGGCACACAAAGGGACACAGACAGAGGGGATTAGTCCAAACCAAGAGGCTCCAGCCCTGCAGAAGGAGTAACACAACCCCTCAGTGGTGAGCCTTGGGGAGCCTGGGGCATGCTGAGGATTTCATTATGTCAACATAAAATTCTGTCTGGATCTGCTGAGTTCCAGCAGGGGAAGAATGAACTTGAGAATGGCTGGAGACCTTCAGCTCATCACAAACTGGAGGCCACCAACACCTGGCAGGAACAGGACCTGACAGCAAACTGCACAGACCAAATTCTTTGCCAATGATTCAAGTCACCAGAACTGCATGAGCTGCACTGGCTGGGACTCTGTGCTTGGTCAGCCTGAACAGAGTTGTCAAAAATGTACTAAGCCTGAGCTTAAAAGCAATTTTAAAGCAGGCTGCACTCTTGTGTTCTTGAAACATTCTGAAGGGCTCCTTCATTCTGTTAGGAAGCAGAAACAACATTGTTTCTGCTGCAATGGGCCCATCTCTCCAGCTTTGTTTACCAACTAGGACTGCCAGCACAGAGCTCCATGCACATCCTCCTGGAGCTCCACAGCTCTCCAGGGCTCCAAGCATGTCCTCCTGGAGCACCATGGCTCTCCATGCTCACATTTCAGAGCATTTCCAATCAATCTCTGTACTTTGCTCTGTCTTTTCATCCTGTGATGCTCTCAGAAATGCAAACACAGCCCCTTGGGTTCCTAAATATGAAACACATTCTTACCCCAGATCAGTGGCAGAACGCCACCTGACCTTTTATTCATCCAGTTTGGGGTTATTTATTGGGTCACAAGCTAAGCTCAGTTTAAAAGTATCCTCCCCCAATATGACACCAATTCCTTGCACCCTCCTGGGGCTTACAATCAAGTCAGTGGGGTGCCACACAGCCCTGAATGGGGATGGAGCTCCAAATCCACGGGGAATTGTATTTCTCTTGTTGCCTGGGGCCAGACCATCAGCCTGAGCCTTGCAACTCACCCTGCTCTGCTGCAGGGCCAGGGAATCACACAGGACTTTGCAAAGACTTACAGTTTTTCTGGGAAGCAGAAAAGCCTCACCATTGTCCTCGCTTTCCAGGCAGGGAAATGGCACATAAGGAAGCAAAGTCAGTAGTGGAAACAAAGTTAAAAGCAGCAGTCTGAGCCAGGCACAGCACAAAATCTGCCCGTGAGAGCTCTGGGTACTCACGACAGTCCACTAAATTACCCTTTTGACACTGAACTTCCTAATCCTGCTCCTTCAGGCAATCCCAAATACCTACTGGCTCCTCCTCTTCCTCATGGAGTGAGAACGTGGAGCGCAAGGACATGTTGGATTCGGAGTGCAAGGAGCGGACGGAGATAGCGGAGTCGGAGCGGCGCGGGGTGCTGATGGGAGGCTGCGGACACAGAGCAGCTCTGTCAGTGCAAGTCATTCCCAAACTCCACGCAAAGCCTTCAAGTCCAGTTCTCCCCCTCCACAACACTCAGCTGCTCCATTCCCAGCTGGCCCTGCTGCTGTGTGCCCTTCCCTGCACCGTGCCCAGGGACAGGAATCACTGGGGTTTAACTCCCTAAACCAGGCTGATGTAGAAATTCCGAGCACATCGCTTTCTCCGAGGTGCATTCCCTGCACACTTACCGTGCAATGGTCTGCAGGAATTAATCCTTCATGGCAAGCTCTGTAAATCTCCCCCAGAGACTGCTCCAGCTCCTGCACTCTCTAATCTCTGCAGCAGCACTTGTTGTTGCACTCACTATCTAACTTCTGCCAAATTTCTTTGCGTAAGTGTGGAGACTTCCTTCTATTGAATTCTCTCTGAGCCCGGCTCTGCCGCTTCCTGCTCGGGAGGGGAGAGCAGAGCAGACACTGTGTGCACCAATCCAGAGAAATCCCTCTGGCCACAGCGGCCTTGGGATTGGCTTTGGGGGAATGCTGCTGCTGGAATATTAACCAGCAGCACATCTCTGAGGATGGAATATCAACCATCAGCACGTAGCCAAGGTGCAGTTTGGTGTCAAAGAGCAACTGGAGACTGCAGACCACGGGGTGACTGATTTGGGGATTCAGTGTAACTGGGAGCGCAGCCACTGCTGGGTTAGTCTGGAAGAGATGCTGCTGGTGCACTGGGAAAGGTGCAGAGAGGAGGAATAAAGGTCTTCAACAAGTAGAGTAGATGCTTTAACAAAGAAAGAGGAGAATGAAGGCAGAAGTTTCAGACACTTCAGACAAGGGATGACGGATGGGCATCTGCACGTGTCACACCTCTCCAAGACCTGGCTGTAGCCTGTGTCAGCCTCCAACTCTGAGCAGAGTGCTGGCTGGAGGGAGCTCTGGAGATCCCTGGCTGCCCACTGGAAAAAGGACTCTCCCTGGCCCAGGCCAGGCCTGGCACTGCCCAGCAGAAACAGGGAAAGCTGCACGGATCAGACTCTGCTGAGTTCCTGTCCTGCACCTTGTGAGCAAAACACTTTTCCTCGTGTTCCATCTGAGCCTTGTGAGCTGCTGTGTGCCTGCCCTGGGTGAAAGTGGGTGACATCAGACCCAAGGACAGACAAAGGCAATGCAGGAGGGCAGTGGGGTCAGCAGGAAATCCAGCAATGAAAGCTGCAAGATGAGGTTCAGAGGCTGCTGCCTTCCCCGGAGACAAAGCATGCTGCAGTCTGAGTGCAGCCTGGCTGGGCTGCAGAAGAGGAGCAGACCAGGATCCTGCTGGTTCCTCACACTGCTTCATTTTTATGATCCTGGGCTCCCAGGAACTCAAAAATGCTTCATCTGCTTCGAAGCCAAAGCATAAATGTCTTTCTTTTAAAGACAGCATATTTATTGACTAAATATGTAAACCTTAAGGAGGAATGGCTATAATGAGGTAAATAATTTTACGTGTATCCATTAATTTTGCTCTTTTCCTCCACTAGTAGCAGAAATTATTAAAACAACAAGAATGACTGTGCATAGCTCCCACTCTGGAGGTGACAGGGGGGTGAGGGGAGCAAAGGCAGGCTCTGCAGGGAGGCAGGTTTGTCACCAGCAACATCCAGTGAGGATCACCAACAGAGAGGGGGGATGCAGCATCCCAGCATTTCCAGGAGGCAGAGGTGTGAGACACAGAAGGTTTGTGTAAGACTGTGGGCTCAGCTCCCTGTGTCCTGCTTCAGACAATGCTGGTATTAACTGCACAGGAGAGAAGGGGATGAGCTGAGATGGATCCCTCACTCCCCCTGGGTTGTCGGGACAACAGAGAACGACAAGAGGGTGTGCTGGCAGCTCCTCTCTATCTGCAGCCTTGGTTTTGCCAAGTAATGAAGGATAAAACTCAAGAGACCTTACTTCTGCACTAAATCAGGCACACCCTTGAACAGCTCAAGGATGGAGCACTCAAACATCTGATGGAAGATGGAGAGATTTTTGCTGGTAATTCAATCCAGCCTGCAGCTCAGAGGTGAAGCTCCCTGTAAACTTTGGACAGCCAGGCAGCCTCCATCCATAGCATCCAATTGTTTCAACATTCAGCTGCCACCTTTGGCTGCAGTTCCCATCACCTCAGCTACAAGAGCAGCCTCCATGGAAGGCTCCAGCACAGCCCTGGTTCCAGTGGGAATTTGTGGCCCTGTGCTCAGGAAGGATGACAGCAGCCACTCAGTAATCCCTGCCTTGCGCACAGAACACACTGCTCTGCTTCTGTTTCATTAACAGCAGCTTTAAAAGGAAACAAAAAGGGGTGGTGGAGGTCACAGGAGGGCTCTGACTCGTCTCCAACTCTCTGATGGCTGAGAAGCCCATGGCAGCTTCTGGAGGAGGGAAAACTCAGTGATGAGGAAGGGAAATCCCAGATTATTTCTTGACAAAGCAAATGAAGCTTCCTAAGAGGGTTAGTGAGGCTGTCTGGAGCAGCAGGCAGAGCAGGGCTGGGGCGGTTCTGGTTTGTCAGCACCTCATGTTGCTTTCTGAACCACTCATTAATCCTCTCACTATTTTTGTTAAAGAGTATTTAACACTCCAGGGAAAGTGGGCTGAGACTGTCCAAGAGGATTGAAGCTGGCTCCCAGCAGAGATCTCCCCCACTCTTGGCTGCACACCCAGTTTGTGACAGTGGGGTTTTCAAAGGAGTCAGGGAGCTTCTTCATCAGACCTGGCTAAACAAAATACCCACAGCATTCTCCCCTCTGCCCTGTGAGAACTGCCTGGCTTGTGAAAAGGGCACTGTGAGCCCAGCACTCAGCCCACAGGTCTGTGCTGACAGCCAGGGGTGGCCTGAACACTGGCCCAGCTCATGGGGTCAGTGGTGGGCTGGAGAGCTGCACTTGCCAAGGACATCAGGCAAATTTTCAAAGGACGTGTTAGAAAAAAGACCAACAACAAACAAAACCCCCACGGGCTCACATAAAACACAGCAAGATCTCTGAGCAACAGAAGGAACTTTACAGGATGCTGACAATACAATTCTTTGCAATCTGGTGTCAAATTTATTTTAAGAAGTGCTGCAGCTCCATAGTGTTGCTGACCCCAGTCTCTACCTAACTCCAGTGCCTAACTCCAGCAGCTGTGATCCATTTATGCCTGGATTGGAAACTGGGTCTTGTAACCTGACTAAACAGAGCTCGTGGTTGTGAGGTGTGGCTGGAGCACCAGGGACAGGAGAAGGTCCAGTCTCAGCTGTCCATCCTTTCATCAAGGTTTTCTTTGCTGTCACTGTTCTTGATTTAATTGATTTAGCTGATTTAATTTCTCTCCAAGCAGCTAACCCTCAAGCCTGTTGAATCACTAAGCTCCCCAAAACTAACTTTCTCAGAAGTGAATGAGAAAGCTGAATACAAAACCAGGAACTGCTTTTCCACCAAGATATTGGAAGACATGGGAATGGCTTGTGTGGGAAGCCCAGCACAGCCCATAGTGCCCAACATCCCACTCTGCAGGTTCCAAACGCATTCCCTGTGGTCAGAAGCCCCATCTGGAGGTGGGACTAGGAATGGATTCTATGGCCAGGGCTGCAGAGCCAGCTGGGATCCATCCAACACGGAGAGTGCCTGGCCCAGCCACAGCCCAGACATCCCTGTTTCCTCCCGAGCTCCCTGCTCCCACAAGGAGGGTGTGGGATTTGTAGTTCCTGGGCTCTGGACCCACATAACCATCTCAAGCAGTGTGAAAAGCAGCACCAGCAGCTCCAGCCTAAAGCCCCAGGACAGAATGAGCTGCTTCCCCACAGCACCAACCATGAGAGCAGCCAGGAATGCTGAGGCTAGTCCTGCCTCTGGGGCACATGTAGGAATGATGAGGGAGGCAGAGGAGCCCAGAGGAGCTCCAGACACCTCTCATTAAATATCTAATCAGCTAAGTCAGGAGGGTCCTGGCAACACCTACCATGCCATCATCCTCATCCCGTGGGGAGTAGGTGAGGGTGCTGGAGGAGGATGGGGTCCGACGGTGCTGCTTGAAAGTATTGGTCCCGTCAGCTTTAAAGGGAGTTAAAGGAGAAAAATAAGCAATTAGGCTCCTCAGAAACACCTCCAAGCTATGGGCCAGCCTCTGTAGCTGTAGGTGTAGCTCTTGGAAAAGACTAGGGATTCTCCAGTGCTTGTTCATGACTGGAAGTATCAGCACAGGTAGAACAACCCTGATCTCTGAGAGATTGCCCAGAAAAGAGCATAGGTAATATTCTGTCAGGTCCATGGGTTAAAAATACTATTAAAAGGAAACTTTACACTCCCACAAATCTCAGTCACCAATAAAAATTGCCTGGATCCAGGGAGGTCTGGATATTCCTGAGGCACAGGGGAGGCATGCTAAATTAAATACGAGATGTTTGTATAAAGATTATGTTACTGACTCGTATAAAAGTCTGAATGTAAATATTCAGGAGTCCAAAACCAACCAGAGTCCAAGACAAATGTAATCCAAACATTTTTCTCGGGCAGATGTTCATTTCCTTATCTAAATCAGTGTCAAGCCTTTTTGTCTCTATTAAAGGAAGGTTATTTGTATTCCAGAACGAAACCAGGTCTCTTCCTACATTCCCCCCACGTGCCAAGGCTCAGGCTCCCCTCACCTGCTGAGCTCTGAGGAACAATGCACAGGAATTCTAAATGAGCAGGGACATTTGCATCCCCTCCTCTCTGAGCTAAAAATGGCCATGGGGTTTACCAAAGCTCCAGAGTGACTCACAGTCAGGCACAGAGTGAAGATGGAAATTTTCAGCATTGGCGATGATTGTCACAGGGATCAATAAGATTTGGTGCTGAGCTCAGTTGTACTGCTGTTTTCAGCAAGGGCTTCCCAGTGCCACTGCTCAGCCTGCCTGAGGGGACAAAATTCCTGTGCCTGCTCATTTCCATCATGCCAGGACACTTGGGCTGCATAACACCAAACCCAACCCCTCAGCACCTGGCTGATGACCACAGGGACTCTCCCAGCAGCTTTATCATCTGTAAAACAACAACAACCACCCTGGGATCACACCCAGTGCCTTGGGGAGACACTGTACACATGAAATACTCACGCTTTGTGATGGTGGTCACAGCAGAGTAGGCTGGTCCAAAAGTTGTTTCCATTCTTGTCTGAAACATTGAAAAAAAATGAATGTCAGGGCATTTAAAGCCTCCAGACTTTGTCTTAGCTGGTGAAATACTGCATGCACATTCCCAACTTTTATCTGTGAATAGTGTGATTTTAAGCGGCGAGAAAACACCGTATTTCAAAAGAAAGGATGAGAAGACAGGAAAGCAGCTCTGTCCCCCAGGAAAGCAGCCCTGTCCCCTCCCTGTGCCAGCAGCAGTGGCCTTACCCCGTTAGTGTTTTCAGAAGTAGTGATGGTTGTTGTGCCACTGGAGAAACGATTGTAGCGAGCGTTCTTGTTTGAGCTCATAATCTAGGCCAGCATCTGTTAGTCATGGGAAGCTTGCTCTGTGGAAGAAGAAGGACACAAAGGGAGTTAGGCTCACTGTGTGTGTTTTCCTGGGCTCAGAGAACACTCTGCTGCAGCATTAAGCCCAAGTGTTTACCTAAACTCACATAAACCTGGATTTTCAGAAGCAAGAGGAGAGGACAAAGTCAGATTCCTTCAAATCACTGCAGGATCAGTGTTCAGCTTTTTTTAAATATATGATTATCTTTCAATAAGAGCCTCATTTCTCTCCCTCCACTGTTTCACTAGGCTCAAGTTTGCAAAGTTGAGAATTTCACAACAATAATCT
This sequence comes from Lichenostomus cassidix, assembly GCF_008360975.1. Taxonomy (NCBI): domain Eukaryota; kingdom Metazoa; phylum Chordata; class Aves; order Passeriformes; family Meliphagidae; genus Lichenostomus; species Lichenostomus cassidix. The sequence goes on from NC_139495.1 coordinate 1,076,100, forward strand.
GCAGAAACACATGGAGTTTGCTTTCTTTAACCTCTGCTGAAACCCAATGCTGCTTCAGGGCACAATTATGCTGCTGTCCCAGCAGATCTGACAAGATGCTCTCAGTCTCCTTCAGAGCCAGGACACCCTCAGGAAGGAGCTGCAGCTCCTCTGCCACCACAGAGATGCTCCTGGCTCAGGCAGGAGTTTTCCTCAGAGACAACAAGGCTCAGCCAGGCCCTGGGGAGGTGAAGTGTCTCAGGTGTTTCTAGCAGTCAGTTTTCTCTAATCTGGGGGTGACAAGTCCTACATCTCCAAGCTCTTTATGAAAACACCAGTGTGATTTCTCCACTTTACAGAAAGGGACACAGAGGCTCAAAGAGAGACAGGACCCCACCATGCAGCTGTGACCTGGGATTTGTCCTGGGATTCCCACCTCCCTGGAGAGCCCTGGCACATCCTGCACATGCATTTTAAACTCTGCAAAGGTGACACTCGAGCTGTGCTTGGCCAAGGCCCTGACACAGCACTTCCTGGTGCTCCCTGCAGCTCTAGATCCAACAGCTGTCAGGCAGCCAGCAACAGCAGCAGCAGAATCCTGAGCAGGGAATTGCTGCTCAGGTCTGAACTCTCAGAAACAGCTATGGTCAAAAATCATAAAAAACAAAATTCCAAAAAAACCCCAAACAAACAGAAACCCTGAAACCAAGCCCAAAACCATCTGAAAACCAGAGATCTGGATAATGTTTTCCACACACGTGACAGCACTGTCCTGGCTGCTTGCAAATGCCAGATCCCTGAGGAGATGCTGAGCACAGAGTCTGGAGCTGTCTCAAAAGCAGCAGGAATGAAGCAGAGCTGTGCTGCTGCATCAGGGAGACCTGCAGAGTTTAAAGCTGAGCTCCAGCAAGCCAGAAGTTTGGCTTTTGCCATCAGATCCTTTGATTCCTGTCTGTGTTCCTGAGGGCACAGAGAGCAGAGGGAGCCAGGAGGGTGGGAGGTGGAAGAGGGCAGACAAAGGTTTTGGGCCACTGGCCATGGCCCCATGGGATCTGAGCCTTGCTCACCCTCTGGCAGCCTTGGATGAGCCACTGGAGCCCTCAGCTTCCTCCCGGCAAGAATTCCCCCCTTCTGCACGAGGCTGAAGGTTCCCCTCTTCAACTACAAAGCCTGAAGATGAGAGGTCTCCAGCTGGGGTCTCCAGATGATGCAGTGCTCATAAATTAAGCAAGGCAAGTGCTTCCACGAGTGATGGCACAAACTGCAGCATCTCCTGGGATTTCCCATCACAAGGTTGCGTTATCTCATGTCCAATAACATGTATCCCCAAAATTCTCCTCTCCACAGGTTCCCTACATCTAGCAGTACAGCTGGGCTCAGCACTCTCCTCTGGATAAGGGATTCAGCATCCTCATTTCCTCCCATTATCGGGTGGAAATAGAGAAATATTCACTTCCCAGGGATGCAAATCCATGACCCCTTTTTCAGAGAACCTCAGCAACACCTACCCACACACCCTTTATCCTGCACTACTCAAAGGCAGGAGCAGGGATATTCTCCTACTTCATCAGCCATGCCAGTGTTAGGAAAACCCTGCATATCAAATATTCCTCCTGGGTTTTAGGGCAAACAGTCATTCCCAGATTGAAAGAGAGGAAGCCCATCCTGATGGAGGATCGTGGGCTGTCTGGAGACTCAGAGCTTTGTTCCCTCCTCATTTTCAGGGTATGTATCACCTTCAGATGTAACAGATGGAGACTCAAGCAATGGGAAACACTCAGAGACAGGGAAAAACAAAAATGGGGATAACTGACAGCGTGAGGAGTTCTGTGATATCCTTAAACATCGGGTCAGATGTGCCACAAACTGTGACTGCAGCCACTCAGTGACCCTTCAATCCCTGCCTGGGAACCTCCAATAAATCCATAGTGAGGCAGGGAATGTGGAGTACAGGGATTTTCCAGTCACTGTTCATAAGCATGACCTGTGCTTGCAGCTTGGCTGAGCAAGGTACCTGCAGCAGCAGCAGGGAGCCTGCAAATGTGTGCTCTGAGCAGAGACCAGAGGAATGTGAGCAACGGAAAAAACGTGGAGCAGAATATCAGCCAAGCTGCACAACACCAGCTGCCACAGCAGTGTCTGATTTCAGCCCAAACCTCTGCACCCACCAGAGTCAGGAGCATTTCAGCAGAGCAGACACCTCTCTAGAGTATTGTCTGACAGCTCCTCACACCTTCCTTTCCATCTGAGAACCTTTTCCAACTGATATCAAAGAATTTAAAAGGAGGCAGAAAAGAGCTGATGTTGTCAACATTAATACCAGCTTCTTACAGCGCTTACAAAAATCTCTGCCAGATCTCTGCACCTTTGCTTGGCATCTGAACCTTGCCAGCTGCACTGTCCTGTGCTCCCAGGCCTGGAGGATGAGTGTCCCTCTTGGGTGGCTGGTGTCGGGAAGCCAGCCTGTAATCCACATTCTCCTTGCCTGGATTTAATTTTTTTTTTTTTTTTTAACAGGCAACATCAGTGTTTTTTACAGTAAACAAAGAGAGGGGGAATCTCCCCTGGAAAAAGGAAGCTGTGGGGATCCAATATTCAGTAATTCCCACAGCTGATCATAACCAGATGTGAGGGGGGGCAGGGATAGGTTTCAGCATTTGCACACCACAGGGATCAACGCGAGGCTTTTGAGACTCAGTGAGAAGAAAAGCCGTAAAATCCTTCTGTAGTAATCCAGGCAAGGAAAAACCCAACCAGCAGTAGCTGCAGAGGCAGCTGCAGAGGGGGAAGCTGTGCTCTTTCTCCCCATTACTGAAGGGAGATCCAGCAGGATCAGCCATGGATCAGCCTGTGGCAATACCTCAAAGCTGGGAGGAGAATCAGCACCATGGCTAATTACAGTCCTGGGGTCTGGTGGGACCAGCACAGAACCTCAGGGGTCTGCCCTCCCTCCCCTCAGCCCCAGAGTGCACACACATCCCCTTGGATACCCCAATACTCTGCTGATGATCCTCACAACCAACCTAAAGCCAAGACTTTGAGGGGTGACATGGCATGGGGAGAAGGAATGGAGCATCCCACTCCTCACAAACATCCTGATCAGGAACCACACCTTGGCACTGCTGGGGTTTGTGCTCTGGCTGTGCCCTGGGACAGCCACAGATCCTACAGGGAGATGTGACACGGCAGGGAGTGGCTGGCAGCCACAGTGTCCCACATGGCACAGAGTCACCTCAACAGGACACCAGCAAGTTTCCACCTCACACAACTGCCAGTCCAAGGGGCTCAGTGACCTGTCCTACACCTGCTGCTCTTCCTTTCCCTCCTCTCTGCCCACTGAACTCTCTCCAAGGTTATTCACCAAGGAAACGCTGGGCTGGCAAACTGTCCCACAGCAGAAGGGTTTGCCAGTGGGAAAGGCACTCGTGGGTTATCCTGCCCTGGCTGGAACAGCCTCTGGCTGACGTGAGCTCCCTTATCTCACAGCCTGGGTATTTACGGCGTAAGACAAGAGCTGCTTACAACACTGCACTCGAAACAAGAAGGGTTACACATCCTTGAGAGTATTGGCACATCCCCAGGGAAACACTCCAACAAAAGCCCTGACAGCTCCACGGGACAAGGGCAAGGCCTGCAGGTGCCAAGGGCACAGGGTGAGTTTGTGGGCTAATTAACTATTCTGTGAGCATCAGCACCTCAGGGTGACGAGGACTATCAGCATCTGGTCTGACCTGTACAACACAGGGTGTAAGAATGCAGAGCTACAGCAGATCCCTGAGATAGACTCTCCATGGGCACCTCTGGAGCTGATCACCGGATGGGAAGAGGCCAGTGGAGCTCAGTGGTCACTCCTCAGCTCAGGGAACACCAGGCCAAGCAGCACTGCTGAGTCAGCTGGTTCCAGCTCACTTTTATTAGCTGAAGATGCTGAATAAAAGGCAGCAGTGAAATCAGCACCTCTGCAGGTGACACAGCTCTGCCGAGCAGTCAATACCATGGTGGTGGTGAAGAACTTGTGAAAAACCCCACAGAACTAAGGAGGACAAAGAGGTTGTAGATGAGCTGAAAGACCTGACCCAGCAGGACATTTCTTAGACTCTTCAGATGTCAGTCAGTGCAGGAAAGACATAAAACACGAAGAGAAGTTCAGCCTTACTGACAGAACACGGCACCTCCATCTGATGAATATGTGGAACAGTCTTTTTACTGTTTGTAAGTCTTTTTTATAAGTCACACCAGCTTTTCTGAGTGTCTTACACTGAGATCATAATTGTACTGAGCTGTCATCAATAAAAATAAAAGGGATATTTTTAATTGCTGCTACTTTTACCAGTGCTTCCACTGACTGCAGGGCTGAGAGAGCACATTCAACAGCTGTTTGAACACTGCCATGCCTTTGAACAAATGGAGTTCAGAAAGGAAAAGCATTTCATTTGGTGCTTTTCCCAAAGGATAATGAAGCCTAGGGATAGAAGAATTTTTGTAATACTTCTTATTAAAAACCTGAAGCTGTAACTTTCAAATGTTCCCATAGCTGGATCAAAAGTGATTGTTCTGGTGAAATGAAACATCTCAATTTTCCCAGAAAAATAAAACGAAATTAGAAGTTAGAACAGAGGCCAATATTCAATGCCACTCCATGACACAAAAGCTACATTTGAAGCTTTTTTTCCATTTCAGGTAACCCGGAAGGATCCACCTACAAGGCCATTTTTGTTATGCAGCCCAGGGCTCAACAGTTCTGACCCTGCAACAGAAATTGTCCTGTGCACAGGAACAGCAACATTCACAGCTCTGCCACACAAGGACCTTAATCAAAAGGTGCTTTAAATTTTGGCCCTGCCACTGCAGAGCTGCATGCTGTGCCTCTCACAGCTTCTGCTCTTCCACATCCTCCCTCAAAGAACAGACCCCTTCTGAGACCATCACATTGTTAAACTGCGGATTTGGTGAAGCAAAAAGAATAAAACCCCAACCGAGCCCTGAAACCAACAACGTCCTCTCCCTGCAAGGCAAAAATCTCAGTCCTGCTTCAGTTGCTCAGGAGGGAACGGCCAACTCTGAGCAAGGCAGATCTGGATGAAAGATATCACACTTCAGAAGCTGAGAACAGTCACCTACGCCACTCACACCACAACTGGTGCTCACTGGTGCTCCTCAGACTTGTTTCACAGAGAGAACAAGTGGCTGCCAAGGCCCCACGGGGTCCTGTGGGCTGGCTCAGCTCTGCTGTTGGTCTCCCTGCTGCAAATCTGCTAGATAGAGGGGCTTGGAACTCAACTGAAAACCCTTGAAGTCATGGCAGGTCAGCAGCAAAGCCTGGGGGATGGAAAAATTTGGTCTCTGTTCTCCCAAGGAAGCCAGAGGAATGTTTGTCTCACCTGGATTCTGCTCTCCTGGAGTCCTGCCAGATCCAAAGCAATCCTTACTCCTTCACTCCTTGATTCCTGTGCCATGGCTAAGGCCTTTTCCAACTGCTTTGCCTCATGGTTGGCTGCACTGCATCCTCTGGAAAGATGTAACCACCCCATCACACTATGGGATTCTTCCAGATTAAAGTCATAGGAAAGCTGAGCCCATAACCATGACTCAAAAAGCACCAAGCATCACTTCCACCCCCTGTTCCCCCCAACATCCTCCAAAGATTTGACACCTCATGACACACACTCTTCTCTGCCTCCTGGATGCAACTGGAATACTTCAAAGATCCAGCTGAAATGCATCATCTTCTTCAGAAAGAAAAATCCAGCAAATCCCAGTCACCTGCTCTTTTCTTGTACAGTTTCCTTGGACTCTGCCACTGAGAACAAGCAGGAGGCACCACGGAGACAACCAACACTCACCAATCAAACTAGTGATGCTGGGAGAAACAGGCACCAAGTCCTTGATTCCAAAAGCAATCAGTGGATGTGGACACTTCCACCATGGCAAATCTACTGACAGCCTTGAGACAGAAGCACCATTCAGTGTCCCACAGCCCCCAAACACCACGGGTTAAACTCTCTCCCCTGGGGTGACTCAGAATTCCTGGGGAGGCAGCAGGACACCACCTCTCCTCACAACTCTGCCTAAGAAATATCGAGGATTTCCCACCTCTGAAACCAGCAGGAACAACCTCAGAGCACACTTGCTGCAATCAAGCATTCCACAGCCTTGCAAAGGCCACTCTGAAGGATCATAAAATCAGCATAAAAGAGCTCCAGCTGTTGGACAGGCCACAGGTACCCAAAACTGGTACTTCCAAACTGGTGCTGGCTTCCAGGTGCCTCCTGCTCTCCACTGAGGGATGAGAACAGTTCCTCCCTCACTGCTGAAGCAGAGCAGCTTCCCCGGGAATGCTGCCGACAGCCTGACACCCAGCACCCGGAGCAAACACTTCTCCTCGGGGGAAACTCACCCATGGCCATCCCGGAGTGGTGGAGCCCGGCAAGATGCCACCACCATGCCCAGTTCCTGAGCTGTGGACAGGCTTTTCCTCGGCCAAAGTGCCTCTTCCGCTATGCAGTGTGCGATCGCTCCCCAGTGATGTAAACACAAAGGCATGCGGAGCAGTGGGCGATATGTAAATCCAGCTGGAAAATCCCACAGCTCAGCCAATCTCCACGCTGCCTCCCAGCTTTGCCCCGGCTGCTCCGGGTTCAGTTTAGTGCAGGAAAAACAACCCTCTCTTAGCACACATGGATTTATTCCCCTGATTGGACAAAGCTCCAGAGACAGAAAAGTCCTTCGCTTGTTTTAAGCGGAGCTTGAGTTTCTCATCCTCTTTAGAGTTTCAAACTATTCAGAACTCTGAATAACAAACAGCAACGCAGCCTTTGCTTGGAGAGACAATCCAGGGAAATCCAGTTAGCTAAGAATAGCCACGAAAAGGGAGAGCTGGGGAGCAGGACTCACCCGAAATACAGACACTGATGGTGGGGGACTTCCACTGCCAGGACAACCCTCCCACAGCTGAGGCTCTCCCAGGAGAGGCATTGCCCCACTGCAGCCCCAGGACACCTCGTTAAAAGCAGGAAGGTGACTGGTGAAGCTCTGAGCTTGGGCTGTGCTGAAGACAGAGCAGGAGCAGCCTGAATGGGTAATTTGGGGTGCTGCTGCCCTGGGCTGCGGGAGGACTTGCTGATCCCAAAGAAAGGTGACACGTACCCCTGTGAGCAACCAGCTGCCTCCTTCCCTGTCCCAGCTGCCACTACATCCCCTGATCCAACCCCCGGGCACAGGGACATGCCAGTGTGTGCCTCACCATGCCCATGGCAAGGGCACAGGCAGGGAAGGAACAGCAAAAGGAATAAAAACCAGGAGGGAAAACTTCCAACACACTGAACATGGCCACAGAATCTGAGTACTGGAATCCAGGAAGGATTTTCTCTCCAGTGCCCTCCTCCTGGCACACCTGGGCTTGGCTGAGATAACCTGTGACACAGGTACAGTCACACTCCAGGAAATCCCACAGCCAGAGCCAGCAGGGCTTGGAAGGTCCCTGGGAACAGGTGAATGCTCAGCCCTCGAGGTGACCCATGGCTGAAGCCCACTGAGGCTGCACAGTGCTCAGCACTGCCCAGGACCATCCCCAGGTGCAGGGCAGAGCTGGCACCAGCACCAGCACGTGGTGTTCAGCAACATCCCAGAGCCTGCAGGGCTCCCTGCAGCTCTGGCAGCACCTTGGGACTGTGGAGCCCTGGGAAGGGAAGGGCTGACTACAGCCAGGGGACACAATTTCCATGTGGTGCTTCACATGTGGCTTTAGGCCATCAGAGGCTGTGCTGCAGCTGGAATGGTCTGGTGGGGGCCAACCCTGGGATCCCCCAGATCAGGGAACCAAACCACCTGAAAACTATGGATTGGAGGATTTTTTTCTTCCTTGAGTGCAATCAATATCATGAAAACCCCTGTGTGAGTGTCAGCAGTGAAGGTGCCAGCACCCCCTGACTGGAAACACCACTTTGGCTCAGGTTTCCCACTTCCACCAGGTGAAGCATTCCCTCCCTCAGGGCAGTGTCACCTGCACACAAACCAAACCCCAACTTTCTGCATGGCTTCATCCTGAACCTTCTCTGCTCCACACAGGGACCCCAGGACCTGGAGGGAATCCAGCAGACTGCAGACAGGACCTGCTCCTGCAGCTTCCTGCATGATTTTAGGAATCTTCCTTGCCAGGGAGGCTCAGATTGGACGTCAGGAGGAATTTCTTCAAGGAAGGGGATGTTAAGCATTGGAAGGGGCTGCCCAGGGAGTGTCCATCCCTGGAGGTGTCCAAGGAATGGCTGGATGTGGCACTCAGTGCTCTGGGCTGGGATCAGGCACAGCTTGGGCTCAATGGCCTTAGAGGTCTTTTCCAACCTAAACAATTCTAGGATTCTGTGATCACACTACTTTCACTCATCAAGGGATTTCTGGAATCATCCTTCACCCCCAAACCCTCTCCATCCTCGCTGTGGCTGGAAGCTGAAACCACTGACAGACAAACACTCGAGGCCAAAATGCAGCAGCTGTTTGAGAGGAACAACTGCTCAGTACAGGCTGAAAACACATCCCTGGGGGAAAATGCACAGGGAGGCGAAATTAGAGCGCTGGGACTGAAACAAAGGCAAAGCAACGCTGCCAAAGTGGAAAAAACAACTGCTAGGTCACAGTTCTTCACACAGCTACACCCTGGCAGGGACAACAGGCTGGATGTGGCAGGTTAGGGACACACCAAACACAGCTCCCGTGACACTCAACAGCCCCGGCAGCACAGAGCGGTGGTGTTTGAGCCCAGCAGAGCTCGAAAGGAAGCTGAACCCAAAGGAAATGCTCCCTGCTGCCCTTCCAGCACAGCAGCTCAGGGATCCGACAGGAGCAGAGCATCTGACAGTGTCTGACAGTGTCTGTCAGCGGGAGGGACAGAGCCCAGAGCTCGTTTGAAGCGAGGAGAGGATCGCACAACTCACAATGCACTGCCTGACCCAGACCTACCAACGTTGTGGGACAGAACGGAGATCTACCCGGGATATCCCACATTCTGTGAGCTGTGGGACCGAAACCCAGGAAATGAGGTTATTGCGAGGCTAGGAGGGAACCAGCAACAACACGAGCCGCGGGCGGACAGGGAATGGAGCAGAAAAGGACAAAACTGAGCGGAGAAAGACAAAGCTGAGCGGAGCCTGCGGTGAGAGCCAGCGAGCACTCCGGGAGGGCAGCGGCGGCGCTCAGCGAGCCCCGGCCGGGATTCAGCGGGACCAAAGAGCGCAGAGGATACTCGAGCTCCTGCGAGCGCCCCGGCAGAGCCGCTGGCAGCCCGGGCACGGCGGGCACGGGCACGGCCAGCCCCGGCAGCCTCCGCCGGCACCTCCCGGCCCGGCGCCCCCGGCCCAGCCCGGCCCTTCCCCTCACGGAGCCGCCCGGCGCGGCCCGCCCGGCTCCCCCCGACCCGCCCGTACCTCCCAGCGGCGGCGGCGGCCGCAGCGCCGGTGCCCGGTCCCGGCACATCGCGCCCCGGCCTGCTCCCCGCTGCCGCCCGGCCCGGAAGAGCCGCGCCCGCCGCTCCTCGGGACTTGTAGTCCCGTGCACGGTTTCCTTCCCGCACCGCCGCGCCGCCCGGACTACAACTCCCAGCAGCCCTCGCAGACAGTCACGCCATGCTACAACCCCTGTTGCTACTGGCTCGGCCCGGCCTCCTGCAGCGACCAATCAGGTGGCGGCAACTGACGCCTCGGGCCACGCTGCGCTGCGCGTTGCTATTGGAAAGGAGGAGAGCGGCGGCCAATCAGCGCTGGGAGGGGCGGGGCGGCGGTCACGCCAACAGCTGGCGATTGGCTGTGCCCAGAGTATGCTGACCAATAGCGGCGTCGCAGAGGCTATAAAACATGTAGCACACACCATGTGCATTCTTTCTGGCTCAAGGTGCGGTGGGGACTGGGCAGGTGGGAGCGGGGCTGGTAATGGGGAAATTACCGAGGGCGGGCCGGTGATGATCCACATTTACCTTTCTGACACCTCGTCTGAGGGCGGCGGGCGGCCGCAGCCCCTGCTGAGCAGCCACGGCTGAGGTCCGCGCGATCCGCGGCCCGGCTGGGCGGGCGGGCGGACTGCTCCCCTCACGCTCTGCTTCTCCCCTCAGGGCTCGGCGGCAACCTGAGATCGCGGCGCGGGACCCGGCGGGGCTGCATCGCGGAGCTGCCGTGCCGAGCTGCGGCAGGCCCGGGGCTGGGCCGGTTAACTGCGGTGTGAAACGCCTGTTGTGTTTGCGGTAAGTGGGGCTGAGCCCCGCGGGGAAGCGCTGCTGCTCCTGCTCTGCAACGAGGCGGCTCTTAGAGCACTAAGAAGCGGCTGCAGAACGAGCTGGAGGAAAGAATTCACCGAGCTTAACTCTCCCTCATGGGTTAGTTTAAGGTGGATGTCGTGGCAAGGTGGTGGGTGTAGTAGTGTGGGTAAATGAAGGGATTTACACTCTGAACTCCTGTGCTACAATGTGTAGATGGAGAATTTAAATAATTTTTCTGTTTAGCTCCGTTGAAGATAACAAGTTACTCCTATAATGTTTTCCCAGTCTCAAGTCCAGCCTTACTTTTAAATGCTCTACTGCTGTACCTCTGCTTTGCCTTCTATATAAGGCCAATTTTGTACCTTACAGGTAAATAAAGTTTTGAAAAGTCGGTATTTTGCTTCTGTTTTTCACAGTTTCCATGGGTGACATGTAACACCACAGACTGACTTGAAAATTTTAGTGGTTACCCAATGGAACTGGAGTATATTTAAATGTGCTGCACTTTGCTCAGCCCTGCTCCCTTCTTTGGAATATTGGAGTCACTTCGATTTAAGACCCTAGTGCAACAGTTGTGCCACATCCACATGGCTGTTACATCCCTCCAGGGATCAAAACACCACTGTAGCCATCGAGATTATTAAAAAAATTTATTAACAGGAATGAGCCAAAAGCTGTAAACAAGAGCCAGCAGAAATGGAATGCTGCAGGTGAGGCCGAGTCCTCGAACATGGCTGGATGCACTGGCAATTAACTCGAATAATTAACGCTGCACTGAGCAGTTCCACGTGGTGGCAGCAAAAGCCCGTGGAAAAATCCCAAATGGCCGAGAGGAGGAGCTTTGGGGCCAGGCCAGTGTGCAGGCACTGGGAAATTGGTCCCACATTGGGAACTGGTGACTGGTGACTGGGAGAGAGGGGCTGAGCCTGCTCAGAGGTTAGGTCTGAACCACAAATAGCTGTGAGGTCTCTGCTGTAGCAGAGTCTGCTCCCCACAGGCAGAGCAGAAGTGCTCCAAAGGGAAACATGGACATTTTCCTCATTTGAAGGAGTTTTCACTGGTTTTGGACACACTGAGCAGGAAGTGACCAGCAGTCAACTTTGCCTCCTAGACAGATGCCAGTCTGTGAGGGAGAGGGAAGGCAGCAATCTGACATTAGGAATCCTAACCCATTAGGAATCCTAAATTTTGCTTTTAGGGAGACTCCTTGTCACCTCAGCATGGGGCTGCTGTCAAGGGCAGGATGCAGAAACAGAGTTGCAGAGCTGCCAGGCTGGTCCTGCTCCACACAAAACCAAATTACACCCTGACAGCCTCCCCATCACAGAGCTCACCTGGCTGCTCCTGCAAGACTGGCAGCAGGGTTTGCCAGGAATGCAAACATTCCTGCAGGAATGAGTTTTCCACAAGTGATTTTAAAATTTAAACCAGACAATTTTAAGACTTGTCTCGCCCTAAAATACTATTTAGGGAAAAAAAAATCAGGTTCATTTTACGATCCTTTTTCACCCTGTGAAGCTGTAGCTCCCTGATGAGTGAAGCTCAGAGCACACAGGAGCTGCAAAGGCTCCCTGTGCCCATCAGGAAGGTGGTGCTGGAGCCAAAATCCCAGGCAGAGTGAGGGGCTGGGGGGCTGGTGGTGCTGGAGGGCAAAGCATGGGTTATTTTATTTCATCTGAAGAGGCCACCGAGGCTGGGCGCAGTAGCCACCTGCTGATGTGTGTGTGTGGAGTTTTCAAAGGGAAAAACTGCCAAAGGCCAAACACTTCATCCAGATTCAAATTTGTACTTAGAAGTGCAGCTTGACAAAAAAACAGCCAAAAGCCTGACACAGACCAAAGGGGTGAGGAGGCCCTTGAAGAGAGCTGGCAGGAGTCTGCAGCCTGTAAAATCACTGCCTGCAGCTTCCCCCCAGCTCTCTGCGGTGAAAAGAAAGAGCTGCCCAAGAGAACTTTGAAGATATCAAAGCGTTGTTGCAGTCTGAAAACACCATCACACTTACAGGAAGGTATTTAGAATAAGCTGCAGTACATTAGGTTTCTTCTCAAAGTACTAGAAATGGCAGAAGGAGAACCAGAGCCTTTCCCGAAGGGATGAGCGTTCAGAAATCTGTACACAGCCAGGTGTGCAGGAGCTCACTTGAACAGACAGCCAAGCTCTGCCTTTGCAGGGAACAGGAGAATCCCTCACTGTGGAAGTGTGTCCCACCTCACAGGGATGGACAGACAGGAGAAAGCAACTACAAAATCTGCCTTAAAACACACCCTTCCTGCAGCCCCAGGCCAGGGCTCTCAGCTGAATTCCAGGTACGCAAGGAAAGAAAAGGGAATTCAGGACTTTCTCCTACCCAGAAAGAATTCAGGGGTTTTTTCCTCCTGGGTGGGGAGGTGTTGGCTCCCCTGCATCACACCCTGGCTCTCACTAAGGTTACAGCCTCACAGAGCAGGCACAGAAGGAGACCTCAGGCCACCCCAGCCCTTCCCTAACACCCACCTCCCCCCTGCAAGCCGGGCGGGAACACTGGCGAGGGGAGCCAGAGCTGATGGATGTGACTGGGCTGCAGAATCCAAGAGCTTTTCCTGCTGCTCCTTTGCCCTGGTCTCAGCTGGCCTTCGGGGCAGACACAGACACGACAGACAGACATGCACACACTGCCCACGGGCCTGAGTCTCTGTACAAACACCTGTTAGGACCTGCAGCAGCCCGAGCCTCGCACTTCCTTCTTCACGTAGTCGTGGAGCTTGAATTTGGGCTCGTTGGGCAGCTTCATGGACCTGTGCTTCAGCTCCCTGGGAAAGGGCAAAGATGTTACTCTTATGCTGCTGCTTCTGGCAGGGAGAGAATTTTGTCTGGAAGAAGCTGGAGGGGGAGTTTGGACAAGGGCATGGAGCAGCAGGACAAAGGGGAATGGCTTCACACTGATAGGGCAGGGAAAGATGGGATATTGGGAAGGAATTCTTCCCTGTGAGGGTGGGGAGGCCCTGGCACAGGTTGCCCAGAGGAGCTCTGGCTGCCCCATCCCTGGAATTGTCCAAAGCCAGGGCTTGGAGCAATCTGGGATAGTGGAAGGGGTGGCACTGGATGGGCTTTAAGATCCCTTCCAACCCAAACGATTCCAAGATTCTATGATCCCAAGCTGCCTTGCCCAGCTTGACTGAACTCAGCGTGGCCTGGGCTAAAGCTCTCCTGACAGCACGGCCACTGCTCTGGTCACTTACTTTGCGATGGCTGTGAACGCTAACTCCACGTTGAGGCCACTTTTGGCACTGGTCTCCATGAAGGGCACTCCATATTCCTGTGGGATGAGACACAGCCGTGTCAGCAATGTCACCAGGGATGTTCCCAGGGGCTCCCAGGGAATCATTTTTGAGGACAAATAAACAAGCAGTGTTAGTGGAAGCTTATAGGAAGAAGGACAGATGAGGAGGAAGGGGAAAAAAGCCAAATGCTCCCAGGTGTATTTTGGGTCAGACTGGTCTCCAGGTGGCCGTTTCCTGTGCACATCCTCAGGTACCTCACCTACCTTGGCAAGTTTCTCTCCATCTTCTCTTTTCACCACTCTGTCCTGGGCTGAATCCACCTGCAACAGGAATGGCAAAGAGCAATTTGGTGATTTGAAGGTCACCAGTAGGTACCTCCCTGGCCCCTTATGCCTTGCTAGGCTCCCCTGCCCGTGGCTCCAGCGTGGCAGCAAGAGGAGGCTCTGGCAAAGCCCTGGAGCCAGGCTCACCTTGTTTCCCAGTAGCATGAGGACCACATCCTGCTGTGCGTATTCATGGATCTCTGTCAGCCAAGCCTGCAGGGACACAGCCAAAGAGATGGGTTGGCAATGGCTCCAGGAGGAGAACAGCAGTGATGGGGAGCTGCCCAGTCCTGGGCATGGACACCTCTGCAGGCACTGCTGCCATCCCAAGCAGTGCCAGGCGTGTGATGTTCCACAGATGATCCCTGTCAACAAGGGGGTACCCTGGGCTGCCCCTGAGCCCTGGGGGACCCACTTTGGCTGCTAGCAAATCCCCCTTTCCCAGGGTAACAGCAGCCTTCTGGCCCCACAGCCCACTCTGCCCACAGGCACTTGTAGGGCTTTGACCCCAATTCCCCCTTGGCTGGGACGTTCAGATTGAACCTCCTTTTGGAGGACACGGCTGAGGATTGGCTCCAGGATGTGCCCTGTGCCTGTATCCCACACATGCTGCCCTCGTGCCGACCACACTGATCCCAGCAGGCCTCTGAACCTGCCTCCCTGAGCCATGGGGTGGCTTGCCCTATAATCCAGCCTAATCCAATCAAACCTGCCCTAATTCCCTGTAATCCCTGACCCCGTGGTGTGAGCAGCTGCTTGCTGTCTCCAGTGCAGTCCCCAGGCTCACAGCGATTCCTGGTGATCCCCAGAGGTCCCTGGTGACCTTTGCTCAACCCAGCAGGAGCCCAAGATATGTGGATGCACCCCCAGGACCCCACTGCACCTGGCCAGTCCCAGCTTGTGGGAAGCATTCCCAGTGCTGGTGACACGGGAGCAGGGTGGCAGGACCTGCCCTGTCCCCACCATGGCACTGCAGGCACAGAGGGGTGGCAGCTGTGGAGCTGCCCAGGGAAGGATGCTGCAGAGCAGGGAGAGCTCCAGGCCCCGGGGGATCAGCGGCTGTGGCACCCCAGGAGCTGGTGTGATACATGGCAGCCCCAGGGTGTTGATGCCACCACGGCACAGGGTGTGTGTGCAGCACAGCTGCTCCCCGGGGATGCACACAGCGTTCTCACGCCCAGGACAGGAGCAATTAAATCCAGTTCAGCCAGGGATAATTGCTCCCCAGGTCGGGACATGCTCTGCCAGCACTGGCACAGGTGGCCCCCAGCAGCCACATGGGGCCAGTGGGGTGGAGGAAGGGGACACTGAGTGCCTGGGTGTCCTGACTCCTTCTGTGCCAGGTCTGAGAGCCCTCAGCCCCAGCACCACTCCCCAGCACCCCTGAAGGCCCCGGGGAGGGGGAAAACTCAGGCAGAGACCCTCTCCCTGCCAAGTCCTGCCTTGGACTAAGGTGGGGGACAATGAGGTGCCCAACCCCAAACCACTGTGACCTGAAGAAGCAGAGGGGGATGAGGGAGCAGCTCGCTGGGGAAAGCCCCCGTCCTCAGCTACATCAGCAAGTTCTCTGCCAGTGCTGTAATTACAAAGCGTTAATTGGCCAGAGCAGTGAATCCATCACCCTTTTATATGCTGTGAAAGGGAAAACCTCTCTGCCTGTCCCTGCAGGTGCTCAGCAGTGGCCACAGCTCCCACCTCCGGCACAAACCTCCTCCTGTACAAACCCACAACCCAGCCTGCTGGATATGAGGGACAGCAGGAGGGGCTTGGGGTGCTGCTGTACCTGGATGTTGTCGAAGGACGCTTTGTTGGTGACATCGTAGAGCAGGAGCAGGGCTGTGGAGAGAG
The DNA here is from genome assembly GCF_008360975.1 of Lichenostomus cassidix. Taxonomy (NCBI): domain Eukaryota; kingdom Metazoa; phylum Chordata; class Aves; order Passeriformes; family Meliphagidae; genus Lichenostomus; species Lichenostomus cassidix. The sequence goes on from NC_139495.1 coordinate 1,091,753, forward strand.
GGACAGGGGTTAGTGCTGGTGCTGAGCCAAGCCCATGGCTCAGAGCACACTCTGTATGCTGGGGTCACACCTGGGGACATGAGGTGCCTGCTGTGAATTAGAGAACAACACGCTAAAACCCAGCATGGCAGCACCTCACTCTGCTGCTGTTTGCAGAGCCTCCTCCATCCATGGCATCCATCCGTGGAAAACCACTCCAGAGTGATTCCTGACTCACCTGGAGCTGTCTGGAGGGGCAGCTCAGGGCCCCAGAGAGCTGAAGGGAGAGGCTCCCCAAGAGCAGAGTGGCTGTGCTTACCGTGGGCATCCCGGTAGTAGGCGTGGGTGACGCTGCGGAATCGCTCCTGCCCGGCCGTGTCCCAGATCTGGAAGGCAGACGGGAGCAGAGGGATCAGACCTGACCAGAACCCACCAAAACCAACACCAGAACCAGCCCAAATGCCATGGTGCAACCCTAGGAATCTTCTCCAGCTTTTGCTCCTGGGGACGTCAATAGGAAAAACTGAAAATCAATAGGAAAAATTGGAAAAATGACCAGAGTAATAAATATGGAAGCAGCATCTTCCTGCTCCTCAGTGTGGGGACACGACGTGGCCAAGGGCTCCCAACACGGCCCTTAATCAGAAAATCCATGGAGCAGATGGATGCATGGGGACCTGCTAATGTGATTTATCAGTCCTTAATGCAGCAGGAGGTTTGCAGAGTGCGCCTGCAGCCTGGAGGAGCAGTGCTAATGGTGTTACCGAGCTCTGGGCAAAGGGCTTGGAGAAACCATGGGGTCTCAGGGGCTGGAGCAGCTCTGGCTGCAGGGGCACAGAGCAGCAGGGCTGGGATGGGGATCACTGTGGCCAGAATAGCCCCCAGGCCTGAGCAGCCAGAAGGGTCCATAAGACTGTCCCAGGGCAGGAGACACACCCACAAAGGACAGAGATGGGGTCCCATTTTTGGGGGTGCCCCTCTGCCATGGGGTTTTTCTGTCCAGCTCTGAACACCCAGGGCACCAAGTGAGATGCTCCCAGGGCAGTGGGGACATACCTGCAGCTTCACCTTCACCCCATCCACCGTCAGCACCTTGTTCTGAAAGAGAATGGAAAGGGTGGTGAGGAGTGAGCATGGCTGCAGGGTGCCCAGGGAGGCACAGCCAGCCCCCATCCCGGTCAGTGTTTCCCCCAAACCCTTGTGCTGATCCCCTCTCCTGCTTTTGAACCTCCCATCTGTCAGTCCCAGCACCTGCAGAGCCATTTGCACCATGGCCCAGCCAGAGGATCTCTCCCTGTATCAGCACAAGTAGCATCTATTTGGGTACCTAAACCCTGGCAGTGCCACACCCAGCTCAGGCTGGAGACCTCTGGCCATAAATTAATGAGCACCAGCATCCCACCTTAACGGCCTTCAAAAGACAGAGCCAGCCACACCACATCCAGCCAGCAAATTAAAAATAACTCCTGCTCCTGCCTCGTGTACCTGTTTTTCTCCTGGTTTCTCTCTCAGGATTATTTCCTCCCCATTTTCTTGGTTTTAGGAAAGGTGGAACGGAGGAGGAGAGGGGGCAGCGTCCCTGCACACTGGGCTTTCCCCAAAGCCAACAGGACATCCTTTCTGTGGGAGGATGTCGTGGCAGAGCTGTGTGGAGCCCATCAGTGCCCCTCAGGGTGGCTGTGCCAGACAGGGAGGGCACAAGATGGATCCTGGGCATGTCCCAGAGCAGCCACCATCCCACAATCAGCACCAGCCTCACCAAACATTAAAGGAATGCAAGCCTGCAGACCAGCAATCCCAGGGGAAGGAGCAGAGAAGAGATTAATTTGCTCACCAGATCCATAGAAATTAGCACAGTAATCAGTGGGACGTGCTGGAAACACGGCCAGGGAACAGCACACCAGTGGGATGAGGCAGCTGGTGGCTGCTCTGGTGATAATTTAAATCCCATTTCCTCCCTTTGCTCCGGGGCTGGTTTGGGATGCTCCCATCTCCCTCCTCACACGGCCATGGGATGACCAAGGCTGCCGTGACCCCAGCTGGGCTCCTCTGGCTCACCCAGCACTGCACACACCACCAGCCACTCCAGTGCCACCAAACCCCCCCAGGGACCCAACACAGATCCATCCCTGCACGTCCCACACTGCTCAACACCATCACCCCCTCGGGTGCTCTTCACGGATGGTTTTAACGAGGGCAGAGGGAGCAGCTCACCTCCTGCCCATCTACACAAGGATCCAGCAAGGAGCAGAGAGCAGGAGAGAGCACTGAATCCTCCGTCTGCTCAGGCAGGCGCAGGGAGACGGCCGAGGTTTATAAATACCTTCAAAGGCAGCGACTGAGACGGGGGAGAAGAGTGATTCACAGCCCGGGAGCTGCAAAAATAGGCAGCCAGGGAGTGGGGTGGGGTGGGGGAGCTGGGAAGTACTCGGGGAAGAGCTGGGGGCTCAGGGAGCCTGACGGGGGTTCAGAGCTCCCTGCACATGGAGCTGAGCCTTTCCAGGATGTGACACCAGGGCTGCTGAAGGCTTGTAGTGCCCAAAACCCACGGTTTTCAGTGCTACAAAGTGCTCCCTGGAGCTTGGTGCCTCTGCCTGGGGTCCCCAGGTGAGGAGGGACAGAGCCATCCCCATCACAGCAAACAGCACTGAGCTGCACCTTCACCTCATCCCAGAGCAGGGAGAACAGCCCTGCCCAGCACCTGTGCCACAGGTGAGACAGAGCAGGTCTGTGTTCTGCAGGAGATCCACTCTCTGAGCTCACCTTGCCCTCCAAAATCCCGAGTTCTACCTGCAGTGGAGGCTCATCCCGCAGGCTCTGCGCTGGCACTGTGCCATTCCAAACACCATCACCCGGGGCTGGCAGCCAGCTGCCACTGCCACCTGCCAGGGACTGTGCCAGGGATGCCACGCCATGCCAGGGACTGCAGAGGAAGGAAAAGCCTCTGTGTTTGGCCATCAGTCCCAGATCTTGGCACGCGGGGCTGAGGACACTTGGTGTGATGGATGATGACAGGGGACAAGGACACCAGGAGTGTCACGTTAAAACCAGCACCAAACAGGTGCCCATGGCCACATGAGCAGCTCCAGCTCAGAGCAGAGGGTGTGGCTGTGCCCAGGGATGTGGCCATGTCCCCAGGGTGGCCATGCTCCAAGGCTGGCAGACCAGCATGTGTGGGAGGGAAGGAAGGAGGGAGAACACATCCTCAGCCCTGAGCATGGATCATCCAGGCCAAAGCCACCTTGAAGCATCTGGTGAGCAGCCAAAAAAGCTGAAGCTCCAAAGGTGCCCCACATGCACTGACCTCCACTTCAGGAGTTAATTAACACGGAGCCAGCAGCAACAGGAGTCACACTAATTACGGCTGACCTATATTTTAGGGAGGTAAATGCTTAGACCTAATTAAAGTCTGCACATGGATCCAGCTGCTGCTGGACCAGGCTAGATAAAGAAATGGATTTCCTGGGGTCTGAGTGTGGAACAGAGCAGGGTTCCAGGGTGAGGAGCTGTGGAAATGCTCCTGCAGGCAGGAGACACAGCCAGAGCCATCCAGAGCATCAGCCCTGCCTGCAGCCCCACAAACCTTGCCCCGAGAAGCTGTGGCTGCCCCTGGATCCCTGGCAGAGCCCAAGGCCAGGCTGGACAGGGCTTGGAGCAGCCTGGGATAGCAGAAGGTGTCCCTGCCATGGCAGGGGGTGGATTAAGGTCCCTTCCAACCCAAACCATTCCAGGATTCTACAATCCCAGCCTACCCCTTAGCACAGGGTGGCTGCAGAGCACAGGTGAAGAAGCCAAGAAGAAAGTGGGAGCAGCAGGGTGGCAAAAGGCAGGAGCTGCTGCCAGCAGCACACACCAGCATGGTTCGGATGAACCAGATGCACAGGTCTCCCCCATACCACAGCTAAGCGACTTTCCAGCTTCCAATTATTATTATTATTTTTTTAAAGGAGCTGCCTCGATTCCCTCCTGACAGCCCTTCCAAGGCACAGCTGGGGGCTGAGCTCGTAATAAGCATCCAGAGACAAAAGACGCCGTGTGTCAATGCACTGAGACGTGAAATGTGCTGGGGAGAGGAGGGGCTGTGCTGCTCAGGGCTCCTTCCTCATCTCACGTTTGTAAAACAGAGGTAATGCTCCCAGCAGCCTCCTGCCACAATTCGGGCAGGAAAACCATCCCTGCACCTCAGCTCTGCTGTTGCCCTTCTCGATTTCAGTTGTTCTGTGTCCTTTATCCTGGGGCAGTGCAAACGTTGTTGAAATCTGCAAAATGCCTGCAGTGCCTGGGGTGGACAAGCACGATGCCTCCAAGTTAAATAATCTTCAGGACATCAGATAAACAAAGCTGGAACCTTGCAGATGCGGGAAAAATCAAATTACCAAGTGCAGATGGTCCTCAATTAAGAGCAGCATTATCACCCAGCAAGGCTGCAGCCCTGGCATGATCCCACGGCCACGAGTGCCCAGGAGCAGCGTGTGGAAGCAGTAGGGAGGGAGGGGAAGGTGATGGAGTGAAACTGCACTGATCCTGAGCCGTGCACAGACGATGCTCCCACACAAACACTGCTCTGCTGCCCTGCCCTGCAGCTGCACGGTGGGCAAATGCCATTTCCTCAGGTCACAGGGTCCCCACAGTGCCAGCAAGTCCCACAGGAACAACTGGCACATCCCCAGTGCCTGAGTGGCTGCTGCTGAAGCTGCAGCACAGCCCAGGGTCAGCGCTGCCAACCTGGCCTCTCCCGGCTCTTACACGCATGAACTCATTAATTAAAGCCTTTAAATTGGATACACGGATCAATCTGCTCCACAATTAACTGGACAAATGGGAAGCTGCTCACTGACACCGCTCAGGCTCCAAGCAGGGCTCCCCCAGCCCAGCTCCCCTGTGATGGGGAGGAGCCCAGGAGCACCCACTGTGCACCCACTGAGCAAGGAGGCTCTGCTTTAACCATGGAAAAAAACCCTCCAATGTCACTATTGACCCTTGGATGCATCTCCTGAGACTGAGGGGGGGCAAACTCCTGTCCAAATAGGGATAAATGGCTTTAGTGCCTATAGATCAAACCAGGCGCAGGCGCTGGGGCAGCACAGAGTTAATTAGTGCCACTAATGAGCTGTGGGACTGACAGCGCAGCCACCCAGAAATGTCACCAGGTTGTGGTGTCACCGGGCCAGGCCACCCGGGAGCAGGGGATAGGTTGGGTTATCCTTTACTCCAGGAAGGCAGGAGCAAGCCAGCAGTGGGGAGCTGGCTGAAGGGATGCTGGGGCACCCCAAACCTGTGCCAAGGCCACACCAGGATCCAAATTCCCACCCAGCAAAGCCCAGGGAGCTCCTGAGAGCACAAACACTCCTGTGCCAGGAGGAAATGGGATGAGTTGTGATACAGCAGACACACAAATAACCACCACCTCCAACGGCGGCTGCAAAAATAGATCAGGGATCGATATGGAAATCTGCCCAAAACAGCAGGACACTGCATTAAATTTGCTCGTTAAAACCCTGAGGTTTTCCCACACATGCGCAGCTCCTGGTGGCTCAGCATCTCTCCAGGCACAGTGCCTGGCTCAGGGACATCCCAGCCCCTTGCCAGGGATCCAGGAGCAGCCCCACTTTGCCCCCTCAGTGCTCCAAAAACTTGGTCCCTCAAAATCCAAGCATTGTTCATTCCAGCAGCAGCTCCATGGAGAACACAGCCTGCCCACCACTCCAGCCCAGGCAAAACCCTTCCAGGAGCACAGTCCCTGCAGGAGAGGGGAGGAACAGCCTGATGCTGTGCTGGAACCTGCAGAAAGCCTCTGGGAATGGGGACAGTGGGACAGGGACAGGGGCTGCAGGCTGGGCTGTGCCATGGTGTGACACATGGCATGTTGTCCTGCTCCAGCTGTGCTGAGTGTGACTGGAGGATGTTCCTGGCCCTGGGAATCATACCTAGTGATCCTTCTCCTCCTCCTCACCACCAGAGACATTCCCATGCATCAGCATCCCAGGGAGACCTGGGTGGCCAAAACACTCCACACGATTCCCTCTGCCTCTTCCCATAACTCTTCCCCTCAGAGAAAAATCCCAACCATTCATCTCCCAGCTCTGTGCATTTGCACCGTGCAGCTAAAAATAGCAGCTTCTGCCTCGGGATGTTTTCCTCCCCAGGCCTTGCACACTGCTGCCTGCAGCCGCTGCAGCGCCAGTGCCAAATCCTTTCAGAACCACAGCGTGCTGGTGCTGGCTGCTCACTTCCTGCTCAGCTCCTGCTCAGTTCCTCAGCAGATCCCAGGAAATGCAGATTAACACCCTCACAGCACACCTGCTCTGCTGCCAGAGCCACCCCACAGCCCCCTGGAGGTGTCACCCCACAGTGTCCCCTCTGCCACCTCCGGCCAGGAGAAGCCACAAGCCTGTCCCTACAGAAATGTCCCCAATCCTGGTGTCCAGGTGGGCACAGCCCCTTCCCACAGCACCCAGCAAGAGCCCCAGGGATGTCAGCAGCACCAGCCTTTGTCCAGAGCTGTGTTCACCACATTAAATCCCAATTAACATCCCCCTGGCTGCCAGCCCTGCAGAGATAAGAGTCCAGGCTCTTGTTGGAGCAGACACACTGAAGAATTAGTGACTTATCATCTTCTAGTCACATCAGTCTGCAAATAAAAGGGTTTTCCGGCAAGAAGAGAATCCTGTCTTAGGGACAGATTAGAGGTAAGAGGATCTGCTTAGGATCATACATTTGAAATTCAGCCCTGCTCTGCTTCTTGGCAGCTCCAACATGTGGGATGGGATATGGGATGGGATGGGATGGGATATGGGATGGGATGGTCTGCACAGCTCCCCCACCACCCTGGGCTGCATTACTCACTCCTTCCATCTTTTTCCCCTACTTTATAAAAGAAGGGATATTTTTAAAAATAACCCTGCTTACTTCTAAACCAAGAAGCCTTGGAAACAAAGGGGGCAGAGATGGCTCATGCAGATCTGTGCCAATACTGGGAATAAGTAACGTGGTGCTCAACATATTTATCTTCATTTTCCTCATCAAGGACATGCCATGCTGCAAAGCTGAGCAGGGATCTCCACAGAGCATTTATTGCTCTATCATTTCTCATCTGCAGCAAACACTACCCCATCAGTGCCACGGAGATGAAAAATGGCTCATCAGGTCCTGTTAGAAAGGGAATCGTTTATCTGGGGAGAAATAAAGCCTTGCAACACTTTTCTGACCTTAAAGGTCTTTTCCAACCTAAATGATTCTAGGATTTGCCTCAGTGACTGCAACCAGCCGCAGGCTGAAAACTTGCCTGAAGTTTCTGAGAAGACTTTACAATCCAATTAAGAAAAAATCAGGGCTGAACATCCAGCAGCAAACACTCTGTCAGCACCCAGCAGCAACAGCAGCGTCTGCAGACAGCACTGCAAACAGCATTATTAAAGAGCACTTCTCATCCCCAAAGAAAATGAAATCCCCAAAGACCTGACAAAAGGATCTGTAGCTTTTTATCCCAAACACTTCCATCCTTCACCCACAGCCAAGGCAGACAGCTCCCAAAAACTGCATCGTTGCTGTTTTGCAAATCTGAGCCCAGATCCTTCGAAGGATTCAAAAGAGAGAGTGACTGAACAACTCTAATGAGATTTTCTGATGGTTGTTCAAGTCCAGTCAGCCCCTGGGACTGACACCCATCAGGTCCCAGTGCTCCCAGGTGCCACAGCCCATCTCTGCAGGGTGCAGGGGATGACACACAGCAAGTCCTGTGTGTCAGGGCAGGAGCAGGGGGCACTTGTGCCTCTGTGGCTGCTCCCCAAAGTCCTGCTGAGCCTTCTGAGGTTTCACCTTCTCCTCACTAGCTAACCACAGAGATTCCACCTCGCCACGGGTGGCAATGCCACCATGGTCCTGCCTGGCCATCTGCTCCTTGTGCAAGAACAACCCTGAAACACCCCTGGGGCAGAGCTGGGGACAGAGGGGCTGAGTGGGCAGAGTCCCTGCCCCAGCACCTCTCTCCAGGGCCAGGTGGCCTCTCAATGCACCCACAGGTGGCACAAGGCAGAAGCCACAGGAGCATTCCTGACGCTGCTGGCACTGAGCTCCTCCAGCGCAGCCACTGTGGAGTCAAAGCTTTGATCTTTGTAAAGCTTTCCCTTCTCCCTGGCAGCAGTCCCAGCCCTCCCATTTTCTGCTCTACTAGAGCAGGCTCTTCCCAAGGTTTGGGCACCACTGAAAGCCCCAGGAGATGCAGAGGTGCTGAGGAATTGCAGCATGCTCAGCACATCACTGGTGCTTCCACACCAAAGCCACCCCAGTCAGTCAAACCAGTTTGGCTAACCCAACTCCAGCATTTGTTCTCCCAGTGTGGGCCTCTGGAGCAGAGCTGCAAGCCAGGACTGTGCTAGGAAATCACCCCAGGGAGCCAAAACTCCCCAAATCCTTCACTGTGGCTGCTGGAGGTCTGGGCAGCAGTGCAGACCATGCTCCCACAGAGCTGTCCCAAGACCTTACCAAAAGGTTCCTTTTCACAAATAAAACTGAACCAAAACCCACACAGTCACCTCAATTCATTTTTTGCAAGCTTGGGAAGCCCAGCCTCAGCCAAGAACTCCAGCTGGAGCAGAGTTCCTCAGGAGAGGATTTCCACCTCTGCTCTGGGCTGTGGGGCTGATCCCTGGAGAATCTGCTCTGCTCCCACTGCTCTCCCCCAGCACAACACAGCCAGCTGTCAGGAGCAATCTGACCTCACGTGTGTATTATTCAGGAGGGAAAAACACATCTGCCAGGCACTAAAGCTTGCTTGGGAACAAAGTTATTTTCGGCATTGTCGAGCACTTCTCCCGTTAATTCATGCACATTTATAAGTGCAGCTCATTAATGGGTTGAAGGAAGTTCGGGCTGAGCCACAGAGCTACTCACCCCAGCAAAGCTGCCAGCCTTTCACTGGGGCTGTGGGGGCTGCCAGTGCCACTGCCAAAGCTGGGCTCAGCTCTAAAAACTGACAGCAGGAGCAGCAGCAACATCCAGCTCCTCCTCTGAGCAATGCAGAGCCTGGGGGCACAGCTTCCCCACAGCTCCCAGAGCCCAGTGTGCTCAACACCAGGGAAAGGAGATAAACCAGTGGAAGCCTGGCTGTCTGGCTCCCCAGGAAAGGACTGACCCTGCACTGCCCAGGGCACTGTGGATGGATCTCATCCAGGCACTGCTCCCTTCCAACAGGAGGTCACTGGACAGGCTCTTCACTAACCCCCCCAGCAGCGAGGCTGGGCTGAATTATTCATCCAGTTTGTCTTAACCATCAGCTCCAAGGAAGCAGCAAGGCACAGAGGCACCGGTGGGACTGGCTGCTGGTGAATGGCATGGGAAGCAAAACCAGCAATTCCTACCAAATTCAGCATCCAACGCTGAGCAAGGTCCTCACCAGTGGGGTCTGCACTGCCCAGACAGGCTGGAGCTCCCAGGTGCCTTCAGCAGCCTCCTGCACATTGCTTTGGGGGAAAAGAGCTCATGAGCAGGGAGTTGTTCCAAGGTTGGGAACACAGGGCTCAGCAGTGTCAGAAGCAGTGGCTCTCCTCGAGGGGATGCTCCAGGCACCAGGGACAGTGCAGGCTTGGCCCCGGTGAGGAGCAGCAGCCGTGGTGTGGGGCAGGACCCCCAGCTCCCCCTGGCACACAGCCCAGCCGGGGCTCAGGGCCATGGTGCAGCAGAACGGTTCTGTTCCCAGAGCAGCGTTAATGCCACAGCGCCGAGCGTTGCCGTGGTGATGCTGCGCAGGCAAAGCTGGAAAAGCCAAAGCCTCCATTTCCCCAGTGTGTCACTGAGCCCGGGAACATCGAGCCTCGGCAGGCAGGAGGAAAACGTCCCGAGACATGGACAGATGGCACAGGGGCTGGCGAGGGGACGCGATGGCTTTGTGGCATCTGACCCAAGCAGCTCGGCGTGGCTCTCACCACTGCCCTGCTCTCAATAAATTAAATAGAAAAACCCCACACAAAACGGAACAAAACCTGTCCAGGTGTTCACACCAGGACCAGTCACATCCTCAGAGACATGCTGATGGTTTTGTGGCCCCTAGAAGATGACTCTTCCTGCCTGCTGACCTCCCCCAGGTCACACCAACATCTTCCCGAGATCCCCAAAGCACCCACTGAACTCCTCCTCACCCTGGGACAGCCAGCCCAGGGCAATGGACATCACCCTCTAAAGCTGAAGCATCACGAGCTCCCAACTCCCCTTAGTTATGATCAGGGAGAAACGCTTTTTCCCAGCGGAGGCATAAAGATGAATTATTTGCTGTTGCTTCTGAGAGATTCACCAATGCCTCAGGGCAATGACTCGGTGCTGAGCCAGAATTAAAAATTTTGTATGTCCCTGGTAGATAAACAAAGCTGTGTGAGCTCCAGGGCTCTGCTGGGATCCTGAGCCAGAGCTGGGCAGCTCTGTCACCCTGGGATGGAGCCAGGAGCTGGGCTGTGGCACACGATGGCACAGCACGGCACAGAGCCATCCTGCTCCGGGGCAGCGATGGCCCCATGGTGACAACAGCAAAATATTTTGCTTCCAAAGGCTCTGCAGGTAAAGCCCTGAGTCCCCAAATCCCCCATTGCCATAGGAACAGTGTGTGCCCCATCACCATCCAAGGGCAGGGACAACTGCTGAGGCACACAGCACCCTGCAGCTCCTTCCTCCACAAACACAGCTCTAACCTGCCTGCATGGGGTTGTTTTTTCCCATTTTTTTCCAAGGAGGATGATCTGCTGGCACTCGTTGTTCCAGGCTTTGGCTCAGCTGATTGCTGCCCTGCCCTTGGCCACGGGGATGCTCAGTGTTACCATCACAGAGCCCCAGGGATGGGAAGTGGCTTTTTGGGGAAAGGGGAAAAGGGAAAGATGGTTTTCAGGGAAGAACAACACACAGTGAGCACTCTGAGCTCGGCTGGAGTCAGCTCCTGCCACTGCAGCCATCCCAGCACTGCCAAACCCAGGGCTGGCACCTCACCCTTCCCCACGGAGATCATCAACATCCTCCCCAGGAATAACCCAAAGCTCTGCTGGGAGCAATAATTAATTAACAAAACGAAGCAGTGGCTCAGCAGAGAGGCAGCAAGGGCTCAGGGGATCACAGGAGCTGAGCAAGGCAGAGCCATGGGGCAGGGATGCCCCAAACACCCATTCCAGGGGCAGTAGGGGGATCAGAGACACCCCAAAACCCACCTGTCCCCCACTTCCTGGCTGCCTTCCCTCTGCTTTCAAAGAACAACCCAGTTCTGCACAGCTGAATTCAATATTTTATCACAAATAAAAGATGAAAGTGAAATTAAGCCAAATGTATTCCATTAAATATTCAAACCATTTAGACTTACCCTGGCCCCATTTAAATGTTTTACTGACTATAAAACGCTCCCTCACAGGTCCTGGCACCGGGAGCAGATCCAGCCCGGCTCAGATCCATGGCAGAGGATGCTCCAGTGCCCAAATTGGCCTCTCCAGGGCCAATTTCCCACCTGGCAGCAGCCAGAGAGGAGCCAACACAGCACAACCATGTGCTCACAGCCTTCCTCCAGCCCGACCTCCTCCTCACCCTGCTCCTCCATGGTGATCCTGCCCAGCTGGAATCTGACCCACACCCCTGGATACTCTGTGGGTCAGAATCTGCTGGGAATTGCATTTTCCAGCTGAGTTTCCCTTGGTCCCCAGCCTCTGTAGGGGTTTTGGGCTCCCACACAGCTCTGACCATGAGCATACAGAGGCAGATTATGCTGAGCACCTTTACAACCTCCCTCCTTCCACCAGCACCTCTCACATTTATGTTTTCCTTGTCTGTGCTCTGCCATTGCAACTCCTGAGCATCCCAGGCTTTCTGCTCTCACCCTGAGCTAAGTAAATCCATTATTCCAACCATCCCAGTGCAGGACAGACCCACAGGGACACCAGCTATCAACATGCAGAGGATGTCACCAAGCACCAGCAGGGCTGCAGGAGCCTGAGAGGCACTGCTGCCCTTCCAGAAGCATCTCCCAAACCCCACGTCCCCAGCGCTGCCATTTCAGCTGAGATGGATGCAAAATTCCACATCCAAACTATTCTGGGTGGTATTTCTGACACCAAGGAGGTGGAGAAGGCACCTTCCCACCACCCTGCAAAGAGGATGAAGCTGGTTAAGAGTTTTCTTCAGCAGGCTCTGGGGCTCACTGCTGCTCCAGCTGCTCAAGCACTTCTTTGCTTTGCAGACATTCATCTTCTTTCTCTGCCTTCCCTGAGGCAGGAATGGAGTCCCTAGTCCACTGGGATCACCGCCTGCACACGGGGTTTGCATCTTCCTGGTGTGCCACAGAACTGGGGGTTATTATTTTCCAAAAGCAAGAGGCAGAGGAAGATGAATAAAACCCTGGGAGCTGTGAGGAGCAGCCACAGGCACCACGGGCACTGCTCACAGCATCTCTTGGCAACTGAGCCCTGCATGCAAATGACAGGCACCGACTGCAAAGCTCTGAGTGTCCCTCTGCAAGGGAGGGAGCAGCCATGGGAGGAAAAGCAGGGCTTGGCTTCCCAGGAAAAATGGGTATTTACTCCCCTGAGGGCTCATTCTGGGAGTGGGGAACAGGCAGCAGCAGCAGCTGTGGAGAAGCAGTGTCCCCAGTGTCACACATGGGCACAGTGGGTACAACCCTGGAGTGTCCCAGCTGCCAAGGGCTGCTCTCCCTGGGCAAGGCTGGCAGGACCTGCTCCCTGGGCCAGATTTGGGCACAGGTGGTCCCCACAGCACCAGTGACAGTGTTGTCTCCATCCCCTGGGAGGGGTGGGAGCATCACAGGAATGATCAGAGACTCCTGGAATGGTTTGGGTTGGAAAGAATCTTAAAGACCATCCAGTTCCAACCTCCTGCCAAGGGCAGAGACACCTTCCACTAGACCAGGTTGCTCCAAATCCCATCCAACTTGTCCTTGAACACTTGCAGGGATGGAAATCTGCTCGGGGCAAATTGAGCCCAGCTCTCCATGCAGCGAGATGCAAAATATGAAATCAGCTACTGGCTGCTATTAAAATTCATCCAGCAATGGGAGCTGCAGAACAAACTGATTTTCAGACAAAGAGCTGCTGGAAACACACAGAAACACGGAGTGGTTTGGGTTGGAAGGGACCTTAGAGGTCATCCAGTTCCAACCCTTTGCCATGGGCATAGCCAAGGTGGAGCACAGGCATCCCCTGCCTGCTCCCTCCCCACCTTCACCTTGATGCCACTGCCACGGCAGCCCCATGGAGGGGAAATTGGTCCAAGAATTCAGCAGCACTGAGATGCTTCTGTCAAGGAAAAACCACTTCTCTCCAGTGCTCCAGCCCTGGAGACCAACCTAAAGCCACCCCCCTGCAGCAAACCCCCATCCTGACCCCACACAGCACAGGAGAGACTAAACACTCTGCCCAGAGCCTGAGTTCCATTCCTCCAGCATCCAGAGCTAATTTTGCACAGAAAGACTCTGAAATTAATTTATTTCCATTTCTTTCTTCTGGCCTAAGCAGCTCCCCTCCCACTTTTTCCAGATTGATCCATCAGAAAATGAGCCCTGCTAATGCTCCGTGCCAACCGCTGAGATAAAAGCCAGCCCTTGGCTTTCAGAAGACTCAGGGTTGCTCCAGCCCTTCGGAGGGAGGCACCAGGCACAGGCTGGGAGGGCAGGGACGTGGGCAGGGATGAGGGCAGGGACGTGGGCAGGGATGTGGGGACAAGAGCTTTGCCCCAGGGGCAAGGATGTGGTGCCCACTGGGGACCAAGAGATGCTCAGAGCATCCACAGCCCTCTCCCAGCACACCAGGAGCAGCGCTGGTGAATCTAAACCATGGTCAGTGTTATTCTGCACACCCTGCATGGCTGGAGCAACAGTTGCCATCCTGCTGCAGAGCTCAGCTCACGGCAGCCCATGCAAGATGCACACAGAAACACAACAAAGAACAAGCAGAGGTGCAACAAACCTCCTGTTTAAAAAAACAAAAACAACAAAAAAAACCCCATACTATACACCGTTGATTCCACCCCGCAAGCAGCACAGGGCTGAGTGTAATCAGGAGTCCTTAGAGCTCAGGGCCACCCGTGACAGGTTATTTACAGCACAGGGGCTGTCCCAGATTAACCACGGCACAGCCAGGGCTGCAGCAGAGCACGGAGCCTCCCGGGGCTGAACCCCCTCACATCGCTGTGAACCTGTGGACATCAAAGTTGAGCCTTCAAAGGAAATATTCCCAGTGCCCGCTGCCTGCCCGGGAGCCTGGAGCTGTGCCGAAGCACCGGGGCTGGCTCTCCCCTCCTGCAGCACCACCTGAGCTCGGTGCCAGCAGGATGCTGCTCTGCTCCCTGTCCTCGGGCAGCAGTGACACCACCGCACACCTGGGGGACACGGAGAGAAGCCACCCAGCTCTGAACTCCACCGCAAAGTGCTTCCCATCGCCCTGATTAGCGCAGGAATCAGCACCCCTGCTAATGCAAAGAAGCTCATTAGCACCTCTTCCCAGGGAGAAAAGGCTCATCCTTAATTTTTTTTCTTTGATGTTCTTCTCCTTTCAGGTCCAATTAGTACAAAAATCTTCACTCGCCCAACCCTGCAAAGCTCGGGGTGGCGAGGACCGGGCTGGGCAGTCCCACGGAGCCCGGGGGTCATCGGGGACAGGGACACAGTGGGTTCAGGCGGCGCTTTGGCAAGACCCCCCCTCCCGTTACTCAGCTGTCACGACGGGACACAAGCCCCGCTGGCTGCGCAGCTTGAATTTCTGTCGAGGTTTCTGCAGCGCTGCCAAAATTACAGCGAGAGGCAGCTCCTCCCGTGGCACTGAGAAAATCGGGATTCACACCCCTGAGTGCTAAACCTGCTCCTTTCCAGGAGCCCCTTCTCCCAGGAACCAGAGCACATCAAGTCAGGAAAGCAACATGATGTGCCCAGAGATCTGCTCTGCCCTCACCGTGGGGATCCGTGGGGACAGAACACCCAAGCCGAGCCACCTGCCAGGAGCAAGGAGACCTCATGCCATGGCTCAGCACAGCTCGTGGAGGGGAATAGTTAAGCCACTCGTTATCCAGAACGAAAGCCTGAAGATGGCACCTGTGATTCAGACACTGAAGGCAGAGAGAGGTTTGTCCCCTACCCCAGAATATTTCCCCTCGGGGGGGAAGCAGCTCAGGAGCTCAGATGTTTCTGCTCAGCCAAAGCTCTGCCAGGAGCAGGACTCCTCACCAGGGCTCTGCCTCGATGGCTCACCCAGCACTGCACCCTCAGCCAGCCCTGGCACTGTCCCAGCTGAACTGGGAAGCAATCATCCCTAGCAGCTAAAGATGCTCCCCCAGCAAACCTGATTTTCCCAGGAAGGAATGTTGAGAGCTCAGTGCCTCCAAAGCTCGAAGCCAACAGGTGCCATTTTGATGGCTTTTTTAAAACTACAATCATTTTTATTTCCCCAGCATCAGTGGTTTGTTTTCCAAACATATTCAGATCAACATCCTTCTTTGTTCAAGACATGACGATAAACAAACACAGTGCAGGAGGTTCTCCCTCACATAAAACAGTAGGAGGGAACAAACCTCAGGGGCCATTAGGAATTGTAATGCCAGATTAATTTTAAATGGATTTCTATTCATTTACATTCGCCTACATAATCCATTAGCCATAGCTTTGGGTGTAGCTAATGGTTTGACATCCTTGAAAACGAGCAGTGGATCCTGGAGCCCACTGGGACCAGTGGATGGACTGGGAGAGGAGGAGAATGGCTGGGAGGGCACGGGGGCTGTCCCAACACAGCTCCATCCCATTCAGAGTGCTTGCAGGGACCAGGAGAGTGGAGATGGTCCCCAGAACAATGTCAGGAGCTGAGCAGCTCTGTCCCCATGGTGTCCTGAGCTGGGTTGGGCCCCAGGGAGCTGGCAGGACTGGAACAAGGTCATGCATGCACAGGAGAGCAGCTGCCACCCATGCTGGCCTTGGGGAGATCCCTGTGGCCTCCAGTGCCAGCGAGGCTCAGAGAGCAGCACAAACCCTGCCAAAACCCCAAAATTACCCCCTGTGCTCGCTCAGCACCTCTCACAGCAGGCCAAGAGAACACAGCAAACCCCAGCAGCACCTTCACACCACTGCCACCTCACAAACAGCCTCGCCTGCTTCAGCCAGCAAACCCCCTGCCAGGCTCTGGGGCTGCGGAGAGAAGGAGTTGTGATGCAACAGTTTCGTGATTAAAAAGACACAAATTAAAACCAGCAGAAGCCTCCAGTGTTGCCACCCCAGAGCATCATCTGCATCGGGGCACCCACAGCGAGAGGGATGATTATCCAGAGCCTGCAAACAGGATTATCCTCATGGGAATGGAGAGGCACATCAAAAAACTATTTCCACGTCCCCCCAAAATTACGAATGCCTGACAAGGATGATAATAATGAGTTTTAGGGCATACACATGATCTCCCCCACTGTATAATCTGCCCATTTCAGAGCCATGTAGCTCTAGCAGCTCTATTAGAGAAGTAAATTAACCCTAATTTGATTGCTTCTCAGTAAGAGTCATTTTGGTGCTCTAATCAATAAGTCACAGGGTTTTATGGCTGCCCTCAGTATCAATCACTGCAATCAGTAATAAAACGCTTTTCATTTGAAAAACACCTGAAACACTGTGTAATTACCTTTGTATAAAATTACAGCCTCCCAATTTACCCATTTCACCTGGTGCAGCCCCCAACCTCTCTAGGCATGGAACATCCGTTTCATCCTTAAGGCTTTCTGAGCTGTCCTTCATCCCTTCCCAATGTCACTGCACCAGCGAGTTATTACTCACACCCCAGCCAAGTAGCAGGTTACAAGAGACACTCATCTCCCAGAAATCCTCCAAGAGAAGCAAAGATCTGAGATCCTGCTGGGGAAAGGCGGTTGGGAAGACGCAACACTGGCGTGTGGCATCACCACCAGCTCCTCACAGCACCCACCACAGCACCCAAATGGAGCCAAACGCATCACACAGACAGACAGCATAGCCTGTGCCCCTGGAGGAGGGAGAGCAGCACTGCCCAGACATCTTGGGAGGTGACAGGCTCACAGTTTGGGGGAAGTAGATGGTTGGGAGACAGGTGAGGGACAAGGAGAAGCTGATTCTTCCAGGGCATTCTGGTTTATATCACTTTGGTTTCGTCGTTTGCCGTTTCAAGAAAAGAACAACTCTTAAAAACACTGAAGCTGCCTTAGGGAAATATTTTCACAGGCAGATCTCAGCCCTCAGCTGTTCCAGGAATTATCCCCAGGATCCTGAGCAGAGGACACGCTCCCCAGTCCCTGTGCAAAACCGTGACAAAGATGCTGCTGAGCTGCTGCCGCTGCCACCAGACCCCGAGCTGGAGCTGACACGGCTGATGAGGTTTAAGCCCTCGGAGTAATGTTTAGTTACACCTCTGCAAAATCCATCACTCACCTGCCAGACCCCGGGAAGGGCTGAGGAGCCCCCCAGGCACTTACCCTGAAGTCGATTCCCACCGTGGAAATGAAGCTGCCGGCGAGGAAAGCGCCGTCCTTGAAGCGAACCAGCAAGCAGGTCTTGCCAACCCCCGAGTCGCCCACCAGCATCACCTGCGAGGGAGGGAGGAGGGAAGGGTGTTAGACTCCAGGTTTTGGGAAGGAAGCCCCACTGCAGCCATTACCCTGCTCCATCACGGGAGTGGGCAGCAGATCCCACATGCTTGAGGGGAAAAAGCACATCCTAGAGTGATGTCCTCAGATTCAGTGAAGGATGGGAGAAAAGGAAGGACTACAAGGACCCACAGGGGGATTATTCCCTCCTACCCAGAACCATGTCAAAAAACTGGAGACACCTTCCCCTGACAGGCACTTAACAGGTCCTTCATGGGGGCACAGACACCCCCTGAAAACCAAGAGGTGCCATCTGGGTGGCACAAACTGCCCACACTGTCCCTAGGGCACCCACAAAACACCCCACCACGTGTGGTGCCAGCTCCAGGGGTGCACTCTGCCCTTGCCATCAGTGGGACCCACACATGCCCATGGCGGCCCTCCCAGTCCTTCACAGATGCCAAGGGTGCAGCTCCCGGTGCCACCTGCCTCAGTTTCCCCACCCAGCAGTCACCCTGGGCACAGGCAGGGCAGGTGGCTCTTTGCCACAAAGCAACCACAGCAGAGCTGAGGCTGATCCCAAACGCAGCTCCCCAAAACCTCTGTCCAAACCAACAGCCCTCCTGCCCCCAGGGCACTGACCCTGCTCCCGTGGTGACACTGAGCAATCCGGGCTGTGCCAGCTCCCTCTGTCCCTGCCGTGGCAGGTTCCCTCTCTCCCAAGGCGCTGCCATCAGCCTTCCACGAGCCATTAACCCGTGACAGGATTTAAATGGCTTTACGGCAGGGACTGCCCTGGGTCACACCGAACCCTCCCAGGAGCCGTCACAAGTGGCAAATGCCACCACCGCTGTGCAGCTCAGCCCCGGCCGCAGATGCAGCTTGTTTTGGGGCAGGAGGGCACTGCCGAGGAGGGCAGGATGTGCCCGTGGTGCCCCACAGCCCAGCAGAAGCCCACCCGGTGTCCCACGGGAGCACCAGGCACTGAGCCCTGGCACAGCACGGTGAGGACAGCCAGCGCCCACGGGAGTATTGGTGTGAAGTCAAGGGAAGGGGGGGCAAGTCATTTTAGTATAAAATACTGATTTTTTTTAATTTCTAGACATCTTTTTGGAATAGGGGAACCTCAACAGCAGCTTTTCCCCACTCAGCACCACCAAAGCCTCAGCCAGGCACACAGAGTGCCCAGGGCCAGGATCCAGCTCCATGCCCAGGACTTGGCCACTGCCTCAGGCAGAGATCAGGAGCCTCAGGAGAGGGGAAAGGGAAGGAGAAAGTTTAATAAACAGATTTTTACTGGATACAAAGCAATTTCTCTCTGCCACTGGTTCAGAATCAGCCAGACCATTAACAGATATTTTATCTACCCAGTGAATTCGGGCTTCTCTGAGACCCATTTGGCTGATTCTCATGCCATGGGAACGATCCCCAGGGAAAGCCCCAGCCTGGGCAGGCAGAGGTGAGCTCCAGGAGCCGAGGACCAGTGCAAACACGGAGGTGGCTCCATTTTAGGGAAGCTGTTGAACCATTAATGCAGCTGTATCAGGACCAACCACCTACCAAAGCAACCGAACACATCTCTGGAACGCCCCTCGCCTTCCCCACATCCCAAAGCTCAACACCACGACGGCTGCACCGAGTGCCACGGGCACCAAGCTCTCGACACCGCACACCAAGGTGGGACTTGCCACAACAAATCCATGTTCTCCAGCCTCAATCCCCCGGGCTCGGCTACAGAGATGCGCGTTAGAAACACAGAGGGGTTCCACCGAGTCGTGGCCTCAGCCAAAACCACTAAATCAGCCCCAAAATCATCAAGTGAGCTCCCAGCTG
The DNA here is from genome assembly GCF_008360975.1 of Lichenostomus cassidix. Lineage (NCBI taxonomy): Eukaryota > Metazoa > Chordata > Aves > Passeriformes > Meliphagidae > Lichenostomus > Lichenostomus cassidix. The sequence continues at coordinate 1,111,127 of NC_139495.1, forward strand.
GGCTTGCATCAGGTCGCATGATGAAGCGGGGAGAACGCAAATATGTTTGCTCTGTGACTCGCTCGCCAGGATGTGAAGCGGCGAGGAGAAGCCATCTGAGCCCAAAAGGCTGGGGACATCGCAGCGGCAGCCGGAGCACGTTCGATGCCCCTCGAGCGGTGCCATCGCTCTGCTCACAGCCCCGTTCCTTGTAGGTTAAAGAGGAGCCGGGAGGTTACAGCAACTCCCCGAAGCAGCCTTTGGCTGTCACTCGCACAAGTCCCGCAGCAGCAGCCCCGCTGCCGGGGCTCTGCGGGCGCAGCCACCGCCGGGACCCCGACTGGGCGGCCGCGGGCTGCCGGGGCTGGGAGGGAGGGAGGGATGCAGGGATGCCCGCCCGGTCCTGGCCCCCGGGAACTTCGGGGATGCTACACCCGGCTCCGCAGCCGCCTGACCCCGCAGCCCGGCTTCCGCAGCCCTCCCCGCCGCCCGCTCCGGTCCCGCACCTTGAAGGCGAGGTCGTAGAACTCCCCGCTGCTGCTCAGCGAGGGCCGCCCGGCCGCCGCGCCGCCGTTGCGGGGCAGCTCGGGGGCGGCGGCGGAGCTCCCCCGGGGGGCGGCGGCCGCGCGGCCGGTGGCCTGCGCGGCGGGGGGCAGCGCGGCGGAGGGCGCGGCACCGCCGCCCTTGCTGCGAGCCGCCTTCTTGCGCGACATCCCGGGGCCGGCGCCGCGGCCGCGCCGGGCAATGGGGGAGCGCGGGAGCCGCCGCCGCCACCGCCCCGCGCAGCCCCGCCCCGCGCCGCCCCTCCGCCAATGGCAGCACAAGGAGGGCGATAGGGGGCGTGGTATCGCTTCTGGCCCCGCTCCCCGCTCCCCTCAGTGCCGGCACCGTGAGGGACCGTGAGGGAGCGGGGGGCACCGTGAGGGAGCGGGGGGCACCGTGAGGGACCGGGGGGCACCGGGGGGAGCGGCAGGGCCAGGATGGCGGTGCGGGGCTCTGTTCCCCCCGTGAAGGGAGCCCAGGAGGGGCACACCGCCGTACCCGCTCCCCACGCCGCCCCCGCGCAGCCCAGCGCCGCGGAGCTGGGGGCACCGGGAGGCACCTGCGGGGGCTCTGCAGGAGCGAAGGGAGCCGCTAATGGGGGTCACACCGCCGCGGCCCCACGCCGCCCCACACACAGCGGCCCCGCAGCTCCACAGCCCGGTTTGCGGTCCGTCCTGCAGCCGGTTCCCCCTGCTCGCGTGTGCCACAGGCCGGCACGGTGCGGGGGGCCATTCGAAGCGGACATGGACCCTCCGCCGCCGGCAGCATCCCTCGAGAGTGTAAGGGGAACGTGGAACAGGGTCCAGGCTCCATGCACCAAGGGATGGAGTGCGGGCTGCCGTACCGGGAGCCCACCTTACCCCCAGCCTGCCTCAGCAACTGGTTTCAGTGAGCAACACTTGGCATCTCCCTCTGCTCACGAATGTCACCTGAGGCGCTGGCGGTCTTTCAGCTGGAATAAATGTCTTTAGCTGTGTGACAGCACAGCACGGCCTTAGCCTGCCTGGGAACCGAGGGCTGGATGGGCACAGCGAAGCAGGGGCACGAAATAAATCACTGTTGTGAGAAGCCAGGCAGGCACATGGTGAAGATGGAATAAGTGACGGTGCTGGCACAGGCAGTGACAGCTGACTCGTCAGGGATCAGCATCCCGGGGAGCCTGGGGCCAGTGCCAGAGCTCGGGTGACAGCCATGGTGACACTGAGGGGTCATTCTCACTGTGGGCACTGACGAGATTTTCCCTTTGGGACCATTAAAATCTATAGTTAATTCCTGAAGGGGATTAACTATAAGGGCCCTGAAGCACCCCGGGGGGAGGAAGAGGAGTAGGCAGCAGGGTTCTGATGGATTTGACCATGGACAAGGGACAAGGGCCAGCTCAGGAGCTCCTGTGCATGGTTTCTGGTGAGATCCCCCTTCTAGCACCCCGAGTCTTGGGCGCGGCGCGGCTGTCACAGGCTCCAGGGAACACTGAGGAGCTCTGGGTCTGCAGCGCTCCTCCGACATAGCTGAGGCTGAAGGAAAAGCTGTCACGGTGGAGGCTCATCCTCCCACTCCCCTTCGTGTGCTCTTGATCCCGACGATCCAGCCGGGAGATGGAAGACCTGCCTCGGCCGAGCAGACTGGATGCCACGGTTTTGCACTATAATCTGATTTTCCAGGATAGCTGCAGTCAATAGAGGCTGAGGCCTCGGAACAAAGAGCAGTGCTGGAACCATCTGTGGGCTGCAGGTTTTTAGCCAGTCCCTGGACCAAGGCCGTGGTGCAGCTTTTCCTGGTGGTGCCTGCCGAGAGGCAGGGAGTGCACAGGCTGTGCACCTTCGGGGCTGTGCTCACGGCCTTTGCCCTGCTCCCATCGCCAGTGGATGATGGTGGAAATCTCCATCAACAGCCCCGTGCTCCGAAGCAAACAAAGCCAGCTGTTTATCGCCGCCGCATCAGGGCAACGCCGGAGGAGATGGCTCCTTATCGCCGGCAGCAGCTGGGAAGCGCGCCTGGATAACTCTGCCTGTACCAAAGGTCGTGTGCTCCAGTGCTCCGCAGGGCTGATCCCCGCTGCCCCCAGCACCACAACCGAGCCTCGGCACAGCTCAGAGCACCGCGGCGAGGAGCATCTCCAGCAAGTTTCTCTCGTGTAGGAAAGGCGTGTGCAGAGACACAGCCTGCTCAGAATCGCAGTCACGCCTGGAGATGTTGCTCCTCATATAGTTACAGGAACTAATCAGATAACGGCAGCTGAACTAAGGGGGATATATTTGCTAAAAATAACTTAATGGAACAACAGACGCCTGGAGATACGGCGTGCCTCGGGGAAGCAGGGCTGCGGCATCTGGCAGGGCTCTGAGCGGGACTGGCCGTGCCGGTGGTTGGCTGGTACTCGGAGCCATCGACATATATGTAAATTTGTTCTTCAAGGCAGGAAAGCACCTCGTCCCCATCAGGGTGGTCAACCCAAGAGGGCAGTAGTGCTGCTGGATAAATGTGAGCACGGAGAGGCAGATGGTGCCACCAGTGCCACCTGTGCCAGCAGCCATGGGGATGGCACCTGCCTTTTGCTCAGCTATCCCCACGGGGGAACAGAGCTCTGCACAGGGCTGGAGACACCAGGAACCCACCCGGGGCCGAGCGCCGCGCTCTGCCCAGCTGCTCTGCGCAAACACAGCGCTTCAGGGCTTTAAATCTGGCTGTTTTCTTTGGCATGGAGCTTCATAGGGTTCTGTGTGCCAGAAGTTCCATGCCGTGCTCGGAGCCAAGCGAGATATTTCGGTGCGAGGCCATCCCTCCCTGGCTCCTCCCGCTGCTCCAGGTTGTTCCAAAGCTGGCTCGTGCCACAGCTGTCCCTGCACTCCCCAGGCTCAGCTGCTCCATGCCCTGTTCCTTGTCGTGCTGTATCCATCTCCCGGCAGCCCGGGAGCCTGCCCAGCCTGCTCTCCTCCTGGTCCCAGCTCCTGGTGCCAGCTCGGATGGAGCAGAGCTGTCTCTCCAGAAGGCAGGCTGCAAGGACGAGCTATTCCCATCAGGCACGATGTCAGCTGTGCCAACTTGGAAGATATTCATCTTCCTTGCATGGTGACTGCAGGAAAAATGGTGCAGGCTCTTTCCATGTGTTGCTCGTTGTGCCTCTGCTGTCACCTGCTGCAGTGCCACCAGTCAAGGCTGAGGGCTTCTCTGTTTCTCTGTGCTGGGTGCTGGTGAAGCTCTGCCTCAAATCCTGGGGTCAGTTTTGGGCCCTTCTTGCCATGGAGGTGCTGCAGAGCTTCCAGAGAAGTGAGCAGAACTGGTGAAGGGCTGGAGCAGCAGGAATGGCTGAGGGAGCTGGGAAAGGAGCTCAGCCTGGAGCAAAGGAGGCTCAGGGGGACCTTGTGGCTCTGCACAACTGCTGACAGGAGGGGACAGCCAGGAGGTTCAGGCTGTGCTCCAGGGAACACGGACAGGAGTAGAGGGAACAGCCTCAGGCTGGGCCAGGGGAGGATCAGGTTGGATATTTGGAAGAACTTCCTCCTGGAAAGGGCTGTCCAGCCCTGGCACAGCTGCCCAGTACAGTGTACAAGTCCCCATCCCTGGAGGGATTTAACAGCCCTGTGGATGTGGGAACTGGGGACATGGTTTAGTGGTGGCTTTGGCAGTGCTGAAGGACAGTTGGACTGGATGGACTTAGAGGCCTTTTCCAACCTAAACAATTCCGTGACTTTCCCAATCACATGGGACTGCCAGCTCTTCCCACTCCCTGCTCAGCTCCAGGTCCCTTGCCAAGGGCACACACAGCTCTGGCTCCAGAGTGGCTGCAGAGGGAGAGCCTGAGGGCAGTGGGCACCACCTGGACGGGAGGTGTGGGGTGGCAGCCAGGGGCTCGTGGGGCTGACAGGAAAACACAGAGAGCTCAGTTTCACACTACAGGGGAGCAGATATTCCCCAGAGGTGTCAGACAGAGGGGACAACCCCACTGCAGCCTGTCCCCATGGAGGGACACAGGGCACGGGACATGGCTGCAGTTGGATCCCAGCTCCCTGCCAGGCACGGCGGGCGAGGGCTCTGCTGCCTTGGGAAGGGCCCAGCCCACGCAGCGCTGAGCAGGCACTGTTCCCTCCATCACCAGTTATTGTTCTTCCCTCCCCATCGCTCACTTACCTCTGAACGCTTCAATCTCATCGCCTTTGTCAGTGTCGCTGGCTTTTAATTGAAATTCCTCAGACATCTCCTCATCAGCACAGCCCATCAGTTAGTTTTGTGTGGGAAGTCATTGTTTTCCTTTTGCAGCTGTGAAAGTTAAATTCCAGCGTTTTGCTCGGAGGCTGCTTTTGTCTCTTCCCTTTCTTACACTGCCAAGACCAATCTTACAATTGCAACCTCTTCTCTTTGTCTGGATATTTCATTTTCCATCTCTCCTCCACAGAGTCCCTCTGGTTCCACCTCAGGCTCCTCCACTTCTCCAGTCCATCCCTAGGGACAGCTCCCACCTGTGGCTCCCTCCAGCCTCTCTTTATCAATATTGTCCCTGCAAAGCACTCAGGAAGTTTGGAGAGCCCAGCCTGTTACTAGCTCTGCTTTTTGGTGCTCAAATCCATAAAGCAGCATCCAGCGCCCCAGGAGGGTTGGGACACCATGGGACACACTCAGCATGTGCAGCCCAGGGGCAGAGCCTGAGCCCTCCATCCCCCACCAAACCGCCCCCATTAGCCCCTTCTCCCTCTCCAAAGGCAACCCAGGCAATGAAAATGTCTTTCCCAGCACTCTCAACCCTAGCAGTGTTCAAGAGGAGGACCCGCATTGGCAGCAAAATCATAGCTGGGACATCACTTGCACGAGCAGCAGGAGGATGGGATGGCATCTGTGCTCCCAGTGCCAAGCCAAGGGGCTCGGTCCCCTCCTCTGCAGCAGAGCTTTGCTGTAATGCCTGGCACGTCCCCATGGGCATCCCCAGGGAACCTCGGTGCTGCCCTGGGCCCCCACTGCCCCCTCCCACACATGAAAGGTGATTGTGCCAGGTCCTAATGAGTCTACACTGGGCTGAGGCCAGGAAATTAATTTTCCTTGTGCCAAGACCAACACAAGCCAAGGTTTCAGGAGCAGAGGGCTGAGTGCAGGGAAGTCCCCAGCTCAGCAGTCACCCACGAGGTCTTTGAGACATGATGAACAGTTGGATGTTCTAAAGGCCTTTGAAACAGAGAAAGAGGGAGGGCAGAGCAAATGCCCAGCATCCCTAATATCAGATATTTTCAGACTACTTTGTATATTTTAGATGCTTTTCAGACATGCCTAAGCAGCATCAAATATTTTAGGAACATAATATCTCAGCGTGGAAATATCTGAGGTATTTTGTAGCTGTATACAGACATATCCCAAAACAGGGAAGGGTTTGACTGTGGCTATGGTTTCAAAAGCAAGGGTATAAATGTCACAGGTGCCTCTGTTATCCATGCACACTTGGCCATTTCCATCCCAAAATGATTCACACCAGTCAGACCATGGCTAGAGCACAAGCCCAGGCAGTGGTCCTGAGCCTGGCACTGCCTGTGGAGCCACCACAGCAGAGCCCAAGGAGCTGGAGCAAATAAATCCCTGAAAATCATGATCTTTGGAAATTAGTTCGGCACTGCAGAGCTTGAGAGCTCCCACGGGCCAGCCCTGGGATGTGAGCAGTGCTCTGGGCCCTTGTAAAACAATAAACAGTGGTAATGAGCAGCATGGAAATGTGCAGAGGCTCGTAAAGCTGCTGCTCTGGAGAATAAGTCACCCGCCAAGGGCCAGCTGGTAAGAAGCTCCCGATGGATCAAGGGGATGTCTGGCTGCCTGTGCTGTGGCAGCACTGGATGAAGGTCTCTCCGTGGGCACATCCCGCGGGAGGAAAAGCAAATCCACCTCCTGAGCGAGCCGCGCGGCCAGGGAGCTGCAGGACCCTGTGATGAGGAGCTGGGCTAGCGCTCGCCATGGGACATGCAAATGGATGCCCGCAGCGACGTTCATCAGCACTAATTGGTGGCAGACGGCTGAGGAGAGACGGGCAGGATCCATCAGCCTCAGGATCAACAGCTTTTGTCTTTCTGCTCTGATACACCTGACGTGACATTCCCAATCTGAGTGCTGCCCAGGCGCTGCTCCAGGTAATTAACAGTCTGGATGATGCTAATGATGTAGTTCAAAGTGTTAAGGCTGGTTGTTACTGCTTTCCAAAGAAGGCTGGACGTTTCCTCCTAGCAAAAATCTAGTGAGTTTGGGCATTTAGTTTTCATTTCAAAATGACAATGCTGTGTGAGCAGCGTGGGCAGCCTGCAGCCAGGCGCTTCCAGGCACTCAGAGCTTGGAAGGGCAATCAGCTCCCTAATTCCTGTTCTAACCCTGCTCTCTCTCCGTGGGAAGCCGTTCCCTCTTGCCCTTTAAAAGCCGTGTGAATGTGGCACCTGGGGACACGGGTTAGAGGCGACATTTGCAGTGCTGAGGGAGCAGCTGGACTGGATGGTCTTGGAGGACTTTTCCCACCTCCAGGATTCCGTGATTCCAGGGCTCGTTCCGGATCTTTTCCCGGTCTCTATCCCGGAGGCGGTGCTAGAGGGCGCCCGGGGCTCGCGAACCGGCACCTGGAGCGGGGAGAGCCCGCCGGCTCCGGGGCTCCCTACAGCGGATGGATGCTGCTGGGGGCAGAAGGCTGTCTGCCTGGCTCAGCCATCCTCCACCTGCACAGTTTCCCCTCCCTGGGCCAGGAACACACCTGGGCAACAAGGTGCCTGCACTGGCTGCTCATGGATCTGCAACTGGCACTGCAGGAGCCAAACGCTGTTTCATGTGCGGACACGGGTGCTGCAGAGGGGTGGTTACAGGGCTGTCCAAAGTCATCCACAGTGTTTTCGGGATCTGGCTGGAGAAGCCGTAGGCAGCAGGGACATTCCTGGTCAGCCACAGCTCCGTCACGTTTTGCTGAGCACGGTGTATCTGTGATGTGCTGGGTGCCTGCATGCAGCACTGGGGGGATGGGGAGAATTAACACCCTCTTCACTGGGCTTCTCATTCTGCTCCAAGTAAACAGTGTTGAGAAACTCTCCTGTTCCTTGCCAGTGGGAGGAACCAGCAGAATCCCTTCCTCACAACGAGCCATTCCCAGCCTCGCAGTGAGCAGCAGCCTCCCAACCCCAGAGTACATTTTCCATTTCCATCATTTTCTGCAGCTGCTGTTGTAAAGCCCATCCCAGCTCAGCGACAAGGCTTTCCTCCAAGAGGAAAAATGGTGATTTGACGTGAACAAATTATTTTCTCACCACTATGTCGAGGTTTGCTCGCTCTTTGCACACTCACTCAAGTATTTCCTTGCTCATTGCCCTCGTTACAGCTTGGCAGGTCTGGCTTTTGGGGGAGAGCGCTTAACTTCATTCCATCAGCTGGATTCCATTAGCCAGCTAATCTACTGATTACAATCCACACACAGGATATTTTCTCCTTGCTGTTATCTGAAAAAATATGGGCATCAGTACAAAAGAAAGGGGGAAAAAAAAAGAAACCTAAAAAAAGCAATTTACAATTGAGTGAGCGGAAATAAATATATCGTAGTCACATGAGGAAGTAGTAACCGCGGAGCTATTTTGGGCACAATACATCATGCAAACGATGATGTGTCTTTCAAGCACATTTCAAGCCCAAAATTCAAGGCACAAAATGTTTCTGGAAAGTAAATTCTCACATACATTAAGCACCATGCCAAGGAGTGGGGTTGGATGCTGTCAGGCTTTGTATTTCAGGTTTGTTCACAGTTTGCATATAGGAAGCCACAGCCTCAGCAGGACAATCCCATAGCTAAAACCACACAGGTGCTTAGGGACTCTGTTGGATCAGGACCATCCTGGATCAATCCCACTGGGTAGAGCCACAGGTGGGGTCTTTTCCAACTTCAGTGATTCTGGGATTCATAACCCACAGTGGATGTACACCCAGTGCTGCTGGGTTGTTCCCTTGTTCCCTGGAGAATCACACATGCCCAAAATCACAAGTGCCTTAAAAAATCCTACGTGATTCAAAACCAAACCATCACCTGGACTAACTCTCCTCTTTCCTGAGTAAACACAGCGCATGTGAAACACCACCAAATTAGGGTGCAATAATCAGCTGTCACAGCTGTTCCACCTCTTCCAAATGGGGCTGGGGCTGGTTTTGGGGAGATGCCCTCTGTAATGATACTTCATTTAGTTGTATGGAGATTTTATTTTAGTCATCTTTTTAAATCATTTTAAATCAGAAATAATTCAGACCCCTGGCACTGTGAGACAATTCCCTGCTGCACTGTCTGCCCTGCCCGGTTTCTGAGCTGCCCCACACGGGGATAATCCTTGTTTCCCGGGATGCTCCTGTCCCCAGGATGCTTCTGTTCTCAGGATGCCCGTATTCCCCGAAGTGGCCCCTGCCTCCCGCAACCCCGCTGCTCCCGGGGATCCCCGAGCTCCCGGGACACCGCTGTCCCACGCGATCCCCCCGCCCCCAGGACACCTCTTCCCCAGGGGATCCCCCTGTTTCCAGGACACCCCTGTCCCCCGAGATCCCGCTTGCCCCCCGGGACATTCCTTCCCCAGGGGATCCTCCTTCTTCCGGGCCCCCCGTGCTCCGGGCCGCCCCCACGCCCCAGCACACGCCGTGCCCCCCGTGCCCTCCTCGCCCGTGCCGTGATCGCCGCGGGATCCGCGCGGTGCCGCCGGAGCGGGGGCGGCCCGGGCGGGCGCGGGGCCGGAGCGGCGGGGCTGGAGCGGCGCCGTGTTTCCGCCGGGCGGGAGGCGGAGCGGGGGCGGCCGCGGCCGGGCGGAGCAGCAGAGCCGAGCGGCGCCGGGCCGGGCCGGGGCTGTCAGCGCGGCGAGCGGGGCCCCAGCGGGCCGGGCCATGGCGGGCGGGCGCTGAGGCGGCGGAGCGCGGCGGGCGGGCGGCCGGGGCGGCGGCGGCGGCGCGCCGGGGCCATGCCATGCCCGTAGGGAGAGATGCCTTTGGGAAATGGAGACACCGGAGCACAGCGCAAACATGGCGCCCCCGCGGCGCGGCTGCCGCTGCCGGGCTGGTGCCTGCTCTGCTCGCTGCTGTGCGGGGGGCTCGCCGCGACCCCCGCGCCCGCCTGCCGGCCCTGCGCCCCGGGCTGTGCCTGCGCCGCGCCCGCCTGCGCCGTCAACTGCTCGGCCCGCGGCGTGGAGCGCCCTGGGGCCGCCGTGCCCCCCGCCGCCACCGCGCTGTGAGTACCGAGCGCCGGGCACCGGGCACGGGCGGGGGGCTCGGGGCTCGGCACGGCCCGGGGGGAGCGGGGAGCAGCCGGATCACCGCCGTGTCCCGCCGGGCTGGATGGAGCGGGAGGTTCCGTGACGGGAGTTTGGTTTGGGAGGTTCTCGGGGAATAACAGGAGCGGTTGGATGGGGGTTGAACGCTCTTTAAGGAAAGCCCGAAAGACGCAAGTAACAAGTACCAAACGTTTCCCCGTGGAAGCGCTGCGATGGGATGACAGATGTGTTTGTGTCGAGATGCTGGGGTTGTTTTGGGAAGATCAATCGGGCGTTCCGTGCAGGGGCACTGCAATGGTCCATGTGCTCTGTCACTGAGATAAACTTACTTCGTGACGCAAAAAACAGACGTAGGGAAAAGTTTGGTTTTCCGTAGGGAGCAACTTTTCGGTTCTTGACGAGACAAAAGCGTCAAGTGATTCATATAAGAGAGATGACGTGGGGCCTGGCGCAGTGGATAAATCTCACATGAGCTAATTTCTGGTGGTATTTCACTGCATTAAAGGTCTGCTTTTCTATCTGGATATTTTTAACTAAGCTCCCACTTCTTAGTGTCAATGCAGAGATACTGCAGAAGTTGTGGAGTACCAAAGTCAACATAAATTAGAGGTTTTGCAGGCTGTGTCTGGACTAACTTCAGGAAAATGTGCACATCTAAATCCAGCAGCCAAGGTGTTTTCCAGCTCTTTTCTTACTAGATATATTTAGACTTTTGCAAACAAACCAGCCATTGTTTGTTGCAAAAAGTCCCCAACTGGAAAAGACTGGTTTGTATTAAGGAGGTGCTGGATTTATGTTATCTGTTGTTGGTTTGAGGTGAGGATCTGCAGCTCCTGAGGCTGCAACAGAGGTGGAACCTGCCAGCTCCTAGCTGGTCACTGTAGAACAGCCTTCTGAAGGCTGTGATGATCTGTCCTTTATTTGGCCTTTTGAGGACTCGGGGCTGTTACAATGTGTTTCCGTCGTTATTAATTTTGGTACTAAGTGTTTGAGACTGTGTTATTGTTGTTCAGAGGCGCTGAGTTGTAAAAGCTCCCAGAATGTTTTGGATTAGATGTTGTGCAGTGACAGATGGAAATGGGACATAAAGCTCTGCAGGTGAACAAAACCATGGGAAGGGGAAATCTGCCGGAGCCATGGATGGTGTTAGTGGCACCTTGTTCTGATTTCAGGAGAAGTGTTCATGTGGGGCACAGAGGTGTGCTCTGCCGTGGTATGGTTGTGTTTGGAATTCAGGGTGTAGAGTCATCTTTGCCAGGCAGCTCATCGCCGTGTGTGCACCAGCTGAAAATGTGTGCTGGTCCTGTCCTAGGGCTGGGGTAAGGTGTGCTGAAATGGGTTTCTGTTGAGTTTACTGCCCTGTTTGGCCTCCTGGTGATGGCAGAGAATGCAGGTGTACTTGTCCTGTCATTATAATGGTGAAGAATTTACGGATTCATTTCTCATTTCACTGGGATGAGAGGGACTCTGGCTCATGGCACAGTGAGGTTATGCAAGTGGTTTTGCCTATTAATTTGACGTTCCCTTTGTTGAACACTGACAGATAAATAATGTTATTCACTCGTTAGAGGGAAAAAATTATTTTTTAATATCTCAACAAACCCTTTAGAAAACAATTAATTACTCTGAAATGAAAGCAGCCTTTAGGAAGGCCAAGTTCTGAAAATTCCCAACGCCAAAATTCCCGGACCCTGCTCAGGCGTGTGCTCACAGCTGCACTCAGCAACTGCGATTCCATATTCCTGGCTGTAGAAATAAGGCCTAGGAAATGAATTCCTCTTGTATCAGACATTTTAGACAGAGCAACTTTGAGGAAATAAATGCCAACTGCGGCCGCGCTGTTACCAGGAGCACAGGGAAATGTCCCATCCAAAGAATCACTAAGGAAATGGGCTCTGCTGCTCGCAGACACCACATACCTCGCTGGAAGCAGTCTCCAGGCAGACCAAATGGGAATATTGGCCCCTTCCCATCGCCAGAGTCGGGTTCTTGAAGTGTAACGCAAAGTCTGGCTGGAACCAGGAGCAAAGTCTGTTTTTCCAAATAATCCGCAGTGCACAGCGCGCAAAACTGAACTTGGGGAGCACCGCGCTTCGAGTGGCAGCATTTGCACTTCTGAGTGCCTCCATCCGAGGAATTCTCTGATCCTTCTCTTTTCAAGTGCTTTGCTCTCAGCGCTACCGGATTTTGTTCGCGTTTATTTGAGCCTGAGCTGTTTCTTGAGCTTTCATCGCTTCTTTCATTCCTCAACTGGAAATAAACCTCATCGAGGTTTTCCGACTTTCCCTTGCAAATACTGATTCTTTCTGACACATCTTCGGTGTCGTGGCAGGTTTGAAGTGGAAATTAGGGTGTCGATGTAAAAGGAGGAGAGTTTTCCCCTCATTAGTATGGAATAGTATTTGTGGATGGGTGAGAAGGAGAAACTGGGGTCAGAGGAGCTCTGCTATCGCCAGGCTCCTGCAGAAGCAGATTTGGGGGTCAGAACTTTCATCCAAAACCCAGTGGGGTTTTTTGTGCATTTGGCAGTGAGCCCTGGAGTTGCACTACCCAGCCTGTGACTTCACCTAAATAAACCTTAAAATAAACAGATCCTATGATTCAGGAACCTACGGTCTGCAATATTTTAAATTTCAAGAGTCAGCAAGGATTGGTAGATTTTGATAATATTACGTGATGTAGGAAAAGCCTTTTCAAGGCTTGAGGTGTCTTCAAAAGCTATCAGGGGAAAAAGATAATCCAGTTTAAATTAAAATCTAATTCAGGTAAACCCACAAGCAGTGGAGTGTCTGTACAGTAGTGTCCAGGCCACAAAAGCAAAATAGCTCTATTGCTGTTCCTAGAAAAAAATTGAGACAGCCTGGAATGTCATTCTTGTAGGAAGCCATATCCCAGCGAAAACAAGGCTGCGTTTCTCTTTTGTAAGACATTTTGGAGGGGGGAAAAAGGCCCAAATGAGGTGCTAGATAAATATTTTGCCAACGAGATTCATTCAGCCTGTGGAAGGGACCAGTCCCGTAAGCAACTTGTAGCTATAGTTTGAGTGTGAACAAGGAGGCGATTCTGTGGCGTGGTGTCAGAGCAGAACGAGTTCTGCTGTTAGACAGGGCTGAGTTGTTTATTGTGCTCCTTCCTAAAGCTTCAGAGAAATTTCAGTCGTGTTCCCATGTCTGAGAAATTCTAATTTCTTAAAATTAAAACTTTGGCTTTTTTTTTTTTTTTGTGGTGTTTCAAAGTGTATTAAGAAAAATGTCCTCCTCGGGAAGAAGAGCAGGCATCCACCGGAGAGGCGGATTTGAAGGTGTTCCTGCTCTGTGGCAAAAGTTGCAATTAAATAACCCCTAGCAGCATCAACATGTCTTACTTTTGTGATCTGCAGTGTGGTGCAGCCATATCTATAAACCCTGGTTGTGACAAACCCCCACACATTATAGAACTGTAATTAAACATTTTGGAGCCCCACAGGGCAGGACGAGTTGCTGCTGGAACCTTCTGGGGTTCCTCTGACACCTTGTGTGTTTTTTCCCATGCACTGTTTGCACTGATTTTTCCCTGTATTTCCTGAAATGTTTATTTTCTGTGTGTTGCTTTCTCCTTGTTGGAGTGAAAGTGAGGGTTGATCCTGTTCTTCTCCTGCTGGCAAGCCCCCGGCAGGTCTCTTGTGTTTCGCTCAGCTGCTTTCATTCTGCTCTCACAAAGAGTGGATTTTGAAGAAAACCACTCACTCAGAAGGTAGAACTCATATGGTTTGTTAATGCTTCTCTGCCTTTTATCCCATTTAATGGGATTCCTTGTTTTATCTCTTGTCACGCCGCGTTTTCCACACTGTGGTTTCCATAACGCATCCCTGCGTCATCCTTTCTCCGTTTCTCCAAGCTTTGTCCTTTGATTGATTGTTGCAGTTCAGCTTGATTTTGTATTTTATTTACTCCATATGTCCCCAAACATTTATCTGAGTTGTAGTAAGTGAATAACAAAGTGAGCAGGGGAAGAAGGACAGCGCGGGAGCAAAGCCGTGCATTCCAGTGCCAGGGTGGAGCAGGCTGGGAGCTGCTTGGATCTTGCTCTTAATGTGAGGAGAGTGCATGGAGGAGTGTGGGGAATAGGGTGGGTTTTGGGGGCACGGCACTTGTGGATTAGTCCCTCCACGGCCGACAGCATGATTTTAGGCAGTCTCTGTCAGTCTCAAAGAGAAAACTTCCCGTCCCTTGCACAGTGGAAAGTTGGCAGCTCCGCTCCCGGGCTGTGCTAACAGCGCTGTTGCTGTTCAGGGGAATGGCTGCTGCTGCTCATCAGCCCACCCTTTTCTCCCCCCACATCAAACCACCCTTCTCTCCCACCCCACCATCCCTCCCTTCTCTCCAGCCCTTGCTGAGATGTGGCTCCAAGGCTGGAAAGCCGCAGAGGCTGTGGAGCTGCTGGCCATGCTCCCCTTCAGCTGCCTGCATGGACAAAATCTACCAAAGGTCATTGCCTGTCCCAAAGGAGGGTGAGGATGTCACATCAGACCTCACCAGCCCTTGCTTCTCAGCCTTCCTTTGCAGGAAAGAAGGAGCCTGTTTTTCATATCAAATCACTGTTCTTTACTTAGACTCTAAAGCGAAGTTGGCATCTCTGTTTGCCAAAACTAAAAATGTCAATTGAAACATAATGTTAGTTTTTTGCTTTGCAAAGGGCACAAAAAGCAAAACTCATGTGATTGCTGCCATTCACATTTATTTAAAGGATAGCTGTCATCAGGAAGAGCATCAATTACGTGCAAGCTGTAGCATTTGCAGTGTATTATAGGAACCGTGACCAGTGAAGAGATTCTGTCACAGAATCACAGAATCCCAGAATAGTTTGGGTGGGAAAGGATCTTAAAGACCATCTCATTTCACTCCTCTGCTGTTGGCAGGGACACCTTCCTTTAGACCAGGTAGCTCCAAGCTGCATTCAACCTGGCCTTGGGATGGGGCAGCCACAGCTTCTCTGAGCAACCTGTGCCAGGTCCTCCCCACCCTCACAGGGAGGAATTTTTTCCGTATATTGAATCTCAATTTTTCCTCTTTCAGTGTGAACTCATTCCCACATGCCCTGTCACTGCAGTTCCTGATGGAAAGTCCCTCTCTGGCTTCCCTGTAGCCCTTTCAGATAATGGAAAGTGCTGTGAGCTCTATGTACAACCTTCTTCTCTCCAGGCTGAACTTCCTCAACTTTCCAGCTCTTCCCTTTCCCTCAAAAGATCACATCCTTTTTGATAATGTGCAGATAAGCAAAACACAGATAATTCAAACAAATTGTGATATTCCTCAGTCAGCTGTTTCTCCTGCATTAACAGCAAAATAGTTCCCCTCAGGTTAGGAACAGGTAAATCTCTTTGGCTTCCTGGCATCAGGCCTGGGAAAAACCTCACTGAGCTGAGCTCTGCGCTGAAGCTTCAGACGTGGCATATGGTCCTGTGTGATTCTGTTTAACCCACTGTCATGTTGAATTTAATTAGCAGCCTGTGGTAAGGCAGTGTGATAGGCTGGGTTGGTGACAGGACTTGATGTTCATTCACTGCAGTAACACATCTCCCACCTGGGGCATTTTTGGGTGTTGGGCTGTGGTGCCCTCGGGCAGTGCAGGGTTGGGAGCTGGTGGGATCCTCTTTTCCTGCCGCAGTTGTGCTGGGAGATGCTCTGGAGGAGCATGGGGACAGAGCTGTGCTCGCTGTCACAGCAGCCTCAGCCTGCAGCAGCTCGTTTGTGACGAGCCTGTGGGACAGTCTGGAGAGACACTGATTCTGGATCCGAGCCACGACTCAGCCAGCCTGTTCCTATTCATCCCAAATTGTCCCTGGCCACCACACCACGGCCTTGTTTCTTCTAGTGACAGCTGGGCAGCTTGTTTGCTGCCAGCCTGCACAGGCAGCTCCCTGTGTGGAGAAGCATGCTGGGCTCTGTGTGGTGCAGTTTGTGTGTCTGTGATGAAGTCACAGCATCTAATCACTGCTTTGAAAGGGACGTTGCCAGGGTGGGGTTTGTAGTTCTCCTAGAGCCTCCTTGGACAGATGTTCTGGTCCTTCAAAGAGCTACAGGAGAGCTGGAGAGGGACTTGTGACATGGGCATGGAGTGCCAGGACAAGGGGGAATGGCTTCCCACTGCCAGAAGGCAGGGATAGATGGGATAGTGGGAGGAAATTGTTCTCTGTGAGGTCGTCCAGAGCAGCTGGAAGTATCCAAGGCCAGGTTGGACAGAGCTTGGAGCAGCCTGGGATAGTGGAAGGTGTCCCTGCCCATGGCAGGGGTGGCACTGGATGGGCTTTGCAGTCCCTTCCAGCCCAAACCATTCCATGATCCCTTGGCTCTGTGGTACTTGCAGATCCCCAGCAATGGCCTCTCCACAGCTCCATTGCAACATCCCCTGGCAGCACCTCAGCCTGGCTCCCGCAGGAGCCGTGCTGCTGCTCTGGGCTCTGCTGGCAGGGACAGAACCTACGCAGATCCAGAGGCAAAGCAGCAGCTTTCCCTGCAGGGACAGCCTCTCCTTCTCTCCCTGACCTGCATGGCATCCTGGAAAGCCCTTTCCCTGCAGGTCGGGGGGCTCTGGTCTTGCTGGGAATGGGTTAACCAGGCTCCATGGTCCGGGAGCAGTGGGAGTGGCGCTCTAAAAAGAGGACCCAGGGTGTGGGTTGAGTCCTCCGGAGGGAGGAACCCGAGGAACAGCTAAGCCTGGGAAAGCAGAGCCCAGCCGGATTGTGTTGGCCAAAGCTGAGCGTTTCTCTCTCAAACCACGCCTCGGGAAGGGGGTGGAGTGAGGCCGGGCTGGAGCTGCGGATTTTGGTTTAGGGCAGGTTGGTGGAAGCATCTGTGTGCTGTCCCGGGAGATCCCTGCACTGACACAGCCCCAGGGTGGTGAGCTGGGGGTTTGATCCCTTGATCCCATAAACCATGATGGGAGGTGGAGAAGAAAAATCCCACGATTCTTCTTTTTTTGTGTATTTTTTGTAGTACAAAAATGTTGCTTGAGGAAGCCCTACAGAAGTGCCTATTTTTGTATCTCTCCATTCACCCTCTCACCTCACAGCTCGCTGGGTGTGTGTTAGGGTTTGAATGCAGCCTTTCCACGTGTGGCTTGGAAAGACCAGCTGTTCTGCTCCTGTCTCCAGTGCTGATGCTCCCATCTGCCCCATTTCCAAGAGCAGGACAGCATTTCCCAGTGCTGGCACAGGGGCTGTGGGCTGTGCTGGGGTTTTGTTTGTGTGGGGCTGTCAGGAGAGGTGCAAACCAGCCTCACCTTGCAGGGGGTGCTCATGGCCCAGGGCTGGCACCCAGCATCCTGCTGGCAGCAGGACCAGCACTGGGAATGTTCATAGGTTTTCCCTGCTGGGTTGCTCCTGTGCTGGCCTTTCCATGGGCAGGGGCTGTGTGGGAGTGGAGGGAACCATCCAGCCATGCTCTGTAGCCGGTGCCAGGCACTCTGTGGGGTGATAAGGACAATAATCGTGGCCCCATTCCATGCCACGTGCTCCCAGCACAGTGCGTGTGCCACATTTCCTCTCCTGGGGCTTGGAGAGCTCAGGGAACAGCTGAAACCGCAATGGGATGCAGAGTGGAGCCTCTAAGAACAGTGTTGCAGCCACATTCCCTCCTCTTTGCTGTGCTTTGTACTCCCTCAGACACCTCTGCTTAAGCTGTGTTGTTTCACCAAAAGAGGAGCGGGTTTTTGGGGTGGTGGCTGCCTTTTCACCCCCAGGCAGATCCCAGGGGCACAGAGGAGATGCTGAAAGGGTCAGTGTGCAGGCAGTGTGGTGCTGCTGGGAGTGCAGAGCTGGCCCTCAGCAGAGTTGGGTTTCACCCCTCCCCAGCTGAAAAAAAGGGTTGGAAAGCTTTCTGGAAAGAGTGAGTTTGCAAAGGAGAAGTTTGGATATGGCAAGAGCAGTCAACTGGCACCTTTTGTGTTTTGTATTGCTGTACCAGCTCTGGGATGTCCCAGATTGGTGCAGGCACAGCCAAAGGGCAGCTCTTACCTGAGACCTGAATGTGATCCAGGCAATCCTGCAAAAGCATCAGCTTGGAAAGTGGGCACTGCCTTTGAGGTGCTGGCAGAGCTGCTGCCATTCCAGTCTCCTAAATGATTCCAGGAGGATGCACAGTGACTCCTCAGTGATTTGTGTCTCAGAACTGCCCTCGCACCTAAACACAGCACAATTAAAACGAAATCTTCTCCTATTCCCTAAAGCAAAACACAGCACTCATCTGAAATACGATGCAGAGTGATTCTCTGGGAGAAGAGTTTCCATTGGAAAATATCTTGGCTCCCAACCAGCCCTCTGTGAAGGAGTTGTAGAGGACAGCTCGTTATTGCTACCTGGGTGATTTTGTGCAGGAGGAATGTTAACATGAGCAGGAGTTGGTGAAGCCATTAGTCAGGATCCCATCTCAGCTCCTTCACTGCACAGTAAAAAGAAGATTCCCTGTCCTCCCAGACTCTGGAGGTGACTGCAAGTAGAGAGCCACTGCCATGAGCAGAGTGGCGTTGGCCAGAGATTCATAAGTAATGAATTAAATCTGTGCAGAGCAAAGGTTTCTATCGGAGTGTGGGAACATTATTTTACTCCTACGGAGGGAAAACATGAAGTCACTGGCTTTATAGACTGAGCTCTGCAACCTCTGATTGCATGGATTGGTGCAAAGTTTGGATCAGAAGTCTTTAAAAATTTAGTGTAGACAAAACTGAGGTGGGAAAACAAAAGCTAGAAGAGGCCAAGGGTTAGGCTTTGTGAGTCTCTGAGTTGTGTTAAGAGAATTCACTGTAGCTGGTATCTGTGGTGGATTGTGTTCCTACAGCAGTAAGGAAGGGTTTCACTTAAGGAAAGTTGAAAGGCAAAGTGCTGCCCCTGCGTGCAGGAAAGCTCTGTAGGGCATTGCACAGATCAGGCAGCACCGTGGAGACAAAGCTCCAGCTGTCTGGGTGGCACTCGAGGTTCTGCTAGGCTGACACAACACAATTCTCGAGGTTTAATTGAGAGGGAAGACACACCCTGTTTTCTGCAGGGAGTGCCAGGAGCATCCCTGGTTCCTGAATCTGTGTTTCATACAGCACGAAAGAATAATTCCAGGAGCCCAGCAGCCAGACCCTGAACTCTGAGCTCCAAAGCCCTCGCTGTGCTCCCTCTTGTCACTCCCTGCATCCAGTAATTAGCCGTTTCTTGGAAAGCTCTGTGCCTCTCCAGTGCTTGCAGGATGGTGAATTGTCAAAGTAGCAATGTCACTGGTCTTGGATAGTTGAATTTCTGATTACATGCACAGATTGAATCTGATACAGCCACAAATTTAAGTTGCATTAACTTGGATTTGCTTTGCTTTGTGTGTAGTGCCCCGTGCTGTGCAGCCAGGCAAATGGGAGTATTTCCCTCTGGCATAATTTAGTCTTTGCAGCAATTAAAGGGTTAATTACAGCTGGCTATCAGATCCCTAAAGCAAGCCAGCAGAGCCCACTGCTGCGCTCTGTCTTCCTGTGGATTAGCCAGACACATCCAAGTCTTGATGCCATAACTTCAGAGAGAGCTGGGAGAGTTTGGAAATTTATCTCCAGCACCCCCACTCCCACGGGACCCACAGCTTCCTCAGAAGCAGATCCACTCTAGCTGCTTGGGAAAGACATTTCATAAGTCATGGGAAGATCTTTTCATGGAATCACTGAAAGATTTAGGTTGGAAAAGACCTCCAAGCTGATTGAGTCAAGCCTGTGGTGGATGCCCATTTCGAGGATGGGCAGCCCAGCTCTGGATCCTCCTCTTGCAGGTGACTGCTCTGATCAGCACCACGGAGCTCCTTTTCCTCCCTGCGCAGGCAGACCACAATTCCTCCATTCCCACAGAGCAGGGAAGAGGCACTGGAGCTGGTGTTCCATCTCCTGGCTTGCTCTGCAGCTCCTGCAAGCTGCTGGGTTCTGCAGCAGCCATGGAGAATGTGTGCAAGGCCAGGATTTGCTTCCCTCTGTCCTTCTCCCCTGTGCAGTCAGAGAAGTGCAGTGCTTACCTCGGTTTGGGAAGAGAGCCGAGCTACTGGGGGCAGTGTTGTCTAAGAGCTGGAGCACAGGGGGAAGCAGGACTCCTTTTGTTTTCAGTTTGACCCTGGTGGTGTGGGCTGGGCTGTCAGGGATTCCTCTGCATCCCTCTCTCTGGCTGAGCGATGGGGCTGGGGCTTCACTGCCTCGTGAGAGTATTGTCCTCGTTATTTATGGGAATTCATTTCTTATGGAGCGCCTCAGCGCTTGGCTGCTGGATAAATGCCCTGGATTTGTAATTCAGACTTGCCTGGTGCTCTGCCATCCTCGTGAGGAGGCAGCAAAACATGTTGTAGCAGCTCTTGGGAAGGTGAATCTTCAGGGTGAGCACGGTAAACATCAGGGCAGCAGAACAGAGATGTGGACTCACTTTGACAGCTTCATTGGTACCCTTGTACTGTTGGTCATGACTTCCTCCCTCTGCTGGTGCTTCAGCCTCTTCTTCCTCATCCTCCAAACCAAACCCTGCTGGAGCCAGCAGGATCCCACTGTGCTCCCATAGCTGGAGAGCCATTCATTTTGCTTTTAAAGCATCTGAAAGAAAAGTTTCTTTTCTGCCCAATTTGTATTTTTTGTTTAGGGCAGAATCATCAGTTTCCTAAGCAGAGACACCTAGGCCCAGATGGGGAGTCAGCGTTGTCTCAAGTGCAAGGGAGGAGCTCCTGAGAGGAATGTGGCTGCATTTCAGTATTCCCACCGGAGTTTGAGGCAGGGATGGCTCCAGTCCTCCTTCTGGCTGCAACTCTGCTTTTACACTTGTTTCTTTTAGCATCTTTGGGTCCTGGTTCTGGCTGGCTGACAGGCTGTGTGACAGCAGAATCACGGAATAACAGAATTGTTAAGGTTGGGGAAACTGTCTAAGATCGTTGAGTCCAACCGTTCCCCCAGCACTGCCAAGGCCACCACTAATCATATCCTCAGTCATTTCTTGGACACCTCCAGGGATGGGGACTCCATCACCTCCCTGGGCAGCCCCTTCCCCTGCTGGACAACCCTTTCATGAAGAAATTCTTGCTGATGTCCACCCTGACCCTCCCCTTCCTGTTTTTCAGCTGGGTAAGGCTGTAAGAGCTCCGTGCACAGAGTAAGGGAGGTGCCTGAGGTCACACAGAGAGCTTGTGTCTGAGCCCAGCCCTGAGCCCTGCTGTGCTCTGAGGTGCAGCTGAGTGTGACAGACATGTGGGTTTGCACGTGGGGCTGGTGTGGTGGGAAGGTCCTGATGTTGTGGGAAGGTCCTGCAGCCTGAGGTGATGGGCTGGGGCTGCACATGGATAGAGCTGCATCCTCTGCCCTGTCCTGGTGCCAAGGGCAGCACAGCATGGCTGAGATGTGGATTGGGAATAGCAGCAGTGGTCACTGCATCCCTCTGCCTCCCTGGGAAGAGCTGGCCCTGCTCCTGGTGTCCTGGAGGTCTGGACAGAGACTGTCCCTCCATGGTGACCTCCAGGTAACAGGATTCATTCAGTGTGACAAGGGAAGTGACATTTCATCATAGATCTGTGCCAGGGTTCTGGATTAATCATTGCTGCATTTAATGAGTTGTAACTCAAAGCTAGAGCTGTCCACATCACCTGAGGACTCTGCACAGCAGAGCAGTGGGGATCAGGTGCTGGCACAGCTCTGCTGCCCAGAACTGGGGCTCCCAGGAGGCGTGAGGGAATGGAGGCAATGGTTAATAGGTAGGATGGAGTTAATAATTCACTGAATTCCTCAGCTACAAACTCTCTCCTCAGTGTTTTTTCTGGTGCTGTTGCTGGAAAGGAAATGGGGGTATGTGAAGCAAAACCACACTTAACAGCTCACAGTAGCCCTGGTGTGTGCAGGATTTCTTGCCTTGTGCTGAGGGTGGAGCTCCCCTCTGAGAGGAGACGCTTGGGTGATCTGGTAGAGCTGAGCACTGCTGGGATATTTGATATATCTGCACCTTTCACTCTGGATACCTGGGACAGGCCCTGGAGGAGGAAGTGTTTGGCCTTTCACCTGCTTGAGACCCAGGAAAGATCTATATTTTTCTCACAGTAGTCAATCACCAGCAACTCAGACAAAAGTGGCAGAGCTTACCTTAATTAATAAAATAGCAAGGATGCAATTATTTACAAGAGTCCAGCTCTGCCAGCCAAAACAGGAGTCAGCTACCTCTCGTAAGTCTTGAGATGAAAAAGAAACCAAAGAAGGCCAAATGTTGGTGCCTTCTGTGTTTTGAGCCTGAACTCCCATGTAGGAGACATCTGGAGGCATCTGTACCTCTCACTGAGGAGATACAGAGGAGTAAGAGATTTCAACAAAATAGAAGGGAAAAGTAGAGATTATAATTCAATGTCAGGGAACCCACCACTTCTTTTAGGACAAGACTGAGTGTGTCTTCTAATTCTTCTTTTTGGGGTAAAGATGTGTCATGTAGAGCCACAGGATCAGGTACAGGAGGTTTTCACACGTGAATGAAAAATACCCCAGTTGGTGTTAGTCATGCTGCAGAGTGTGTTAGCAGTTCAACAATGGCCTTAAACACCGAGTGGGATCCAATTTAAACCCATAAAAGTGAGGAAGTCTGGACTTGGAGCCTGTTCTTCTACCTGTGTACTCAGCCGTGCGTGGAGTAGCTGTGGCATAAACAGCCCAGGAAGGTGTTGGGATTTCTTTTTACTCCATTAAACAGTTGTCATTTGTTTCCAAGGGTTTGATTTTATTGCTCCTCCTGTTTCACCCAGCAGGAAATTAAAAAAAAAAAAAAAAAAAAAGCAGCCCAACACACAAGAAACAGATTCAAATTTTTATTTTTTGTAGGAGCTGGGGCTCCAGGTTGCTTCACAAAAATCTCTTAATGTCTGATGATTCTGAATGTAATAAAAATAGATGAAATCCATGCTCAGGCCTCTGAGGTGGTGATCTTACAGGTCTTTTCCAACCATGGTGATTCTATCATTTGCCTTTTTGTGTTAAGTACAAAACTTTCTGCAGTTACAGCCCAGGCTGAGCATGGACAAAAGATGGTTAACTTGCTTCTAGTGTTTTCCTGTCCCTCTTCCCGTCCCTGGAAGTGTCCAAGGCCAGGTGGAATGGAGCTCTGATGTGTGGTGGAAGGTGTCCCTGCCCGTGGCAGGGGGTGGATTTGGGGGGATTTTTAAGGTTCTTTCCAACGCAAACCATTCTGTGATTCCACAATTCCCTTCATCCGCTGTCATCCTCAGCGTCATCCCTGTACCCTGCAGGAGCTGGGGAGCTGCCCTCCCTGTGGGGCACCCAGATGTCCTCCAGAGCCACCCTGTGCCCTCCTGAGTCCATCCTGGGCTGTCAGAAGGCTCTCAGCCTTGTGGTCGCTGTGTGTGCAGCCTGTGCTCTCCGGGGCTGCTCTGCCTGGGAAGCTCTCGCCAGACAGGGCAGGAGACAGGCAGGTCTCGGAGTTTTCTTGGCAGGAGGGTGTGGAAAATGTTGGAAAGGAAAAATGGAGCTCAGGCAGTCTGCAGCCCTGTCTGCCTCAGGATCAGAGGCCGGGGAGCTCTGCTCCTCCATCCCTGTGTGTTCCCTGCTCTGCTCCCAAAGCCTGCGTGCTCCCAATTTGATTTTATTGTGGGGAAAACAGTAGCTCTTTGATAGCCTTTCAAAGGATAAGATGGGACAGACAGAGCAGTTATTGGGAAAAGCCTTGGGGTCTTTGTGTTCCTGACCCCAGAGTGACACAGCAGTGACACAGCAGTGCCCAGTGTGGGTTGGTGCTGTTGGAAGAGGCACTGCTGGGCAGTGATCCCAGCATGACTGAGCTGAAAAGGGACCTGTTCTTCTTTTGGTGCATGACCCAGGAGCTTTTCTGACCACAGGTGGCCAGGCCGTGGTTCTCCTGTGTTTTCCCACCCTGGGCTGGATGACAAGGTGGAGTCTGGTCACAGGTTGGACTCGATGGGGTTGGAAGGCTTTTCCAACCAGAGCAGATCACGGATCAGAGTCATCCTCCCACCAGCAGCATTGTGGAGGGTTCAGCTCTTGCCCTTGGCCATGCCTTTTCCTCGTGCCCTGGTGATCCTTTTTGCTGTGTGAAGCTGAGCTGTGCTGCTGGGTTACACCTCGGAGCAGAGGCTGTGGTGGGTTACATAATCCCCGTGCACAGAGCCTGCTGCAGTGAGCCGAGTCAGGAATGACCTCTTGGATCTGAGAGGAAGAGGGGTGCTATGGAAACCTAACTTATTATTATATGGGAACGAAATTTATTATTTTGCTCTTCTGCCTAAGTTTGTGATTACACCATGGAGCAATTTTTAGCCTTGGCAAGAAGGTGGTTTAGCGTAAGACTAAAGACGTAGCTTAACTCAGTGTCTGCTGTAAATCCTGAGAGCGATGGTGAGTCTGAGAGAACTGGGCAAATTCTCATCTGCCAGCAGAGCTGATTGATGACTGTCATCCTCCTTGACGTTGCTGTGGTGTCCAAAGTTTACCAAGGATGTTTACCAAAACCTTGCAGAGTGTCTGTGTGGAGCCTGGGGAGGGGTCAGGCTGCATTTCCATGTCATGCTGTTCCAAGCCTGCTCTGGGAGCCTTCCAGTCTGGTGCTGGGCACAGAGCACACAGCCTGCCCCAGCTCCTGGGGGCACCCTGGCTGTACCATTGGATTTGTCTTGGCCTTGCCTTGGTGTTTCCTTGCTCTTCTTTCCCTTTTAAACAAAGCAAATTTGCCGGTGGTTTGTGTGCACCGCGACCAGCCTCTTACACAATCGCCCTCGTGGCTTTCTGAAGAACAGGGGAGAGTAATTTTGGATTTAATCATTAAACTGAGGCACAGTCCAAGACAGTTGCCTGAACCTGAAGTGAAGCATCTCCCCAGAGACTCCTCAGCCAGCACTGTCAGTGTTTGGGTCACCCTGTGCTGGGGAGGGAGCTCAGCCTTGGGCTTCTGTTTTAACCAATGTGAAGTGAAACAACAACAAAATCAATCTGTTTTACTGTAGGAACAAAATCGATGGACTGTAAGGGCTGTGACATTCTCTTTTTAAGACATTTGTGTCAGCTCCAGGGACATCTGCCTTTGTGGATCTCTCACGGTTCATTTGCCCTTTCTTGGACATTGTGTGATGTGTGGGGACTTTGGGTGTTAGACTCACCTGTGCTAGCAGTAAACACCTGTAGTTCAGGTGAATTGTCACAGAACCTGTGTGGAGAACTTCAGAAAAACCCTGAGTTGAGGAAGATTTAAGGTGACTAATTAAGGAAAGATTTCTGAGAGGAAGAATCAGCACCAGTGTCAGTCCCAGCATGTGCTTGTGTGGGGAGTTGGCAATAATTTAATATATTTTATATTTTTAATAGTTCCTGTATTTTCTGTACATATTGACCGGAAGGAGAGGTCTCTTGGCTTTGCATATGCAAAGGAAAAGAGAAGAAGCAGCACAAACATGGCCCATGAAGCCAGCTCAGCCTTACTCTGAGGTCTCCAAGGGGATGGAGTGTTTCCCAGCCTTGTTCTGGTCCCATACACGAGGGACTGGCCAACCCTGGCTGGCTGAACCACAGCCTGGGATGCCTTACCAGCCTGTGGCAGAGGGAGAAATCAAACTGGGGACTCTGGGATGTGCCCTGTCCTTGTCAATGTGAGGAAGAAATCAGGGGAAAATGTGTCACAAAAACTGCAGGGAAGGGCTGCTTGCCAGAGAGATGGAATAATTAAAGAAAAAGGGTGCCTGTAGTAGAAGGAAAAATGCTGATTGTGAATCATCAACTGTCCGTGACTTTCCTGCTGTAAAAGGTTGAATGGTCCAGGCTGTGTATTTGTGCTGGCAGTGAGAGATCTCTACAATAACAGCCGTACCCTGTTTAGCTTTGCTACTATTTGGAGGAGCTGTGCCAGGACTTATTGGAATCCCCCAGGCAGGCGTTTAGAAGATCTTTTAAAATTGGTGGGGCTGTGGGATCAGAAACCCTTGCTTGGTCTCCAGAGAAATTGGCTTTGTTTAAAAACAAAATCCACAGTAGGATGCTGAAGTGTGTGAGATGTTTCGTGTGGCAGCGTTTAATGGGATCAGGAAAGGGATACCTCCCAGTAGTATTTGCAGGTATTAAATCATTAAGAAGATTAGCAGAGTTGCAAGACCTTTTTTTTTTTCCCCTCTAGATGGTTTATTCCACATAATGATGTTCTTATAAAAGGATTAGAGGCATTGGTCCTATGAGAGAAGGGAGCAGGCACCGTCCTGATCCTCCCTTTAAGACAGGACCTGTAGTCTGAAGTGAATGGGATGATTTTTTCTCTGATTCCTCCCAGAAGAATCCCAAAATCATGGAATGCTTTGGGTTGAAGGGGACCCTGAGCTGCAGCAGGAGCCCTTTGGGGCACAGGAGGCTCTGCAGGGCTGCAGAGGAGCTGCACAGGAGCTCTTTTACAGCCAGCACAGACAAGCCCAGGAGGGTCTGACAGAGCCAGAGGTCAGAGGTAAATTGTTCTTGTCACTCTGGGCAGGTGGAGATCAGCCCAGGCCAAGGGGAAGAGTTGAGCCGAGGGGAGCAGTGGAAAGCAGGTTATCTCGAGGTCAGCTGCATCTTTCCAGGATAAGCTGATGACTTGATTGAAGCATTCTTCCACAACTCTTTCCAGGGATCTGTGCTTTGGTCTCCACCCCATACCTCCAGATATGTTGCAGAGAGGATTTCTCAGCCCCTGATATTTGGCAGAAGTGTGGACAATTATTTGTCTCAGGCAGATCATGTTAAAGCTTTGGCTCTCTCCTATCTGGAGGTTAAGTTTCTGAAGGAATGGGTAGGAGAATTGGATGTGCAAGTCCTGCTGAACCCAGGAGATCCAGAGCCTTCTTTTCTGCAGTGTCAGGCTTGTGTCATTCCAGCTGTGTCACTGGTGAGGAGTCACTTGTGCCACGTGAATCCTTGGAGTGTTGAGGGACTGTTAGATCCCTTAATGTACAACACATTGTGGGACTGGGTGGATCCCTGGATGGGGCTGCTGGCCAGGGTGGGTCCAGAGGAGGACACTGAGCAGGCTTCTGTGCACAGTCCTCCAGAAAGAACCAGAAATGTGCATCACCTGCACGTGATCTGACTTGAGAGTACTCCGAAATATAGATTTAGATGGGATATTGGGAAGAAATCCCTCCCTGTGAGGCCCTGGCACAGGGTGCCCAGAGAAGCTGTGGCTACTCCTGGATCCCTGGAAGTGTCCAAGGTCAGGCTGGACAGAGCTTGGAGCACCCTGGGACAGTGGAAGGTGTCCCTGCCCATGGCAGGGGGTGGCACTGGATGGGCTTTTAGGTCCATACCAACCCAAACCTTTCCAGTGTTCCATGATCTTTTGCAGGGAACGAATGAGTTTTTGTCTCCCAAACCTGTTCAGGTCTTCTAGAGGGGCAGCTGAGGCCTGAACAAGCTGCTCCTTTCCCTCTGTACCTACTCTGGGGCCTCTGAACATGAGCGTTTTTGAAGCAGAAATATTCTGACTGCAGCACAGAAGACTTTCTAATGGTAAAAGGAAGCAGCCCAACCACACACATTATTAATGCCAGAAACATGCAAATGGCTTTTGTACGGGAACCAGCAGCTCTATATTGGGTTCTAATTGGGTTTTGTTTTCAGAAGGAAGATGTTTAAGGTTCTGTGCTGAACATGCTGCAAAAACATTGAGAGCAGAGCCCTCCAACCCAAACAAGCACATTTGAAAAAAGCTGGGGGAGCTGGGATCGGTGTCAGCACCAGCACTGGGGGATTGGGGAAACCTGTCCTTTGGCCTCTTCAGGCCAGATCCCTGTGCTCTGTCTATGCCTGGCTCTGGGGTCTGCCCTGCCCTCAGATTTACAGCACATCTCATCAATCAGAGCTGCTGCTTGAGGAATTCCTTGAGTGTTTCTGTTCCAGTAGGGATCCGTGGGCCTGACTTTGAATTATGGAGCCTTTGTGCTAGGGAGATGTTTACAACAAAACGGTGACTTGGAAGCCCTTTCTCCCACGGAATCCTGGAAATCCTGTTATCTCAAGCTTCAGGAGGAACCTCTGCATGGAGACCACCCAGGACTCAGAGCTACCTGTCACCAGAGTACCTCTGCTCCCCTGTGTTCCTGCAGGGAGAATGAAATTCAGCCCAGGTTGAGCCCTGGTCACCTGGAATGCCTTGATCTCCCAACACAGCTGTGGAACAGCAGAGATGGAGATGTCCTCATCAGCAAAGCTCCTGGCCACACTCATGGTGTCTGAAGCCTGGTGGATAGCAGAGTTTTACCCTTGTTTCTGCTGGGAACAGCCTCCTGAGGTTCTGCAGGATTCTCCCTGGTGCTGCCAGACTCAATTCACTCCTCTTCCTGCTGCTGGTTCAGACTGCTGAGTGTTTCCTTCCTCACCTGGAGCTGTGTCTGCACCCACTGCTCTTTGTGTTCCTGCTTTCCTTCAGAGGCTTTTTTTGTTTAAATTTTGAGCATCAGGTGCATTTTTATCGTATTTGGTTTCTGCCAGTTGGTGATCACTGCACGAGGAGAGGACAATGTCCCTGTTCTGTCACCTGCCCCACGGCCAGACCAGATGAGTCCCCAGCAAACCAGTTTAACCAGCAGACCTGTAGCTTCCTCTCTTCTTCAGACCACAGTGGGAAGCAGCTCCTTTTGCTGCAGAGGGCTGTGACAGATGCTGCTTTTCAGAGGTGATGGAGAAACACCCTTTGTCCTTGTCTCTCCAGGGATTTCCTTTGTCACAAGGAAGGAAACACAAGAAACAAGTGTTTTCTTTAACACAAGAAAAAATTGGACACCTGGAAGAAATGCAGCCCCCTGAGCCCACCTAAAAGAGACCTCAGAGAGGGGATGTGAGTCCCCATGGCAGCAGTGGGAGCCTGGGTCTCTCCTGGCTCTGGGGGAGGGCAGGGGAGCTGGGCAGTAAGATGTGGCTAGACTGGACTAGGCAGCAAGATGTGGCTGGAGCAGAGCTGGGCAGTTAGATGTGGCTGGAGCAGAGCTGGGCAGTTAGATGTGGCTGGAGCAGAGCTGGGCAGTTAGATGTGGCTGGAGCAGAGCTGGACAGTGGGATGTCACCAGAGCAGACTGGGCAGTGAGATGTGACCAGAGCAGGGCTGGACAGTGAGATGTGGCCGGAGCAGAGCTGGGCAGTGAGATGTGACCAGAGCAGAGCCACACTCCGGGCAGGAGCTGGCCCAGCGTTACATAACGCACCAGAGACACGTTCAAGTGATTAATTTGAGGCTCTGGCAGCCGCTTCCCTGTAATAATATTTTAAACATTACTTTTCCACTGGCCCCTGCCAGCGATCGTTATTTTGCGCTGTGGAGGCTGTAAAATTTCACTTCAAGGATGGGTTTCACTCCCGTTACAAAATGTGTCTGGAATGTGCAGATGTTTCCTTCGGGGAGTAGGGAGCCAATGGGCTCTAACACATCAGCCCTGCGGGGAGGGCTGTTCAGCCCTATTCACAAAATCCCAAACAAACACACACACTGAGCCCCACGGAGCTGCACCGAGCTGGGCATGGAGCTCCCAGCCCTGGGCATGGAAGATCCAGGGGCTGCTGGAGCTCAGGAAGGTTCCAGGCTGGGCTGGGCACAGAGGGGTCACTCAGTGGGTTTTTGCACAGTGCCACATGTCCCTGTTTGCTGGAAAAATTAGGGAAACCTTGGCTTGCTGGGTGCAGATAAGGTGGCTTGGAATGACGTGATCTCTGAGGTGCCTTCCAACCCAAACCATTCCAGGATTCTGTTGGTTTTGAACTGGAAGAGTGCAGGGTTAGATGGGATATTGGGAAGAAGTTCTTTACTCAGAGGGTGGAGAGGCCCTGGCCCAGATTCCCAGAGAAGCTGTGGCTGCCCCTGGATCCCTGGAAGTGTCAAGGCCAGGCTGGACAGGGCTTGGAGCAACCTGGGACAGTGGAAGGTGTTGGGATTGGAACTGGATGAACTTTAAGGCCCCTTCCAACCCAAACCATTCTGTGATTCCATAATTAACATCCCACAGGTACCCAAGGGTTGTGCATGTCAAGGACAAAGCAGCTGATACTGATGTGCCAGAATTAGAGAAAATGGCAAGATGGGATTTAATTGCGCAAAAAAATAGTGTGATGGAGAGCGGAGAACGCTGAAAATTGCTTTGTATGGAGCAGCTTCAAATTAAGGAGCTTCAAATTAAGGCTGCAACCATCCCTGAGGGATATATGATGGTGCTGGTCCTCTTTTTATAGGAAGCTACAGGAGAGCACTAATTTTTTTAATTCTCTGATTTTCTCTTTCCTTATCATCTTCGCTGCAAGGAAGGAGAGAGCAAAGCCTTGGGGCATCAGGTCCTTAAAGAGGAGCCCTGCAAGGGTTTTCCATGGACACAGGGAAAGCTGCAGAGGGATTTTTGAGAGCCTGGAGGGACAGGCCAGGGAGGAATGACTTCACATCAATGGAGAAAGGGTTAGATGGGACACTGGGGAGAAATTCCTCCCTGTGAGGGTGGTGGAACACTTGCAGGGCACTTGCTGCCCAGGGAAGCTGTGGATGCTCAAAACTCTGCCTCTGGCATTGTGAGAGTCTGGATGAGAAGTGGAAGCTCTTATGGAAAATAAATACACAAGATAGGAAAGAGAAATGTTTGTTGTGCTGAGTGTGGGCTCAGCTCAGGCCTGTTGAATATTGATAAGCAAAAGAATCTTAAGAAAGAGTCTGTGTCCAGCAAGGTTGGGAAGAATAGAGTTTTTCAAGTATATTGGGAATTACTGGAATTAGATGATATTAGTCTGTTAATAGATGAACATGGTCAAATTATCAATGAAAATACAGAAAAGGCAGGACTGCACAGTAAATATTTCTGTTTTCTATTTGGAAAAGAGCCAGGTGATGTATTTGTATCATATGAGGATGATGAAACACTTTCCACTCCAACAGTAACCGAGGAGGATGTTAAACAGCTGCTATTAATGTTAGACCTTCTTAAACCAGCAAGTTCAGATATTTTGCATCCAAGAATGTTAAAAGATCTGGCTGAAGAGCCCTCCGGGCTATTAATGTTCACTTTTAATGGAATTTTGTGCCTTAGGGAGATTCCCAGGGACTGGATCAAAACAAACATGGTGCCAGTGTTAACAGACGTTAACTGGGGTGGTACAAACCTTCATTAGCCCAATGTCCTGATTTTCTATCCCAGTGAGAAACAGTGCAGTGCCTAGCATGGCATTAGCTAAAAATTAAAGGGGACAGTGTAATTAGTGGCAGTCAACATGGAAAATCCACTTATGGAAAATAGATCTCCCAAACCTCTGCCTTTTAAGTAAGTTTGCAGATGGAGGAGCAGAAGATGCTGACGTTGATGTAATACACATCTCACTTCTGCAAGAAGTCAGAATTTGAATTCTGAGTCAAATTTTTGAGTTTGACTCAATGTCACATGTATTTGTCAGGAATTGGAATGAAAAAAATCAACACTGCAGATATTAAAGGGATTAAACACTGCCTTCAGGATGTTTCATAGAATGATAGACTTGACCCAACCGATTATTTGGGTTGGAAGGTGCTTTAAAGCCCATCCAGTTCCAACCCCCTGCCATGGGAAGGGACACTTCCCACTGGGTCAGTTTGCTCCAAACCCCATCCTACCTTTAGGTCCCTTGCAAGCCAGCCCTTTCAATGATTCTCAGGGTGTTTATGTGAGATGGGAGCATTCTCTAGAGGCTGGGAGCTGCCTGCTTGGGCTCAGTGCAGGAATTGATGTGAGGACTCTGATGACTTGCAGCGTTTGAGTTGTTGGGATAAACCATGGAAAGCAGCCCTGACATCAGGACTGCAGGGAAAACACAACTGGGTTGTGCTGCAGCCTTGCTCTGGGTGGCCTGAGCAGGCTGCACTTTGCTTTTTGCTCCCAGCTCTCCTGGTTTGGGGATTTTCTGGGCTCTGAACTCAGGGCTGTGCTCAGCATTATTGTTTTCACAGAGCAGCACCATTTATTTTGGCTATTTTTATACATATCAGGTACTAATCTGACTGCCCCAAATCCATGAGTTTTCTCTCTGGGGAGGAAGAAAATAAGTCAAGGGGGTCATCAGCTCTCCAGCACAGGCCTGTGTGCAAAATCAGCAGCACAAAGTTGGTCTCCATCACTGACAAAGCCCTGGACCTGAATGGGTCTTCCTTTCTTCTTGTCCTTTTCCCCATCAGCAATTTTCAGGGAACATCCCATGCTGGAGCTGAAGGATGTTGGTGAGAGCCTGAAACAGGGAGACTCTTAAATGAAATGTTGTTGGTAAAACATATTGGAGATGAAAATCAAGTGGCAGACAGGGGCTAAAATAGACACAAAACTGTTTTTCTCAAGCAACCACCCAGGAACTTGGAAAACTTGGAGGTGTTGGAGGGGGCTGTTAGCTAAAGGTTGAACAGATTGGGGCTGTCAGCTGTGAAAGGGAAAGGTTTGAGGAGCATTATCTCAATGGAAGGGACAGTCCAGGTCTGGGGACAGGGAGGGTGAGAAGCTGGTGCTGGCAGGTCTGTGTGGAGCCAGGCTGGTGCCATCCCCATCCATGTGCTCCGTGTGCCTGCAGAAGGAGCTGGGGGATTTGGGAGCAGGATCTGGAGCTCAAACTTTTGAAAGGACTCAGGAGGAAACAGCCCTGAAACCTTTCAGTTTGGTCTGCTCAGCTTTGTGCTTCCCCAGCAGTGGGAGGTCCAAAGCAGGACGCAGAGGCAGTCAGGGACACGGTGACAGTGTCCTTCATCCACCCTGTGGCTTTGGCCATGAGACTTTCCTGTGTGTCCTCTGGATGCACTCTGCTCGCTGTGTTTGCTTTACCTGCCACGAGAGGCTTTGCCTGGTTGCTGGTGTTCCTCCTGAATCCTCAATCCTTCCTGAACTCCGGTTGGACAGGGCTTGGAGCAGCCTGGGCTAGTGGAAGGTGTCTCTGCCCATGGCAGGAGGTGGAACTGGATGGTTTTTATGGTCCTTTCCCACCCAAACCATCCCAGGATTCCCTGATTATCTGTTTTGCTGCTCTGGCTTTGTTTTCCCTGTGTTTGTGCTGCTGTGCTGGTGCCTGACAATGCAGAGTGTTCCTGTGTGACAAATGGGAGAATTATTTCCCAGCTGTTTGAAGAAATTGCTTTTGATCTGATCCTGCCTTATCAGTCTCACTTTCTCTCAGCTGGGTTGTGCTCTGAATTCAGCTCGGAAGTGGCAAGGAGGTTTTTACAGCTCTCCCCATGTTGTGGAGGATCAGGCAGTCCCTGCTTTGTGCCTCTCGTTCTGTATCAGTGATGCCCAAATTGTTCTCCCATTCCTTCTGGGATACAAAACCCAGAAGGTTTCCCAGGAACAGGCCATTCAGACTTTACCAGTGTTTGCAAAGGGGACATGTGCTTTGGAGAAGACTTTGTGGAGTTCTCCATGTACCTTGGCTCCAGCTCTCGTGTCAGCTCAGTGACACATCCCTGTGATCAGTCCAGCATTCTCCTGAGCCTCCTGCATCCTGTGAGCCCTGCCTGCGGCTCCTTTCTTGTGTCCTGCAGAATTTACAGTGCTAGGACTAAACAGCTTTGGGGTTTTATTATTTCTCACATCCCTAGAGGACAGCTGTCCAAGGAAAAGCCTCGCTTATAAAATAAATACAAATTGAGTAACAAAAAATCAGGATGCAAAGATTATCTATGCCATTCCCTGTCTCAGTGGTGAATTAATATCAGCAATACCTAAACATTTATTGAAAACTCTTCACTTTGTGAAAGGAAGATTAAGCACTGAGTAGCTCAGCTGTGTAATCCCTAAATTATAGCTTCCAGAGGGCTCCCTTTTTATGGTAAAATCAAATGTCCCTGGGCTTCCAACATGCTGACTTGGAAACATGCTGGGTTTTCAGGAGACCAGAGCTGGGCATTGGAATTGCTCAGTGTTGGCACAGACAGGGGGGAAGAAGTGGGGAAAGCAGTTGAATTTGGGCTGCAGGCATCCTAACAGGATCTGCTTGAGCTCTGCCACGTGTGCTGGGAAGATAGTTGGATTTATCACATCTTTGGTTGCTCTGCAGACTTTCCATGAAACAAATGTGTGTTTGCAGGGCTGACATTTCCCTGGCTGGAGCTGCAGACAGCTCGTTTACGTGCGGCGCTAATTACGGACATCAGCTCGGTTTCAGTGTTTGGGTTTGCTGCTCTCCCAGGCTGGAGGTCCTCACTGTTGCCATCCTTTGCCGTGGTGTCGCAGGGCTGGGTGATGCCTGAGGTTTCTTCCTTGTTTTGTGCCACATGAAGTCACCTCTTGGCAGTCAGGGAAGGACCATGGCCGGTGCCAGCTCCTGGTCAGTGCCAGCCCTGGTCAGTGCCAGCTCCTGGTCACTCGGGTGGCTCAGAAGGTGGGAGGGACCTCTCATAGCAATGGCCACCCCTGCATCCATCTCCCTGTCCCACTGGAGCACCTTCCTGACCTCCCTGGTGACATCCCAGTGCCCCCCTGGCCTTCAGCTGTGTTGTTGGGGATGAGGAGATGAGGTTAGCTCAGTCTAAGAATAACTCATAAGAGGAGCTGAGCTGCAGGTCCTGGATCCTTGGAGCTCCTCCCAACTCCCTGGCCAGGGGAGAGGGACAGAGAACACGATGCCATCGCCCCCAGGATGGCCCTGCCAGAGCATGACGTCGCTGCATGAGGTAACACATCCCCTTTGTTCCAGTGGCTCCATCCCTGCTCTGGCTCCAGCTCCATATTTGGGAAAGTCTGCAGAAAGCTGCTGGCTGCAGGGATCTGAGGAGCTGCTCCTGGAGCCACAGCTGCTCTGCAGACAGCTCCCACCTGGAGGGAGGGCTTGTTCTGACCCTGGGGGGAGTGCTCTGGCCAGGGTTGGGATGCCCAGGGTGTGGTTGGGATGCCCTGGCCATGGTTGGCATGCTCAGACCATGGTTGGGATGCCCTGGCCATGGTTGGCATGCTCAGACCATGGTTGGGATGCCCTGCCTGTGCATCCTGCAGGTCCTTGCAGCCTCACCCCCTCTGCCCCAGGGATGAGGCATGGGCACAGGAGCAGAGGGAATGTCAGAGGGACTGTGTCACTTTTTTCCCTGTTTCTCAGAGCACAGGCTCTCACAGCCCCTGTTCTTGAGCTGTAAAGAGCCCATGACCCCAAACGTGGATTTACTCCTGCAAATCCAAGGGTTTTGTGCTGGTGCTCAGGGAGAGGCTTGAACAGGCTGAGGCAAGGCAGTGAGGTGAGGGCAGATTGGGAGTGCTTTGCTCTCTTCAGGAGAGCACAGAGTGTACAGAACATGGCAAAGATGCTCATCTCGCCTTGCATTTCTTATCAACAATCAGGATTTTGCCGTTGGAAAAAAAACATTCCATTTTTAGATGAATTTTTGTGAAAAAGTCTTTTGGGGCAAATTCCTCAGAGAGAGCCAAGGACTTGGGCCAGCATTTGAAACCCGTAAATTTAAAATGAACAAATAAATTGTCATCGTGCTGTGACAGCCTCGGGGAGATGAGGGTGCTCACAGCTGCCTGCCACCAGTGAAAGGCCCCTCTTGGTGCTGGGGGTGATGTGTGGTGGAGCTGGAATCCTTTTGCCTTGGAAAATCCCTGCTTTAGCATGATTGAAACCAGTAGCTGGTGATGAAGATCTCCATGCGCTCTTTCCCTCCTGTCTGCGTTGAAAGGCAGAAAACTCCTGGTGCAGGAGAGTTGTCAGGCTGTTCCTGCCAGCCAGTCCCTCCTGCAGCACCATGGCATTGCTGCCCATGCCCAGCACACAGGAAAATCTGTGTTTTTTCAGATTTCTGTAGCCACTTGTGGAAATAATCTCTATCCTCACCTCTGCACGTAAGCCCCGCTGCTTCTGCTGTGCTTCCTTGGAGAGGTGCAAGCCAAAACACGAAGAAAAAAAGGAATCAGATCAGCAAAAACCTGTAATTTTTCCTGGCTCAGGCAGGCAAAAGCACATAGAGTTTTTCCTGCTCTTTTCTGGAAAGTCTGTTCTGTGTGTCAGGCAGGATCAGCTCCGCACTGCCTTTTGCTCCTGGAGACAGGGAGGTGTTTGCCATGGCAACATGGGAAGCAGCCTTTGGGCTGTGCAGGGGATCTCTGGGGCAGTCTGTGGCTCTGGCAGCTGGTGGAAGGCTCTGGAAGCTCTGAGCTTCGCTGTGTCTCACCAGCCATCTCACATGTCCCTCTGTCCCTTGTCCTCACTGGTCACAGGCTGTGGAATGGTGCAGCCTGGCTTTTCCTAGGGTCCTGGAATGGTTTGGGTAGATAGGGACCTCAAAGCCCATCCAGCCTCACCCCTGCCATGGGCAGGGACACCTTCTGCCATCCCAGGTTGCTCCAAACCCTGTCCAGCCTGGCTTTGGACACTTCCAGGGGCTGCACGATGGGGTGAGAAATGGGAGCACTGCTGGGCTTTGCTGGGAGCTCTCTTTCCCTGGCACCTCTGGAGCTTTGCTGCCCCACAGGAGCATCACCTTTGCTCATGGCTCCCAGACCTGGAGCTTCTTTCCTGCAGCCCTGTGCTCTGCCCAGCTGCGTGGGCTCCTCTCGCACAGACGCTTCTGTCTCTGGATGCTTTTCCCATTACTGTTCTGGCAGGGCTCCCTGCACCAAAAGGGCTGGGGAAGCGCTGCCCTCCCTCCCTTTTTGTGAAATGGAGGCAGAGTGAGCCCACAAATGACATAATGAGAGCATGACATCAGGTTTGGCAGCAGGGCTGCCTGTGCTTTGCGAACATTATATGTTCTGTGGAATGAGGGAGCAAACAGCAGTGCCCCAAAACCAGCCTGGCCACCACAGTGTGCAGCAATAACCCCTGGGCTGGCACCGTGGGGGCTTCTGAGCATCAGGGAGGGATGGGGTGGGTGGCACTGAGCCCTCCTGCTCCCTCCTGCTTCCTTTCCTCAGCACCAAGCCCTCCTGTTCCCTCCCCGCTGTTGTCAGCACTGCTGCAGGGCAGCAGCTGAGAAAGGAGCCAGTTCTCGATGCTTTTCCCCCCAGAATTCCCCCAGTCCATGGGCAGCAGGTCAGGCTGGTGGTGTCTGGGGTGGATCCACCCTCACCCTGTCCGTGAGGTGGGCTGTGGGTATCCACAGCTCTGGAGAGGCTCAGGGATGCACCCAGCATCACACAGGGAGTTGGTAGCAGGGCTGGGATGGAGCTGAAGGCTCCCAAGGCTCAGGTTGACGCCCTCAGTACTGAATGTTCCCTTAACCAAAGCTTCACCTTCCTCTCAAAACCAACTCCCTTTTCCAGAAGTGTTTGACTCTCTCCCCTCGCTGGGCTGGGAGGTGAGACGAGGCGGTGTGGGGAGCTCTCTGTGACACAGCCTGTGTCCTGTCCCGAGGTTGTTGGTGACTTTGGGTGCCCCATGTCTCTCAGAATGTGGAGAAACCTCTCAGCCTCTGGCATTGCACGGCTCTGTTTTACAGGTGTGGAAACTGAGGCAGGGCTGAGAAGCTGTGACTCGTGGCTGCCCTTTTCCAGGCAGCACAACGTGTTCCTGAAGTCCCCCGAGCCACAGGAAACGATATTTTTCTTTCTCCTCGTGAGGAGGGCGTCAGGCTGCGTGTGCAGAGAATGTCAATGGAGGGCCTTGTTTGCTGCTGGCTTCAGCTCTGCTTTGAACCTGCTCCGAATTTCCTCCGGCCTGGCAGTGGGCTGGGAAAACACAGTCGTGGCAGTTTGTGGTACAGCCAGGCTGAGCTTTGTCCCACAGCCTTCGCCTTGGCTTCTATTGCTCAGTATTTCCTGGTTTATTTTTTCTTTTCCTGCAGCCCAGCTTGGTTCACAGCCACCTCTCCCATGCCAGGAAGGCATAACATGATTTTCCATGGCCATTGGAGAGGGAGCAGTGGGAGAAGGCAGGCAGGCAGCTCCCTGGCTCGAGTTGGCAGGCACTGGATCCACCACCATTCCTCACTTGTCTCCTGTCAACTCTGCTTCCCTTGCACCCAGGAGGTCAGGGAGGTGGAAGCTGGGAGGTTTTGTACCAGCTCCTCGTGGGATCATGAAGGCAAGGAAGTGGCAAGGGAATTGGCCTTGGTTTTAGGTACTGGATGCCAGCTGGTGCCTGGCCTGGATGCAGTTCAGCACCTGTGGGTGTGGAACATAGAGAGTGGGAAGCATCTGAGTTGTAGTGAAGTGACACAGTGCCAGGGCTTGGGTTAATCTCAGCTTTGAAGGGTTGTGAGCAGCAGCAGCCTCTGGAGCTGAGCCCCAGCTGTCCCCTGGGAATGCTGCTGATGGAACATCTCTGCCTGCTGGCCGTGGGGCAGTGCTGGGCAGTGTGGTCAGCTGGGTGAGCTCGGCTGGTCACACCTGACACCAGCTGGGCTGGGGGGTGTGCAGGATGCCAGCCCAGGTTCTTCATCAGCAGATAAAGGAGAGCAAGGCACAGGAGGCCTCTCCAGCCATGAGACACGACACTGCTGGCACCCCAAAAACACTGCTGGCACCCCAAAAACACTGCTGGCACCCCAAAAACAGGTATCCGAGTGTCCTGACACCCTCCCACGCCTCCCCTGGGCCCATGCTCCCCTTGCAGCCAAGGAGCACATTGGAAGAGGCTCTTGGAAATGGCAGAGCTCCGTTTTTGTAGCAGCTGAATGGTTTGTTTTGGAGGTTTCGCTTGTCTGGGCGAGGAGCAGGAAGGCATCCGAGCTGAAACTCCATTTCCTTTCCTTGGACTTGAGGTGCTGCCTAAAAACTAAATGGGCAACTTCCAGGTATTTCAAAGGAGAAGGGAAATATTTGTGCTGGTCTCCCTGTAAGGTGGTCTGGTCCTTTCCCTAATGGGTGCAACAGTGCAGGAAGGTGCAGAGACAGAGGGGTTCCATGCACAGAAAATGCCCAAGGAGAAGTGGAGCTGGAGCTTCCCCAAGGAAGGGTCTGTCCTGGCTGGCAGCAGCCTGGATTGCAGTCTGAGCTGTCTCTGGGAGCAGCTTTGGGGGTGACTTTGCTGTCCCCTGTGCAGGGTGTGACTCGTGGGAGGGCTCTGTCCCTTCAGCCAGGGATGCTCTGTGCTCCTCCACTGCTGTCCCAGCTGCCCTGAGACAAAGATCACTGCTGTGAGCAGATGTTTGTGTTAACATCCTTTTTAAAATGTATTTATTGAGGTTTTATTTTGCACATTTCTTGGACTTCTGTATTGGTGTTGCTGGTGAACTCTTCTGAATCCACTCTCAGCTTGGCAAAGAGCTCCCAGACAGCAAAATCAGGGAAAATAAACCTTCTAAAGAGACATCCATCCCTGTTACTGATCCCCAGTTTCCTGGAATCGTATGTAATTTTCCTGCCAGTTTGGCAGAATTATTTTCATTTAGATA
Organism: Lichenostomus cassidix; assembly: GCF_008360975.1. NCBI lineage: Eukaryota > Metazoa > Chordata > Aves > Passeriformes > Meliphagidae > Lichenostomus > Lichenostomus cassidix. Next base: position 1,150,166 of record NC_139495.1, read on the forward strand.
AATGCAGTTGAAATGTCAGATCAAACCAAGAATTAATTGATTAAGGGGTAGAAATAACAGGTGAGACAGCCAGGAGAAATGTGAGGAAGTATTTTCAGGAAAAAAGGTGAGAAAGGAGGTGGCAGGAGAATGGCTCTGGTGGCAAAGTGTGTCCAGCCCTGTCCTCTCCCAGGAGCTCTGCCAGAAATCCATGAAGGATAGGAACCATCAGATGGGCTTGGAATAAGTGTTTTGATGCTGCGAAAAGAAAGTTTGGGCCAAAGGAGATTTGTCTGGAAACGAATAGAGAAGTTTATTGGGAACCAAGTGGAGGTTGATGAGCGAAACTTTCACTTCTTTTCGGAGTGACATTTAAATTTGGGAAGGAGGATGGTGGGTGAGGAGAGAGCTGAGCTGGACAGGGGCAGTTTGGTTTGGATGAGCTGAAGGCTATTGGTGTTACTGGGAGCAACTGGAGATTTTTTTTAAGCAGTGCTCCTTTTAGAATGACAATCTGCCCTGATTTCAAATGGAAAATATTCTTTGTTGCTTCTTCTTCCATTTTAAGCTTTTCCAAAGAGAGACAAAAAGATGTTTAAAACGTAGAGTTGACGCATCAATTGTGTAATTACTGATCAGGGCTTTGGCACGAGAAACACACTTGGAAGTTCATCATAATTTTTTTCTCTGAGTTAATTACTACTTGAGTCTAAATTAACTTCTTAATGACTTCTTTGAAGATAGATTAGCCTTGAATGTATTTTAAAAGGATGCATCACATTTAGTACCATGTGTGGTATGGTGGAATTGCTCCAGGTGTGCTGCACAGTGGGGGCATATCCTGGGACTCCTGATCTCTGTCTACAGGTTATATGAGCAGCAAATGCTTCATGGTTTTGGGCAAGGTGTTTTCTTTGGCTGGGAAAAATGCTCTGCCTTCAACACATTCAATTTCCAGTCAGGATTCTGGCTGGAGTTTGGAGAGAGGCTCTTCTGGGGTGTGGTAATGGAGGTGTGACAAAACGGGGTTCAACAAGGGCTGAAAAAGGTGTTTTCTTTCCCTAGGGATCTTTCCAATAACAGGATCAGTGGTTTAGATGTTGAGCTGTTCAGAAGCCTGACTTCGCTGGCAAAGCTGTAAGTATTTTCTGTGCCCCCCAGAGCCCCCAGTATGTCTGAGCAGAGCTCTGGCTCATGCTGTGCTGGTTTGCCTTATTCTTGCTTTACCTCATCCCCAAGTCCCACATGGTCCTGTCCATGGTCTCCTTCCTCAAGGCCTTTAGCTGCTCAGTCTGGTGATTTGGGAATTGCTGGCATTTGGAGCTGGGCAGGGTTTGACCCTCTGCACTGCTGGATGGAGAGGAGCTCGAGGCCAGAGAGTGGGGATCATCACAAGATGGGTGTTGATGCATGGAAAATGAGAATCATGAAATGATTTGGGTTGGGAGGGATCTCAAAGCCCATCCAGTGCCACCCCTGCCATGGGCAGGGACACCTCCCACTGTCCCAGGCTGCTTCAAGCCCAGTCCAGCCTGGTCTTGGATACTTCCAGGGATCCAGGGGCAGCCACAGCTTCACTCTGTGCCGGGGCTTCTCCACCCTCACAGGGAAATGATGATGAAGCTGCAGTGACCAGGTTGTTGCTTCTAATGTTGGGTATCCACATCTAATGTGATGCACTTTTCTTTTCCCTCTTTTACAGAGATATAAGCCACAACCAGATTTCTACATTAGAAGATGGAATATTTGATAATTTATTTAATTTAAGTGAAATGTAAGTTCATCCTCTTTGTTTCCCAGTTCTTGATTTTGACCTTTCCTTGAAGCATCCATTCCTGGTGGGGTGGGAGGCTGTGCTGACTTGGGGAGATCTTGGGCACATTCCCACCCAAGCAGCTGCCTTTTGGGAGTCTCCAGTTCCTTCCTCAAGCATTGTCCTGCTCCTGGGTCCTGTTGGTGTCCTTCAGTCCTGACCTCTTCCTAGTCTTTGCCTCTGTCTCCTGGATATCTCCAATCTCTGCCACTGCCTTCTTGTCTTGCTTGCTTCTCTCCCACTCCAGCTCTGCTGACCTTCTTGTCTCTGGCCATGCTCTGGGTCACACTGTCCTGTTTTCATGGTCACACTTTGGCACTGGAGGATCCAGTGGTTCCTGCAGCATGGTAGGTCCTGACTGAGGTGTCACTTGTCCCTAAGTGATTCGAGATTTTAGGTTTTGTTTTTTATTGAAGCCTTTTGATGTTACATGAAGGGAGGTGAGGGGAAGCCACACATTTCTGGGAGAGATCCATGAAGTCACAGCACAAATGGCAGTTCTGCCTCTGGGTGAGCCAAAGGATTAACCCCTTGCAAGCCCTCTTGGCAAGCGAGAGGAAAGATCAGCCCCGCATCCTCGCTGAGGACAGGAGGCAAAGGGCAGTCTCAGCTTTGCAGTTTGGCTCACAAGTGGCTCTGAAAAGACACAGAGGCCCTGGGCTGTGTCCCAGAGAGCCTGTCCCTGCTCAGCCTGGTGGCAAAGTGGTGCTTTCAGCCCCGAAGTCAGAGCCCTGCAAACGCCCAGCCCTGCTGGCATCAGCTCCTCACACAGCTCCAGCTCTGTCCTGCTCACAGCTGAGTGCCAAAGGCTGTAATTTGGATCAAGCTTAGCTGCAATTAAAGTTTCCATCTTTTCATTGAACTGTCACATGAAAAGATTATCATTGACTTTGCATTTCTTTTTTTGACAGATCAATTTTATTCTCTTAGCTATTTTTTAATGGAGCTGTAAATGGTCTCCCCGAGCAGGACAGGCTGCCCTCACACCCAGGGGCTCTTAGATGGCAGATTATTTTAGATATATGATTATCTGTCATTTGCTTCTAATTGCAACAATTATTTGTAGAGTTAAAAAAGTACTTGGAGTACTTGCCTAATTCTAGCCTCTAGAAAAATCATGTTAATTATTGCTTGATTCCCTATTCTTTAACTCCCCTCCCAGTTATTCCGAAGCCTTTCAGTGGAGTGGCACAGATGGGAACAGGGAGGGCTCGGCACGCTGCTCTAATTAAGGCTTAGCACATGTCACATTAATCCCTGACTTGTTCTCATCTCCCCCTGACAGAAACTTAAGTTGGAATCCATTTGTTTGTGACTGCAAACTGTCCTGGTTGCCCCGTTGGGTGGAAGACAGAAAAGTGAGAGTCCTCGAGGCGTCGGACACGAGATGTGCCCACCCCCCTGAGGTGGCCAACCTGTCCCTCTTTGATGTCCCATTCCTCAATGCCACCTGTGGTAAGGAAGGGCTGTGGGGTGGAGGTGTCTGAGTGGGAATGACAGGCCCAGGGGCAGCTGGTATCACATTGCCCTCCTCAGACCTCAGATCAGCAGTTCTAATGGAATTGAGCAGATGTTGGTCACGCAGTCTGTCTCCTGATGCCTCAAGGACCAAGGCAGTCACATCAGGGCTGAGATTAGCACTGATCACAGAGCAGCCACCACAGGGCTCTGGCTCCCTGACCTGTAGCCTCAGGCTTTCATTCCCCCAGCGTTTGAACAGGCTGACTTCAAGCACTGAAACCTCATGGGAGCTGATGGCACCTGAGGACACACCGGGTTGAGTCTTGGCAGGTGACAGGGCTCTGTGTCAGGAGTGCTAAATGAGCACTGCCCTGATCTACAGCCTCCTGCTCCAGGGGCATTTTACTGACTGCACAGCCAGGAGAGACGTCAGGGAGTGATTTATTGGGAAGGGGAGAGCTCTAAGAAAGCTAATCCTGCCTGGATGCTCTGTTATCCCTGAATAAGAGAGAGTGAGGGAGAGCAAGGGCTCCCTATGGCAGGCATCAGGCATCTCCTTTAATCCAGCTGTGTGACAGGAGAATGTAGTGTTGAGGCTGAGGGACCCAGGGCTGGTGGGAGCCAGCTGAGCTGCCTGGTGAGGCACAGGGGGCCAAAATCCAGGTGGTGATGCTTCCTCTTCCCCCAGCAAAGCTACCCCAGCTTGCAGCATCTTGCAGGAATTATCAAAGGGAAAAACGCTGGCGCTGTTACTGCTCTTGATAATTAGTTGTTCCCTCTCGAACTACTTCAAGCCAGTGTGGAAACAATAATGTGAGGCTGCCTTCTGGGTAATTCAGTGTAATGGGAGTAGGCTGGGACAGCCTGCCAGCTCCTGACAGTTCTTAGTGACCGGCAGGGGATGAAGAATGACCAGGCTGGTGGTAGAAAACAGAGCCGTTCCCATGCCGTGCTCCTCTCCGGGGACTGTTCTTAGGAGAAGTGGCTCAGCGTTTGCAGGAAGGCTGTGGAGGAAGCTGGACAGTTGGATGGGTTTGATCTGGGAAGATCACACGAGGCTGGAGCTGTTGAGATGTTTGGGGGAGATGTTGTAGCAACCAGCAGCAACAGCGCAGCAAACGTGGCTGCGCCGCGTGGGCAGAGGGAGGGAGAGGCCCTGCCTGGGTGTTTGTGGCAGAGAAACATCCCACCCCGTGCAAGCCAGAGAGGAGGGATGGAGCTCAAGGGAATGAGCTGTTCCTCTGGGCCTGGGCCTGTGGTGGCTCTGTGTCCGTGCACGTGTGTGTCCCTGTCACCAGCATGTGCATCCTTCCCGTGGGCATCCCTGGGGTGCAGCTGGGCCTGGCACTGCTCTCCTCTCCAGCACCACATTTTCCTGCAAGGAGAGAAGCTCTTGGCTCCCCCCAGGGAGAAAGGTGCCTCAGGGAGTGGGCCTGGTGGAGAGTCCATTGGTATCCCCCCTGTGACCTTGGTGCACCACTGCCCAGCGGGGTTTGGTTTTGGTTTTGGTGTTGCTGGAGGTCCCAAGCAGCACGTGGTGAAACATTCTGCACCAGACCAAGCCAGGGTACCACTAAAGGACACCCTTTTGTCGTGGTCTCACTTGGTGGCACGTCCTGTGGGCTCCTCTGAGTGTCAGACTCAGTGGCTCTGTGTCCCATGGGAGTGTCAGGCTCTCCAAAGCCCTGTTTTATTCACAGAGTGCTGCTGCTCCATAAATCTGTGTGACTGGCTTGTTATTTCTGTCATCACTAATTAGCATAAAGAGTTTGGAAATTGTTGCTGGGGGATTAAAGACTTCCCAGGCAAGTCTCAGAAAGGAAATGCTCAGACTGGGAGCTGCACGGGAGAATTCCATTCCCAGGAGCGGGGGGTGGTTCTCTTGGAGGGTCTCACCAATCCATGGCATCCCAGGGTCTGTTTTGCAAGAGGATCTTCTGTTCTGTCCTGCAGGAGCTCAATACATCACGTGTCTGACAGGCAACAACACCGAAGAAGCTGAGCTTGTCATCCTTTTCACATCTGTCCACCCTGGGAACCTCACTGAGGAGACCTGCAGTGCCCTCTGTTACTCCCAAGACCATGAATATGGAGCTTTCAGCTCCCAGGGGCAGTGTTTGTGTGGAGCTGCCCATGAAACAAACTCTTCCTCTGGCTGTTTGCCATTTTGCACTGAGCATTTGTCTGGGCAGGGCTGTGGTGGCCCTTTGCTTGTCCCCTCACCCTTCCAGGCACAGCTGCCTGTGTCTTTCACAGGGCTCCAGCCCCGGTACAGCCTGCACCAGCCCGTGCTCTTCAATGTCAGTATTCCCATTGCTGTCAGCACTTTACTGTGGGAATTTGGGGACCACACAGAGGTTCTCAACACCACTGGACACACAGCTGTGCACACCTATGCCTTACCTGGGCAGTACAATGTCACAGCCACCATCCTCGTGGGCTCCAGGGTCCTGTATGAGCAGGCAGAGATTGAGGTGGTGGCTTCACCCCAACAGCTGGAGCTGCAATGTCCTTCCTTGGTCATGACAAACGAGAGCCTGGACATCCGGATCCGCAACAGAGGTGGCACTGGGCTGGCAGTGCTGTATGGGATCACTGCAGACAGTGGAGAGCTGGGCAGAGGTGAGCAGGGCTGCCTGGGGGTGGTGCTGTGTCCTGGGTCCTCCCTTTGCCTCCCCTCACAGTGAGGGATAAGGGGTTCCTCCTCTGGGCACTCCTTGCTCGCTGGCTGAGCAGTTTTGCACTTCAGCAGCAATGGGGTTTGTTGGCTTCAAGGCCAGGACATTCCTGGAGCCTCTCTGCTCAGATTGGGCTCGGGTGTGTGGCCCAAATAGAAAGAACATCACACTTGTGCTCTTTCTGCAGCAGTGCACCCCATGTGCCCCTCTGATGGCTTGGTGTTCCCGGGAAATAACCACTGCTACCAGCTGGTGGTGGAGAAGGCGGAGTGGCTGGAGGCACAGCGGCACTGCCAGGAGCTGGGAAATGGGGACCTGGCTTTTGTCAGCAGCCCCGACATCCAGAGCTTCCTGGTTGCTCATGTCATCAGGTGAGCGAGGAGGGGAAGGGTTGGGCTCACCTGGGGACAGGTTTTGGGTTCCTGAGAGCAGAGGGGTGTGGAGGGAGGGTCCTGCTGTGTCCGGGCTGAGCTGGGGAGATGATGGAGGGGAGGCTGCTGAGCAAAGAGGAGGAATGAGCAGAGCTTGAGCCCTTGCTGGACTTGGCTTCTGTCCTGAAAGGCTGTGGAGGGAAGAAGAGGGATGAGGCAGAATGGCTGGAAATCACAACTGGGAATTGAGAGATTGATGGAGAGATTGGTGGCTTCTTGTACCCAGTGCTCGTGCCTGTGGATGCTTCTGAAATGCCATGCACAGGGATCCCTTCAGACACAGCTACAACCCAAGTCCAGACCCTTTCCCCTCCCATCTCTCATCCTGGGAAGCAGCAGTGCTCCTCTGCCAGTGTCAGGCTGCAGCAGCATCTGTTCCACCTCAGGACTGGGCTTTATAAACAGTGAGTGCTGCAAGTGTCAGCCTTTGATTAAATCCGCCCTTTGCAGTGCCCTTTCTCCAGCCAGCCCTTCTGGGGGAGGGAGGACAACCAGGAGAGCTCTCAGGGCCTGACAGCCCTGTCAGCACTCCCAGCTGCAGCTGGGGAAGATGGGCTCTTCACAAACACATCCCAGAAAGCACATGGAAAGGAACAGCTGCGTGTGACGTGGGCTTTGAACGCTCCGGCTGCAGGGCTGACAGCCCCTTCTTCCCAAACTTGTATCCTTGCCCTGTTCCCTGCACACAGGGCTGGATGCTGAGATTGCAAACATGTGTTCCCCGCTCTGGGGAAGGGCTGCTGTCCCTGTCTGTGGGGCAGGAGTTGGTCACTGGGCGCTGGGATGCGGCAGGAATTGCGTGCGGAGCTGCCGGGCTGCGGCACACGGAAATCATGAGATCTCGCAGGGAACCAGGCTGTTCCCCAGCTGCTGCCCCACGTCCCTCTCCTCCCCAGCCCCCTCTAGTCCATGTATTTATTTTATTAATCCATTCAGATAAACACAAAGCAAGCAGCTCCAGGATGCAATTTCCCCGGTGGTAAAAGGCGAATGGGCCGAGCTGCGGGATTTGGGAACATGCAGCTTCCATAGTTTCTTATGGGAAGATGACAGAAGCAGGAAGCTGTTTCCCATTAGGCACTGAGCAGCTCTGCTCTCCTTTGCTCCTGATGTGGGATGGCCTCCCCAGGAGCAGCATGTGCTGAGCTGGTCCCTCCCTGCCTGCAGAAGCAGGGGATGGGATCATGCAGGGGATCCCTCTTTCTGGGCAGCACAGAGAGCCCTTCTGCCCTTCCATGCCTCCCCAGGCATGTTCTGCTCCAGCAAGGCAGCTCAGTCCTTCCTCAGAGGCAGAGTTCACATCTCACTTCAAAAAAGGGTGTTCAGAGCTCTGTTCCCCCTGCAGTGGAATGGGCCAGGCAGTGGGGCAGGGTGGAAGCCAGCCAGCACCTTGTCTTTTAGTTATTCCATTCTTTCTTACCTTTTTTTTTTTTTTTTCTGATGACTTGCAGTTAGATCATAGCTGGAATTAGAAAAGGAAAATCTCCACTGGTGGCAGCAGACAGTTTCCTACCCTGCTCTCCCTAATTCCCTGCCAGTGGTTCAGGAGCAGAACACAGCCCTTATTTATTTTTTAATCTCATTTGCAGTGAAAACTACTGATTCATGGAACAAGTTTTTTTTTTGTCATCGTTTCTCAGCATGACCTCATGAATCATTTCATCTGGCATGGGCCTGGGGGTGGAGAGGCACCAGTTATCACCAGTTATCTCCCCAGTCTGCTTTGCAGAGCCATGGTACCACCCTGGGAGCACGCTGGGGCAGGCAAGGGCATGGCAGGATTGATTTCCACCTGCAGGAGGGAGCATGGAGAAGGAGCTGAGAGCTTGGAAGGGTGCAGGATGTTAATACGGAGAAGTTAATAGAAGTTAATATGGAACAAATGCCTCCCTTGGTGCTGGGTGCAATTAGAAACAGTTGTCCAGGCTGTCTATGGCTTGGAGAGACCTCTCAGCACTTTCCACCAGGATCTCTGCTGGTGTTCAGCCTGTTTCCAAATGGGGCAGGGAAATTTCATGTCCTAAAAGGAGCCTCGCAGTTCTCTGTGTGTGTGGGGCACAGCTGCCTGCACTGCTTCAGCCTCTGCTTGTCCCCTCTGGCTGCTGCTGGTGACTGAGGAGCTGATAATCTCCAGGAGCTTCATCCAGGAGGACAGGAGCTCCCAGACCTGGACTGCTGAGCTTTAATCCTGTGCTGCTGCCAGTCTCACCTACAGTGGAGAATTGGCTGGTGGTAAATCCCACAGGTGTGCACATAAAAAACCCACATTTGCTGAAGGATTCAGCTTTCCCAGACAGTTCTGTGTGACCAAATTGTTCCTCTTGACTCAAAGCAGGCTTGGCAGAGTCCAGGAGGGTCATTTCAACTGCACTGTGGGCAGTTCATGGTGACAGAGTGCTCTGCTCTGCTCTCCTCTGGGGGAATCCTGGAATGGTTTGGGTTGGGAGGACTTTCAAGCTCATCCAGTGCCACCCCCTGCCATGGCAGGGACACCTTGCACTGTCCCAGGCTGCTCCAAGCCCTGTCCAGCCTGGCCTTGGACACTCCAGGGATCCAGGGGCAGCCACAGCTTCTCTGGGAATCTGTGCCAGGGCCTGACCACCCTCAGCAGGCTCTTGGGACAGAGGAGGGAAGACTGGAGGAGAGCTGTGCTGTGCTGTGCTGTGCTGTGCTTGTTCCTGAGGTTCTGGTGGTAGAGTGGATACTGAAACTCTTTAGCAATTAAAAGGCTCCATGAAATGCACCCTGATGAAGCTGTTGTTATTATTTTTAGAGAGAACCCTAGATGGCAGCTGTCCCAGCTCTTTCTAATACTCATGATTTCCTGAAATCCCCCCTCCCCCTTCTAATTTTATTATTTTTTTCTGCAGGAGCCTCGATGTCTGGATTGGATTCAATGATTTTGCAAGCTCTGGAGCGCAGCAGAGAGGGGAAGGATTTAATCTGGAGAGCTGTCAGAACTGGCTGCCAGGAGAACCCCATCCCTCCAATGCTGACCACTGTGTGAGGATGGGCCCGACTGGCCAGTGCAACACTGACCTGTGCATGGCCAAGCACAGCTACGTCTGCGAGTACAAGCCACCAGGTGGGCTCTGCTAGCCCTGCTGCCAGCCTGGCTGGCCACCTGTCTGCTCATTGCCACTGCCTTGGAAAAATAGGGATGCATGGAGAGGCTCCTCCAAGGCTTCACCATGAAACAAGCATGGCTTGCAGCAATATTCCCAAACCCAGTTTCCAGAAACCCCACTCTAGCCCAAAAGGAAGTGGTTGTTTTATTCCAATCTTTGCCACCAGCAGGAGAGAGAGGAGCAAAGCTTGGAGGCAAAGCTCTGGAAATAGATTTTTGCTCTTATTTGAGCAGTCTCTGAGGCTGTGGTGCTGCCTTGGTGGCTCAGTGTCCCTTGTGTAGTTTGGGAGATGCTGGGGTTGGGGGGCTCCAAAGATGATAAGGTGAGGTGTGGTGTGGTGTGTACTGTGCAGGTTTGTGTTTGTGCAGCTTCCCAAATCTTCCACAACAGTGGAGGGAGTAGGAAAGAGAAGTAGAAGGGACCTGAAATAGGGGAGAGGATTTAGGTAAGAAGGAAAAGTCATTGCCAGAGAGGTCACAGGGGCAGCAGCAGCTGCCCAGTCCCCAGAGAGCCATGAGTGAATGCCACTGCTGGCAATCAGCTGGTTGTGGCTGCATTTCCCAAGAAGCCCAGGGGCTCAGGGAAGAGGAGAAGGACACCTTGTACTCAAAAATTCATTTTTTAATCAGTTGTTGGAAGGGACAGTTGTAGAAGTCAAAATCGCCGAGAATTGCAAACAAAAATGTTACTTGTGTGGGATGAGAAAGAAATCGAGACTCCTGTAAGGAGAATAAGGAAGGTACAGGATGATGGACCTGCTCCTCCAGGACAGCAGGACAGACTCCTGAGTGGTCCAAGCCCTGCTGCAGCTTCACAGGCTGGAGAGAACAGCCTTAGGCCTTGCTGAGTCTCACGGGCTTTGTTCAAATATTTCCTTTATAAACAGGAGTTCTCCTAAACGCCGAGAACTTCTTTGAGGGAGACGCCGTGTTTGCCACCCACGAGGCCACGAGGAACGTGAGTGAAGCTGTGCTGGCAGAGCCATGGCAGGCCCAGGAGGTGAGGGGGGTTTGCCCATCCTGCTGCTGCCCAGGGATGCTGGGGGATGCAGGCAGTGAGAGCTGTGTGTTCTGCAGGTGCTGGAGTTCCCAGAGCTGGCGTTTCGGCACGAGGGATTCCTCACTGCCCTGCAGTTTGTGACACAGGAGCTGCACCAGCCTGTCCAAGTGAGGTTCCAGGTGCACAGAGCCGTGGATGCAGAAGGTGAGGCATCTCCTCAATGCTTGGGGGGTTGTTGGAGGTGACACCATCAAACTGGGTCTGATCTTGTGGCCCCTCTGGTGCTCTGACCCTTAAGGGCTCAGAGGTTCTGTTTATTGAGGAGATTAAAGCGCAGAATAATCCATGGGTAGCCTTGGAGAAGTGGTTATCCTGGAGAAAATAAGAGGGAGAAACCTCTCTCAGTGCATGAGGAGAATGTAAGAAGCATGTGTAGAAGCTCATTAATCTTCTGAGCTGTACTTTTTGACTCGGTGAAGACACATGTCAAATGGGAATGTGTTCTGGTCCATCTGGCCCCACGGGTTAACAAGGAAGAACATTTTCCTGAGCCCATTTCTTCCTGATGGATGAGATAATCTAAAAAGCCTTTTATTCCTTGTACAACAGCTCAACAGTCACAGTTTTGGCAACAATTAATTCTGCAGCAGAATGTTTGTTGTAGCCGTAGGGTTGGCTGGTTACAAAAGGATCTTTTTTGACACTGACAAGCTGATACTTTGACATGGAAACATTAACTTCAGAGAAATTGCTTAATGTGTTTTCAGTGTCAAGGCCAGCTCTTGCTTTCACTTGGACTCGCTTTTGCTGGAGCACAGATCCTTTCAGAGTGCAAATTGGTGCATTCTCACTGGAAAGGAGACAACTTTGGCTTTAATGATCTTGGTGGATTTTTCCAGTAAAACTGGCTTTTACGTAGCACCAAGATGTGCTGCAGTTGCAGCTTTTACTAAGAGTGGAGCCATCATCAGACTGGAAAAAATGGTGAATTTGGAGCAAAGAAGTGCATTCACGGTGTTACTTGTCAGAGTGGTGATCACTGATTTCTCTTTCGCTTCTTCCAGACTACCAGGAGGAAAACAATGCTACAGAACCCTTCCCCACTGCTCAGGATGATGGGAACTGGACGCTGCTGGAATGTCCTTCTGGTTTCCAGTGGTGTCCTTTGACCAATTTGTGCTCATCCCACAATGACTGCTGCAATGCCACCGAGTGTGCCAACAGTTCCTTTGGCAGCAGCCCTGTCCCCAGGGCCCTGCAGCCCAATGACAGCCAGCTCAGCTTTGAGCTCCTCAAGGAATTCCTCTTTATGGTACCAGCTGGCCCTTCTTCCCAGTATCAGGTCAGTGTTTACTGCTGTAACCAGTGAGTAGGTGGGGCAGTTTTCTCTTGAGGGCTTTGGGTAGATTTGGGTTGTTCCCATGTGGCAGATGGAGCCACTGATGTCCATTGGAATCAAAGGATGTGCCCAGTGTCACACGGGCCATGGGATCCCTGCAGTCTCCTGTGCCAAGCACAGTTGGTCAGAAGGGTCAAAAGCAGGTGGCACAGGGTGCCCAGAGAAGCTGTGGCTGTCCCTGGGTCCCTGGAGGTGTCCAAGGCCAGGCTGGACAGGGTTTGGAGCAGCTTGGGACAGTGGAAAGGGGTGGAATGGGATGAGCTTTAAGGTCCTTCCAACCCAAACTATTCCTGTGATTCCATGCAAAGGCTGTGCAGAGTCCACGGGCTGTTCCATGGCATTAACACAGTGGAGGTGGAGCATAAAGCTGATTTCTGTGTTGGCACATTTGATTCAGAGGGGCCAAGGAGAGTGGAGTGTTGAAAGGCCTGCCTTTGCTGTGTTGGGCTCTGCACCTTTTCTGTTGCTTCCCACCTGGCAGGAAATCAGCATTTTGCCCGGGCAGGGTTGGGTGCTGAGTGCTCATAATGTGAGGCATTAACCCAAAAACATCTCCTCTCTCTGCAGGTCTCATTCAGAGAAGAAAACATCTTTGTCAGGGCCGGGGATGTTTTCAGCATCCAGCACAATGCAAGCTCAGGCTCGTTCCTCCAGTGCCACCCCAGTGCCACCTCCCTGTCCGGAACGAACTCCTCCGAGTGGGCTCTGGCACTGTCTGGCAGCTCTGTGGATGCCCCCTGGGCAAACAGCACCTCGTGCTCCCTGCGGGTGCGCTACGCCGAGGAGCAGCTGGTGCCACTGCTCAGTCCCCACAACACGGGGCTGGAGCAGCCTGGCCACTACACCGTCCGAGCCAGCGTGGACAACGGCATCTTCAGCGCCAACCTGTCCTGCAGCTTCCGCGTGGCATCCCCTGTGTCCGGCCTGAGGGTCATCCACCCCGCCCCCCAGGGCTCCAGGGTCTACCTGCCCACCAACCACACCACCCTGCTGGTCAAGCTGTCCTCGGGGGTCAACGCCACGGCCGGCTGGCTTGGGGACAACCGCACCGTGCCCTTCGTGGCCACCTGTCCGGCGGCCTTGGCCCAGCTGTGTGCCAGGGAGGCCAACGACACCTGGTTTGCTGTGGTGCAGCTGGGCAGCCTCGGGGAGGGTGTCAGCACCCACGTGCTCGTGGCAGAGAACGCCGTGAGCTCCCAGAACATCACGGTCACGGTGAAGGTGGAGGAGCCCATCCGCGGGCTGAGGGCCACTCCTGACCCCGAGAGCAGAGTCCTGGTGAACACACGCGTGGTGAGTGTTTGCTGCTGCTCAGAGTTGGTCGCTCGTGGGTTCAACCCTCACCTGGAGCTCTCAGGGGTGTGTTTGGCTCAGGGGAGGTGGGGCAGGGGGGCACTGCTTGCTGCTAAGCTGCCAGGCCGTGCTGCCCGCGCTGCTGCAGACGCAGGCATGTGGCACAAGCACCGGTGCTCTCCAGCGGGGTGGCAGCTCAGCTGCACGAACTCTTGAGCCCCCCGAGGTAAGGCAGTGCCTCCTTGAACCCCCCGAGGTAAGGAGCTGCCTGTCCAGTTCCCCAGGAAACCAGAGGCTTTAGGAAAGGCTGGTATTTACCTTGTTTTGCCTTGTCGAGGTAGTTGTTCCTTGAGGTGTTTAGATTTGCTCTGCTAAATTCTTACATCAGCTGGCTGAAGCTGTAAAAAACGTTTCACCCCTTCAAGTCTTGGAGTTGCTCTGGTGTTTGCAGTCTTGTTTTCTCCAGTCCCCCATCCCCAGAGTTACAGCCCTGGGATGCTGCTCAGTACCTGCCCCAAATGCTCTGTACAAGCTCTGGCTGCTTCTGGCAGATCCTGTGCCTGCACCTCTTGGTCTCACCCTTCCTGCTGCCACAGGCTGCTCAGGAGGAGCAGGGAATGAGGAGGGACCTGCCCTGTCCAGCCCCTTCAGCCTTTGGGTCAGGCACCATCCCTGGATGAGGGTCAGAGGCTCAGCTCACAGATGTAGCTAAAGCCAGGCTGTTTCTGCAGAGATTTCAGGTTTTTAGTGAGCAAGAGAGACATGATCACAAGAGCAGAGTGCTGGTCTGTGGGAGCAGGGAGTGTGGGGTCTGCTCCCAGCTCTGCTGGGGATTTATGGAGTCAGGGTCTGCATTTCTCCATCAGCAGCAGAGCCAGACGATCTGTCACCTCTGTGCCATGCTCTGAGGACACTGCAGGTGTGGGGAGCCTCCCAGTCTGGCTCTGCTCCCTCTCCAGTTCAGCTGGAGATCTCCTGGGAAGTGCTGGGCATGCTTTTCTCTTGTGCTAGTGTGAAATGTTCTCATGCCTTTCAGAGCTACATCCCTGTGATGGAGGCTGGGTCAGATGTGACTTTCCGGTGGACTGTAGATGATAAGCCATCTTTCACTTTTTACAATGTTGTCTTCAACGTTATCTACCAAAGCCCAGCTGTGTACAAGCTTTCGGTAAGCCAAGGCCTTTCCCATGATACCATTTCAACCCTGGGTTTCCATCTCATCCCACAAACGCATCAGGAAAAGCAGCAGGGAGAGAAGGCAGAGTTGAGTTGAGGTTTTCACTGTGCTCGTCTGCTATTTCTCACTGAGCTGCTCTTGCAAATGCAGATAGTTTCTTCTAATCCTACATTACTTTGCTGTGTTCCTCCTCTTTGCTTTCGCCTCTTTTCTCCAAGTTCTCCTTTCTGTTCGTGGAGTGTGTGTGTTTCCTCCTCCTCCCCAGCAGGAATTAGCAGGGAGCAGAGAGGAGTTCAGAACCTGGCAGAGTCAGAATCCTAAGACTTCCACAGGCAGGACAAAGCTTCTCCCATGAGCTCCTCTGTTCTCTGTGCTGTTCTCTTACTCCTGGTGCAGACTGGAATGCTGGGTTTGGTCACAGCCCCTGAAGGATGGAGCAGAGTTGGGCTGAGGTGCTGGATGTGCTCTCAGGGTGGCTCTTGGCCTCCTGAGCAGACACCAGCCCAGCCCCGAGGCCACGCTCGCACTAATTTGCTTGGTGCAGCACTAATTTGCTGGGTGAAGCACTGTGCTGAAGGCCTGGGCTGCTTTCACTCACAGAGCTGCCAAGGTGCCACTGGCCTGGGGTGCTCTGGGTTCAGTGCAGCAGATCTACAGAAGCCTAGACAAGAGCTTCTCTTCCCTGCTGGGGTGGGAGGTCTCTTCAAGTGGGTTTGAAGGATCCCTCTGCCAGCAGCTCAGCTCTCCTGCAGGTGAGAAGGTGAAGATACTTTGTCAGTGTTACATTCCTAGAAAATCTTGAGGATTTTGCTCTATTTTTGTCATGTCTCTTCAGTCTCCAGTCTCTTGAGTTCCTTTCCCTCCTCTGCCCAGCCTTGCTCTCCCTCTCTGTGCTCAGCACACTGGGATCTTGGAGCTGCACTTGGTGTCATGAGCCTCTCCCACCCTGCTCTGTGCTTGAAGCCACTGTTCTGCCACTGTCCCAAGGAAACTGGGTGGCTCTTGTTCCCTTGGTGGCAGCAGGTGCCTGTGCTCAGCAGCTGCAGCTGCAGGGCACACTGGAGCAGGCAAAGGGGCAGCTGGCAAATTCAGAGCCAGAGGAGCCTCAGGCTGAAGCTTCTCTCCTTGTCCTCCTTGGACTGGCTGTAGTGGTGAAGATGTGGCTACTTTCTCTGCCCTGGCCTGCTCACCTGCCTAGTGGTGCTTCTTCAGTCCAGCAAAGCCCCACTCCCCATCCCAGAGCGTGATGTCCACAGCAAGGAGACCCCAAACCCATTCTTTGTTCCACTGTCCTTCCCAGCTCACTGCCTCCAACCATGTCAGCAACTTCACAGTCAACTACAACGTGACAGTGGAGATGATGAACAGGATGAAGAACCTGAGTGTGGTGGGTGTCCTGCCCGTGCTGCCCCAGAACAGCAGCGTGGAGCTCACCGCCAGGGTTCACGTGGACTCAGCTGTGGAGGCTCTGTTCCTGTGAGTTCTTTCCTGCTGCCCAAATTTAGGATCTTTCTGTGCACATCTTACCTTGCATGCACTGTTTCTTTTCCCGGGGCCAACTGGTCCATCTCAGCTGCTGTTTAGGTAATGTGAAATCCCTCTGAGTGTGGGTCAGTCACATGCCTGTAGTTCAGGCTGAAATCCTTTTCTTTTAAAGCATTGCAACACTGCTTTAATTTGGGTTCTTCTTCTTCTTACCAGTGCTGTGCTCCTCTCAGTGCAGCTACTGCTTTGATACTTGGTGTTCTGCTTCCTATGTTTTTTTGGAAAACCCAGCCCTGACATGAAAGCCAGGCCAGGGTTCCTCTGGGATTTCTGTGATTCTCCTGTTGTGCAGTGTAACATGGTTTGCCTGTTTCTCCAGGTGGGATTTTGGAGATGGTGTCCAGGAGACATACCTGTTCAAACCTCCCTACAACAAGTCTTTCTTTGTTCCTGATCCCAATGTCCATGAGGTTGTCATTGAGAGCAACGTTTCACACATCTACCAAGACCCAGGTATCCTCTGCAAGGTTCTTTGGGGAAAAGGGGCTCAGGCATTTTTGATGTGAGAGGTGTACAAGGCACCTTCCAATAAAACCAAGGGCTGGAAGTCATAGCCTCATTCTTGAGCAAACAGGAATTCCAGAGTGACTGGAAGTCTCCAGCAGTTGCCATCCTCTCTAAATGTTTTCCAGGGAAGTTTGGCCATGCTGTAAGAAGCAGGTCCACCATGCACAGCCCCTTTTTGGGCAGTCTCAGGAGATGGACGAGGGGCAGGCGAGCACTGTGCTGGAGGGAGGGGTGGGCAGCAGAAAGCGTCTGTCCTGTGGGTGAACAGAAAGAAAATCTTTTCTCTCTACCTGTTGGACTGGCTCATTTCTTGGTTTTTGGTCCCCACACACATGTCCTGCTGATCCTGGGCTGGAGCAGGGCAGCCCAAGGTGTGCCCAGCACAGGAGCAGAGTGTCCCCTGCAGCCCTTGTCACACCCCTCACAGCACCACAGCGCTGAGGAGCTGTTGACAGGCATGTCCTCACCCTGCTCTTCTGCTCTCTCCCAATGCAGGAGAATATGTCCTGATGGTTGTGGTGTCCAACCAGTACGAGAACCTCACCCACCTGAGCCCAGTTCACGTCCGCAGTTACCTGGTCGATGTGAAGGTGGAGGCACAGGAGGATGTTTTGGTCGTTGGCCATCCAGTCACCTTCCGAGCCACTCCGCTGCCGTCCCCACATGGCGTCACGTACACCTGGGACTTTGGGGACGGATCCTCCCTGCTCACAGAGCTCCAGCCCACAGTGACCCACAGCTACCCCCGCAGAGGGGTGTACAACGTCACCGTGACAGCCAACAACACTGTCAGCACCGTGGAGACCGTGGAGTGCTACCAGGTGTTTGAGGAGATAACGGGGCTCAGCGTTTCTGCGGATGAGGCTGCAGAGCTGGGAGCAGCTGTCACCATTAATGCTTCTGTGCAGACTGGGGACAGCATCACCTGGACCTTTGACATGGGGGACGGGACAGTGCTGAGGACTCAGGTGCCAGTGGTGGAGCACGTGTACGTAAAGGACATCAACTGCACCGTGAACGTGACAGCTGTGAATCCTGTGAACTCTGTCTCCCAGGTGGTTCCTGTCCGGATATTTGTCCTGGAAGTACTTAAAATAGAGCCTGCTTCTTGCATCCTGGAGCACCCAGACGTGCAGCTCACCGCCTATGTGACGGGGAATCCTGAGGAATACGTCTTTGACTGGACTTTTGGAGATGGCTCATCCAACGTCACGGTCAGCGGGGACCCTGTGGTGATGCACAACTTCACCCGCAGCGGGACATTCCCGCTCTCCCTGACCCTGTCCAGCAGCTTTAACAAGGCTCACTATTTCACCAGCGTCTGTGTGGAGCCAGAGATCCTCAACGTCACCCTCCTCCCTTCCAAGCACTTTGTGAGGCTCGGGGAAGAGACCACCTTCCAGGTCAGTGCCGTGCCTCCCTACCAGTACCGCTACCGCTGGGATTTTGGCAACAATGAGTCCACCAGGTCGAGTGGCACTGAAGTGACCTACACCTACAAGAACACAGGGGTCTTCCTGGTCACGGTGACAGTCTCCAACAATGTCTCTTTCAACAACGACACGGCGTTTGTGGAGGTGCAGGAGCCAGTTGGGGTAGCAAAGATTGAATATAATGGGACAGATGTTCTGGAGCTGAACCAGATCTACCTGTTCTCTGCCAGCATGAACGGAACCAAAGTGAGTTACTGCTGGGACTTTGGGGATGGCACTGTCCAGCCTGGGCAAGTGGCCACCCACTCCTACAACAGCACAGGCCACTACAGCATTACAGTGATGGGGCAGAATGATGTGAGCTCCAACGAGACCACCATCGACATCACCGTGAAACGGCGGCTCTTTGGCCTGACCGTCAATGCCAGCAGGACAGTGGTGCCACTGAATGGGTCGGTGAGCTTTGTAGCCACCCTGGTGGCTGGCACTGCCACCCGCTACTCGTGGATTCTCTGCGATCGCTGCACTCCCATCCAAGGCTCCTCCACCATTTCCTACACCTTCCGCTCCGTGGGCACGTTCAACGTCATCGTCACGGCAGAGAACAAGATCAGCTCCTTGCAGGACAGCATCTACGTCTACGTGCTGGAGCAGATCGAGGGCCTGCAGGTGGCCAGCAGTGACCTGGTGGAGGACATGTATTTCCCAACTAACAAAACACTCCATTTGCAGGCCACGGTGAGAGAGGGAACAAATATCTCCTACAGCTGGGTAGTGCAGCGGGATGGCAATGCTGTGCAGACCTCCACTGGGAAAACCTTTGCCTTGAGCATCCTGGAAGCTGGGAACTACACTGTCTACCTGAAGGCCACCAACATGCTGGGCTGTGCCACTGCTAACAGGACACTGGAGTTCATTGAAAGCCTTGGTGTCCTAAAGCCCCACGCCTTCCCCAACCCAGCTGCTATTAATGCCTCTGTGAACATAAGTGCCACCATAACCAGTGGCACTGGTGTCACGTACGTGTGGTACCTGGAGGATGGCTCCTCTCCCGTCACCTCTGAACCCTTTATTATACATTCTTTCCAAAGCCCTGGAATGATTGAGGTCATTGTTGGAGCAGAAAACAAGCTGAATTCAACCAACGCCACAGTTTCTGTCTGTGTAGAGGAGGTCATTGAGGGGCTGAGTATAGGGACAGCAGAGCTGGACTGTAGGTATGTTTCCTCAGGCTCCACAGTGGTCTTTGAGGGGGAGCTGCAGAGAGGGACTGAAGTGACGTGGCTGTGGGAGGTGCCAAATGGCACACTGAGTGGCCAGTCCGTGGCAGTCACGTTCCCCACGGCAGGGTTGTACACAGTCCATCTGAACGCGTCCAACGACATCAGCTGGGCTCTGGCCAGCAGGAACATCTCGGTGCTGGACAGGATTCAAGGCCTGGAAGTTGTTGCCAGCAAGAAGGTGGTGGAGCCAGGGGAGCAGGTCACCTTCGTGATCAGGATGCTGTCAGGTACCTCTGTGAGTTACCTGGTGAGCATCAGTGGTGACTACTCTGTGGTGCTCAACAGCTCCAGGTACACCCATGAGTTCACCAAGAGCGGCGATTATCTGGTGACTGTGACCGTGCAGAACCAGATCAGCATTGCCCACGCCCAGGTGCTCATCTCTGTCCTGGAGGCCATCCAGGACGTCAGGCTGCTGAACTGCTGCGAGGAGGGCATTGCCACGGGAACAGAGAAGAGCTTCAGTGCCCGTGTGGGCAGCGGCTCCCGCGTGTCCTTCTCCTGGCAGTTCTGCCTGTGGAAAGAGCGAGGTCGCTCCGTGGTTGCTGCGTCAGGAGAGGGAGTTTCCTACACTCCAGAAGCTGCAGGGCTGCTTGAGGTCCACCTCACTGCCTTCAATGACTTGGGAAGTGTCAACATCACCAGAACCATCCAAGTGCAAGACCCAATAGTCCAGGTGTCCCTCAGTGCCACCAATGCCTTTGTCAACAGGACAGCACTGTTTGAAGCTGCGGTGGTGCCCAGCAGTAGGAGTGTTGAGTTCTTGTGGAGCTTTGGGGATGGCTCTTCTGCTCTGACCACCAGGGTTGCAGTGGCCAACTATTCTTACCTGAGCCCTGGGGATTACCTGGTGGAGGTGAACGCCACCAACCTCATCAGCTTCTTCATAGCCCAGCTCACCGTCACCGTCAAAGTCCTGGAGTGTGAGGAGCCCGAGGTGGAGCTGGCCCTGCCACCCCAGGTGGTTATGAAGAGATCCCAGAGGAACTACCTGGAGGCACAGATTGACCTCCGAGGGTGCATCAAGTACCAGACAGAGCACCTGTGGGAGATCTACCGAGCATCCAGCTGCGTGAACTTGGATGACTCCAGCAGGATCTGGCTGCCGAACGTCGACGTGAACAGACCCCAGCTGGTTATCCCAAAGCTCGCCCTGCAAGTTGGGAACTATTGCTTCATGTTTATTGTCTCCTTTGGAGACACCCCGCTGTCCAAAAGCATCTTTGCCAACGTGACTGTGATCCCGAGTAAGCTGGTCCCCATCATTGATGGGGGGTCATACCGGGTATGGTCCAACACTCAGGACTTAATCTTGGATGGGGAGAAATCCTATGACCCCAACTTGGATGATGGGGAACAGACCCCGTTGTTGTACGAGTGGTCCTGCACATCCTCCTCCAAGGTAAGAGCAGCCTTGCCCAGCCAGAGTGACCATTTGGGAGCTCCAGCTCCACCACCACGTGTCTGGGGTGAAATGGTGTTGAGGAAAGCTTTGTGAGCATCTTTAACAGAGCTGCTCTGGAAGGAGGGCTGCAAAGACTGAGTTCCCAGCTCAGGGTGATGATACAGAAATTGATGTGAGGAGTGGTGCAGTGCAGTGTCCTGGGCTGGCTCTGGAAGCTGAAAAGTCAGCTCTGGAAGCTGAAGGGTCATCTCTGGGAGGTGGCACTGCTGCTTCCCTGGCACTTGCCCAGTGGCTCCCAGTGCTGCTGTCACGCACTGCGGGAGTTTTGGAGCTGCTGATGCAGTCTGGGAGCTCAGGGCTCTGGGCTTTCTCCCATTAACAGCTCAATGTTGGGCTTTGGAGAGGCCAAGTGACCACAACTGGTCACAAGCAGGTCAGTGTCCTCACGTGCTGAAGTGGTCTGACCCTGCACTGATGGAAGGGTAAGGGAGAGGTGCCTGGAAAATCCTGATGGGAATCCACCTCAGGAGCATTTTTGATTGAATGTGGAACTCTTTTATTGCAAAATGTAATTTTTGCTGTCTTTGCCTCGAAATAGCAAATGTGAAGGGTGTGGGGATTGGACCTTTTGGTTTAATTTGACTTTTTGTGTTGCTTGGCAATGTTTATAAGGTATTTAATGAAGAATTAATTGCTGTAAACTACAAATTTGAAACTCAGATGAAACACAGGGTATTTCAACTACTGTTTACTAACCTGAAGAGTAGGATAATGTGTTTTATTGTCCACACATGTCCTGTTTCTCCCACCCCAGTGGTGGCACTGCTCAGCAAGGTCTGTGGCAGTGACTGTGTGGACCTGAATGTTTTGGCTGTGGACTAACCCGATGTGCACCCATACCAAGGAGGGTTTGAAAGTTCTTTTCTCCTTGCAAGCAGAGCTCGGCTGCAGGGTGCTCTCTGAATTTCAGTGCCAAGGAAGGAATTGTCAAAATTTCCAAAGCTCTATTAGAAGCAGATGTGGAGTACACATTCGACCTCACCGTCAGGAAGGAGGGGATGAGTCCTGAGGCCACCAACCAAACTGTACGTACCACACTCAGTGTCACCTTCTCTCCTTGGCACCTGTAAGACACAGAGTCATGGAATGGTTGGGTTGGGAGGGACCTCAAAGCCCATCCAGTGCCACCATGCCTGGGCAGGGACACCTTCCACTGTCCCAGGCTGCTCCAAGCCCTGTTCAGCCTGGCCTTGGACACTGCCAGGGATCCAGGGGCAGCCACAGCTTCTCTGGGAACCTGTGCCAGGGCCTCCCCACCTCCCAGGGAGCAATTAGCCCCTTTTCCCAAGGACGTTTCTATAGGAGAAGCTTCCTCAGGAAAGAAATTTTCCTGCTCTTTAGCACTGCCAGCTCTTCACATGCCACAGGCTCTTCCCTCATTTTACCCAGAACGCTTCCTGAGAGCCACTGCTTAATTTTACTGTCAACAGTTTCTCTCTTCCCACCTTCCAAGTGTTTTCAAGGGAGGATTTTTTTCAGTGCACATTGTTTATGTCCCATGAATCCCAACGCCGAGTGCACCCGCAGTTTATGTCAGGAACATCCATCCTGGTGCTTGGCAACTGGAGATGGACTCAGTCTGGAAGTGGAAACTCTTACAGCCTGGGTTTGAAACCAGAGCTGCAGGATGAAAAGAAAAAAATGAAATTGATAGTCTTTCAAGGACATTCCGTACTATCTGGTTTCCATGCAGGAGTGCAAAACAATGATTCCAGTGTCGCAGGAAATCTGCAAATTCTGGAGGGATGAATGGAGCTCCAATGCTCTCCAGCTCAGTGCTGGGGAATATTTATCCCCTTTTAAGAGTCTGCCATGTTAAACAACATCTTCATTACTGTCTTTGAATTCATAACACTCGTTATGCCAGGGCAGAGGGCTCAGTCCAACGCTGGACGAGCCCATTTCCTCAGGGATTAAAGGAATTTAGGCAGAGCACAGGGGTCAGAGCTCAACTGCTGTTGTGTCTGAGCCACCAGTGCCTCTAGAGCTCTGCGAGTGCTCTGCCAGGAAGGTGTGGTGGATGTCTGGAGATGTGCATTAGATTCCAGCTGAATGCCTGGAACAACATGCTGCTCCCTGGAAAAGGTGGTGCTTCCATCCCCACCTGGCTGCACAAGCAGGGTTTGCTGGGAATTCAGCACCAGGGACCAGAGGGACATTTCAGAAGTCATTTATGTTCTTAAAAATCGTAAATAAATAAATCCAGGATGACCTAGATCAGTCCAGCTTGGCGTTGGGTGTCTCTGGCAAACCAGTGACAGAACTGGGCAGTATAAGAGCAGAGATGCATCTTAAATTTGACCTGAAATCCTTTGGGAATCCCTTCCTGCTATTTCTTAGCACAGACTAGGCTGGTGCAGAACAATTCCTCCTTGTCCTTACCTGTTAGATGTCTGTGTTTTGGTGTCAGACCTGCTGATGGAGCCTCTTGCCTTCCCAGGTGTTCATCAAGAGGGGAGGAGTCCCCATCGTGTCCCTGGAGTGTGTTTCCTGCAAGGCTCAGTCTGTCTACGAGGTCAGCAAGAGCTCCTACGTGTACCTGGAGGGCACCTGCCAGAACTGCCACAACGACTCCAAGCTCGGGGTAAAGTCACCAGGCTTTGCTTCACCTTCTGGGAGAAGGGGTCAGGCAGAGGGGTCAGGGTGGAAAGGAAAAGAGAAATGAAGTCCTGGACCTGAATTGCCATAGGGACAAGGAGGGGAAGCAATCCCTGGCCACAGGCAGTGGCAGGTGGGTCTGGCTGAGTCCTTGTGGGATCATTTCTAAGCCAAAGCCATGAGTGACCAGCTCTTTCCACGCAAAAGACACCTTTTCTTTTCCCATAAGAGATGTGTAAAGTGGTTTTTCTCCCTGCTGGTTGGCATTCTGCCCATTACTCTGGTGGCTCAAGCAGAGGTGCTTCAGTCTCTCCTCTTGAGCTCTCCTCTAGTTCCAGCTGCAGCTTGTGGAGAGAAGCAGCTCTCAGAACTGGAAGTCCTGTTGCTCCCAGCAAGCCCAGCATGTCCTTGCCTGGCATTTTCTGCCTGGTTATCTCACTGTTTCTCTTGTTATCACAATTGTAGGTTTGTGCTATTAACAGTAACCACCCAGGCCACGTTCAGCTTGAAGCACATAAAACACGGTATCCCGTGGAGACTCCACCAGTCCTTCATTTATTTCCTGTGTTTTGTACTCTGTATTATGAAATATTCTGTCGGAGGGTGATGTAATCCCAGAAACTAAAGTAGATCTCACAGTGGAAATATTCCCACCAGACATTTTGGAAAGGTTCCAGTTCTTGTTGCTGTAGCACACAAGACTAAAGCTGAATTATCAACTGCAAATTTGGCAGACGCTCCCACTAGAAATCTGTTACTTTTTATAAAGACTCAATCCGAAAACATTTTAAGGACATAACTTCAGCTTTAAACCAAACCTCTCTTGCCTTTCCCCTGTCCATCCCTGCAGAGGTGGGCAGCTCACAGCTTCAAGAACAAGTCCCTCATCCTGGACAAAACCACCACGTCCACCGGTGACACGGGGATGAACCTGGTCCTGAGGCAAGGAGCTCTGAGGGATGGCGAGGGATACACCTTCACCCTGCACATCACAGACCTCACCACGGGGGAGGAAGGCTTTGCCTCCATCGACCTGCTGCCCAACCAGCCCCCCGTGGGGGGGTCCTGCCGCCTGTCCCCCAGGGGACCCCTCAGGGCGCTGGTGACAAAGGTGCACTTCGAGTGTGCAGGTGAGAGCAGCTGCCAACCCCCCCTGCTCCTCATTCCTGCTGCTCTTCCCACACATGTTTCCTTCACCCCAAACTCCTACCCCAGGGCTGGGCTCAGCAGTGGTTTGGACCATGAGCAGCTTTGTGTGCCCAAATTCTGAAGTTCTCAAACTCACCGTAATGGGCAGGCAGTTTAAAAAGTCCTGACTCATGTAGGTGAATGGTGATATCCAGGCCAGGCCAGTTCTTGTGGAAGGAACTGGTATTTCAGTGCAGGAAAAAGAAGATGGTGCCTAAAACTGAGTCACACATATGTGGGAAGAATCAAAAGACAAAGCACATCTCTGCTGTGTGGGCTGGATGTTCCCACCACAGTCACCTTCCCGACCAGCTGCAGAGACAGCAACAACGAGCCCAGCTTTGGAAAAGTGGCCTGGCTGATGTCCCATAGCCTTGGGCCAAGGACTAAGTGCCTCTGGAAAGCAGATTTCCCCAAATGATCAGTGCTAGAGATTAGAGCTGTTTGTGCACAGTGCCGGGAAGCCACGCTGGGAGGGGATGAATCCTGCTGCTCCCAGGCAGCTGAGCACCAGAGCTGGGGGAGCAGCAGAGATGTGTTCAGGGTGATGTGGTTGTGACTTTGGTGTGTTTTGAGCTCTCCAGAATAGTGCTGGAATCAATTCCTCTTTGGAATGGTGGGAATTTGAGCTCTTAGTGATTGTTTTTAAGCTGAAGTGACAGACACAGGACACAGGGGCAATGCCAGCACCCTCACTGGGGCTCACTGGTGAACATATAGTGACTTTCCCAACTGCCCAGCTCCCATGAAACTCCCCATACTTCCTGGGAGCTCCAGGAAAACCTCTGTGCAGGTTTTATCCTGGACCTAGCTGTTCCTGAGATGCTGAACTGCCAGAGGGCTGAGCTTCTGTCTCATGTCAGGCTTTGCAAGGCTTGTACAAGCTGTGGCCTTGGTCGGTGCTGCACAGTTATTTCCCCTTTTTATTTTGATCATGAATTTTTCATAATCCCTTTAAGTGTTACAGACCCCAAACACCCAGGGAGAAACCCCTAAACATCACAAAAATCCAGAGAGAATGAAGACACCCCTTCAGCCTGGTAGAGTCCTTGAGCTGTCCTCATTGTGGGGACAGTCTGCCAGAGCAGGGACAGTCTGCCAGAGCAGGGACAGCAGCAAGAGAAGGTCAATAGAGTCATCAGAGAATCCTGGACTGGTTTGGGTTGGAAGGTCTTTAAGGACCATCTTGCTCCTTGTCAGGGTTGCCTCCCACCAGCCCAGGTTGCTCCAAATCCCATCCCTGCCCAAGGGCTGTGCAGGATGGGACACCCTAGGGAGGGAGGTGGCACTGCCAGGCTGGACAGAGGCAATGCAGCCCCACATTGCCCTGCCCTGCCCTGCCCTGTCAGAGCCCCGTGGGTTTCCCTGCAGGCTGGAGGGACACGGAGGACGCCGAGGGGCCGCTGGTGTACATCCTGCTGGCCTCGCGCCGCCGCCCGGGCCACTTCCACGAGTTCTGCGTCTACAAGGGCAGCCGGGCTGAGCACAGTGCCTTCCTGCCCCCGGGATTCCACGAGAGTGGCTTCCAGGTGTCCGTGGCTGTGCTGGTGCAGGACCAGCTGGGAGCCACCGTGGTGGCTGTGAACCGGTGAGACACCTTTGTGGGTCACCTGCCTGCCTCCCCTCCTCTGCCTTCCCAACCCCACCTGCATTTCACCCAAATCCCTCTTGCCTTGCAGCTCCATGGAAATTGGCCTCCCCGAGGGCTTCCCCAGCCTCTCCCACTGGCTCTACAATCAGACTGACACTGTGCTCCAGGGCTTGGTGAAACAAGGGGACCCTCAGCAGGTCATTGAGTACTCCTTGGCCCTCATCACCATCTTGAATGAGGTAAGGCAGCTCGTTCAGCCCAAGAGGGTCCTCTAAAAGTCCTTGCCATCACCAGTAGAATTTTTGAACCAGATTCTGTACATCATGGGCAGGGCAGGAATTTGGGGCAGATTCTGTAGAATTTTGGGGCCAGATTCTGTACAGCAATCTCTATAGGCTGGGCAGGAATTTGGGGCTAAATTCCTGTTGCCCTACCCAGTTAAGAGCCTGTTGCACAGCTGTAAGCCAGGCAGGGATGCTCCCCTTGAGCACAGGCACTGTGCTTAGCTGGATAAGGACTGCACTCCAGGTACCACACAGCTGCTGAGTGCCAGGCTGTTAAGATAATTGCTTGGAGAACAGAAGTGAAATTGAGGAAGTTCTGCTGGAAAACCAGCTCATTAGATCCCTCTGGGGAGAAGCAGAGGCAGGAGATGTGGAGTGCAGGGAACAGGTGACTCCAGCTCAGCTCTGCAGCCTCTGAAACTGCTCTTCACTGTTTTTTTCACTCCACCTTCCTCACTCTTCCTGCTTTTTCCTCCTCCCCGCAGTATGAGCGATCCATGCTGCTGGAACCTGAGGCTGGCAATGAGTTTGAGCTGCGGACCTGGACTCGCAACAACATCACAGAAACGCTGAACTCGCTGAAGGTGAACACTGTGGATGACATCCAGCAGATCTCAGCTGCCCTGGCACAGTGCACGGTAAGTCCCCTGCCACCACCTCTGAGCCTCCAGCTGCAGCTCAGGTGCTCCTCAGCCCTTGCTGTGCTTCCCTGGATCTCTCCACACACAGGGGGGATGAGGTGTGACTTGTTGGCATCATCAGGGTTGCTGTGGTGATGCCTTGGGTGCTGCCAGCTCTGCCCCTGGGAGCTCTGTGCTGCTCCTCTGGTACCTGCCCTGGTTGGCAGCTGCAGGAGAGGCCTCCCCAGGCTGGAGAACTGGAGAATCCTGGTATGGTTTGGGTTGGGAGGGACCTCAAAGCCCACCCAGTGCCACCCCTGCCATGGGCAGGGACACCTTCCACTATCCCAGGTTGCTCCAAGCCCTGTCCAGCCTGGCCTTGGACACTGCCAGGGATCCAGGGACAGCCACAGCTTCTCTGGGCACCCTGTGCCAGGGCCTTCCCACCCTCACAGGGAGCAATTTCTTCCTGATATCCCACCTAATCTACTCTCTTTCAGCTTTAAGCCATTCCCCATTGTCCTGACACTCCAATCCCTCTCCAGCTCTCTTGGTGCCCCTTTAGGCACTGGAAGGGGCTCTGAGGTCTCCTTAGAGCCTTGTCTTTCCCAGGCTGGACACCCCCAGCTCTCCCAGCTTGTCTCCAGAGCAGAGGGGCTCCAGAAACATTGGAATAAATTGCTGGAGGAGTCACAGAATCTCTGAGGACAGGCTGGGCTCCTGTCAGGAGTGACATGAGCAGAGCTGCTTTGGGCCAGGGGCCAATGCCCAGGTCTGATGCTCCTCCCAGCCCTGTTTCTGCCCTACAAGACAAAACCCCTCTCTGCTTTGCTCTGCTGCTCAGTGGAAGCACTGTGCTCCCTGCAGTTTTTAGTCCCAGTTCCCAGTGCTGGGGCTGCTGCCTGGTGGATTTAGGAGGGAAGAGAGCCCAGTTATATAATGCACTTGGGGTTTGGTGCTCAGCCAGGCTGCTCTGGCTCCTCCTGCCCTCCCTGATCTTTGCTTTGGGAAGTGGAGTGAGGTACCTTGGCCCTGGCTGTGCTTCCCCTGCGGCCAGGTCAGTGATGGGCAGGCACTGCATCCCACCCACAGAGTGCTCTTCTTCTCCCTTCCCTGCTTCAGAGCCTGCAAACCTCAAAAATTCCTCCTTTCTGTTCCCCTTTTGCAGGGTTTGGGGTTCAGCACATCCCATTCCATGCTGGACCAGTTTGTTTCTGTCTCTCCCACCTTCTCCTGCCTCGTGACTTGTGTTGCTGTGGAAGCTTAGGTCTAGAAATAGAATTTTTATTCCACGGGAAAAGCTGACATTCCAGGATTACTTTGTGCTCTGGGTTGGAATGAAAAGCTTAGGATAAGCTTTTTAGAATTTCCCAAGTGGTTGAGACAAGTGGAATTCACGCATTCCTTTCCTGCACAAGTGTCCATCGGGGCTGATACAATTTTGATTTTACCTACAAGGGAGAGGAAAAATCCGAATTAGTCTCTCCTGGAAGGATAAAAAAAGAATCTCAGTCTTCTTGGTCAATTCTCCTCCCTAAGTAGGAGCTGCCCTTGGGTGGTTCCTCCCCAGAACCCAGTGCCTTCCCCACCTCCCTGATTCCTGACTTGTGGCCTCCAATTCACACAGCCTGCCCTGGCTTCTCAGGAAGTCAAGCAGAAAAGGGGGAATTCAAGACCTGCAGATGCTGTTTTGATTCTTCACCAAAACATATGGTGATTCACGGCTGAATCCTATGATGATTAAAAGAAAAAAGATGAATAAGAGCTAGGAACTGGGTTGTAACAACTTCCATGTGTTGCCTCAGTCCCTCCCATCCAGCCCTTGAGAGTGCGGGGAGCTCCAGGCCATGGCTGGAACATTCTGTTTCTTGGACACATCTGGGAGCAGAGGGAGGGACATCCATCATGCCTGAGTGGCAGGATTCCTCCCACAGCCTTCAGGAGTGTTTGGACACTGAAATGGATTCAGTTGGGGCTAAATGCTGCTTCCAGTGGAGCTGGTGGAGTGGATGGAGGAATCCTGTCCAGCTCTTTCTGGATGGTTTCTGTGTGTGGTCCCAAGGGGAGGTGTGCCTGGTCCTTCTGGGTGAGCACCAGGGAATGCAGGATCACAGAATCCTGGAATGGCTTGGCTTGCAAGGACCAGGTTGCTCCAAGCCCCATCCAACCTGACCTTGAGCAATTCCAGGGATGGAGCAGCCACAGCTTCTCTGGGTGACAATTTGCTCCCTTCATTCCTCTTTGCACCCCAGAAGCATCCTCTGCCTGCCTGTACACTGGCACCTTGGAGTGCCATGGAAGGGGATGGAAGTGTCTTGGAGATACCAACAACTTGCTGGCTGCTCTCAGTGTGAGCAGGGCAGCTCTGCTGTCCCCTCCCCAGGGCTGGACAGAGCACAGGCGACTTCCAGAGTGACAAAGTCTCCTCAGGACTGAGCCAGCTGGGCTTTTCCCCAGCTGCCTCCCTCTTTCCCTGGGATGTCCCTGCTCTGTCAGACCCTGTTCCCTTTGCAGGTGGTGAGCAAGGAGCTGGTGTGCAAGTCGTGCCTGACAAGGACCCTGAACAAGCTGGAGACCATGATGACCATCCTGCAAGGGGAGACCTCGCAGGGCACGATGACACCGACTGGCATTGCTGACAACATCCTCAACATCACAGGTGAGCCTTGGCCTGGGCTGGGGACAGGGGACAGGGGCAGGAGGAGGCTGAGGGGAGCCTTCAGCCTCCCTCCTCTGCCATTTGGGCTTTGGCCCAAATTTTTAGGAAATTGCATCTGACATTTGGAGTGTGGCATCCCAGCCCTCTCTCCTCCCTGCACTTTTCCCAGGGCTGTCCTGGCTTTGGCAGCTGCCTCTGGGGACATTTAAATCTGACAGTTGTTAATAAACTCACTAATACTCCTAATAAGCTCACTAATACTCCAGGGAATTCTCTTTTTAGTAAACAATGAGTAACAGCTATGGCTTCCAGATGCTTGTCTTCCTGGTTGGAGTCCAAGGAGGCTGTCAAACCTCACTGGGGCATGTGGGAACACTGCGTGGAAATTCCCACCTGAGTGAGCTGGGGGAAAGCAGAGAGACCTTCTCTCCACTCCTTGATACCTCTGCACTCATTTCTGAGTGTTGTGCACTTAATAGTGCAAAAACTTAGGAATGTATGTTTGTTTTATCTATTTCTTCCCTGTTTCCTGAGCTGTGGTTCTCTTCACTGCACAGGAGGAAAATCAAGTGTGTTGTGATTAGGTATTCCTCACCAAACCTGGTAGATCAGAGAGGCTGCAGGAATTGCTGACAGCTCTGCTTTTAGCTCTGGGCTATGAACACTCCAGTGGGGAAGGTGATGTGCAGAGGAGCAGTGAGAAGACAGCAAGGAAAGCCTTGTCTGATTGCTTTGGGAAGGTGTCAGGTGTTCTCGTGACTGTAGCAGTTATCCAGGCTATTCACCACTTCCTCTTTATTTCTCTCCTGGCAGGCGACCTAATCCACCTTGTCAATACAGTTTCCCAAGAATCCAAGCCCCAGGAGCTGCTTGCTGATTCCCACAACTTGCTGCTGGCTCCCAAAGCCTACAACCTGTCCTCCAGCCTGATGCGAATCCTCATGAAATCCCGGGTGCTGAACGAAGAGCCCCTCGAGCTGGTGGGAGGAGAAATTAAGGCCACAGGCAAGAGGTCTGACCCCTTTAACTTGCTTTGCTACGAAAACACACCAAACTGCCAGTTCTCCATCCCCCAGGCCTTCAACTCCACCCTCTCCAACCTGACGGATGTCATCCAAGTCATGTTCCAAGTGGACTCCAATCCCTTCCCTTTTGGGTACATCAGCAACTACACTGTGTCCACCAAGGTCGCCTCCATGGAGTTCCAGACACACAACGGGGTGCAGATCCCTATTGGCAGCCTGGACTCTGAAAAAGCCATCACTGTGATGGTCTCAAACAGCACAGACCCTGAAAATCTCGTGGCTGGCACCGAAGTCATCGAGGCGAGAACGTCTGTGAACCTGATTGTGATCATGGAGAGCAACAACAGGGAAGCAGGACTGCACTTCCAGCTCACCTACAGAGTCCTCAATGGTAGGGCAGACAAATCCATCTCTCTGTTAGTTCTTCCAGTTGGAGAGGAGGGCTGGGTGTGAGGGATAACCAGTTGGCAGCAGGTTCCACACTGCATGGGCGAGGTTCTGGCTGTCCTGGACAATCTCCAGTGCCCAGTGTCATCCTTCCCTGTGAATTCTGGCACTGAGAAAAGCCTTTTGCTTTTCCCAGCCCTTCTGTTGAGCCACATTAGCCCTGGAGGTTGTCCAGTCCCTGTTCCAGGCAGATCTGATGGTATCCAGTGCTCAGGGATCCTCTGAGCTGCACACTGAGAGCATCTCCCACAACTTCCTGCATTCCCACACTCTTCCCTAAGCCCCAGTGCTGGCAGCAGACCTGTGGCTGAGTCTCCCAGGGGTTTTTAAAGCTCTTTTTGTTCTTTCTCCTCCCCACAGAGCATTACCTGGCCAGTGAGCCTGAGCCCTTCATCATGGCCTATCTCCACCATGAGCCTGAGCCCAATGAGCACAACTGCTCTGCCTCCAAGAAAATCAGCCTGGATGCCCTGGCTGGAAGTGACCACAAGCTCTACACCTTCTTCACCTCACCCAGGTAAGAGAAGCCTCCCTGGTAGTCCCTGTCAGCCACAGGCTGCACTGTGGATGCATGTGAGGGATGCTCAGGTGGTCTGTGGAACCCCTGAGTATCTGCACTGCCAGAGGGTGTAAATTACACCTCATTCACTGGGGTTTTCCTCTCATTGTGGGCTTCCCTGCCCCTGCAGCTGGAAGCTTTCCATGAGTACACCTCCACCAGAATGGGGCTGGTGTCCTTCAGGGGGTGGGTGAGTCATCTCCTTGCTCTTTCCCTTCCCCAGAACGGATGATCCCATCCAGAAGTACTACCTGAACATCACCAACCACTTCAGCTGGTCGCCAGTGGAGGTGACCCTGGGGCTCTACACATCCCTGTGCCAATACTTCAGCGAGCAGGAGAAGCGCTGGAAGACAGAAGGAATTGTCCCCCTGGAGGAGACCAGGCCAGACCAGGCTGTGTGCTTGACCCAGCACCTCACAGCCTTTGGGGCCAGCCTGTTTGTGCCCCCCAACTCTGTCCAGTTCATCTTTCCTGTGAGTACAGCAAAGCAGAGGCTGTGCACTGCTGTCACACACAGAACAGATTGTTGTCACCTGGAGCAAAGCCTCAGGCTCCTGTTGGCTTCATGTTCAAGCTGGCACCAGCACAGGCATCTGGGAGCCTTTGGGAGGTGCAGATAGACACAGTTCAGGGGGGGCTGTGTCCCCTGGCTGGGAATGGTGGCTGGAAACAGACCTTTACAGATGGCCTTGGTCCCTGGCCGGGACACCTCACACTGTGTTCCCCTCTTAGGGAGATGCCAAACCTTCCTCCCAGCTGTCACCCAGCACGGTTTGATCTCAGAGAGTCACACCTGCCAGCTGCTCCCTGCTTCCCAGGGGAATCCAGGCTCTTCCTTGCTCCATCCCTGTGACGTGAGCGGGAGCAGGGAGCTCCTGGCAGCTGCTCTGCAGGCCACCTCTGGGAGCAGGGCGATGGCCAGGAACGAGGCAGGCAATGGGAACAGGATCCTCCTGGGGTTGCCTTTCAACACTTTTCTCTTCTCCAGGCTCCAGGCCCAGGGCTGAACTACATCGTGCTGCTGACATGTGCTGTGTGCTTTGTCACCTACTCGGTGGCGGCGCTGATCGTGCACAAGCTGGACATGATCGACATGAACCGCGTGGGGGTGATTCCCTTCTGCGGCAAGAACGGGATGTACAAATACGAGATCCTGGTGAAAACAGGCTGGGGCAGAGGATCAGGTGAGCCCACAGCCTGCTCCCCTGCCTGCTTCCCAGGGGGACACCTGTGTGCTTGAGGTCCCACCTCAGCACGTCACGCTCCGAATTCACTTCATAGGGCCCAGAGCTGAACTGCAGCTTCAGTCCAGGGATTCCTGCAGCATTCCCAGTTCTTATTGTGTGATGATGGGGCAGCTCAAGACAATGGTTTGGGTTGGAAGGTTCCTCAAAAACCTTCTGGTTCCAAGTTCCTGACACAGGCAGGGACATCTTCCACTGGCTGCTGTAGTGGGACAACCAATTGATGCTGGAAGGAACCACCCAGGAGAGAAATTCTGCCATGCTGCCTGTCTTGGCTAGGCTGTGGTTGCAGAAGCAGAGGTTGTTCCTCCTTCTGACTGCCTCCTGCTTTCTGGGCCCTTTGGATGGATCCTTTCGCTCTCCTCCAGGATCCATCACTTTGTTCTGAATCTTTCCCAGCTGCAGGAAGGCACCAAGTTTGCCTTCTAGTCCAGTTTGTGGACAGAGCTGTCACTGGCAGTGCTGGGGAGTGGCTGCACCTCAGGTGGGCTTCCCTAAGGAAGCTCCTTCCTTCTCTGCAGGTACCACAGCCCACGTGGGCATCGCCCTGTACGGGGTGGACAACAAAAGTGGCCACAGACACCTGGATGGGGACAATGCCTTCCACCGGAACAGCCTGGACGTGTTCCAGATCGCCACGGAGAGGAGCCTGGGCAGCATCTGGCGCATCCGCATCTGGCACGACAACAAAGGTGGGACAGGCAGGGGACATGTCCTGGGCCTGGACAGGGGGACCTGGCTGGGTTGGGGGGACATTGCTGGGGGACATGGAGACTCCCTCAGACTGGCCAGGTGCCACCCCAGACACAGACAATGCAATGTCCTGTGTGCTGTGAGCATCAATGTCATCTGAGGGTGAGCTGGCTGTGCCACACTTCCCTCTCATGCAGTGTCCATCAATGACAGTCGTGTCACTGTCCCACTGACAGTGCTTGTGTGGCTCCCTCAGCTCTGCAGGCCCACACAGGGAATGTGTGCCATGAAACATTGCTTTGTCTCTGCCTGTTCAGGACTGAGCCCCTCATGGTACCTGCAGCACGTCATCGTGAGGGACCTGCAGAGCAGCAAGAGCTATTTCTTCCTGGTGAATGACTGGCTGTCGGTGGAGAGCGAGGACAATGATGGCCTGGTGGAGAGGGAGGTGTTTGCTGCCAGTGAGTGCTCCACCTCCCCTGGGTCCTTCTCACCCCTGGCCCCTGAACTTCCTTTTCTCCAGGCTGAGCTCCTTTTCCAGCTCCCTCAGCCACTCCTGGTGCTCCAGCCCTTTCCCAGCTCCATCCCTTCCCTGGACATGCTCCAGCCCCTCCATGTCCCCCTTGTTGTAAGGTTCCCAGAACTGACCCCAGGATTGCAGGGAATGGGCACTACCCTGGGCTGTGGCCACACTGTTTTTGGTACAAGCCAGAAGCCACTGGCCTCTTGCCCACCTGGGCACACCTGGGCTCATGTTCAGCCACTGTCACCCCCAAGGTTCTTTTCTGCTGGGCAGCTTTTCCAGCCACTCATCCCCAAACCTGGAGCACTGCATGAGGAGTGACCGTGTGGATGCAGTGTGATGCCTCTGCAGCTGCTGTGAGGGACGTGGCTGTGTCCCCTCAGGGCTGCAGCCACCCTAAGTCTGCCACTTTGTCCCCAGGTGAGAGCGAGCTGAGGAGCTTCTGGCGGATCTTCGTGGCGGAGCTGCAGCGCGGCTTCTTCGAGAAGCACGTGTGGCTGTCGCTGTGGGACCGACCGCCCCGCTCCCGCTTCACCCGCGTCCAGAGGGCCACCTGCTGCTGCCTGCTCATCTTCCTCTTCCTCTGCGCCAACGCCGTGTGGTACGGCGTGGTGGGCAATGTCCACCTCAGGTGTGTGCAGTGGGGTGGGCAATGTCCATCTCAGGTGTGTGCATGGCTGGTGGGCAATGTCCACCTCGGGTGTGTGCATGGCTGGTGGGCAATGTCCACATCAGCTATGTCCCCATGTCCCCAGCCAGTTCCAACCTCCTCAAGGCCCTCCTGGCTGTGCCACTGGGGCAGGACACATCTTCCATCCACTGGGAAGTGTTTCCATGCTTATGCCTTGAGTCTGCCCTTCCCATTCTAAAGAGTCTGAGACCAGGACATGGGTGATGATGAGCAAAGACAGATTATGGTTTCCTCTCTGCACATCTGGAATTCCTGGTTGTGCACTTCTGTCTCCTGCTTGCTTCCCTGGCTACCCCAATTCTCCTGTCTCTGATCCCTGTTGATTTCCTGCAGCAACGTGGCCGTTTCCAACCTGATCCCTGTCAGCGTGGACACAGTGGCTGTTGGCCTGGTGTCCAGCGTGGTGGTTTACCCTCTCTACCTGGTCATTTTATTTCTCTTCCGGATGGCTCGTGGCAAGGTAAGGAGGGGGGATGGTTGCAGGCTGCTCACATGGGTGGGAGGTCACCAGGGAGGCTGGTGCTTTTGGGAGGTTGAATTTTGCCTTTCCTGGGACTTCACTCCTCCAGCTGGGCTCTGCACTTGCCCAGTTGTGCTGCACCAGGGCCAATCTCTGCCTCCCTCCCTGAGCTCAGATCACTGCTGGGGGACATGGAGTGACTCTGCCAGTGCCCAGGCACCAAAAGGGCAGATTTTAGAAGTTATCTAGGAACTTCCTCCCCCTGGATTTCAGTGTCTGACAGGCACCCAAATGCCAAAGGCAGGAGCCAGGGAGCTGCTCAGTGGAGCCTCTCTAATGTCTGCCCTGGGTACAAACTCAGCTGGCTGAGCA
The DNA here is from genome assembly GCF_008360975.1 of Lichenostomus cassidix. Taxonomy (NCBI): domain Eukaryota; kingdom Metazoa; phylum Chordata; class Aves; order Passeriformes; family Meliphagidae; genus Lichenostomus; species Lichenostomus cassidix. Next base: position 1,185,714 of record NC_139495.1, read on the forward strand.
GAGCTGTGGTGAGGCAGCTGGGAAGGGATTAACTGGGGATTTAATGACTAGTTAAGCACAATTAGCAGCCCCATTAAGTATTGCAGCCAGCTGCTCCGGGACTGATGAGCAGCAAATGTGGCTGAGTTGCTGTGAGCACACAGGAGAAGCTTTCAAACTCTGGGGCTTCCTGGCAGTTTGTACCTGGGACAGTCTGGGTGGGCACGGGTGATGTGAGGATGGGCATGTGCCTGTTCTCAGCAGCAGTGTCACCTCTGTCCCTCCATGTGTGCCCTGCAGGTCTCCATCAGCCACACAGTGACTCATTCAGACCAGCAGTCCCTGGAGATCGACAACTACCTGGATTCCTCAGTCCTTGACAGTTCCTTCCCCACCTTCCCTGGGCTCCAGGCAGAGGTAACTGCTTCCCTCCCAGAGCTGGGCAGCCTCCTGGAGGTGTGGGCCTGGCGCTGAGAGCAGCTCAGTGCCCCCTGATGTTCCCAGCCTGCTGCTTTAACCAGGAACAAACCTGTGTTGTGTTCCTGAAACGTTTCTGTTTCCTCCCCAGGCCTTCTCTGAGCAAACCAAAACAGATCTGTTCCTGGAGGACTCCAAGAGGTGAGTAGGATTCTGGGGATGGAGCAAGCAGGACTTCAGTCTGTGCTTTGCTGGGCTGGGCTTGTGCTCCCTCAGCAGTTCCCCTCTGCAGTCCCACACAGTTCCTTTTCTTGTGTTTCTTTGTCCCCCCATGTTCGTGACTCTCATTCCCATTTTCCCACAGCCTGGTGCGGTGGCCCTCTAGTGAGGCTCTGCTCAGCTGGCCAGACCTGCTGAGTGACCCTTCCATCATGGGCAACACCATCCAGAAGCTGAAGAGAGGCCGGGCCAGCCGCCACCTGGGGCTCGAGGCCCCGCTGGCCACCGAGGAGGACACTTTGTCCCTTGGGATTCACCAGGGACATCCCCGGTACTTCTCAGCCTCAGGTGAGCAGCACTGGCTTGGGGCAGAGGTGGAACAGCAGAGCTGCTGCCATCACCTCTGGCTTCGCTCTGAAGGGCAGAGGAGGAGGATTGTGTCTGCTCTGTGGGGATTTTAGGCTGGGACAGCAGAAATCCTGATGGGCATTAGACTGAAGTGGCTGGTCCCACACTGCCAGCAGGCTGGGAGCCAGGACTGGTGTGTTCCCATGGGAATGCTGCAAGCAACCAGCACTTCCTCACTGCCTGCAAAGCCACAGTGCATCCCTGAGCCTCTGGAAGTGGCTGGAGAAGGAGAACTTGGCCTCCTGAGCCAGCAGGGTCCTGGTGGTTCCTGTAGCTGAGCTGGGATAGGCAGGAGCTGCAGGAGAGGGAGCAGGGGAGGGCTGTCCCAGGGAGAGGGACATCAGTGTGACCCTCCTCCTCCTCCCCAGTCCCACCACAGGGCTGAGCCATGCCCTGATGTGGTGCTGGGTGCTGAGCTCCTGCCAACCCTGTCTGTGCTCTCTCTTTCCCAGATGAGGATCTGATCCGGCAGATCCTGGCGGATGGAGCCAGCGGCATCTCCCACTCCCAGGACCTGGGGCCTTACATGAGGGCTGAAACAGATCTGATCTCAGGCCTGTGAGTGTTTGGGGAGCAGAGTTCCCACAGAGCCAGAACCTCCTGCTCTGCCACCCAGCTGAGCTGGCTCTGGGACACTTTCATGGGTCACTCTGTTCTTGCTGGCCATGCCTCCTGCAGCCCCCACAGCCACAGCTCCAGGAGGGCACTGCCACCCTTCCAGGAGCCACCTGGAATATCCCTTAAAGCCCCAGCTGTGTCCCCAGCACTTTTGGACTGTGGGCAAAGTGCTGGGATGAGGATTCCCTTTATGGTGCTGACGGCAGGGAGGAGGGAATTCCACCCAAATCCCTGTTGTGTTTCCATGCCCAGCCCACCCTGCTGGGCACTCTGACCACCAGCCCACCCTGGGCCCTTGCCAGGCCAAGGGAAAGGAAGGACTGTCAGGCCTTGTCTGTGACACACAGAGCAGTGTCTGTCCCTCAGGGCCATGAGTGATGTCCCAGGCCTGGTGCACTGGTGCTGGCACTGCAGTTGGTGCCACCCTGCTCAGCACAGAGCCAGCAGTGGCACAGCTCTCAGCAGGCTCCCCTGTGCCTGGCAGGTCCAGCGTGTTTGGGGACAAGGTGGAGACTGTCATGATGCAGAGGCTGAACGACAAGGGGCAGAGCGTGGCACCTCCTCCCAGGGAAGTGAGCAGATCAGCCAAGTCCACCTGGACAGGTACCAGGGCTGTGCCCCCCGGGGTGGGTGGGGACAGAGCCATCCCACACTGCAGCGCTTTGGAGGCACAGTGGGGAAAATTAATAAAACAGAGCCTTGGGAAAGGCTGCTCCCTGCTTGGGATATCACTGCTATTTCCTACCAGCTTCTCTTGGAGCCTGGATCTCAGTAAGCCCTGGGCCAGCACTTGTGTCCCTGCAGTGTCCCCTGGGGAACCTCTGCTCCCTGCTCCCCCAGTTACTCTGCTCCCTGCACCTTCTGCTGCCACCAGTCATAGAAATATTTGGGATGATCCCTCCAAACTCACCCAGGACTGCTGGCAGGCTCTGCTGGGATGAGTGCTGAGCTCAGCTCTGCCTGTGCCCACTTTGCAGTGATGTTCACACTTGCTCTCTCTCCTCCCAGTTGCAGACCAGACGTTCAGGAAGCGCCTGCTGCCTCCCTGGTGTTCCCTCCTGGCTCATGGCATCAGCCTCCTGCTCTTTGCCACCTCCACGGGTGTCTCAGTGTGGATTGGGGTGGGCTTTTCCTCCAGCGTGGCCCTCATGTGGCTCATCTCAGGGATATTCAGCTTTCTGGCATCATTCCTGGTCTGGGAGCCCCTGAAGGTGAGCATGGCACAAGTGCACCAGCACAGAGCTGTATGTGGAATTAACAGCTGGAATTAATACTGTCCAGCTGCTAGTCACAGTCATGGAATTGTTAGGGTTGGAAAATCCCTTTAAAATGATCAAGTCCATCAAGCACCACCATTGTGCTCACCACTAACCCGTGTCCCCAAGTGCCACATCCATGTGGGTTTTGAGCACTTCCAGGGATGGTGATTCCACCCCTGCCCTGGACAGCCCCTTCCAATGCTTGAGAACCCTTTCCATGAAGAAATCAGGAGTGGACACTGAGTGCATGGAATGGTCTCTGCCATCCCCATATCCCTCAGGAAGGGTAGGATGTGGACAGCAGCAGCAGGAGGAGAGGCAGGGCTGGTGGCAGGGCTGGTGGCACTTGGTTTGGAAGAGCCAGGTGGGAGCTGTGCTGAGGGATCCACGGGAGCTGCTGCTGGAATGCTGAGGTGGCACAGCTCCCTGCAGGCTCAGCACTCTCCCTGTGCCCCAGGTGCTGCTGGAAGCCCTCTATTTCTCCCTGGTTGCCAAGAGGCTGCACCCAGAGGAAGATGACACCCTGGTGGAGCAGCCCTGCGTGGAGCACGTGTCCGAGAGGATCAGCAAAGTCCGACCCCCACAGGGATTCGCCCTCTTCCAGGCCAAGGAGGAGGCCAGGAAGGTCAAGCTGCTGCACAGGATGCTCAAGGTGGGATATCTGCTGCTGCCTGGTGCCCAGGGCTGAGGCACATCCGAGTGTGGGTGCTCCTGATCCAGCTGGGATCCCCTGGCTGCTTGGCTCCAGCCTCCGCCTCAGTTTCTCCACCTGTGGCTCTGATCCTGTGGGATGGCAGTGGAGAGCACTGCTCTGCTGCAGGATTGGGATCCAGCCCCTCCATGCAATCCCATTTCTACTCTCTGCTTCCCAGAATTTCCTCATCTACATGATGTTCTTGCTGGTGGTCCTGCTCACCAACTACGGCGACGCCTCCCGCACCAGCCGGGCCTTCCTCCTGCAGAGCTCCATCAAACAGCAGCTGGGCAGCAACGACTTCCTGCTCATCAAGAGGTACCTGCCAGGCCCTGGGGGTCAGGGGACTTGGCTCTTGGGCTTGTGCTCCACAGTCTCTCCCATAAGAGGTTCCTTTAGGAGCTGGGCACTCCACAGCAGTGAGCAGGTCCTGTCTGTCCCTGTGGTTCTGCTGCTCCACTGGAGAGCAGGGGGGCCTCTGGGGATTGAGGCTTAATTTCTCTGAGGTTTAGTGATTTCCTCAGTGGGAAGGGGCTGTGGGAGTTGATGTTGATCTTTCTGGAGCTGCTCAAAATGACATGAGTTTTTCTGTCTCCAGAATTTACAGCCACAAGCTATATCTGTGAGCAGGGTCACGAGAGCCAGAAATGGCATCTTGTCCAGAGTGTGCCTTTCCTCTCACTCTGCACATAAATTTAACTGGATCAAATTTCTCCATCTGATTGTCCACACCTCTTTGTGCTGCCAGCAGCCCAATCTGGCATTGGGAATCCCTGGGTTAAGGGTGTGTCACTGCAAAGGCCTTTGTTTTTCCGTGCACATCAGTGTTTGTTTGTGCCCCACAGTCACTGAAATGATTGACCAAAATCTCACACCTTCCCCCCTGCAGGTCGGATCAGTTCTGGCTGTGGATGTCTCAGGTGTTCCTCCCCTACCTGCACAACAATGGCTCTGGCCAGGAGAGCCACAGCACCACCCTGGGCACAGCCAGGCTGCGCCAGCTTCGGCTGCGGGAAGGTAGGAGGGCAGGGATGGTGGCTCTGCTGTCACACTGGGAGGTGACAGTTTGGGAGGGATTAAATGGGCAGGCCTGGATGCACATGGGGCTGAGGGGAGGCAGCAGAGGTTATGGAGGCAGTGGATCGTGGAATCCTGGAATGGTTTGGGGTGGAAGGGACCTTAAAGCTCATCCAGTGCCACCCCTGCCATGGCAGGGACACCTTCCACTGTCCCAGGTTGCTCCAAGCCCTATCCAGCCTGGCCTTGGACACTGCCAGGGATCCAGGGGCAGCCACAGCTTCTCTCTGTGCCAGTGCTTCCCCACCCTCACAGCCAGGAATTCCTTCCCAATACCCATCTAACCCTGCCCTCTGGCAGTTTGAAGCCAGTGATGTATCCAGGGATCAGAGCACTGGTCCACAGTTACCCCAAGGCCAATTGGGACGTCTCTTCTCCACTTGTACTCAGCTAACCCGCTCTGACCTGTTGGCATGGATTTATCATGACTCCTAAACTGGGCAGCTCTCTATTTTTATTATTAATATCCATCCTTTTCTGAATCCCTGATTTTTGTAGGCTCCTTTCCCTCACCCTGGTGCACTCGTGGGGATGAGTGTGGAGGGGTTGGGAGCAAGGGAGGTGCTGTGAGCTCAGCACTGGCCATGCTGGGCTCCCCGTGGGTCACAGGGTGGTCTCATTCCAGCTGAGTGCCAGCAGAGTGCCCAGGACATCCTGCAGGGCATGGGCAGTGCCCAGAGGAGCTGCACTGACCAGCACAGCTTTGCCACTGCTGACTACGGCGTGGGCTGGGAGAGCACAGCCGGCAATGGGACGGCGGCGTGGGCACACTCAGCACCCGACCTGGCAGGGTAAGGGCTGATCCCACCCTGCTCCCACCCTGCTTCTCCTCCAGGGATCCTCACAGGCTTCTCCAAGGTGCCCTGGGTTGTTCCCAGCCCTCACCTCAGCCCCTGAGCCTGGCAAAGGGCAGATGGACACGGAAATTCCAAAGGGTCTGAACAGCAGTGTTGTGCTGTTCTGGGGGCACAGACAGAGCCAGGGGAGCCCAGCACGCCAGGAGCAGCACTAGATTTCTGCTCAGGGGGGTGACAGGAGGATGTCCTGCACGCTGGGCATAAATCACACTTGGTCTCTGCTCTGGTTTGTCCCCAGAGGCATCTCCATGGAAGTCTGGGCTACCACAGGGCTTGGGGCTGCTCTGAGGTTGGGAACACTGAGGTGGATCCATGCAGCCTGTAATATGTCTTGTGAAATAAATCCTGAGGGGCAGGATCTGCAGCTGCACCATTGCTCCTGGACTGCCACGTGGGAGAGAGCAGGCAGTGCCCTTCAGCCTCACCCACAGCTCTTCTTCCTCTGCAGGATCTGGTACTGGGGCTACATCTCCTTCTACGACAGCAGTGGCTACGTGCAGGAGCTGCACCCTTCCCTGGAGGAGAGCAGGGCTCAGCTGGAGTTCCTGCAGCAGCACACGTGGATCGACAACATGTGAGTGTGGCAGGGCAGAGGGGATGTCCTGCTGTCACCTGGGCTCGGCTGTGCTGTGTCAGGGGTGCTGCTGGGCTGTCCACGGGCACAGGATGGGTGTCCCACCTGCCTGTGGCCCCTGAGCTGGCCCTGTCCCTCTGCAGGAGCCGGGCAGTGTTTGTGGAGCTGCTGCAGTACAACCCCAGCGTGGATCTGCACGTGGCCATCACCCTGCGCCTGGAGTTCCCTGGGGCCAGCCAGGCCATTGCTGCTGTCACCATCAGTCCCTTCCCCCTGCTGCGGCTCAGCACAGGGGTCACCCTGCAGCTGCTCATGATGGTCAGTGTGGGATCTCCCCTGCACCCCCTTCCCTCTGCATGGGGGGCTCTGTGGATCCTCACCCAGGCTGGTCACTGTGAAGCTCCCCTGTATGAGGCCACTTGTCCCCATGGCTGTCACCCTGCCTGGGTTTGGTGTCAGCAGAGTCCTTGTCCCCTTGGCACTGCCACCCTGCCACAGGGTCAGTGGGTGTGGGCACTGGGGAGCTTTGGGAGGGATTGGGACACTGGATGAGCAAGGAAGGCTGGTCAGGATGCAGGGGGTGCTCCAGGTGTGCTCTGGTGAAACTTGGCCTGGTTTGGGGGGATTTTGCTGTCCTGGGGTGCTGCAGGGTCCCCTGGTGCAGCACAGCAGTCAGGCCTTGTCCTCTCCTTGGTAACCTTTCCATTCTTCCTCTCCTGGTAATCTCTCCATAACCTCTCCTGGTAACCTCTCTGTTCCTCCCCCAGGTTTTCCTCATGCTGTTTGTGGTTTACTTCGTGGTGTCAGAGTCTCTGGCCATCAAGAAGGAAGGCAGAGCCTACTTCACCCTGTGGGGCAACTATGGCCAGTGGGTTTTCATCCTGCTCACCACGTGCACAGTGCTGGTGCACCTCAGCCAGGCCACCCTGGCTGACCAGCAGTGGCTCAGGTACCTCAGCAACCGCAAGGGCTTCACCAACTTCTACCAGGTGGCCTTCCTGAGCTCCGTCTTCAGCAGCCTGGCTGCGTCCCTCCTCTTCCTCCTGACCGTGCAGGTATGGGCAGTGGGTGCTTTGATCTTCCTGTGCTTCTCACCCCTGCACAGTCCCTGCCAGGGGCAGAGGGGGTGGAAGGGAGGCCACATGTGTCTCTGCTGTGCACTGAGACCTCTGGGCCCTCAATTCTCTTGGGGAGTTCAGCTGAGTGTGGCCAGTGGGATGATGCTGTCTGCAAGGAACCTGTGCACTGGGATGTTCTGTGCTCTGCTGGGGTTTGGGTTTCTCAGATGTGTTTGAGACCCTTCCTGGGCTGGGGGTATGTTTGTAACTCCCTCCTCTCCCTCCCAGGCTGCCCAGCAGCTGCGCTTCGTCCGGCAGTGGTCAGTGTTCGGGAAGACCTTCCAGAGGTCCTTGAAGGAGCTGATGGCTGCAGGGGTGGCCTTCGCCCTCCTCCTCCTGGCCTATGCCCAGCTTGGCTTCCTGGTAACTCCCGTGTCCCCCTCCCTCACTGAGGGGCTGCTGGTGGTCCTGCTGCCCCTCATCCTCACCGTGGCATGACATGAGCAAAGCCCTGTGTCCCCTGGGTGCTCCGTGCCCACCCTGCCACCTTTGGCCAGGGGCTGTCCGTGTCACACCTGACTCCTGGGCCACCCCTCAGGGCCCCTGTGGGGGGGGATATTGTGGCTCAGGGTGTCACATTGCTGCTGCTCCCTTCTCATCACATCTCTGTCCCTTCGCAGCTCTTCTCCTCCTCCTCGGAGTCGTTCCGCAGCGTGGGCAGCAGCCTCCTGCTGCTGCTGGCCCTGCTGCGGGGCAGCGTGAGCCTCAGGCCCTGCCTGCCTGAGGCCTCGGCGCTCTGCTGCCTCTTCTGCAGCACCTACATCGTGCTGGAGGTGTGGATCGTGCTGCGGCTGCTGGCAGCAGTGCTGATCCACAGCTACCGGGAGATGCAGCTGGAGCTCTACCGGCCTGCCTTCGAGCCCCAGGACTACGAGATGGTGGAGCTGTTCATGCGCAGGCTCAAGATGTGGATGGGCTTCAGCAAAGCCAAGGAGGTGAGGGCAGCCTGGGGGCTCCGTGGAGAAGGGCCCTGGTGGCACAGAGCCTCATCCACCATCCTTAGCCTTCCCACAGCTGGGTTCCTCTGGGCTGGAGCAGTGGCCACTCCTGGGGGCCCAAGAGCTGGGTTAGTGATGGGAGCTGTACAGACATCATTCAGGAACCATTCTCAGCCCCACAGTTCCATGAGGCTTTATCTGGGATCCAGCCCCAGCCTGTGGCCTGTCACACCAGGAAAGGCTGGGAGCAGCCCCTGTTTGGAGTTTTCCCATTTCCCTGACCTAACCCTGCGCCCTGTTCTCTCCCAGTTCCGGCACAAGGTGAGGTTCGAAGGGATGGAGCCGCTGCCCTCCCGAGACTCCAGCGACTCCAAGTCCTTCCGCGGCCCCACTCCCAGCGCCGCCTCCGACAGCTCCAGGGCCTCCACGTCCTCCAGCCAGCTGGACGGGCTGAGCCTCGTGCTGAGCGCCCGCGACAGCCTGGAGGTGGACGCCGACATCCAGCGCCTCCTGTCCCTCTTCGAGATGCTGCTGGCGCAGTTCGACCGCGTCAACCGGGTGACGGAGGACGTGTCGCGCATCGAGCACCTGCTCGAGTTCTCCCGCAGCCGCCGCGCCCGCAGGAGGCCCTGTGGGCCCGAGGGAGGCCCGGAGCAGGGTGGCACGGAGCAGGGCCCGTCCCCGGAGCTGTCGGACACGGACGGACAGTCCCCAGGCCGTGCCGGGGCCGTGCCGGGCGCTCGGGGCTCCGTGCCCGGGCGGCTGCTGCGGGCCAGCCGGGGCGTCAGCGCGGCTGCACCGGGCAAGGGCTGTCCCGGCAGGAGGAAACGGGCTCTGCGCACCAAGAACCGCGTGCATCCCGCTGTCAAGTAACGGGGTGGGGAGAGACACCCTGGCGGGGTTTGCCGAGGGTGGGCTGTGCCCACTTGGGTGCTGCCGCGGCGGCTGGGCCGGCCGGGCACAGGGGCTCTGGGGGCTCTCCCGCCACGCCGCTGGCACGGCCACCAGCCCTCCAGAGCTGCCCTGCAGAGCATTGCAGTGTTAGAGATGGGAGAAGGCCGAGCCTTTCCCTGGGATGGGGAGGAGATCCCCGCTGGCTCACCAGGAGCAGGTGTGGGTGTGCAACAGCCCCATGGGCAACCAGCCACAGGTGGGGACTGGGATGGGCACAGGGGCATGGGACAGAGCTGTCCCCCTTCCCTGCTGGCTGTGCCGGATGGGAAAGGGAGAGGAGAGCCCCAGGCCTTGAAGGTTTGAACCAAGTCTTGGATTTTTGTCGACCAGACGCACTGTGGAGGAAAGCGACAGCTTTCAAGAAGGTATTTAACCCACCTTGGTTTTTAAGCGTAAATAGATATATAGAGAAATGCTATCTACACCCAGAGCAGTTAATTTCCAGTATTGGCTACTTTTATCCTCCAGAAATTGGTACTATTATTTGTATTTAAAGAAATCCGATATTTAAAACAAAGGACATTGCGGCGAGCTGGGGACCAGAGACCCCTGGGCTGCCTCAGCCACCTCCGAGCGTGGGGTTCCCAAACTCCCACCGTGGGGTTCCCAACTCCCAGCGTGGGATTCCCAACCTCCCAGCGTGGGATTCCCAGCTCCCAGCGTGGGGTTCCCGACGTGCTGGTGTCACTGCGGTCCCCACCCGCCCTGTCCCCCCGCCGTGGCCCCGGGGTGCAGGCGCCGCTGGCTGCTTGGCTTCTCTAACCCAAGGAATGTATTGCCCTAAGTATATGTATTTTTTTTGGTTTACTTGTTCCTATGTACTGCCCAGCACTTTAAACAAGGCTTTCCTCGGCTACCAGTGACACGTGCGAGCTAAGAATGGGATAATATATCACAAAAGCAGTATTTTGTTTGTTGAAATCATAACCTGAAATGGGCAGGGAGGAGAGGAACGCAGCCCCAGCTCAGGCAGCAGTGCCAGCACCTTCCCTGAGCACAAAGGAGGCAGGTGAAGCCCTGAGGGAGCTTTTTTTGGGGGTTCTTCCAGCCCTGCCAGCTGGGATTCACCATGTGCTGGGCTACAGCTGCTGGGCTACAGCTGGCCTGTGCCATGGGGCTCCTCAGATCACAGCCTGGGGGTGCCTGAAGCCCCCCGGGGCTGCCTTCCCCTCCTCAGCCCCATTTCACCTTATGGCTATTGTAAGTAATTTATATGGGGTTTGTTTGGTTTTTAAATGTATATATTTTTGTATGTTTGCTATATTTTCATAGCATCGGTACCGTGTTTGAAACATGTAGATAGGAGACAGAACACTATTGTCAGAGTTATTTAAAGGATGTATTAAGTGCTTCTTCCTGGGAATGTCCCGTGTATATAAGGATTGGGTGTCTGTGTGTGTGGTGTGTGTGCTCTCCTGGGCTGGCTCGGGGCAGTGGCCACAGGTGGATGGGAAAAGCTCTCTTTTGGGCTCCTCTGTGTGTTCCAGAACCTGCTCCACACTTTGGACAGGTGAGAAGGTGGAAGGGAAGGCTGAGGGGGCAGAGCTGCAGGGCAGGGGCTTTGGGTTTGGCTGCCTCTGCTGCTGGGGGGCCTGGAAGTGCCTTCCCAGGACAGGGGAGATTTTGCAGGCAGAGAGTAGGGGAAGTGTCCTAAGACTCTTCCATTGCTGCATCACCTCCCCTCCAGCCCCCAGCTGTGTTGGATACTTGGAAAGATTTCATTCCATGTGCTTGCTTGGCCTCGTGTGTCAGGGTGGCTGCAGGGTGCTCTGAGATGGCTTTGGGACAGGTCTGAGGTACCTTTGGAAAACTCAGCTGCTGTGCAGGACAGATGTTGTGGAAAGGTTGTGGAGGGATGAGGGCAGAAGACAAGTGAGCTGGTGGTTGGTCAGTGTGGAGGTGTTGGAGAGAAATGGAGTGCAGAGGGGAGAAATCCCATCCTGGTAACCAGGGCAGGTTGGTAATGGCAGAAGGGCAGGGGGGAGAGGGCAGAGAAGGATCCAGGGGGCAGGAGCAGGGCAGGGAAGGTCCCAGCAGGTGCCTGGAGCAGGCAGAACCAGCAGTTCAAGGCTGGTGCTGCTCATCTTTGTACTCTGTGCTCAAAAAACCCCTGGTTTTCAGGCCAGAGATATAAAACTATTTGCCTTGGATTTTTTGTTCTTTGACCTTGCCAGGCAGCACAGCACCACACTCAGCTCTGGCATGTCCATGTCTCCTTTTGGTGACAGGGACAGTGCCAGTGCCATGTCCCCAAACCCCCAAGGCAGTTCCAGGAGCAGTGGGGAGCTGTCCCAGAGACCTGGGATGTCCCCATGGCACAGAGCCCAGGGCTGGGGTCCCTCCAGCTCCAAAGCTCCTTTCCCCACACACACCTGCCCTGAACAGCCCCTCTCACCTGTGTGGAGCACCAGGGCTGTAGATCCAACTGTGGGAATGTTCAGTGAGTGAAATATCCCAAGTGAACCAAGCAGGTCTTGGAAACCTCTTGAAGAGCCAAGTTCAGTTCCTGAGGCAGAGGTCAGTTCTCAGCTCGAGTATCCTCATTAGAAGAGGCTGGGAGGAGGAGGGAAGTGCAGGAAGGAGATGGAGGCATGGGGGGCCAGCAGGGCCCCAAATCCTTGGAGCAGCCATTTCTAAGCTCAGGGGCCACCAAATCCATGAGGATTTTTGTTCCCAAGTGCCTGTTCCCTGCCCTGTGTGTGTGTGAGTGTGACTCGGTGTGTGTGACTCGACCAAGTGCTCCTCCTCGTCAGAGAGGAGCAGAAATGGGATCAGACAACTGCCCTACTTCTGCCTTCCCTGGAAGTACGGAGAGCAGCTCTGCCCCCCACAGTTGTTCCTTGAAAAGCCCAACCTTGCATGGTGGGCAACACCCACAGCTTCCAGCACTCACAGCTCCATGTCCCAGCTAAGGCTCCTCTGCAGCCAGAGGCATTTTGTCATGGAGTTACACCCTCCCAGCAATAAACTTGACTCAAAGCCCATCAGTCCCCCTGAATGTATATTTTGGTGTCTGTAGTCACCGAGAGATGGTTTCTTATTTATTGCCTTGAATCTCACAATGATGTGTCAGGATCAAGCTGCTTGAATGAAAAATGAAACCCCGATCCATTCGTTCCAAGGGAGAGGGAGGGACTTCCCTGAGTGCCTGATTTTTTTTATTTTTTTAAAGAACAATGATTGTGACCAAAATGCCAACAGTTCCTGTCTGGTCAGCATTTCACTGCAAACAAAAATGGTGTCTTTTGTAACTGTGGGGATGTTTCTTAAAAACTGACAAAGTCAAATAAACATGACTGCTAAAACCTGCCTCAGGTGGTTTTGTCCTGCTCCAGACACTCCTCTCCACCCCATCCTCCTTCTCTCTGCATCCATAATTCTAATTAAGGTTTCCTGCACAGCACAAGACACTTTCTTAAACCCAGTCCAGGGACAGCAACACAGGTTGGCAAACTAAAGCAGAAAAAGGATTTATATGAGCAGGAAAGCACTGGAACTTTCCCAGCACCTCACAAACGCACTGAGCAGACAAATATTTTTATTTCCTTTACGACTCAAACACTCAAACACAACGGACACTTGGTGTTCCCACACACCTGCACAGGTGAGGGCTGTCCCTTTGTCCCCTCGCCTGTCACTTCACAGTCCCACGTGCTCATTGCACTTGTCTTCATCTCCCTGCTGTCAGCCTTTCCCAAATCCATGCTTCCCACTCACGGACAGAGCAGGAGATGAAGTTCTCACAGTATAGTCCAGCTTATGTGGTGTCTCCCAGTTGGGTAGTGTAGTGTCTGGTGCCCTCCTTGCCTCAGGATGGGCTGCAAATCCCATTCCAGCTGTGCCCAGCTGCCCTGGAAGCTCCAGCTGAACTGCTTCAGTCTCCTAGCAGAGACTCCCTGGCAGCAAACAGGCAAAACTTGTGGGGAGATGATGCCACAAGACTTGTCAACAGTCAAAAAGGGATTTATCAGGTGCATGGAGAAGGATGAGACACCCCAGCATTCCTGCAACCAGGGAAGTTCTGCAGATGGCCCTGGAAGTCATGTCTGGCCAGGTGTGAACATCTGAAATCAGCCCTGGGGGTCAGACTGCTCATCCCCAGGACTGCTGGCCCAGCTCTGCCCTTCCACTGCTCCCCCTCGCTGTTTGCTGTTACTTCTGGTGGCAAAATAGTCTCTGCTGAGGGAGAGAGGCTGTGCTGTGCTGTGAATGCCTCAAAATGAAGACAAACCTTGGGAATTCAAGCAGCATTTTGGGCAGGAGTGAAGCCAAATTAACTCTTTCCAGAGCTGGCAGCAGAATGAGTCAGAGCCTGAAAAGTCCAAGTGCTGAAGACTCCAAGGTCCAGGGAGAAGCTGGGATTCCAGGGTGCTCAGAAATAGCAACTGGATTTTCAATACTTCATATTTCATTCCCAATAAAGTCCTCAAAAATCCCACAATTCCTGTACCTTCACGAGAGGAGCTGCAGAGTATCATCCCTTGTCTGCTTCCACCAGGAGTTGCTGTGGAAGGAGTCCAAAGAAAGGTCCTGCAGGGAAGTTCCCAACAGAGGAGCCTTGAAACAGCTCAAACCAAACCAAACCCAGTGGGTTGGTCCTCTGGGAGCTTCTGGGAATCCAGTGTCCTCCTCAGGGGCACCCAAACCTCCTGGCAGGGTTCAGTGCCAAGTCCACATGCAAGGAGCAGCCAGGCTGCACACCTCCCAACCCCTGTGGCCATGCAGGTGCAGGGATCAGCACAGAGGGAACACAATTCCATGGCCTCAGTGTCCCCCAGCAGGGACACCCCGAGCCTGGGCCCTACACGAACTCAGTGAAGTCATCCACGGAGGAGATCAGCCTCTTCCTCTGCCCTGTCTCGTAGGTGGGAGGAGGGTCCTGGGGCATCTGGGGAGGAGGTTTTGTGGGGGCAGAGGGGTGCAGCTGCAGGGGAAGGCCAGGGCTCTGGTACTGTGTCTCTTCACGGAGCTGAAAGGCAACAGAGAACAGGTGAGCTCATTCTCTCCAAAACTCTTCCCAATCTCTGCCTGGGCAGGGCAGGGAATCAGGACACTGTGACAGCACTGAGAGCCACTCTGTGTCCACATATTGGACAGCAGGAGGAATTTCTCCATGGAAAGGGTGGTCAGGCCTTGGCAGAAGCTGCCCAGGAAGGTTTGCAGTCCCCTTCTCTGGAGGTGCCCAAGGAAGGCCTGGATGTGGCACTCAGTGCTCTGGGCTGGGGACAAGGTGGGCATTGGGCACAGGCTGGAATTAATCTTGGAGAGCTTTTCCAAACTCAGTGATTCTGGGATTCCAGGATTAAGCTTCCCAAAGCCCTTACTGCCAGTGAAGTTGTTTGACATGGCCACACTTGTCATTCCCACAGCAGACTGAGAACTGGATGATCCTCAAGGTCCCTTCCAACCCCAAACCCTCTGTGAATCCACAACCAGCTGCATTCTAACCTCCACACACACCCCTCCTCTCACTCAGCAAGTTCTGACAGCTGGGTTTAGCTGCCTTAAGTGCAGCAGGAGTCTCAGGAAAGCCCAGTTCCACCCCTCAGAGCAGCCCCACTCACCCTGTGCCGCAGCCTCTTGATGTGGCGCAGCCTCGCGATCCACTTGGAGGGGTAGGTGTCCGTGGGGTTGGACCTGCTGTGGTGGACCTGGGAAGCCATCTGGGTTGGGAAGGGTGGGGGAGAAGCAGGGAAAGAGAGGAGCCACATTAACATAACCACAACAATAAAATTAATCTGATTTTTCAGTTCAGTTTGACAGCAACAGCAATCCAGTTCTGAGTTAGAACTGTTTGTGTGCCAACTGTGGCTTCAAGGTCAAGTAGCAAAGTTGTTTCTTTGCTCTAGCAGGCCCTGCTTGTTTCCTTGGAAGCTGGAGATGGGCCAAGGCAGCAGCTGGAAGCTCAGGGAGCTGGGGGTACTCACGTTGGCATGCAGGGCCATCTGACGGGCCACGAAGGGCAGGTTCTTGTCAGAGATGATCTTGGCAACACTTGTGTCCACCAGACCCTCCATGTCTTTGGTTTAAAGGAATAAGAAAAAAATTCTTGTGAGACAGTTAAGAACAAGCCAAGGTTGCCAGTAGCTAAATATCTAAGTCAAATAAACCTGAGGAATTGTATCATACTGAGTTCCCACTCTAACAGAACCTGCTTTGCAGCTGAAGTGACTCCCAAATTCTGGGTGCTCCATAAAGGTTTGGGGAGAGCATGCTGGGCTCTCACATGAACCAAAATGTGAGCCCAAAGCACCCAAAATCCCCTTTGCTAAAATCCCTGCAGCAGCACTGCTGAAGCCTCCATCTCCTCCAGCATTCCCAAGCAGCTGTTGGAGGGAGGAATCTGCTCTACTGCTGGCACTGTCTTGAGCTCAAAGAAAATATGAGCAATCCAGTCAAGATTCAAGATGTCAAGAAACCCAGATGTAACTGGGCAAACTGGTTCCAGAGAGTTTCTCCTGGAAGTTTTAACTTCTGAAACACAAACCCCCAGCATAGCAGAGGCTGAGGAATTCCCACCTTTCCGACACTGTAGTGTCACCAGGTTACAGTCATAGTCCAGGGGGGTGATGATCACGTGCACAAAATTGAACTGTCCCTAAAGAGAAACCAATGCAAGAGTCAGGAACATCGTGGTTGGTGAATGCCATAAACACACACCAGTGAACCCACCACGGCCAACAGCTCCTCCCATAATCCCCATGCTGTTTTTAGGGTAACAACCCCCCACATGAAGGTTTACAACCCTGTGGTCCTGCTGCAACACACCCACGAGGGAAATTTCCTACCTTTATTGTGCCCAGCTTAAAATCCTCTCCAGAGTCATTGTAAACGATGGAAACAAAATCATTCCCCAGGTGCCTCTTCTTGTCACAGCGGTATTTATCCAAATCCTTTGTGGGCATCAGGGTAGCAATGTGGAAAATGGCTGCAAAGGGAACACACAGATCCTTAGGCTGCGCTGGGAAAGCAGCAATAGTCACATGGCAGCAATAAAAACACAAACTGTGCTCCCTTGAGAGGTTTGTCCCCATTTGTGACAGCTGAACCAAGCTGTCTCTGGAGCTTGGAGTGCAGCAGCAAGAAGGAGCACAGCAGCATGGGGAGCACATCTTGGTTCAGGGAGGAAAGAGGCAGAAGAGCTTAAACCAGGACTTGTCCTGAGCTCTGCAGAGCCCCAGGGTGACCTGCAGCCACCCCATGGGACTGGACTGCGTGATGAGCACAAAGCTGTGCAGGAAAATTGGGAAGTTCACCATATCCTGCTGGATCCTGGATGATCTCTGCACTGCTGGTGCAGCAGGAGCTTGGTGACACTGCAGTGACACAATCCACAGCCACAGCAGTGACACAATCCACAGCCACAGCAGTGACACAATCCACAGCCACAGCAGTGACACCCCCTGCCCTTCAGAGAAACACAGCAGTATTGACACCACCCTCAGTGAACAGCTTTTACAGCAGCCAGCTTATCCTGCAAACCTCCAAACCAAACCCTGCCAGCCTTTAAGGAGATGTTCATCTCACAGATTGACAGAGCAGATCATTTTACACAGCAGATCATTTTACACAGCAGAGCATTATAAACCTGGGGTGATTTTGTGTTAAATAAGGCATGCATACACCTGTCCTGAACCTTCCCACAAGGCTTGCAGAGACACCAGAGAGAACAGGAGGGGATCAGTGCCCCAGGAGATCCTCACCACATCCCTGGGAAGGAACTTTGGCGCAGAAACCAGCTCAGATGGGCACATTGCAGCTCCTGGAGCCAGCTCACCTTGCATGATGTCATCGTGCCAGCAGTAGGTGAACTGTCCATCCTCCCCACACACATCCAGGCCACCCAGGTAGATCTTATCAGGCTGGCAGTCCTTGAGCTCGATGAGTTTCCCCAAGCCTGTGAGGAACTCGGTGTAGCGATAGGATCCGTGCTCGTTGGACAGGATGGCGATCTCGTTGTTGCTCTGGGACACAGGGACAGGGACACTCAGTGCCAGCACTGCACCAGAGATCCCTTCCTGGGAGCAGGGCATTGCCCTCACACAAGGGTTTCATGCAGGGGCTGATTTTTAAAGCAGGAAAGGAGGGAGCAGGACAAATCCCACAGCATTCCAGAAGGACTGCACACTCACCTGGCCCTCCCCAACGTAGAGCACTGCAATCTTGTGTGTGTCATAGGATGGAATCTGATCCAGGAGCTGCACTGACCTCTCAAACGTCTGCAATCAGAGCAGGGACCCCACCTGAGCAGCCTCCTCCAGCCCGCTCTAAGGTCTCTTAACCCCAAGCAGCCCAGGATTCTCAGAGCTTTAAAAAATCCCCTCCACACCCCCATCTCTCTGTGGCACTGCTGGTAGAAAATGCCTTTAAATTGCACCACCTGAGCTGGACAGCTGTAATTATCATTTAAATTCCAAGAAAGCCGTGAGGTTAGAAAAATAAAGGATTTACACAATTCCTTGCCTACCTCATTTGGCAACAGGAGAGGTTTGTTGTTTTCATCACCAAAGAAAGGGGAGTGGTACAACTGCAAAAACACAAAGCTGAAGGAGAGAGGGAGAGAAAAGTCTGTTACCATAAAAATTAAGTCAATTTGGATCTGTTGGATGTAAGAACATTATGTACAGCAGAAAAAGAGGAGGAATTAAAATGCTAAGAGGGTATTATTCATCTTTTAGAGACACTCTGAGTGCCTGGACTACCTGCAGTTTGCAATAGAACCCTGTCAGAAAAACAATGAGGTGTCAAACAGCAGCAGCCACACAAATTCCCTGTTCAAAGGCATGGAATGGAGGAGCAGAAATGCCCTCCACAGCTCTGGGGGCATTTTCAGGCTATCAGACACATGATTATACAGACATTTACATTTTACCTGCTCTCAGTAAGATGAAAATTGTCTCATCATGCAATTTTGGGCAATTAACAATACCGCAAGTTCAAAAAGCAACAATTACAAGCCTTCTTTTCCTTTTTCTCAGGATTTTGCACATTGTATTTCTTGAAATGCAAAACTAGCAATTCGCCCTGTTCGCAGCAAAATTAACTCCAGGCAACCTGCAGTCAAGCCACACTCCCTAAATTGGGTACATTAAGCACAGTAGGAAACCATTCATCTATTTCTTTCACCATTTCGTTCTGTTTCCTAATCCCAAAATTAATTTGGTGGCAGTGGGCTCAACAGGTCTCTGAATAAACACCTCCTGAATCAAGGAGGTAATTAATTTCTGAATCAGATGCTTTGCAGAGCCTCCCTCTGAAGGAGCAGCCCAGGGTCCCTGCACCCACCTGGGGTTTATCCCAGGCACCTTCTCCGTGTTGGAAGCTGCTGCTCTGCCCTTGAAGGCATCTCTGTCGATCCTCTTGCCCCTCCTGGATGGGGCAGAGTCAGATATGGTGTAGCCACGGGGTCGGTGGCCCGAGGGGGAGCGGGGCGAGGTGACAGCTCCAGTGCCACCCCCTGGCCCGCTGGCCCTGCTGTCCTCCCCCCTGCCCAGCCAGCTGCCCAGCCCTTCCCCTTCCAGGTTGCCCGACTGCGATTTGGATTTCACTTCCGTGCTCAGCCGCCTGGGCACCTCCCGGCCGTTGGCGTCCTTGAGCACCTCCTGCAGGGTCTGCAGCTCGGGGGAAGAGCTGGACTTGCTGAGGGGCTGCGAGGGCTGGAAGGAGAGCTCCTCCAGGGTGTGACCTTCCTCCCTCCCGATGGGGATGCCGCCCTCCACCAGCTCCTCCGACTTGAGCGATTTGTCCTCTTGGCTGGACGTGGAGGAGGACTGGAAGAGAGAGAAAAGATGCACGGTTTTCATGGAATCAGAGAATGCTGGAATGGTTTGGGTTGGGAGGGACCTTAAAGCTCATCCCATGGTTGCTCCAAGCCCCATCCAGCCTGGCCTTGGGCACTCAGGGATCCAGGGGCAGCCACAGCTTCTCTGGGCACCCTGTGCCAGGGCTTGCCCACCCTCACAGGGAAGGATTCCTTCCTTTTCCTGACAGCCAGAATAAAAGCTGACAATGGCAATGGCACCCCAACACTTCCAGGAAAACGTGGGCAGGAAGGAGCACAAAGCAATGGGAATCACAGACCCTGAATCCCCCCAGGCCATCCCAACTCCCAGTGCCATCAGTGAGCCATGAGGGAACCCATGGACAATCCCCTCCTGGCTGTCACCCCCTGCCCACCCAGGCTCTGTCCTTACCCTGCTGTAGGAATCCTGGGCTTTCCTGAACCTCTCCTCGCTCAGGACATGTTCAGAACACGAGGTCTCCACATCCTCACTCTCTGGGGACTCGGCAGGGGACTCAGCCTCCCTGAGCTCCATCTCCCCTGCACTCCCTTCCTCCAGCACCACGGCGGATTCTACGGAGACACGGGCAGGGGAGCTGTGGAGAGGGGACAGGGGACAGCCCCCCTCCTCTCCTCTCCTCTCCAGGACCAGCCTTTTCCCCACGGGATCTCAACGGAAGGCCAGATGGAATGAGGGCTCTGGCATTTCTTGGCATGGCAGACGTGCTCCTGGCTCCCCTTTTCCCAGGGAATCAACCTGCTCACCCTCACTGCCTGCCTTGGGCTGAGGAGTGCAGCTGTTTCCAATTGTTGCTGAAGGACAAGCAGGGCAGGGGATGAGGAAAAGGGACCTTGGACAGGAGTTACCAGGACAGACAGAACTACAGAGATGGAGGGAAGAACTGGGTAAAAGCTCACTGGAGACATCAGCTCTGTGCAGGGGTGCAACAACAAGGGAGCTTAGCTTGTACTGAAATGCAACCCTCCTGTGCCTTGAGGCCTACGAGGAGATTAGGAATTTTCCCAGGAGCCATTTCCTTGCAGTTTGGCAGCTTTCCTAGAATGTCTTGGGAGAAGCAAAACAACAGAGCCCTGAGGCTGTGGCAGGACAAGAGCAGGGGTGACAGTGGCACTGCAGCACAGCTGCACGGGGCATCTGCTCACACAGCCAGAATGCAGCCACACTGACAAAAAGCCCTGCCTGTGTGGAGGGTTGGACCTTGGATCTGCTCCAGGCACTGACCACAGGGATGAGTGTGACCAAAGGCTCCTCCTGGCCTTGCTTTTTGTCCTGAGGAAAAGGCTGGAGGACAGGAGGCTTCCCGTTATGCACACAAGGGACTGGAAGACCAATCTGAAAGGCCAAGATTTGTTTTCCAAAATAATAATAACAGTAATAAGAAGAAGAATAAAAAAACAAAAAATTAGCACACACGAAAATATAAAGAAAATCAGCAAAATTAAAAAAAAAACCAAAATACAAAGGAAAAAAAAATCACTAAAGCAGCTTTTCCTGGATTGATTTCAGCTCGCAGGACCAAAGTTATTTCAAAGAAGCAATTAAGAGTTAGCATTGCACACACAAACCTTCTAAAAATACAAAACAAACCAAAAGGAACCAAAACAACGTGCTGATCTGGTTAGCTGTCCAAGCCAGAACACACCTGCAGATACCCAGTGCTTCCAAGCTCCCCTCCTACACCACTGCCAAGACTGCTGCTGCTTTGAAACAACCCAAGCACTAATTATTCTTTGGGTGGGAAGAGAGTAACAGGAGCAGCAGAGAGAAGTACAGGAAAATATTGAGCTGCAGCAGCTTTGTGCTGCTTTGAGAGGCTTCTGACAGCAACCAGCAGCAGCTCAGAACACCCCACTGCTCTACTGGGAATTTTCCAGTGAAGGAAAGAGGCAGAAAGACATTTGAACCCTCTAATTAAAATCACAAAGCATTGCAGGTTATCAAAGCAATGCAGGTGTTGTGCTCATAAGGTGTGTAATTTGATCTCCACTTCATTTAATTAGGAAATCAATTTTACTGAAGTGGGGATAGATTTTACATTATTGCAGAGCCTCTAAAAGGTAGAATTTAGCAGGTTTTCTGCTGAAATTGATTTCTTTTTCATTTAAAAATCTCTAAACCAGCCTCCATGCTGGCTGAACTTTATCCATAGATCAAATATATACATATTATCAGCTGCTTTTATCTTTCTGTGTCCAATTCTGGCAGATCCATGTGGGCTAAGCAGCTACAAGGGGAGCCTGTCCTGCAGCACACGCTGCTCTTCTCACAACTGGGAGCTTTTCCACTGAGCAGAACACAAAGCCAATTGGAAAATCAAGCTGCAAATGAAGAATTAATTAACCCAGCCACCTTTTGACAGGTCATTTAACATGGCCTCACGACTCACAAGCCACCCCAGCTAAAAGCAAAGTTGCTTTAAGAAATTCTCTGCACTTGCAAATGTTGGATCTGGCTTGGACTTCTTCATGCTAGTCAAGATCCCATTTGTTGAGAGTGATGAGACTGGGGACAGACAGGAGACATGGAAGGGGAAAATGAGGGATGAGGGATACATTTGCTATGAATCAGAGGTGTTCTTCTATGGCAATACTGTTTGGTTGGTTTTTTTCCTTAAAGAGATATAAATATACCTGCCCAGGATATGCTCCTGTGCAACTTCCCTTGACAACTGGACTGGTACATGGAAGAGAAAGAGGCCACTGCAAAGGGAAATCAAGTGAGCAGCTACATCAAAAGGAAGGAGAGACTATATGAAAAAAAAATATAAAAAAATTAAAAAGCACAGAGTTTAAAATGTAACCAAGAGCCTAGTTTAAAACAAACAAATAAATAAATGAAACAAAGGAAAGAACAAGCTGGGATAAGCTCACCAGATGCCAAAGGGATACTTTTAGGGCACAAGGTCTCAACACGAATAAGGAGGAATAAACACATCCAACAGTGCAGGCTCCAACTGCTCCCTTTGCAGAATGCATTTTGTGAGGCTCAGGAAGAGAAAATCCCTCCCTGATATCCCAGCACACACAGAAAGCAGGCTGAGCCTTTCCCAGCCTGCACACTACTCGCACAAGGTCACTTTTAAACCCACAGAAGAGTCTGAAGAGTAGAAATCTGGGCAAAGACTCCCAGAGGTTCAACCTCTAAAGAGGCAGAACAGACATGTGACAGTCTGACATCAAAACTCCTTCCAGTCATACCCCAGCCAGCTCCAGCAAGTCTGGTTAACAAGGATGTGGCCAAAATTGCACTCAGACTGGCACAGGAGTGGCATTCAGGTGGTGTGGTTTCAGTTCTCCACTTTGTCCATATACCACAAATTTTTAGAGTCACAAAAATGTTTACAGAAAATAATTTTTTGTTTGTTTGTAAGAGGTGATAATTTGATTTTGACTCCAATTTTGTGTTTACACGTTCTGAAATGCTAAAACATACCCTGCCCTGCTTAAAACAAACCTGAAAACTGGCATTTTACCAGATTTTCAGACAATCCATCCCATTTTTCCCCAGCAAAACCTGGTTTGCTGGTACCACTGCTCAATTCTGCTGGTGCCTCAGAACCTCAGTGTTGGATATCACTAATAAGAGCTCAAGCAGGGACTGCAGAAAGATTTAAATAGCAGCTGTTGGTCAACACCAATCTCCCGACATTAACAGCTTTTTGAGAGGAACTAGCACCAAATTAAACAGAGTGAAAATCCTTGCCTGCTGTCTTAAAATCAAGCCAGCAAATGAGGGATTCAACTAAAGGCTGAACAGCCCTTTTCAGAGGTGGGTAAATCCAATAGGATTTGCATTCTGCTGTAAAATGCAACTGCTCCTGGCTGGCAAGGTTTGGAACAGACCATTCCCCAGGAACCTGCAGCTCCCAGTGCCCGACACAGACTCCCAAACTGAAGACAAATGGAAATGGAAACACTGCATGGAAAGATCCATCCACAAGTGGGATGCCCAGATCAGCCCCAAACAAGTGGGAGAGAGAACAGATCCATGACTTTGCTCATTTTCATTTGGGGAACACGAAAACACACAACTCCTGCAAAGCAGCTCTGTTACTCCTCTGCTCTCCTCTTCCCCCACGGGATGGCACAAGCAAGGAGGAAGGGAATTTTTTTTTCACTTCTAGGGACGAGAACTGATTCCCTTTCTCATTGCTGGCCCCCTTCTGCTCCCAGCTGCTCTAGAAGGGCTGCAGGGACCCAGCAGACTGTGAGTTATTCCCACACCAGCCAGCAGCTCCCACCTGTGTTGGAGCGCTGCAGCAGCGAGGGCTTGGCTGTTCCTGTGGCCAGGCTGGAGGAGGGAACAGACAGGGATTTGTACAGAGCTGTCTCCCGGTGCTCCTTGAAGCGTTCTGCAGCCATCAGGGCGTTGGAGAGCTCCTGCAGGGGCATGTTGTTGATGTCTGAGGAAAAGGGGCTCAGCGGGTTCTCCAGGCTCATCAGCCAGCTCGTGTTACCTGCAGGGGACAGGTAGGGAAGGGTTCAGCACCCCCAGCTCCCCCAAAGGTTACAGCTCATGTCGAAAATGCTCAAGCTGTTTTGGAATTTGAAAATAAAAGCCCAAATGGAGCAAGTTCTCTGTTCTTCTGCAGAATGAGTTGATTCATTTGCTGGTCCCAGTGCTCTGCACTTTACCCCAAGCTCTTCAAAACCCATCTTTGCTAACTTGTTGCTACAGGTGATTCCCAAAGTCATGCAAAACACTCAGGTGTTTTAATTAATGACACCAGGTTGGTCACTTTCTCATGAAACAGCTTTCAGATCAAACAGGTAATATCCTGTTAATCTCACGGAACACTCCAGTGTTCAAGGATTTTGACCTTCAACAGGTTGTTATTCCTTCCCTAAGAGCAAACACGGCAGTGCAGCTGCCCAGAGCTGTGGCTGCCCAATCCCTGGAAGTGCCCAAAGGTTGGACAGGGCTTGGAGCATCCTGGGACAGTGGAAGGTGTCCCTGCCCATGACAGGGGTGGCACTAGATGAGTTTTAAGGTCCTCCCAACCCAAACCATCCCATGGTTCTACAGTCTCAAAAGGCAGTAAGCCATAACCAGATCCATTTGCAATTAAAAATGGATTTTTTTCCTTCAGCCAGGCTCTGGTTTCTCACCACACTCAATACTCACCTGTTGGCCTGCGCACCAGGATTTCTGCCCAGCCCTGGGTCAGCAGTGGCACATAGGCTGCCAAGTTGGCTTTTTCCTTCTGCAGGGCTGTCTGTGGAGCAGCATTGGCCTTCTCTGGGCGAGCTGCAGGAGCAGGAGGGCCTTGTGTTCCTTGGGAATTTGAGCCACTGGGAAAATGGGGGGCTGAGCTGTCTAAGGCACCAACACGTAAGGCATGACCACCTGGCAGGACAGGACAGACACAATGCAAGGGACAGCCACGCTTAGTTAGCCCTAAAAATAACTCAAGACTGAGGCTTTTAAGTTCCCCGAGTAGCTGCACACACAATATCCTGGGTTTATTTCCCTTTTCATTACAATTATTATTGTTACTACTATTTTATTTCAATTACTCAACTGTTCTCTTAATCCACCAATTTTCTTGCTCTTCCCTTTCCAATTCTCTCCTCCATCCACCCACAGGGGACTGAGTGAGCACCTGGGTGGGACTTAGCTGGGGTTAAACCACACCAGGAACCAGAGAATTTTACCTTCCACGTGTTCCTTATAAACCAATTAATGTGATCCCCAAAGCTCTCCTGCAAGGAGAGGGAAGCAGGAGGAGCGCCACCACACCTGAATCCAAGAGTTCCTGCTCCCTGCCTCTCATTAAACACCAGACAGCTCCAGATCTCCAATTAGCTCAGACACAGGAGGCACCTGCAGCCTTCAGCCTGTGGCAGGAATGGCAGGGAGCAATTCCTTCCCAACATCCCAGGTTTGGAACTCACCCGACATGGATCGCACTCTGTTGCGGGAGCTCCTGCAAACCTGCTGCCCAGCCTGGGATTCCAGCTTGGCTGGAGCTTCCTTGGTCTGTCTCACTTGCAAAACAGGGTCTGAGCTGTAGCAAAGGAGATGTTGGGGATGTTGAGAGAGGGATCAGCCATGCTGGACAAATAAAATGTTCCTCTTGTGGCAAGAGGAAAATCTACACAGATGTAGCAGTGGTTTAGGTGACTTTGTCAGGTGGAGACTTCCAGAAATGGGAGCAACGCTTACCTTGATTCTGGGGTGCTCTGGAAGTCCCCAGAGTCCAGGCCAAGCAGGGACCTTGTCCCTGTTCCAACACTTGTGGTGATGGTCACCAGCTTGTTACCAACCAGCCACGTCTTGGTCCTTCCTCCAGCCAAGAGGAACTCACCCACGGGAGACCTGGAAACACATTTGGGATGAAGATTTCTCGGGAGGCAGAGAACAGAGCTGTCATCATTACCCATGCAGGAGGTGCTGCTTTCCTTCTCTACACAGCATTTGTGCCACTGCCCTTGGCTGACAACATCCAGGTTATCCATCAGGATAATGGATGAGCTTCTGCAGTAGAGTGTGACATCCAGCAAGCCCTGCTCCCAGACCTTCAGGGCAGCTCCTCCAGACACTTCCAGCCTGAGGAAAAGGCTGCTTGTCTCCCATGGATTTGACAGAATCACAGAATGGTTTGGGTTGGGAGGTCATCCAGTGTCACCCTGTCATGGGCAGGGACACCTTCCACTATCCCAGGCTGCTCCAAACCTCACCTCTTCACTGGCCTGGAACACTTCCAGGGATGGAGCAATCATTCTAGGGCCTCACCACCTTCACAAGGAACAATTCCTTCCCAATAGCCCATCTCTCCCTGCCCTCTGGCAGTGGGAAGCCATTCCCTGTGTCCTGTCCCTCCATCCCTCATCCCCAGTCCCTCCCCAGCTCTCGTGGAACCCCTTTAGGCACTGGAAGTGGCTCTAGAGCCTCCCCACAGCATTCTCCTCTCCATCTTTCCTCATCCCACCTCCTTTAGCCAAGCCAGATCTTATCAGTGAGGAAAGACTTCAGGAAAGATTCCTGGCCTGCCAGAATCCCAACGTTTTTCCACCAATGAAGTGAAACATGAACCTGAAACCCACCTATCCATCCCTGGGCCCTGACTGACCTCTTGGGCACTGCTGTGAAGTTGGAGAAGACGTATCGAGCCATCATGTCCAGGCAGGTCTCTGTCAGCTCCAGGTGCAGGTTTTTCAAGTTGTCATCAGCCTGAGCCATGGAGTTCTCATCTGCAGAGCCCAGGCTCGAGCTGGTGATGGATGTTTGGATGCGACTGCAAGAGAAAGTTCCCCACTGACAGATCAGATGCACCACATCCCTGACCCCAAAAACAGAGGGATGCTGAACATGCACGTGCCAGCCATGGAACCCAGGCCTTGGGAAACAGATTTTGGGATCAGCCTCATGTTGTGCTTCCCAGGTTGTCGTCGAAGGAAGTGGATTTTCTCTGGAGAGACTCCAAGGGCAGTCAGCTGGCCAGGCCAGTGCTCTCTGACGTTGGTGGCCCATGGGCAAGTGCACCAAGCAAGGAGTGAGTGGCAGCTTTGAGTTCCTAGTCTATGTCGAGGGCAAGCATCCCATGACCAGCACCAGCTTCCCAGGCAGCAGGTTGCCCATGAGCCAGAAACTGGGGCACTCCAGACTTAGCTTAATAGTCCTGTGGTTTGCTGTTTTCTCTGTTGCATCTCTTCTGTATATTGGTTTTTCCCCTCCAAATTCAATAGCTAATTGTAAAACCTAATTGAACTTGAAATAGGAAAAAAAATTGCACTCTGGACAGGAAATTGGCACAAGAATAGAGAACAGGTCTGCCTTCCAATCAGCCAAATTAGCAAGGCAGTTTGAAACCATTTCTGTTTTAGGCTGGACTGTGATATTTTGTAAAGACAACTCCTTATGCCACTTTAAGACAAAGTAAGCTGAGGCATAGCCAAAATTTTTATGATGTGGCAACTTCTTTGGCTTCATTAAGGGTAATTATCTGAATTTTTAGTTGCTACCATTTACACATAAATGCAAGAGAAGAAAATCATCTCACGATTAATGGGGATATCAGAGAATCCTGGAATGGTTTGGGTTGGAAGGACCTTAAAGCCCATCCAGAGCCACCCCCTGCCATGGCAGGGACACCTTCCACTGTCCCAAGGTGCTCCAAACCTTATCCAGCCTGGCCTTGGACACTGCCAGGGATCCAGGGGCAGCCACAGCTTCTCTAAGAATGTGTGCCAGGGCCTCCCCACCCTCACAGGGAAGAATTTTTCCCATAACATGAAGTGTCAGAACTATAATTGCAATTCAGTCACTTCAATCTCTTTCCTCCAAACACCATACAGAGCCAAAAAAAAAAAAATCAAGTTCCACTGACAGCAATCTTAGAGGTTAAGGCACAGATCTTCAGGTTCAGCAGTTTAACACTCAAGGGAAGTGATCCAGAAATATATTTTAAAACTGGCATCAATTATTTCACATTTTTCATTGCAGAAGATCAATGCTTGCCATCAAAACCTGTCAATCAATCATATTAATCTCTGAAATCAAATCTTGTTTCCCTTTGTTGTGAAAGCAACCATTTATATGGGCTGAACACACCCTTTAGTGCTCTCTGGAAAGACAAATCCAGGTTTTTCATGGCATCATACTTGAGATCAGAACACTTCATCAGCTCCTTTGGAAGAACAAATCCTAAAGTGAGGCAAGAACTACTCCTCCTAGACTGGAAAGAGGGCTCTCCATGACTTTGCAGAGCTTCCAAAGCCTCTCCTGGAGCAAATCCCTGCTTGGGAGTCTCAGGTTTTAGGGAGCTGCACCCAGGATTCTCACTTGTGCAGAATGCAACCTTTTTCCTTTTTTTGTGCGTGGTGTTTTTTTGTTTGTGATTTTTTCTTCCCCCTTTCACCACCTTTACTTTGAACATAGAATTTTTTCATTGCTGAAGCATCAGAGAATGTGGCAAAGTGACCACAGACACCCAGGGTGTGACATGACAGCCCAACAGCCATCAGGAAGCCTCGGGATTCTTTCCCAAAACCTTCGCCTGCGGCTAAGGCCAGTTTTTGATGGGATAACCAAGTCATGCAAGCATCCCACATGCAAATCCACCCTGCTTCCACCCTCCCTTGCAGCAAAACCTCCAAGGGCCGAGTTGCTCTTGGATTGTCCCCATTTAAAGTGCCTCTACCTGCGGACCACATGTTCAGACACACTGATGCTGCGGGATCGGAAGGCATCAACTGCAGAGGGTTCTTTCAGCTCTTTCACTGGAGGAGAGTTATTCAAGCCTTGCTTTGCATTTTTGGCTAGTCTTAAACTACTATGTGGTGAAGCACCAAGCCCCAAAAGAGGTCACAGAAGGGAGGAAACCATTGTAGGGATGTAGGTTGAAAGGTCACAGTCACAGGGTCAATATTGGGGGATCCCGGAGGGTGATGGAAAATAAAATAAATGCCAAAATAAAAAAGGGGAAAAAAAAAAGGGAAACAAAATAAAAATTAAAACGTACAAACAAGCAGAGCTGAAAGCATTAAAAAGACAAACCACATTTTGAAAACAAGATTTTAAATGCGCTACAAAACAAATGAAATTAGTACAAGTTAAAAGAAAAAAACTGATTGAAATGAGAGTTGGAATACTGTGCTGCTCAGCAAAGGCAATGGCACCTGAGGGCTCCCTGGGCACAAATTCCTCAAGGCTGAGGAGTTTTGTGCACTTCAACCCCCTCTTGTGTTGCTCCAGCTCACCATGACTCAACACCTGAGGGTTTCCACAGACCCTAAAATGCTTTACCTGGAGCAGGTGGCAGCAGGTTTTAATAACAGACAGGGACCATGTCACCCACCTCTGTCCCCACTACACCTGGCCCAAATCTGAGCTTTTCCTCCAATCACAACACACCCAGGGCCTCCCAGAAATGTCCCTTAGCCCAGCTTGAGGCACTGGGGACTGAGCCTCCCCACAAACACTCCTGGATGGGGGATCTCCTGTGCCACCCCAGCTGCCTCAGCCCAGTGGCTCCAGGCAGCTCCCTTGGCTCTCAACTGGCACAGAAAGGAAATTACTGTTCACACTGTCAAGTGCCAAGCACACGTGGGAGATGACAGCAATTAAGAGCCAAGAGGCACTTTAATTAGTCACTGAGATGCATGCCAGGCTCAGGACTAATTTGGGCAGAACAGTTGTTCCAGCAGCTCCCATCCCCATGTACAAAATGCAGGCACTAATTTAACCCTTCTGGCTGTTTCTAAACACAATTTATTTACTATCCTCCTCTCAGCAAGTTCTTACATCTCAGACTGCCACCTGGAGGGATCAGAATTTCTCTGTCCTTCTCTCAACAGCCTCTCACAGACCACTTTTGGCCACAACTGCTGCAGAGAGCATAGGCTCATGCTCAGGGATCATGACCTACACCAACATCAGGACATCCAGCAACCCTGGGAATTGTTGGGACTGTGATCCCTTGGAAAACCCAGCACCTCAGCTATGGCAGGGACACATTCTTTGAGCTTAAGGAGTGAAAACCAAGTAGAGAAGCTTTTCAGGCAAGGAAATTGGTATCTGCTCCAGACCTTTCCCCTCTGCCCTGGCCAGAATCCAAGCTCAGCCAGAGGCAGTGGCATGCTGTAATTCCAGTGTTTTGGGCACTGCCTGAGTACAGCAACACTCTGCAGCTGAGATTTCTGTGGAAAGTGATCCAGCAAAAGCCTTTAGATACAGTAGTATTCCAACCTGGTAGAATTTAACAGGTTTTTAGCGGGGGAAAAGAAAAAAAAAAGATTAGTTGGAATTCTAACTGGAGAGATGAGTGTCAAAAGGCTTCTCTTCCAAGCTTCTGGATGAAAGAGGAGGAGATGGGAGAGATGAAACACAACACAGGGTTTACAGCTGCAGCATTAGGGCAGGGATGGTGTTTCTTCATTGCAAGACTCTGCTGGAGCCTTGCAGGTAAAGTAGAGGCACTTTCCCCAGGGGTCAGATGCCACCATGTGCTCACTGCTCACAACACTGAAGCAAGTCAAGTGAACCAATTTAGGCAATCCCTGCAGGTAAAAGGACGTTGAGAAACCCTGAATGCCTCCCAAGGAATATCCTCCTCCCCTGGCAAATGTTACTTTGAAAGATTGCTGGCAAGATACACTCTGACTTCTGAAAGCTTTGCTTAAAACCGTCATGATGGCTTCAAGATTCCAAAAAAAAGGGATCAGGACATCCAGACAGACAGAAGGCAGCTGTGTGCCAGCCAGTGCACTGCCCTGACTGGGAACACCATGGAAAAACAGTAGTGGCTCTCTAATTTATCCAGGTCGTTGATCACAACCATGTCTCTGGCAATCATCTAGAAAATCACTCGTTACAGATCAGTAGTCAAAAGGAGCTCACAAAATCCATATGACCATGAGATTTTGTTACTTCTGGTATTACCCTTCCCTGTTATCTCTGGTAACACTGTACTGACATACCCAACCTGACAGAACAGTCGCTTTTTAAAAATGAACACCAAAAAGGCCCACAGTCCCTGCAGAGGCCTGCAGGGCAGGCAGTGCTGCCTCAGCTGCCCCAGCAGACTGTCAGCCTGGTTGGATCCCAGCTTCTCACCAAGCTCAGCTGTCTTTGACCTAAAGAGGTTTACTTTGCTTGCTTTCTGCACTGCCAGATTCGGGATCACTACACCAAGCCTCCTTCAGGAAAACACAGGGAAGGGTGTGAGCAGAACAGGGAACATCAAACCCTGCTGGGCTCCAACAGAATTTACCTCTTTGGCCTCTCGTTCAGGCTGGTGCTGCGAGCCCTGAAGCTGTCCTTTTCAGGGGTGTCATCGAAGGACAGGAGGACGTTGGAGCGCAGGCCCTGCCATGGGGACAAGAGGTGACAACATGAGCAATGTGCAGCTGAAAGTCTGCAACCAAAGCAGGAGAGAGCACAGAGATGCTGACAAGAAAAGCAGAATTTTTCTAGCTTCAAACAGAAAAAAGTTCTCAGATGAGTTTTGAAGCTGTCATTTCTGGTGTGTGCTGCAGGACTGAGCAGTGCCATTACCTTGGTGATGTAGGGGACAAAGTCCTTGCGGAAGGGCAGGCGGCAGCGGATGAACCACATGGCAATGACATGGTGAGCCAGGCACACGATGTACTGGTTAAACCTGCAACAGCACAGAAGCCACACAGCTCAGCCTCAGGAACAGAACTGCTCCTTTGCCTACTGCAAGTAGGCAAAAGAAAAACTCTGAAGCTCTGCTCAAGAAAAGCAGGGATTTTGTCCAAGATGTCATAGAATGGTGTCACGGAATTACAGAATGGTTTGGAATGGGTTGGAAGAGAGCTTAAAGCTCATACAATTCCATTCCCAGGGACACCTTCCACTAGCCCAGGTTGCTCCAAGCCCTGTCCAACCTGGCCTTGGACACTGCCAGGGATGCAGGGGCAGCCACAGCTTCTGTGGGCACCCTGTGCCTCCCCACCTCACAGGGAAGAAAAATCCCTTCTTCAGGAAAAGCCCAGAGACACCAGAATGACCAACATCCTATAAATAACCTTGAGCCAGAAACTACAAAACAAGGTTTCCATGCTCTCACTTCCATGGATGAGAGAGAAGCACATTTGCTGTGGCCTTACTTGGAGGGGTTTGTGTAGGGCAGGGAGATGGCGAAGACACTGGCGTACTGCTCTGCCGCGAAGTTCCGGTACAGGTGAGGCAGCCTGGCCAGAGCTGCAACAGACCAACAACAACAGCAGCACAGGTGAGGCCTCAACACAACCATTCAACATCAGAACTCAGTTTAACTTCTAGTTTTTCGTTTTTTCTAAATGATCAGTGGAGTGGAAGTTAAAATGACGGTATAACGTCATGCAAGGAGGAGAAAGCAGCTCATATTTTCCCACTACACAGAGTGTGTTTTTCTCTTCAGTGCAAGAGCTTTATACAGAAAACTACTAACAAATGGGGTGATCAAACATTTATAACCCGAGCATGGAGCAAGAGCATCACAGTGCATTCCATATGACCAACACAATCAAAACCTGATTGTGTTAAACCACACAAAAAAACCCACAGCTACAGAAGATGAAAAGCAAAACATCACGACTTACTTGACAGAAATTCTAGGAGAGGGATTGCCATGTTGGCCGTGGCAGAAATGTGGGTTAATTTGACGATGAGGACAGGCAGTGCCTTGATGATGATGTCAGGCATCTCCACGCTGCAGACTGACAGAGCCACCACACACTGGTTGGCACAGCGGTAGATGAGCCCATGCTCCAGGCAGTACACAATCTCACGCTGGGAGAGCAAGAGAAACACCCATCACACAGGAGACAACACCCCTGAGGCACCTCCTCACTGCAGTCAGCACCCCACAACATTCTGCAAGGTGTGCCTGCTGCAACACACCTGAATGTGTTAACACTGAGCTTTAAATAAGGCTGCAGATATTCCAGGCTGAAATCTTAGCAGCGGAGTTGAATCGAGTAGGTAGTTAAGACTTTAAGTTTCTGATTTAACAGAAATGTTGTGTTTGCAAGTGTCTTATTGTAGAGGGTAAAGCCACTCAGCAATCTGTGAGGGGGACTGGAGTGAATCCAGTTAATCCTGCATGGAGTTAGCAAAGTATTTTTTCACCCCAAATTCAGCAAACGCAGCGGCTTTACCTTGCACTGCTGTCCCCTAATCAGCTCACAGGCTAAAGAATTCTCTACAAGCTCTGCCCTCCCTACAGCCCCCTGTTTCCCCCTTACCTGTTTGGCTTTGTCCAGGTAGTTGTGGTAAGATATCAGGGCTGTCAGCACAGGGACCACAGCCAGGTGCAGATCTGTGCGGGAAAAGCCTTCGGGGGTCCCGTGGAGTCTGTCTGTGGTCTTCTTGTCTGTGAGCTGAAACAGCACACAGCAAGTCAGGGCACCTCTCACCAAAACACCCTCTAAAGGCAGCAGAAGGCACTGCCCACAGCCCCCTGTACATATATATAGACATATATATACACATACATACATTAAGAGCACTTATTATTACCTATTCTGTACCTAAAACTACCCTCACAAAAGAGAGGGTGAGTGGGGATTGACAGCCAGCCTGCTGATCTTTAAAATATCAGTCTGAAGACAAAACACCACCCAAAAAACTCCTTCAAGCAACTCCCAAGCAAGCCAGGA
This sequence comes from Lichenostomus cassidix, assembly GCF_008360975.1. Lineage (NCBI taxonomy): Eukaryota > Metazoa > Chordata > Aves > Passeriformes > Meliphagidae > Lichenostomus > Lichenostomus cassidix. Next base: position 1,218,734 of record NC_139495.1, read on the forward strand.
ACTGGGATTATGCCTTAGTGGCATTACCATGTAGCTCAGTGCAGAGGCCAGGAGGTCTATGTTGCAAGGAGAGGTCAGAAATAGCACTTTATAGCGAAGGGATTCGGGTAATTTGTTGAGAACCAACTTCAACACCTTCCAGTCTGTCTCCTGCAAAGACACAAGATGGGAAGATTGAAAATTTTTGCGTGATTTCACTTCGGTTTGGAAGTCAGATCAATCAAATTGCAGATGAGGTGTCATTTCCTAGGCAGATGTAGGTCTTGTCACGGTTGATACAGAAAAAGAAGTGGCATTTAGCTGTCACAAGCTTCTCCCTGTCTGTCACCCAGCTCTAGGTGAAATACTGGCACCACAAACTGGAAGGGAAATTATATTGAGATCTGACAGCCAGAATTCAATTCTCCTAAGCACCAATTAACTCCCAGAGCAAACCAAGCCCTCAGCACAGAACTGTGTCCAATGCCCTACTCAGGAACAATTTATATTCACAGTTTATTGGTGATGAAACAGCCACAAATTCTCAAAACACCTCACAAACTTGCAGTGGGAGAGGTTTTCATTTCAAATGCTCCTTCAGAACCAGGAGGATTTATTGGATCTTGTTTAACAAGCACAATTTTTGCCCTTGCCTGCCCTGAAGCAGTGAAATGAAAGCTGTGCTTGTTTTCTGAAGAGCTGGACTGCTGCTCCCACTGGTGGTTGTGAAGCTGCACAATCACACCCGGATTTTGAGCAGAAAGGAGCAGAAATTGCTTTTCAGGCCTTTTCTAGGTACTCTGGGCTGGAATTCTCCAGGCAGCTGGTGCCAGGAGTGGACATAAGGATGGCAGGAGTGGACATAAAGATGCCAGGAGTGGACATAAGGATGCCAGGAGTGGACATAAGGATTCCAGGAGTGGACATAAAGATGCCAGGAGTGGACACAAAGATGCCAGGACTGGACACAAGGATGCCAGGAGTGGACATACCTGTTTCAAACACTGCAGGAGGACCCCAAAGACCATGGAGTAGGGCAGGTGTCCCACCCGGACAGTGGCACCTTGGGAAGGCACACTGGGGCTGCCTGAAGGTGGGGAGAGGGTGCCAGGGGGCTTTTTCTCAGAAGCCCTTTTCTCTGCCTCTCTACAAGACAGAAAAGGAGAAAAATAGGTGTTATTTTTACAGCTTATTATTGTAAGATACAGCACTACCCTATCTGGGAGCCAATTTAAAGACTGAACAATATAATTTGCATTTTCAATTTAGGATTGCCCAGTAGACACAGCAATGAGCCAGTTTGGTAAAGTGAAGGATTTTTCTATCCAGGCCTGTAGCAAATTTAGAAAGGTAACTTTTGGGGTATGTTACACAGAGAACTTTAGACAAGCTGCAAAATTAAAAATAGCCAGATTTGTACAAATCATCTAATCCAAACTCAATGTGAAAATCGTTTGAGGCAAGAAATTACAAATCTTTTGGGGAAGTTTTATGAGCAGGAACTTAAATTTCATGTCTGAGATTGAGAGCTCTGAGCTTCATGTCTGAGATTGAGAGTAAGTGATTTGCAAGAACAATTAACCAATGAGTTACTGGTTCAGACAATCCTTAGCTCTAACTACAGACTGGTCTAGGATTCAGAAGATTTAGAAAAACTGCAGATTGCTATTGATGGAACATTAAACTCAGCAAGAATACAATTCCATTTGGAAACCAGCTTTTTTAAAAATAAAAAATAAATTAAGAAGTGTTCAAGGCCAGTTGGGATAGGGCTTGGAGCAGCCTGGGATAGTGGAATTTATGGACAGGAGGTGGCACTGGATGGGCTTTAAGGCCCCTTCCACCCCAAAGCCCTCTGTGATTCTTTTGCTGAACACAATGAGAAACCTACACGAAATCACACAGGCAGTAGGGGCTGAACCTCACTGCCCCATCCTTGTTGGACAGGCCGAGGCGGTGCAGGGAGTCAGCTCGGAGCATCAGCAGGAAATCAAACACCTGCAACAGAGAACACACTGCAGTCACTCAAACCCCAAGCCAGTGGAATTCTCTCCCACCCCCACATGGAATAATTTCCCAAGTATAAAGGGATTTTTTAGAGATGCCACAGCTTGCTCTGCAGGAAGCATCACTTCTGGTGTCACACTGCATTTACATACCCCTATGAGCCAAGAAACATTCGATTCTACTTCTTGCAAGCTCTAGAGCACCCAGTCCCCACCTGCCACCCAAAAACCCCAGAGGATTGTGCAGCTGAGGCCCTGGGAGCACAGGGAGCTCCTCCTACCTGCAGTCGGATGCTGCTGGCCACAGGAAGGCTGTAGGAGTAGATGTAGTGGCGCTGCACATGCTGGATCAGCATCTCATACACACGGGTGGCGTGGCTGGAGGGCAAACTGTACAGCTTGGTCTGCAGGCACAGAAACACAGCCCAGCCACAGGGATCCTGTCACAAACCTGGGGCTGCTCTGGCAATCCCAGGAGAAATGCAGCAAAAACTTGGTTCTCAGTGCATCGTGGACAGATGGCTCTGAAAGGAACCTTTGCAAAGACTCCAGAGCAGCTCTGTCAACTTAACCTGCTCTTACAACTTAACCACAGCCCAGGACATGCTGCCCAAACACAGCAAATCTATTCAGTCTAGTCAACATTATGAACTCCTCCTTTCTGCTAATTTATGGTCACATCCTCCCTCCACACAGGAAAATGTGCTCATCTGCGTTGTACAATGGGAATTAGGAAAATACAACATTTAGCAAAGAGTCCTGCAGTGCTCAAAAGCAAGTGAGCAAAACAGGAGTTAAAATATTGAATAGCTAAATGAAAGTCAGACTATTTACTAGTGGGAGAAGAGTTATATAAAAAGCCAAGTCCATCAGAAGAGTATTATGAACAATCCATGTTTAATTCTCTGCAGCATTTACCTGAAGAATTATCAGGAGCCCAAGAACTGCTGTCTTGACATCCTCCAGAGAAGCTGAATAAGACAACAAGTCCCTCTCTTCCAGTTCAGAAGGAGAAGACAGAGAATGTGCAGCCACCTTTGAAAGAGAGAACACATGGCTCAGACACACCTTTTCTCTATTTCCATCCTGGAAGGTGAGGAAAGCCCTCAGGAAGTCATCCCTGCTGGAAAAGCTGCCAGCCCTGCCAGGTGTTCACCTTCTCAATGATATCCAGCAGGCTGTTGAAGTGATGAGTGTTGCAGCCTTCAGCCAGGTCCACCAGCAGCTGAGTGGCCAATTTTCGGACCTGATGGTCTTTATCCTCTGGGATGTGAGCCAGCTGGGAGATCACCACCAGGTTTATCAGCTCTTCCTGCAAGAGGACAGACCTTCCTAAGCTGTCAGGTGTTCAGTCAGCACATTAAAGAGAAAGAATGTCAAACAAAAGAGCTCAGCTAGTCTGATATCAGGCTTGTTGCTCAACTGTTTCATTCCTTGATCTCCTCTTCCATCAGCAGGTATTTCAGTCTGCCATCCCTCCAGATATTATGACTTTTATTGAACTTTTCAATGCTTTGGTTTCTGTCTGTCCTAAAGATATGACAGCCCAAGCTCAAACAGAGAAGGGATTTCTAGGCCCTGGTTTTTTGAGAGAGAGAGAGGAAACACCAATAGCTTCATGTTTTCATAAATCTTGAAGGAATCCAAGAAGCATTTCTGCCCCTTCCTGCCCTCTGACACTTCGGGGCAGAAGACATCCCTGGAGTTCTTCCCTAACTCCTCTCTCAGAAAGTTTCCATCTTGCATTGCAATTAAACTGCAAGCACCAAAGCAACCAATTCCTCAGTATGTCTGGTCCTCACCTTTTTACAAAGCTTTTAAATCAACTTTGCATCTCTCACATTGACTGTCAATTCTTCCAAAACAAAATGGACATGGGATTAATGGCCTTGAAACAGGGAAGCCAAGACACAACCAGGTATGTCCTCAAAACCCAGCAGCTCCCACTGCAAGATGCACATCCCTGTATGCAACTAAGGACAAATAATGGCAAACACCCCTACAAGCATCCCAAAAAAACAGGTCTGTGTGGGCAAGATTTAGAGCCCAGCTCTGTGCATTCCCCACTGGCAGAGAGGACCTGAAGCCCCCAGGAAAATGTGGGAAAATGTGCCTCACCGAAGGCTTTCCCACCCACCTGAGGCTTTCCCCTCACCTGGGATCCCCAGGCAAACACACACCTCATAGAACTGTCTGTTGATGCTCAGCACAAAGGACAGGACATCCAGAACTTTAATCCGAACAGCACTACGGCTCCCGTTCCTAACGCGGAAAAAGCAAATCCAAAATGTATAAAGGTGAGTTGTTGATATTTAGGGAAAAGGGGAAAAGAAAAGTAAAACTAAAGGAAAATAAGAAACTACTTCAGAGTTGGAACCATAACTGTGAGAGATGAGCTGAGCCTTCAGTTAATGTCTCTACATTTGAAATCAGATTCAAGAACAATTAGAAATTCAAATCCCAATTCAGCTCTTACTCCTTCTGCAGACCTGTAATTGCAGCTTTCCCATTTCCAATCCAAACTAGGAAGCACATGTCAGAAGAACAAGTGCTCTGGTGAGCAAATTTAAAACCAAACACATGGCACTGAGGAAGAGCTGCTCTTTGGCAGCATTTCACAGAGGAGACAGAAGTTTGTTATTGCTCTGTGTTGATGTTTCAGAGCACAGAATCCCTGAGGGAGCACCAATTCAAAACCAGATAACTGGAATAGTGGATAACCATATGCAATCCTAATGCTTAACAGGAAAATCTTGTTTGGTGTCAGAACTACAAAGTGCTGCAGAGTGGAACACAACTGCCTAAGTTAATTGGAATAGTACTGAATGGAAATAAAGAGAAGAAAAAAAAGCAGCATAAAGAACTCAGTGGAAAGCTTTTCTTCTGTTAAATAAGTCCTTTCATGTGATGTGCCCTGAGCACCACACTTCTCAAGAGCCATTTACTTAGAACTTCAGAACATTAGAACTTCTGAAAACAACATTATGCAACATGAAAAGGTGGCAAGGAACACTTGAAAGGGCTTCTTAAATGTAAGAAGTTCCCAAAGTTATGATTTCCTACCTGAAGAATCTCTCCATTAAGAGCTGCAGGTTGTGAATCCAGCCATCTTTGGCAGGGTGGATGGACTGAGCTCTGTATGTTATCAGGTTTAACACAGAAGATTCCTTTCATGGAAAGATCAAGAAATTTTTTTAGTATATAAGCAAACACAATAAATCCATTCCCCCAACCTCCACCACAGGAATAAGGCTCATGGAAGTCCTTGCTGGGATTTTCTAACCATTTGTTATTTTAGGACTCCCAGCTTTCAGCTGTAACAGAGTAACCCAAAAGGAGGCCAATAATAAACCCTTACTGGTCTCTGATCAGCACATCTTTCCACCAGCTCAAAAAATCTCTCCTCAGAGCCATGAAAATCATTCTGGTCACAGAGTTCTTCTACCGTAGTCAAAAGATCATGTACAATGGACTTCAGTTCTTGGCTCTCCAGACTCTGAAACAGAAACAAAACCATTCCTGGAAGAGTTCTACCTTACCAAAAAGCACTAATCTTAAATACAAACAGAAAACTCAAGAGAACCACAGCCCAGTGAGAATTGGGCTAAGCCTTTCTCAGCTTCAATTTCCCCACAGTGCACAAACAGATCCATTTACAAAACAATTCAATTACAAAACAAAACAAAGGCAGAGCCTTTGGACTGGAAGCACACCAAGGCAGGCTCAACACCCACCTGCAGCTGCTGCAGCAGCCTCTCCATGATGTCCAGGAGGATATCCCAGGTCACAGCCTGCAGCTCCTTCCCGTATTTCTTGATCAGGCGTGTGATGGACAGGACGATCTCGTAGGACACCACTGCATTGGGACAGGTCATGGCCTGCAACCAGAGTACTCCAGTCAGTGAGCAGCTGTAAGCAGTGCTCAGAAACTCTCTCCATTCAAATGCAACAAGCCTTGGTAATTAGGAAATCAGCCTGCAGGCCTGAGATAAATCCATTCAAGTCTCTACACACAAAGGACACGGCAAAGAAGCACTTTCCCAAGAGCAGTTCTGCACTCCTGCAGCAGCTGTAGCTCAGATGGCAGACACAGCCCCATCGTGCAGGCAGACAAGGGAATTAAAGCCAGTAATTCCTGCTTGAGGCACTCAGATGAGGACATGTTGAGAGCTCTGAGGCTATCCCTGAAGACACCATCCCTCACTTTTTGTACCACCCACTGTGAAGAGTGAAAGTTGTTGCTTTGTGTTTTATTTTTCAAGCCAAAGTACCCACAATGTAG